>NC_058410.1:83145753-83769146 GCF_002201575.2 Neomonachus schauinslandi | reverse complement strand
AGATAGATAGATAGATAGATAGATAGATAGATAGATAGATAGATAGATAGATAGATGAAGAAAGGGAGAGAGAGAGGAAGGAGTAAAGGGAGTAAAGAAATTAGTTAAAGAAAGAGAAAGTACTTATGAGGTTGCTGGGATATTCACCAAAACATTAATATTGGTTTTCTCTAGATAATGGAAATACAGATAATTATACTTTTTTACTAAGAAGTATTATATACTAGGTTATATAAAGGATAAGAAATCCTACTAGAGTGTAAGAATAACTTAAATATTTCAGTATTACTGTAATTAAGTGATTTATAAACTAATGTGGGACTCTCATAACATGGATTAGTACCCAAAAAATGAAGAGAAACATTTCAAAACCTGATTTGGAGGCAGGAGAAGAAAAGTGGGAGCCAGGGCTCTAAATATGAGGATTTTTATCAAAATCATGAAGATCACAATTTGGAATCTGTCGTGTACTTCTGTTTCTTTTAACTGTGTGTAACTGCAAAGAAGCTGAGACATTTTGCTTCCTTTCCATTTGCAGGTGACATACAAATTGGAATGGAGGATAAAAAGGGCCAATTAGAAGTCGAAGTTATTAGAGCACGAAGTCTCACACAAAAACCTGGTTCCAAGTCTACACCCGGTAAGGAAAGGTGGTACTGAGTTTGGACAAGAGAATCTGACATAAGCAAAAAAAATCAAAATATTTGCTGCATTCGAATTCTATATGCTCCATTCTGCATCATCTGATTGATCAAAAAGGCAGCTTTTCTGTATTCTTTGATTCTATAAAAATGGATCTGGGCTTTCCTTGCACCATTATTCTGTCAGAAAGTATAAGGAAGAGTATTATCAAATTAAG
The DNA here is from genome assembly GCF_002201575.2 of Neomonachus schauinslandi. Taxonomy (NCBI): domain Eukaryota; kingdom Metazoa; phylum Chordata; class Mammalia; order Carnivora; family Phocidae; genus Neomonachus; species Neomonachus schauinslandi. The sequence goes on along the minus strand of NC_058410.1, from coordinate 83,768,287 downwards.
AAAAGTTTAGTTATGAGTATTTCTTAGCTTGTGTTGGTTATTTTTTTCCTGTACATTTACAAATGAAAAGGAATTTTTTTTTAGTTTTAAGCATAAAAAAGAAACAATGAGCTTTAAGTTCTACACCTGAACTGTGATGCCCGCTCTACCCCAGGTCAGTCAGTCTTGGGTTAATTTTGCGCACATTTACTGGGAATGAGGAAAATGCCAGTAGAGGTAACAGAAGAGCTTTAAGGAAGAGAATTTATGGAGCACCGGAAATTTAAAATGATTTAAATAGTTAACGGGAAACTTTTCACTAAGCATCTCTAATTCTCTAGTAAGGCATTCTCTAATCAAATCAACTTAACTTGAAGGATTAACTTCTTATATGTTAAATATTACTTTGTTCAGCTCCATACGTCAAAGTGTATCTTTTGGAAAACGGGGCCTGTATAGCCAAGAAGAAAACAAGAATTGCACGAAAAACCCTTGATCCTTTGTATCAGCAGTCCCTGGTGTTTGACGAAAGCCCACAGGGTAAAGTTCTTCAGGTCGGTAACAGTGTGACTGTTTACATTGTAATGTCCACATTATCCATATAAACTCTGAGGAGATGGTCAAACATGAGAATAGGTTCAGTGAGGAGAAATGTAGTGTGACATCCTTGAGTAGAAAAAGACAAATTGTTAACTTACAATATAAACAATATGTAGTATTAAAAATATCTGATGGATCTAAGGGAAAACACAATTTTTATTTTCTCTCCCATCTTTTTTTCCTTCTCTCCATCCTCTCCTTCTGCTTTTGCCCTGCTTTCCAAACACCCCCTCTTCTCCATAGGTAGGTAGGTTGGTAGGTAGGTAGGGAGGGAGGGAGGGAGACAGATAATCAAGACAAATGATGCTCATGTTTTATTGAGCATTACTATGTGCCAGACATGGGATACAAAGAGGAAGAAAGGAAAGAAAAAGAGAATATTCAGGACTGGTGAATGTCAGATGCATTGTTAAGAAATTACATACATTACCTCTTTTTTTTTAAGATTTATTTATTTTAGAGAGAGCACGTGGCGGGGGCAAGGGGGAGCAGAGGGAGAGAAAAATCCCACGCAGACTCCATGCTGAGCGCGGAGCCCGACTCAGGGCTCCATCTCATGACCCCAAGACCAAGAGTCAGACGGTCAACCAACTGCACCACCCAGGCGCCCCCATACAGTACTTCTTTTAAACATTTTAACTACCATGTGCATAAAATATCAGAGTCCCCATTTTAAAGATTATGTATGAGGATCACAGAGATTAAATAATTTGGCAAGATTACTCAGTAAGTTGAAAAGGCAGGTTTCACCACTCCTGCGTCTGTAAGCTGGGCAATGAGTTCAGTTGAGAACCGTTACAGATGACCAAAGGATTGGAAAACAGAACCTTAGGAGTAGGAGTAAGTGTAATGGAATGCTTATCTGAAACCAGTAGGAGCTGACCCAGATTGTGCTAACTGCCCGTAAACTCTCTGACTTACTAATCATTTGATCAAATCAGAATTGTCAGGCAAATGCTCAAAAGGCAATGTGTGCTTACAATTATTTTTCAACCTGTCCCTTCACTAACAAGTACATAATATAAAAGAAATGTAATGCATGTTCTCATTCTTTATACATACTTCATCGTATACACACTTTACTGTACACTGAATTACGTTGTTTTGCCCTGCTAACCTGCACAAATTTTAATTTTTGTATCTTTATGGTACTGCACATCACTTACAAGATAGTAGTTTCTAAAGAAGGTATTGAATTCGCATATAAACAAACTTGTATATTTATTTCTTTAACATGGTTTATGTAGCTAATACCCCCCATTGACTAGGGAAACATTACTTGCACTCTATCAGATCTAAAAATTCTTGGGAAGTGTCTCTTTGAGCACCTTAGTGTTAGTACCTTTCTTTCGGTTCTACCTCCTTGGTGTCAGTTATATTCATTTCCTCTGCTTCCCCGACTGGCCCACTTTTACAGAATAGTTGCTTTCAACTCTTCAAATGTGAAAGAAAGAGACGTTCAAGTTTTATTGCATTTCTCTGTCTCTGCAGGTGATTGTGTGGGGGGACTATGGCAGAATGGACCATAAATGCTTTATGGGTGTGGCTCAGATCTTGTTGGAAGAACTCGATCTATCCAGTATGGTAATCGGATGGTACAAGTTATTCCCACCATCATCCCTGGTGGATCCCACTCTCACTCCCCTAACCCGCCGGGCTTCCCAGTCATCTCTGGAAAGTTCAACTGGGCCTCCCTGCATCCGCTCATAGTGAACTCATACCAGAGTCATTCCAGTGAAACTACCTTTCAGGATAATAATCTGAACCAGATATTTCATGATCAAAAGCATTGTTGGAGACAGACAATCAACTTGTGTTTTGCCTGTAGTAGTTTTTCAATAATATGTCCCACTTGTTGTTTAAAACCTGGCTTCATATGACAGAACAAGGCAGTTTATCAAATTACAGTAAGAGTCAACATGCTAGTGAGAGTCACTGATGCTTCTGACAAACAGAAAAAGAGGAAACTTCAAATCCACACACACACACACACACACACACACACATATACACATATACACACACAGGCACGCACGCACCCCAAATTGAACAAACTGGAAACTCTCACTCTGAAAAGTTGTATTTTACACATTTCTGCACAAACCACAAGCAGTGTTATTTCCCTGGTGTTTGAAAAGTTGTGTTCTTCTGTGTGTTTTTGTGTGTGTGTGTTGTTTGATGGGTTTTGGTTTCTTGATTTGTTTTATTTTTCACTGTATTTGTTATTTCCACTATTTTTGGATATGTCATGACAGGCCTCATGATGCTTACAAAGACCCTTCCTTTCTTTTCCCAAAAGCACCAAAAAAGGGCTGAAACAGTCTCTGTGGCATCTCCCCAAAGTGTGCAACTACCAGGCAAGATGAGGCCAATGAAGGGTTTCACTGGCTTTCATTTTATAATCCTTCAGTCTTAAGTGCGGAAACCCAGAAAACAAAAAGTTATCTTCTGGAACAAATAATCACAGAATCACTTTTTTTAAATGAAAAATAATCTGTTTGTGTTCTAAAAAGTTAATTTATTTTTTCCATTGTTTTTCATGGAAGACTTTTAAAGAAGTCAATCTGCAACTAATGCTGGGAACTAAAACTAACCGCATAATTGTACTTTGGAAACACTCCTTGTAATAACTTTTTCTTCCTGATATCCCCCCATAAAAGTATATGCTCGTGTGTATAAACCATACTTTTGACTTCCCAAAATGGTGACTAGAAACAGATTTGAGCCTAAGACACTTTCAGCTATGCCCAGGCTTCTCGGCCATGTCTCAGTGTAGACACACCCATCTGCCCTGGAAAGAGCATGGTATGAGCTGTCCAGTATTGCACTGGAAATTCCAGCTGAAATATTCTGCACTAAAGTAATGTTTTTATCCAATTTTAATTTACATTTCTTTGAGATTGATGCAAGCACAAAGCTTGATTTTTTAATGCAAAGTATCTTACTTTGGGGGGTGGGGAATAAAACAAAGTCAACTTTCAACTTGCATTTTCTTCATCTGAGTTTTTCTTGGCCTTGAATTTCCCTTGTGACATTCTGTATACGTGCTACAAAGTGCAGACTCTGCGAGTGCACTGATATGTTCTCCCTCCTTTTATGAGTCACTCAATTTTTGTGATCACACAAATAGAGCAGCATGACTTGGAACTGTTCAAAGCTGCATGCACGTTTTGTTAAAAAAAAAAAAAGTAAAAAAGAAAAGAAAAAATGAAAAAAACCACAAAAGGTTATTTAATAATGTATGTTAGTTCCACCTTAGGCCAGCTTGTATGTTGCATGTACTTGTACAGTTTGCTCGTTAATTACTATACTGAAATAACCAAGAAATCTAAGCCATCCATTTTTGTTATAGACATTTTGCAGGTTTTAGCCAGACTCCGTCTATGAGTTTGGGGTGAAATGTCTATAGATGGACTTTATTTTTTACCCTCTGGAAAACGTGATGTAGTATGGACCAAATTCCTTCTAATTAATATTTTGGTGTAGATTCCTACCGTGGGGCTGTACCACATGTAGACACTGTGTACACACTAGGTTTTAATCCATAGACATACTGCCTGCACCAAGTGAATTATTTATTATTATTTACACATGCCAGAATTACCTGCCCATCATTCCACAGGGCACAGATTGACCACTACTCACCATGCTGAGCAGGAAGAACTGAAGCATTGGTGCACTTCTACTAGATTCCGTTCTGTCTTAGTGGCCAACAATCAACTAATTATAATTGGGTAGTATCTTTCTATTTTGACCACTTGTCTTAACACTCCCCTGTGCTTTTAAAATGAACAACTCATGTATGTAAACATGTTTAATAAAATTTACTTTTCATGTCAGTTGGTAGCCATCTGTGTTCTATGTTTTGCCAGATTTTCATTGTGGGTTCTATGGTGCAAAATGGGAGCCAGATCTTGGGAAAGGGAGGCTGGGATTTGTTGTCTGCTGTGGGCATTTGACTTGACTTGTCACTGCACTATATATGTCTTAATCTACGCCCAAAGGGTACTTTGCATCACATACAAGTTTTCACTTTGTCAGCCTGTCTAAGTGAGCACATGACTATACTTCTGAAAAGTGGCATTATTAAAAACAATAAATCTCAGTAAGAATCAAATGGAAGGTTGTTTTTCTGCTGCTGTTTGAGTGTGCTAATAAAAGAGACAACTCTCTTGTCCAATTGCCAAATCATTTCCAGTTATGTGACATATCAGAATATTAACTCCTGCGTCTCTCATCAAAGCACCTGGTTCCTCTTTCCATCATCTTTCCTTGAACCCCTGACTGATTTGTAGATCTTTGCCTTAGATTAGGCCAACTTAACAAACCAAGCAATCCATTAAATTATCTTCAGTAGATCTTAGGGAATAAATATATCTTCAAATACAGTAGATGAGTCTCTATAAATAATATGTTAAAAGATAAATTATTAGTTTTCTTAATTTAATTTTACAACTCTTCCTTTTCTTCTCCAAAAATGTGTTCATGAATTTCATAATCATCGTCTCCACAAAATACTTGGTAAGGAATAATTTCATATTGCAGCTTATTTGTAGTAAAGTAACTGTTGGGATCTAGTCTCCACCTTTTAAAAGCCCTTAATATTTTTATAGACCACACTGTCTTTGATTTAAAGCAAAATAAACACAACTAAATCAATATCAAATTTGAGACAATAAAGCAATGTGAGACATGTCACTACATCAGTTGTTTAAAGTGTTTTAAACAGTTGACTGAATTTTACCCTATTGAGTCAACCAGTTGTTTGGTCTACAAGACATGAAATTATCTGTTAGGTTGGGTCAAGAAGACAAAAACAACACATCAGTTCAGTTTACAACAAGCCGTCAGAGCTGAGCTGTTTAATGCACATAACTTGGTGGGGGAGGCAGGGCAAGTCTACTTTAAAATAGGAGGCAACTGAGTACAGCCTTAAAATTCCTTGTCTAGACAGAGACAGAAAAGCAGAAATCTCTCATCAAATCAGGTAAGTCTTCCTGGCATTATGACTTCAGGGCCTACAATGGTAGAGAGGAAGTAACCGTAGGAAACGCAATTTTGCTGTCTTCATGGTTTCTTGCTGACTCTGACAACTTAATATCCGGAAATCCCAGCCTGAGATATATGATCTGGTTATACTTAACTAACATTATTAAGGGCTTTGTTGGGTACTAGATGTTATGGTATTTACTTGGGATGTAAAAATGAAAAACAAAACAAAACTGACCCTGTCTTAAAGGAGCTCCTTGTCTACTAAGAGAGAAATCATGCCATAAAGAAATAATTACAGCAATGTATTCTGATTTGTATACAAAGGGCTATGGGATTACCTTCAATTCTCACAATGGCCCTAAGAGTTAAGAACTCTTATAACCCTATTTCACATAAAGGATCTGCAGCTTGCAGAGGTTAAATAACCGGCCAAAAGTCACATCACTGGTTAGTGATGGAGCTGGGATATGAACCAAAGTCTGACTCCAGAGCCCGCCCTGCTAAACACTTTGCATCCTCCATTATGCCCTGAGAGTGGAGCTAGATCTTTAAGAATGAAGAGTCCATCAGATGGGAAAGAAGGGAAAGAACCCTAACCCAGGGGCGCCTGGGTGGCTCAGTCATTAAGCGTCAGCTCATGATCCCATGGTCCTGGGATGAAGCCCCACATCGGGCTCCCTGCTCCACGGGAAGCCTGCTTCTTCCTCTGCCACTCCTTTTGCTTGTGTTCCCTCTCTTGCTGTGTCTCTCTCTGTCAAATAAATAAAATCCTTAAAAAAAAAAAACCTCTAACCCAAACCATTCTGCCTCAACGCAACTGCCAACCAGTTCCAAGTACTTTACCCATAAGCATCTTTACTGTAGACATCTTGCCCACAAGTATTTTTGCCACAAACATTTCACCACATAACTCATTGGCTATCATGCAATTTTGCCCTATAAGATAAAAAAACAGACAAAAAACTGACTGATTTGACAGTTTGTTGGTTTCATCAACTGGTTGACAGCTTGGTTTCATTTCTCCATTGACACAGTATTCCCATTTTATACTATGTCAATCTTAGCTCTCATAATGGTCTACAGAGCAAAAAAAATGTATATAATATAATGAAGGACTTCAGAGACAAGTACTTAGGTACAGTCCACAAAACACAATCTGTTATTTGCACAGCACTGCCATGAATCTACATACATTTTAAATGTATTCAAATATTTAGTATTTCACAATAAAGGGTTTTTAATTTTGTTACTCATTTTTCATGTCTCATTCTGTCCTTTTTAATGAATTTTTATTCGTTAAAATTTTATTCATTCTTTTATTTTTTGTGATTTTTATCTTTTATAGCAAAATTACCTTACAGCCAATTAGCTGTGTGGCAAAAATGCTGGTAGCAATTTTTTGTAGCATTACAGCTAAGATGCTTATGTGGAAAATACCTGACACGTTCCCCACCAGTAAGGTGTCCTGTTGCATGTCTCTAGTGCTCTGCTGTTACCACGGGAGGTGGGGGAATAGGGAAGGGAGGCAGGTGAACTCTTCTCCATCTGCTGAGCTTTCTTTCTAAGACTTCTGTCCTCTAACTCTCTCCTCTGCATCCTCCTCCGACTGCACTCACCATTTGCATTATTAAACTTCTAGAATAGATCATATCAGCTCTCAGGAAGAGTATTAATAAAGGAGATGGACCAAAATTGTCCTTAGCTGAGCCTCACACTTATCCTTTGGTTCCAAGGTAAAATTGTCTTTTGAGTACCTCTACCTGACTCCTTGTCCCTAGTCCCAATGCATAGTGCCCCTGAATTCTGCATCAGTCACAAAAACCTGCACCTTGGGGTTGAACTGATTGGCCCTGAATCCCAGAGTCATGTAGCATTTCGGTCCTCCCAGAGTCAGTCCATATGGCCTCTTAAGTTATTTGCTCCCAAAAATAGATTCCGTGACTCCTTATCTAGGCATAGAGTCCCTTCTCTTCAGAGGAGCTCAGAAGTTACCAGGCCTTACCCAGCTCCCACACCCTACCTCCCATCCCGGTTCCTCAGGTAGCTCTCAAGAAGACACAACATATGCAAGTCTTCACAACTTCCAAGTGTAAACCAAATATGGTCAATATCATGGCCATCACATGACGCTTTTATTAGTTGGTCTCACACAGGTTACTCTAAACTCATGGCTTGGGACAAAGTCTTACAAGTTGGGATTTTTTTTTTCCTTTTTTCTTTTTCAAATTGCCTCAAAGAGATGCTCTGGGGCCACTGCATCCCATTGCTGCTAAAACGTTTTCCTTTGTCCCATTAGCTCCCCAAATGGGCAGTGTCACCACCCCCACACACATCCACCATGGGTATATATGTGATGATCTCTGATAACGTGGGTCAGGTCTTCACTACTGAGTTCTTCCTAATTATATAGACCTTCCAGTTTATCCCTCCTTTTGTTTTCACCACCCAACTTCAAAAGTGGTCTCTTCTATCTTGGCTCCAATACCTCAGCTACTGTTCATTCATAACCCCAACATATGGTTGCCAGATCAAACACAGACTATGCAGATGAATTTCATGTGAAAAAAGGGAATAATTAAAATTAAGCATGATTTTAAAATTAGTCCTTTTTATCAGAAATTCAAATTTATTTTGGCATCCTATATTTTTATTTGCCAAATCTGGCAACCTTACCCCTATTGCCATGTGGTCTGTGCACCCCCACCACCACTTCGCTGATACGCTATCTAGCCACAGACAAATTCCAATAGTCTTTGCACGGCATAGTTATTGACCCTCTCTGTATCTACTACTGAAGATTTCCTTCTTGGAAGTTTTTCTCTCCTCTTCTTATGGTCCCAGTTTTCCAACTTGAAGGCAAGATTTTGTTCCCAATTCTTTACTCCTTCTGAAACGATGATACATACTCAGATCCATTGCCACGTTGCTTGGCAGTGCGCCTCACCACAGAAGAGGCTGAGAATATATATATCCCTGTCCCATTGACTTTGGGTTTGGCCAGATGATTTGCTTCTGTGTTAGTTATTTCACTCACAGGGAGTTACTGGACGTGACATAAGCAGAGGCCGTTCTCCCCAGGAAGGGCTTTCTGCAGGGAGGGGCTGCTCGTTCAACCTGCTCCTTGAATAAAAGACACGTGTAACAGACCTGAACCCAACTTCCAGGCTGAAACAGAGCTGCCCCAGCTGACCTCCAGATCTGTGGACAATAAACAATTAAAAGGTTAATTAGGTTAATTAGAGGTTAATTAACTATTTAAAAGTTATATTAAGAGCTGAATTAATAAAACCATACTATAGAACATATCTGTTAAATGGAATAATAATACTACCCTCTTTGTAGCATTATTTTGAAGATTAAGGTAAGTAGTAAATACTTTTTTTTTTTAAAGATTTTATTTATTTATTTGACAGAGAGAGACATAGCGAGAGAGGGAACACAAGCAGGGGGAGTAGGAGAGGGAGAAGCAGGCTTCCCCGCGGAGCAGGGAGCCCAATGTGGGGCTCGATCCCAGGGTCCTGGGATCACGACCTGAGCCGAAGGCAGACGCTTAACGACTGAGCCACCCAGGCGCCCCTAAATACTGAATTCTTAGGATAAAATCTGAATTCATAGTAAACAGCCCATAAATGTTAGCTATCATAACTTCTGCACCAAATACTAATATTCATCGAAGTTAAATGTATGAAGACTGTACATGAACATAGAACTCTTGCGCAGATCAAGTCTTTAGTGCCTGCTTATTTATTCAAGCCATCACCACTGCTGGAATGTTCCTTCCCTGTACCCTCAGATAAGACGAGAGGAAGATTTGTCTCCACTCGGGCCACAGAAGTGCTAGCTGCCATGGCCCATACCACATCTGCTTTCTTCAGCCCACTCCTGGCACCTCAGTGGGGCTGTTGCTCACTCCTTTTTTTTTTTTTTTAAGATTTTATTTATTTATTTGAGACAGAGAGAATGAGAGACAGAGAGCATGAGAGGGGGGAGGGTCAGAGGGAGAAGCAGACTCCCTGCTGAGCAGGGAGCCCGATGTGGGACTCGATCCCGGGACTCCAGGATCATGACCTGAGCCGAAGGCAGTCGCTTAACCAACTGAGCCACCCAGGCGCCCGCTCACTCCTTTTCTAAGCCAAGCCTGGCTTTTAGTCAGGACCACTTCCTGGAAAGCAAGCAGAGAACTCCCTGTGACCCAGCCCAGCAGAACCACTCTCACCAGCGTTTTTGGTGCCATTTCCTAGATAATGTAGTTAACAGTTCTTGCCATTTTTCTGTCCCGGGAATTCTCAACCTCTCAATGTTCTCTGCCTGTCTCCCGCTATGTGAGGTTACCAGCCTATACCGTACCCGCAAGTCTGCTCCTACATCTCCGAATCCTCCCCAATTTTCCCAGGTGGAGAGGAACTTAATTTCACTGAAATCACCATCTTGTTCTTTCTCTCCACTGTGTAGGCCCTGGCTAGCCCTCTTCTTTTAGATGCTAGAACCTCTTTCATCTTTCTCCATAGGCATTTCATTCTAGTACTCCTTTCCCTGTTGTACAATCCATACAATCCACAAGACATGACCATGGCTTTTCTGATTAGCATGTATTTTGTTACCTCTTCATTCCTCTAGCTCTTCCAAGTTCTATCAATACATAATGTAAAATCACCAGAAACTACACAAGCAGATCACACTAATTTGTTCTTGCCATCATTTTTACTCCACCATACATTCACCAAGTTTTTCTGTAATGTTTTGCTTTTGGTTTTTATTAAGTGTTAATTAAAAATTCTTACATTGGCTATGCATTTTTGCCAAAGGTATTTTCCCTTTTTTTCCGAGTTTTTATTTTAATTCCAATTAGTTAACATAGAGTGTAATATTAGTTTCAGGAGTAGAATTTAGTGATGCATCTCTTACATATAACACTCAGTGCTCATCACAGCAAGTACTCTCCTTAATACCCATCACCCATTTAGCTCATCCCCCACCCACCTCCCTCCATCAACCCTCAGTCTGTTCTCTGTAGTTAAGAGTCTGTTTTATGGTTTGCCTCTCTCTCTCTTGTTTTCCCCTTATGTTCATCTGTTTCATTTCTTAAACCACATAGGAGTGAAATCATATGGTATTTACCTTTCTCTGACTTATTTCACTTAGCATAATACACTCTAACTCCATCCATGTCCTTGCAAATGGCAAGATTTCATTCTTTTTTATGGCTGAGTAATATCCCATTGTATATATACCACATCTTATCCATTCATTAGTCAGTGGACACTTGGGCCCTTTCCATAATTTGGCTATTGTTGATAATAATGCTATAAACATCAGGGTGCAGATGCCCCTTCGAATCAATATTTTTGTATCCTTTGGGTAAATACCTAGTAGTGCAATTGCTGGATCATAGGACAGTTTTATTTTTAACTTTTTGAGGAACCTCCATACTGTTTTCCAGAGTGGCTGCAACAGTTTGCTTTCACACCAACAGTGTAAGAGGGGTCCCCTTTCTTTGCATCTTTGCCAACATCTCAGCCATTTCCCATGTTGTTAATTCTAGCCATTCTGACAGGTGTGAGGTGGTATCTAATCATCATGCTTTTGATTTGTATTTCCCTGATGATGAGTGATGTTGAGCATCTTTTCATGTGTCTGTTCGCCATTTGTATGTCTTGGAAAAATGTCTGTTCGTGTTTCTGCCCATTTCTTAACTGGATTATTTGCTTTTTGGGTGTTGAGTTTGATAAGTTCTTTATAGATTTTGGATACCAGCTCTTTATCTGTAGTGTCATTTGCAAATATCTTCTCCCATTCTGTAAGTTGCCTTTTAGTTTTGTTGACTGTTTCCTTTGCTGTACAGAAGCTTTTTATCTTGATCAAGTCCCAATAGTTCATTTTTGCTTTTGTTTCCCTTGCCTCCGGAGACCTGTCTAATAAGAAGTTGCTGGGGCCAAGGTCAAAAGGGGTTGCTGCCTTTGTTCTCTTCTAGGAGTCTGATGGTTTCCTGTCTAACATTTAGCTCTTTCATTCTCTTTGAATTTATTTTTCAAGATATCACTCGTTACCTTTTTTTTTTTTTTTTGCAAATAGATGCACATGATGTTGTTTGTGTGTTCTACACTTTATTATTTAGTGTCTGAGAAAATAATTTTCTTCTATGGACCTGTGCTTTCTTCTACCACAGGATTCAGTATGCTTTGGACCCCTGCGGGACCTGGTGAAATCTATGGGCTCCTCCTTAGAATAGTATTAAACTCATTTAAAAAGTACATAGGATTCAAAGGAAACTATATTGGAAAAATTAAAAACATTTTAAAAACACTTTCTGATGACCTATCTAATGACTATTTTTGAAGTGGTGATGAGCATAAATGATAGTTCAAAATATCTGCAACAACTGTAATGTGATATAAAAAGATCTCTGATTTTATTGACAACAGGTCACAAGTACTGCTATGCTATGGCTCTGGCTTGTTGCCTACAGTAACAATTGAAAGAAATGCTCAATTTCAATTAGAGGTAAGAAAAATGAAAGAAAAGAAAGGTATAGTTTTATTGCTGTCATTGTTTTTCTCATCCAAGTTCACAGACCTACTGGATTGCTTCCTGAGACCACTGTAGGGGTAATATAGCCCATTGCATGGTCTCAGTTTACCCTGGCTACAATTACCTTACAATTTGCCCTGGCTCCGTGTATCCTGCTGAACAATTACACTCTCATATCTGCTATAGTAGAGCTCGTGACTACTGTATTTATTTTTTTCTTTCTTTTATGCTTTATTCCAATATTGTTATAATGAAGTGGCTTAGTGAAACTCTTCGTAAATCCTTCTGAAATTATTCAAGGTAAAAACAATGACATAAACTAAACTTCAGGGCCTGGTACGTAGAAAGTGTACAAAAAACAATACTGTAGAACAAACGAATGACAGGAAGATCGAGAACTCCATTTTCTCCCAGATCACTATTTTCAATCTATTAAAACTCAATCTCCTTTAGATAAACATAAAAATTTCACCTCTGATATAACCAATATAAAGTGTTCTGTGATAACAAGATCCAAAATATTCCTATTTAATTTTTTCTTAATTATCACAACAGTATAATTTTATTTTGTTTTTTAAAACTATTGTCTTGGGGCGCCTGGGTGGCTCAGTTGGTTGGGCGGCTGCCTTTGGCTCAGGTCATGATCCTGGAGTCCCGGGATCGAGTCCCGCATCGGGCTCCCTGCTCGGCAGGGAGTCTGCTTCTCCCTCTGACCCTACCCCCTCTCATGCTCTCTCTATCTCATTCTCTCTCTCAAATAAATAAATAAAATCTTAAAAAATTAAAAAATTAAAAAAATTAAAAAATTAAAAAAATAAAACTGTTGTCTTTTTTAAAATGATATTTATTTATTTATGTGAGAGAGCACGTGCACATGCACACAAGAGCAGGGGGGGGCAGAGGGGAAGGGAGAGGGAGAGAGAATCTGAAGCAGAGTCAGTGCTGAGCACAGAGCCCTATACAGAGCTCCAACCCAGGATCACAAGATCATGACCTGAGCTGAAACCAAGAGCTGGATGCTTAACCTACTGAACCACCCAGGTGCCACACAAAAGTATAATTTTAAATTAAACTCTATAAATCCACCACCACTCTTGCTAACAGTTGGCCTACTGAAGTCTTTTCCTCGAGGATTTCTTGTTTTTCTGAGAGCAACTAAAGCCTAAGGTCAAAATCTCTTCCAAGCTGTTCTTTTGTAAATGTGTAAATTTTCTGTTGCTATAAAGCAAGCACACACGTCCAGAGAAAGGGGTGGAGGAAGAGGAACTTTGTCAGCTAAAAGAGGAAGAGAGGGGAAAATTCCTAGAAACAGTGAGGAGATGAAGAGCAACTTGACCCAAATAATGGATGTGTGTTCCTGCCCCATTCCATGACACAGCAATAGCTCAATCAGCAATAGCTGATCTGACTATACCCCAAAGTCAAAAACCAGTGGCCAGTCATTGTTTGACTTCCCTTTTGTACTGTAATGTTAGAATTGAATTTTTCAAAAATTTGTAACAGGTCACTATGATTTACAAGAATTGGTTTTGAAGATGCTATTCCCTATATAATAAGATAATTTCCCATATTCTCCTTCTCTATCTTCCAATTCTCTCCCAAGTGTGCCACACGCACAACTCCTCCCGTCTAAATGTCTTTTGATTCTTCTGCTCTAATGAGAAGGATGCAGATTTTCTCCTGTGTTCTCCACCAAGGACCTACTTGTTACTCACTCATCTGAGCCCTTCTATCCTATCTGGGCCCTACCTACCTCAGAGGTAGCCGAGATCAGTGCTTCTTAAACTTCAATGCTTCAATAATTCACTCAAGATCTTGTTAAAATTCAGATTCAATTTTAGAAGTTTGAGGTGGGACCTCAGATTACATGTTTCTAAAAAACTTCCAGGTAGGATGTACTAAGTAATTTGAAAGGCTCAGTGCAAAATAAAAACACAGGGTCCCTCGTTAAAAATTATTAAGAATTTCAAGATGGTGGCAACAAGCATTAAGCCAAGTGCTGGGCCCTTCCAAGTGCAAGGCCCCACGTGACTGCACAAGTTTATGTACACCTATGAAGCCGACCCCTGTTCTCAGGTGATGCAGGAGCTGGTGGATCTTACTTTGAGTAGAAAAGTGTAAGGGCCCCAAACTAGAAAGCAAAACTTTGTGGTTAGCCATCCTTTTCAGCAGCTTTTTCTCTACTAAGAATAGTGCCCAGGTAAAACTGGTAATGATTTTCCAACCATTTAGATTTCAGATTCATTTGATTAAAATTGGTAAGTTGATATTTCTGAAGCAATGTTCTGGGAATTCTCCTCTCCTTCTTTTGGAACACTGTTTCTCTTGATGAAGTCTTTCCAAATGATATTCTAGAGAACCGAGGGACAGTTTTTTGAGCTTGTCTCTACATATTGGTAGAAAAAGGTAGAAGATCCCAGAATCCTCACTCTTGCTCTAACCAGAGCTCTGAGCTTGAACCTGCTTGGCAATTTCACTAAAGGTTGGGGAAGGAGAGTGTTGGTGTAGGTCAGTCAGGAAAGTTCCACTGTTGATGGAGACACAGAGAGAATTCTTCCAATCTAATTGAAGCCACACACCAAATATGACTCTGAGCTGTGTAAATCCTATTTCTTAGGAAATTAGGCCATCAAAACCCCAGTAGTTTAGAGAGTTAAACAAACAAGCAATCTAACAAAAGTTCCAACAGTGTCGGGTTAGGTGGCCTCTCGGTTCCAAATTAACGGGAAGCCCAGTAGCAGACAGGGTGTCCGCCAGCCTCCTGAAATCTGACCCTCATCATCCTCCCGCCCCAGATGCCTGCCTGTTAACTACCACTACAGCACAGGGTGGGTGGGGATTAAGAAAAGAATTGGAAATTCAAAATGGTGTATCTATGTGGTATGCTTTCCCCCCAGGGAGGCTGTACAATATTTGCGAATTTCCACTGCTTTAATAACAGGCAAACAGAAGTTGTATTATATGGTTCTTCTTAATATGCAGTTTCAAATCTCACCCTGCCATAACAGCTAAATGCCAAAAGCTCAAAATTATAAACAAGGGTTTCAGTCTCCAGTCCAGGGCCTCCATCCCTGCCCTCTGTTGGTGAGAACTGAAACCTAACAAATGGGCATGGTGGCACATCTCAGCCACAAGAGGGCAGCAGGGCTTCATGCAGCTGGAGGAAGCCGCCAAAGGCAGAAGGACCTTCTGAGGGGGCCGCACCACCGTGGAAGTCTTAAGTGGGGAAGACTTAGACTGTGACTGACTAAAGCTTAAGTCAAGGACAAAACGTATGGGGAAAGAGCCTTTTTCAAGGCATAAAAAAAAAAATCTAAGAGTATAAATATTTCATGACTATAAACATACCCAAAATTTTCCTTATATTTTTTTCCATCGAGAAGTAGTCAAAAGGTCTTACTTTGTTGAATGAATTCAGAGTTGTGACTCACCTTCCTTAAGGTACAGTGAGTTCATTTCAGTCCACAAATATGTCTGCTCAGAAAATAATATTTCGTTTATCTAATGGTAAACTGCCCTATCTCCTGGGCTCAGGCCACCACACTCCCCTGTAGGGGCCACACAGAGCTGCCACACCAAGGCCAAGTGCCTGAAACGCCAGGAACAGAACATCAACAGCACTGAGAGCAGGTTTCCAAGGCAGGACCATTTTTAACCCTTAGAAGATTTGGAAGAGGTTGTTTGTTCTCTAGGGTGGCCATGACAAATGACCACAAACTTGAAGGCTTAAAAAAATGTATTGTTTTGCAGTTCTGGAGGCCAGAAATCTGAAATTAGTGTCAGCAGGGCCAAGCTCCCTCCCAAGTCTCTAGTGAAAAATCTTTACTTGCTTCTCCCAGCTTCTGGTGCCTCCCGGTGTTCCTTGGATTGTGGCAGCATTAATTACTCCGTTCTCTGCCTCCATCTTCACATGCCTTTCCTCCCGGTGTCCCCTGTGTCATCTTCTCTGTCTCTTATAAGGACTGTCATCATGGGATTTAGGGTCCACCCTAAATCAGGACTGATCTCATCTCGAGATCCTTACCTTAATTACATCTACTCTCTTCTTCCAAAACCGGGTCACATTAAGGTTCCAGGTGGACTTTTACCTTGGGGAGCGAGCACACCATTCAACCCCCTACAGCTTGGAGGTAGGTTATTCCCTGACATCTAATTATTCTCACCAGAATTATGGAATCTCAGTCAATCTGAACAGTAGCCTGTAAATATTGAGCCAAAGTAGCAAATTTCACTTGACTATGAATATGGGAGTTTCTGAAGAAGCATCATTGCTAAAGAAACCCCCTTCCTCAGAGATGTCTCTATGAACTTTTCTGCAATCTAGGACATGATTTCCTTGTAACCTAAGCCCACTTAGGTTGAGAGCATTTCAATATTATGTGTGTGTGTTTAATAATAGTCATAATAAATGCTTTTCTAATTCATATACATACTATAATAATGACAAAAACACTATAATAATGACAAAAACATTCTATTTGGATTAGTCTTTTGTGATGAACAGGTATGAAAAATTGGATCTGGGATCTCATTAGCTATGTGTCACTGGGGAAAAAGGAGGGGGGACAAGATGACCTACCCTGCTTGCCTAAGAGGAATATATATTAAAGCATTTTAAAATACTGAAAACCCTGTAAGAATGCGAGGTGTGTTTTTCTTTCTCGCCCACTTCCGGAGCAAGGACAGGCACACGTGTCGTCACAGGAATACAGACATAGAGCCTGAGCTCTGGCTACTGAAAATCCAGTCCTCGGACCAGCAGCAGAATCATCATCTGGGAACCTGTCCAAAATGCAGATGCTCAGGTCCCACCTCCGACTGAATCAGAACCAGGTGTTTAACAAGCTCCCCAGGTGGTTCACATAAGACACTAGGGTTGGAGAAGCCCTGCCCTAAACGATCCCTGTTTGGAAAGGTTCATATACTCAAATGGCGATCCTCCATGGTTTCCCCATTTTTAGGCGCTCCTTAGGAACCCCCTGGTGTGAGCGGTGGTTGGCAGAGAAAAGTCACTCTCACTCTGCTATGTGGACCCTCTTCACAGACAATCCCCAGCCAGCCCGATTATAAACCATAATCACAACGCCTGGCTTGGACATCAGGTGAGCTCAGTTTTGATTACCATGGAAGATCAATGGGGCTATACTGACTGGGGAACTGTACAATATCCTGTGATTTTCACCCCAACATTTTAGCACTGTAGTGTGGCATTTTCCTACAAGCAGCTGAAATAGTAACAGCGAGGGAGTGCCATGCACATAGTTAAAAAAAAAAAAAAAAAAGGATAAGGAGAACAAAAGAGCCCACTGGAGAATCCTTTGTTTTCTCACTGGTGATTCCTTACAGGAACAATGTGAATAATGATGACGTTCATCTCAATAGGGAAAGACCCATGATACAAAAGCGTATCTGCTTTGAGGTGCCCAGATGACAGGTGCTCTACAAACACAAAGTGATGGCAGCTGGGTTGGCATTTTTGCAAGAGAGAGAGGCTCTGGGGTGGTCTCTTGCTTTTTAAAAGCAGAGAGGGTGCTGACACTGCTGCAGGGTTTCACTTGGTCCCACTGGGGTTTGGTGAGCTCCCCGCTGGGCCCTGGTTGCCAAGGAAACGGCTGCGGGAGAGGCTGGGGTAGCCCAGGTTCTTGGTTGATTGGTGGAGCTGAGAGCAGATTTCACATGAAGAACATGTGTTTTGAGTTACCTGGGCAAAAGCCCATGATGACCAGTGAAAAGGATCATGCCCATCTTCTCCATTAGAGCTCATCTGAATAGAAACTCTTAATGGTGAGGGAAGTAGCCTTCTTAGGAGCAAAAAACAGGATGTACAGACCTTACTAATCCTGGACTCGTGTGCTCTGCGGGAATCACTGTCTTAGCCTGGCACAGAAGTCTTACCATTCTTAATTTTCATGTTCCACCGACCCTGTAAGTTAGGTAGTGTTGCCCAAACGTATTGAAAAGGAAACGGACCCTCAGAAAGGTTAAGTCAGTAACTGAGACCTGTGTCAAAACTTGTCAGTCGCTGAGACAGCGTTTGTCTCCAGGTCTCTCTGAGGCAAAGCCATGTTCTTAACCCTTAGGCCAGAATATTCTAGGGGTCTGCAGTAAAGAATGCAGACCTCTTGTAGTGGTGAAACCATCCTGGGTGACAGGGCACCAGGCATTCACCTGGAGCAAGGGACACATGATTAATAACGTCAGTACAGTTACAGACAGGGCACAGTGGGGGTCGAATCCACGGCGCAATCATCCCTGGCTCCATAGTCTTTTGCAAGTAACCTTGACACTGTGCTGCCCATCAATCATCTTCAAATCAGAGCAAACAATATTACTTTCCTAAAAGGGTTACTGTGAGAACTACATTAGACGAGGTATGCAAAATGCTTACTACAATTCCCAACACATAGTAAGTGCTCAGCAAGTTATAATGATCATCTATATTATCGGTATTTCATATTAATTATTGATACTGTTTCTATTATAAAAAAGGCTTTTTCTTTTTTAAAGCTGAGGATCATTTGACTATCCCTTCAAAATCACCCCTCCTTTCAAAGCTTAGAGAAGCCGAAAAGGTGGCACCCAAGAGAAGAGGAAGCATTCTGTCTGGTCAGTTGGCTTTCTCATCACAACCTCTCAACATGTCATTGTGGGAGCTGCATAAGTCATTTGACATCTGTTCTACACCCCATGAAAGGAGGTAGTAACAGCAAAGAATACTTTGTGGAAGTGCTCTGAAAGCTAAGAAGTACCACACAGAGACTCTTATCTTATTCCCTGTTCACCAACTAAAATTCATAGAAACATTTTCATTTTTCTTCCCTATTTAATGAGAACAGGTTGGAAAACCTTTGGGTCTCCTCACCTTTTCACTGCCCCCACTAGCTTGTTAGGGGCCAGGAGAAGAGAAAAAAGGCTTTTCTTTCCAAAAAACTCAGTAACAGCTCTTTTAAAGGACACGGTCTTCTCTTTATATTTTTGGGCGGCCTTTCTATTTCCATAAATTCATTGTCACATTTCCCCCAGCCCCACACCCCCAATCCACACTTAGGAGACTTTGCCCGGTAGAAACCAACTACAAGAGATTTGATAGCATGGATGCATGCTTCTCTAGCGACTCTGCAACCACGAGCTGCCCATCAGCAGCCATGGGGCGGGGCCCATGCCACGCAATTGCCCTCTTCTAGTATTTGCTGCCAAGGCTCCACCTCCTCCTCAGATGAGCTGCCTTGGTCCTTAGTGATTCACAAGTGTACATGACTGATAGATAGTTCTCCATTTCTAGGGTTCTTCCAGCTGTCATAAGACCTGGGCTCTGTGGATGCCACCCTCGATGTTCATTGTAACTGGACATATTGGTAACATCCACAGAACACGATTCACCTTCTCCAGACCAGCGGTGGCCTCCTGAGAGCTCCCTGACAGACAAGTTGCAGAGCTTGCTGACTTGTATCCCACAGTGTTTGTGCAACTGGGTTTGCTTTGCTCCCAAGTGTTTTGTTTGGCTTTGTTTTGTTAACACTGCGAAAAGGTAATCTATTTACGGAAGAGTGATTTAAAGACATTACGGTTTTCTTTACAAACAAATGTAGGAATAGGAATTGTCCACTTTCTAAAAACTCTACATTTCAACCCTCCACTATTACTATAATCCCCTACATTGCCTGTATCAAAGGCAGTCCCCCTCCCATCTGACTCTCCAAAGAAATTTCTATCATTTCTTCATTGTCTTGGGTTCAGGCACTCCTGAAAAATTTTCTGGGCACAAGTCATAGAAGGGCAGATGTTTGATGGGCAACAAAAAATAAAACCACCAAAAATGGGAGATCTCTCCTTATACCCTGGCTCTGCCAAGATCCCTTCCCTGTGCAGTTCAGTCATCTGTGCTGAGAGCAGTGGGCAGCCTCTGGCTCCCAGCTCAGGCTGTTGGTGGGGAGCTGCCTGGTTCGTGGAAGAAGGACACATGCAATCCTTGGTGGTGGCATACTACTGAGCATCTGCACAGTCAGAGGGCTAGAAGGAAACTAGTGAGCTTGTTGAAGAGAGTATGTTTGTAGGCCCCCCTGGCATCTGCTGGTGGTAATCCCTTCTGAACGTACAGAGGACACTAAAGAGGGCTATTCAGTCCCTACGTAGCCTTGTCGAGGGATAGGAGACAGACTTCCTACTGTTCAGTTGATATTACTCTGTAAACAGAAATATTTCAGCCCAAATATTCATACATTTCACTCAGTTAATAAGAACCTTTGTTTTTGCAGTTTATCTAGTTATTATGAGCATAGCCTTGCTTGAGATTCCTGCTGCTTTTCCACAGACAATTCCAGAAAGACTGTGGTTACAGGCAGTACCGTCTGAACGTGCTCAACACACCCAGGCTCTCTAGCCTTGAACCAAACAGGCTCATCTTGGCTTAGTAAAAGTAGCCATAAACAGAGACAGAAATGCAGTTAAAACATTATATTTAGCATTGCATATGCTTAGGTCAAAATCAGCTTTACAAAACAGCAGTGCTAGAAATCTGGTGTCGCTCCCTAAATGTGATTGAATCCTAAATTGCTAGAACTGGCAGGAACCACTTATTTTATAGAGGAAGTAACTAGGCCTGGAAAGGTTAAGTGAACTTCTCACACTCCAGGGCGGGGGGCAGAACCAGGACTAGAACCAGATTATCATGAAGCCCAGGACCACCCCCACTGATGTCTCTGGGTCTCTTGTTTTTGTTTGTGCATCTGAATTAATAAATGATCCAAACTGTTCGCAGGCCTTATCTCATTTGATTGGCACATATGTTGTATTGACTTCTATATAAAAATCTATTAAGTGAAGTCGGAAGCTTCCTGGACTGATCTTCAATTCCCCCTCCTCTGCCTCTGGAGTTTACTCCTCAACTGGAAAGATCTCAATTTGGATTCATTCCAGCAGCGTCAAAATGCCAGAAGTCACATATCTGTGTGCACAGAGGCAGATTTGCTCTCTTGTTTTTCCTCAATACAGGCTCAGGGATTTGAGTGATCTGAGCAGACTCAGGAAGAATTATTCAGTGACAGACACACAAAGGAAACGAGACAAAAAAGACAGGAGAGAGATTTGTTTTGGAAGAGTCTGGTGTTCACTCCTGGCTTTTGCTGATATTCAGAGGGATTAAGTCGGAATGAAGGAAAAATGACTAACCCAGAGCCCTGCTTGCCTCGGAAAGTGCTGTTCTTATAGGTCCCTGCGTAGTAGGGGGGAGGGGGGAGAGGAGGCAGGGCTGTGGTGGGGATCCCTGAGGAGGCAGCCAGGCCAGCACATGGCATACGCGTGCACTGAGGGTTGTCAGGAGGTTTGGCTTCCTGCTCCGTCCTGCCACGAGCTTGGGCAAATAATTGACTCCTTCTGAACCCCCTCTTCTGGGACATAGGAGAGCTGAACCATATCAGTGGTTTTTAAACTTATTACTATTGTTGTTATTACTACTGTTACTGTTATTATTATTACCATTTGCAGCAGTAGCAGGTTTTCTTTAGAGGAATGCAAAAGCCTAATCTGCAAAGAGATCTCTTTATTGGACTGGCTTTGGTGGTTGGGGGAGTGATCACACTTGCATGCGGGCCCTCCCTGCCCGGGGCCTTGGAGCAGCCCCCGCCTGCTCCGTGGAGCAGAGCCTGAAAGCAAAGGGCTGGTCTCTCAGGCTCTCTCATTTCTTACCTTATTACTTTTGCTTCCATGTAAATCTGTCCTCTGTGCCAGGTACCTCCTAACACATCACCGGGAGGGGGAGAGAATCCAGATGGTTCATCTCATACTCTGATCCCCAGAGTCAAAGTGAACAGTGCTAGTCAGACGGCACCGAAGAGAAGAATTGCTGCCCTCCTACGCACACACACACACACACACACACACACACACACACACACCCCACAACTGAATGGTTTAAAGACTCATGGCTGAAAGGTAGAACTTAAGAAGATTCTTGTTGCTAAACACCATTTGATTAAATCTATTTCTCTTAGTGAATACAAGGTAGAGCTATATGTAAATTGACATGAAAGTCCCTTTTTAAATAAGAGTGATAGCAAACAGGTACAGTTCTGTTTCATCTCTCTCATCATTAGGAGTATCTGGACTGTTACTTGGTCCTGGCATTTTTGTTTGGACGAGAATATTGCTAGGCACTGGGCAGTGACATCTTCCCCTCCAGTCCTTTTGTTTTTGCTTCTTTTTCTGTATCTCGTGTGAAAAGAATGAGGTTCTAGATCATGATTTAATGCAACAAAGATTTTTCTATGTAGTATTCAGTGGAGTAGTAATAGGTAGGCTTTCCCCAACTCCCATTGATTCCTTCAGCTCCCAGTCTTTAAAATCACTTGAGTCCAGTAATTTGCAGATGCAAACTGTGAGCCTCTTTCTGAATGCCCATGTCTCTCTGTCAGTGTCATGTACCTGTTTATCACCCTAAATACGATTCTTACAAATTCGTAAAAGATTTTACAAAATCGCCACCAACCACACTTTATAATACATTTTTCCCCCCTGAAATGTCATGAGCAACCTTGCCTTAAAATGATCGCAAATGCAAGAGGGAGGACGCTAAGTGTGAATTCCCTGTTGTTTTAGAATTTTGGCTGAGGCTCCGAAGCTGATAAGGAAGAGTGTTAATTGTCTGTACATTCTAAAAGGAAATGCCAAAGCATCTAGGCAAAATTTGCTATGTGGTAATCCAAAACACAGTTTGGCCACCTTTAACTCCACACTCCACTTCTAGGGTATTTATTTTAAAAAAGGGACTGCGGACGGGCGCCTGGGTGGCTCAGTTGGTTAAGCAACTGCCTTCAGCTCAGGTCATGACCCCGGAGTCCCAGGATTGGGTCCTGCGTGGGGCTCCCTGCTCAGCGGGGAGTCTGCTTCTCCCTCTGACCCTCCCCCTTCTCATGCACTCTCACTCTCTCCCTCTCAAATAAATAAATAAAATCTTTAAAAATAAAAAAGGGACTGCAGGAAGGTTAGGAGTGAAGCTTTCTCTAGGGACAGTTGCCAGAAGGCAGTGTATCACCCTCTGGGGTAAGGAAGGACGACTGGCTTTGCTCTACAACAAACTGTGTGAGGAGAGCTTCCAGGGAGCCACTCATGGGCGACGCGGGCACTTGCCAAGGCAGGGGAGGCTGACCACCACTCCTGGGGGATATTTGTTCAGCGGCAGAAATCTGCTGGCTCCAAATCCTCCTGGTTCTGAAAGATACTCTCTTGGTAGCTGGAGGGTAGGGCCTTAAGGACTTGCACTGAACTCCTACCTGGGAAAGTCTGAGCGATGAATGCAGTCTGTAGATTCCCTCAAAGTAAGACAAACAGAGAGCGCTTAGTGTAAACAGTACTCCTATCTTGGGTCTCTCTTGAGCCCGGTGGACACATACAAAAAAATTGGTCTTGAATCATGCTGATAAAGACCCTGCTCTGGAGGGCTTCCTTCCAGGTGTAGGAATCCCTGGCGGAAAGAGACCAAAGACAGATGGTTGGAGGGGATGGAGGTGGGTATGGGTGTTGTAAATGGCCAAGCAGAGCTTGCATTCTCACCCCGGAATTAGGGCTGCAAGAGGGCTCAAGGGAAGAGATTCGCAAAGTCTGTATGAATCCATAAAAATGAATGACCCAGGACTCAGGATTTGGGCACCTCCCACCCTCTGGAGAGCACCAGGGCTAGATCACACCCTTGCCGGTCCCTCTTTGTCTTCCCAGCTCTCAATACAGCAGCCAGAAGGACCACAGAGAGGAAGTTGAGAAATGGGTGGAAATGGAAAACAAACTGATTATGCTCTACTCTGTTCTCTAGATTTCTAAGCCTGAATCAGGCCCATGTTGGCAAAAAGTGAGAAGCTTAAGTTGGATGACAGGTTGAAGTTTTGATATTAGACTGGACTACACTTCTTAAAAACTTGTGGAAAATTTCAATCATACCAGAATAGAAGAGTATGGTAAACTTCTACATACTCATCACCCAGTGCAAATGGCTATTATCTAGATATACCCTACCAACACCCTTCTGCACATGAAGTTCAAGCAAAACTATATTTGACTATTTTAATATCTAAATGCAAAGACTCCACTATTTGGCCATTGACAGCTTTCAGGCCCCACACCTCCCTCCCCTCCATTTTACCCCGTTCAGATGCCAGTAAGAAAGCCTGGTGTGTTCCCTCCCTTGGCACAAACCATGTAAATGTGTGACTATACAGATTGCATAGATCTTCTGGTCCTTTAGGTATTAATAAATAGACTTAGTTTTAGTGTTTTGTGGTTGTCCTGGGAAGGGAGAAATCAATCCCACACTAGATATTGGTTTGGGTATAAAGACTGATGGTGACACACGTGAACCCAGAGGATATGAAGAGGTTTATAACTCATATAATGAGACTTTCTGGGGACAGCATGGCAAGCACCCAAGCTGTTCTGGAATGGATGAGCCAAGTGAGGAACAAGTGGTTTTGGCATTTATTGTAGTTAGGAGGCGGGGCCTGGGTACGTTTCCTGGAGCTTGCAGAACACCCCTCCCCATACACACCCCCAAGGCTGACACCCTCAGGATGTCCACGCTTCCTGTGCTCACACCCCTCCTGGCTGTGAGTCCTGAGGCAGTATATAAACAGAGATGAAAGTCGCTGCAGAGAGCCGTTCCTTCCAGCAGAGCACTGTTGTGCCAGAATGCAGTGGCCGGCACGGTGTGGCACTTTTCCCAGTATCAGCTCTCACTGGGAATGCTGAATGTACATTATAAATTATAGCTCTTTATAGGAATATTTTTATTCCCTATTTCCATTACTTGTTCCTCCCTACCAACTGATGCTAGAGGCCATGACTAACCCACAGATTTAATTCAGCAAATCATCTGGCAACAATGTCAAAAATCTACCTCTGGCTTATGTAGCTGGACACACTCACTGTTTTTAATTCCAGAACTCTGAGATTAGCTCATCACCTGAGAAACTACTCAAGGTCCTCCTAAGTTTTGAATGGAATACCATAAAATCTCCTGTGGAAAACTGTTTCCTCTCTCTAGACTGTTTTTCAGGAACAAAGCCCAATGTACCAAAAATATCAGAGAACCTCAATCTTCAATCTCCAAAAGAGTTTCCTTCTGGAATGTATCACTCACTTCTCAACTACTAATCACTTCATTTTGACAGGGTCAGAACTGTGGTATGTTGAAGTCAGGTTACACGAGCCAGGGGTGCATGTCTCTTCCCAACTCTGTGTTCAGCTAGGTCACACTGGTATCAGCCATGGTGGGAGTATTTATACCACAGAAGTTGGTAAATGCTATAAATCCATAAACCCGGGCTTTCTGTGTCAGAGGTCCAGTTGTTAAACATTTCCCAGCATACTGCCAGTCAAGGTAGAACTGGGAGAAGGAGAAATTAATGAAACTTCAAAGATTTTACCAAAATGTGGCAAAAATGTGTAACTTTTAAAATGAAATGACTTGATTCTCATCTCTCTTTCCTTATCTCTCACTCGACTTATTTCCTTGCTTGTTCCATATATGAGAACAAAGCGATGCATTGCAATATAGCTTCATAATTCCAGGTTTGATGTATTTATATGAGGCAGTATGGCATCTGATTTAAGAGCGTGGGCTCTTGAAGTCAGAATTCTGGCTCTTCCAACTTTCTGACTCTCGGACCATGGGAAATTGTCATTAAGCTTGACAGTATCAGTTACCTCATCAGGAAATATAAATAAGAAGAGCTCTCACTTTATGGAGTTATAATGAGAAATAAATAAGATAATGCCTGGCATATAGTGGCGACCTATTAGACATTTGTTAAGTAAATGTTGTATGAATGCTTATAAATGCATTTTGTCAGTGCCTGTCATTAACCAAGCACTTAATAAATGTTAAGTAATATGAAATAAATTTCAATAGCCTAGAATTACCATCATAATTAATGTGTTCATTTTCTTAATCCTTTCCATATACACACCAGTCTCTCAAAATGTGACAAGTCAGGATCCATTTTTGAAAATTTGAGTAGTTCCTCTCAGATGAAACCAGAGACATTTATTTCCCCTCAGACAAAAGTCCATTCACTGCTCCGACAAGCTGGAGGAGAAGGGGAGACTAGATTAGGGATGGCAGACAAGAGCTGATGCACCCACACATGCATGACAGCTTGCAGATTCTGGGTGTGCTACAGCATATTCTCATATAATATTTATCAACCATCCTTCTGTGCCTACTGCTTTATATATTTTGACAACATAACCTTTGAACATACTCACTGTAACATTAATCTTTATATTCAGATTTTAAAATTTATCTGAACAAGCCATTAACAACTTTAGCCCAGATTTTCAGTGATCTTAGAGATTAAAAAAAGATTTAACTAAATACAACTCATTGTATGTAATATGAGAATATAAAAACATGTTCTCATCTTTTTTTTTTTTTTAAAGATTTTTTATTTATTTATTTATTTGAGAGAGAGAGAATGAGAGAGAGCGCACATGAGAGGGGGGAGGGTCAGAGGGAGAAGCAGACTCCCCGCCGAGCAGGAAGCCCGATGCGGGACTCGATCCAGGGACTCCAGGATCATGACCCGAGCCGAAGGCAGTCGCCTAACCAACTGAGCCACCCAGGCGCCCCCCATCTTTTTTTTTAAGTAGACTTTATTTTTTGAGCAGTTTTAGATTTATAGAAAAATTGGGCAGGAAGTACAGAGAGTTCTCATGTGTCTCCTTGCCCCTCCTCCTTCTCCCAGTCTCATCTATTTAACAGCAACTTGCATTACTGTGGTACGTTTGTTACAACTGATGAGCCAATATTGATATATTATTATTAAGTAAAGTCTATAGTTTATATTAGAGTTCACTTTTTGTGTTGTACATCCTATGGGTTTTGACCAATGTATGATGCCATGTGTCTACCATTACAGTATCATACGAAATTGTTTCACTGCCCTAAAAATGTCCTGTGCCCCACCTGTTCACCCCTCCTTTCCTCCTTCCCTGTGAACTCCTGGCAATCACTGATCTTTTTATTTTATTCTCTCCATAGTTTTGCCTTTTCCAGTACATCATATAGTTGGGATTATAGGGTATGGAGCTTTTCCAGACAAGCTTCTTTCATTTAGCAATATGCATTTAAGGTTCCTCTATGTTTTCTTGTGGGTCAATTGCCCACTTAAAAAAAAACAGTTAAATGATATTCCATTGTATATACCAGTTCATTCACCCATTTACCTGTTGAAGGACATCTTGGTTGCTCTCAAATTTTGGTAGCCCCTATCTTTAAAATGGAAATGCTGGATTAAATGGAATGTCCTAAATTTCATTCACTTACCTTATAGAGTATATTATTTGTTATTTCTTAAATGAATATACAGGAGTGTGTGAATGGAGTCATAGATGGTCAAGTAAGTTGAAATACAATTTTTTTTAAAAGAATACAATCCAGCTTAAAATTGTGTCACTTTTAAGTATCTATATATTTCATTGAGCATCTGTCTTATCTGGTATTGGGGGCAGATTTATGCCTCTCTGTAAAACTTATTGAGGAGATTAATGGTAGCAATAACTGTTACAGGAAATAGAGACAATAACTACTATTTGCTTTTGTCTAAAAAGAAGGAAAAATAGAAATAAATTGCAAATTTAATGAACTGGTAGTCAGCTGTCAGAAGAAGCTGTGCTTTCACATAACAATGAGTATACAGCAGCTTATAAATCATATTTAGGACAGAAAGAACTTTCATAAGGAAACATAGTCAGAATTAATGGGGGTCTATACAGAATTCTTCCCTGTTGATTCCCTACCACCTCTACTTCCTGTTTCTTCTCCATTCCTTGAAAATTGGTACAAATTCAAGTGTCAGCAAATGAATTGTATGAGTAGTTAATAATCCATCCTGCAGGGAGATTTCATTTAGTTAGTCCAGGTCATCTTCTTAGAGTGTTCTTCCCTTCTTTTTAGCAGGCCTGTGGGAAACCATACCTCCCATAATAAGTATATGCTGGACATATGCTCAGGGTTTTCCTGGGGGGGGGGGACACTGCAATAGTATGAAACACGGTACCCACCCTCTAAAGTTTACAATCTACATAGGGAATAAAGATATGGACACATGCCACAATCCTGAGCAATATTGTATTGTGTATACTTAAATGTTAGTTTTATACAGTTCACCAATTAATGAAATAATTCAGATGGGAGGGAAATCATCGAGACTCAAGGCCAGCTGAAATAGGATTGAACTGGGACTATCAGAAACAGGTAGTATTTGGATAGTCAGGGAAAATGGAGGACTTGGGAATTGGGGCAGACAAAGTACCTGTCAATGAGAAGACTAGCAAGACTGGCGGAAGGCATTAAGAACAAGCTATTTGATCTAAATCTAATCCTTAGGGCAGGTGTAGACTAAAAATAGCTCTATGTCTTCATGGGGTTCATATCTCATTTCCTCAGTAGCTGGCTTATCTCTCTTACTTTGCAGTGGAACCCCAGAGTGTTGGTTTCTCTTATGACTTCTATGCACTTAATATAATCTTGTTATATTGGATTCGATTCATTTTTATTTCTCCCAGGTGCAGGTTTTCAGTAGACAAAGGACAAACTGGAAATCTGTTCTAGCCAATTTGCTATATCAAAATGCACCCATAATGCTCTGTTTACTACCCAGGTTGTAGAAAAACAAATAATCAGAAATCTCCTTTCACCTTTTATATCACAGAGTGGTGGTAAACATTATGATTGCTTCATTTTAATGTAGTTTTAATAAATGTAATACTAGAAAAAATAATGTCAAATCATGTGACTAACAGCCACTACTGAAATATCCATAAAGGTGACAGTGTGTTCTGCCAAAACTAAATTCACAGTTGGTAGACATTAAAATGCTAAAATACATAAGCACATCCATACTGGGCTCTTAAAATCACTTTTCCTTTTCATCATCAGATCTAGCACATGATTTTCACAAGATAAGAATGATTTGGGGTTTCCATTTGCAACATCATGGGGAATATTAAAATGGTGGTTATAGTGACCATCATAAAACTGAGAATACTGGTTTAAGTGAAAACCCAAGAGTAGTTGGCCTGGACAGAACAGGCAATAGCCAAAAAATTAAAAATAAAATAAAAATAAAGTAAACTTTCACAGATGAGTGAGTTTTTAAAGCAGATTTAATACCAAAAACTCTGGGAAAACTTTATTTTACTTCATCATCACTGTTCACTTAACAGATGGTAATTAAGGAAAGAAGTAGAAACCTAAAGGCCTGTTAAAGTGGCAACATTTAAGAAGTTTTAAGGCAGTCCAAAATTTTAGTGCTTGCCAAATTTATATTTTAATTAACCTCTGTTCAACATATTGTATTCCTTGGCTTCTTAGTCACATGCTCAGACTCATTTGTGTTCAGACTGACTCACTCAACTCATCTGTTCAAAACCCTTGACCAATCTCTCACAACACTTAAACAGAGGTCCTGAGTACAAATAGCTGTTCTCATTGTTTTTAGAAATCAATTGTGGAATATTTGGATCTTCAGTCACCTCAGCAATGGTTACAAAAAGAGGGAGGAGAGACATGGGCCCGGTAATGGTAAAGATCTCCTAGTGTCCAGAAGCTAAATTTTTGTTCAGCCATCACTAGAATGTCCTACATATGTCCCTAAACTGTCATCCCGATCCTCCTCATCTCCCCCAAGCTCATGCCACAGATTCTTTCATTCCTCCTATCACCACACTCACATGCAGGTTTTTTTCAACTGTGTTGTTAATCCTGTAGCTCCAAATTTGAGAAGCACTACTTTTGGTTGCTAACACCACTAGTGTAGTAACTTCTTCCTTTTATTTCATTTTTTGATATCATGATACACTTTTCTGTCAGGGTGTAACTTGCCCTAGAAGCTGCCTGAGAGGCTTACGAAGCCACCATAATTCTCCAACCTTTCTAAGGGTCTCTGATCTTCTGTCATCCTCCTTCCCACAATGATGCCTCCACAAGCACATGGACTCCTTAGCCAGATGTCTCTGCCATCAAGGAGTTTCCAGAGTCTAATAGGACAAAAAGCAGTAAACCAGTACTTACCCTTTGACATTGTAAGCACTTATGGAAGTAAGAATGTGCTATGGGAGCAGAGGGGAAGAAGGCACTGACTGCACCCAAGAGTGTCAGAAGAGGTTCATGAGGAGATTCGTCAAAGGGGAGAGGAGGCACATACTACTAAGCAGAAAGGAACGCATGGCCAGGGCTCAGCAGCCTGCCTAACATAGAAGATCCCAGAATCACAAGGGGTAGGGCTGGAATTACTACTGTACACAGGGAGTACTGGGTGATAACACAAGGAAGGAAGAAGAACCCAGATTTTGAAGGTTCTTTCATGCTTAGCTATGGAATTTGCGTTTTACACACTAGGCCATGGCATATCTTTGAAAAAATTTAAGAAGAGAAGTAAGACCTACCTCTCATTTCAGAAATAGAACTCCAATAGCAGTGATAGAAACCTCAGGGCATACTTTAAGGATGTTTTGGTTTTAAGCAGCATGAACAAGTGGGCCAAAATTAATAAAAAAGGATAAAGCATTATCTCATTTCTTTGAGGAAATTATTAACAACTAAGGCTACGGACAGAACCAGGGGGGCTATTTAATACCGAGGAGTTATGGGCAGTCTACCTAAACTGGCACCATTAAAGTATGTCAGTTCCACCAGCTCTTGGTCACCTTGTCCCTCTATTCAAAAACAGATATTTCAGATTTCTAGAGGAAAGAATCTGATTGGCCCAACTTGGATCATCATTCATATTCAGAAGATGGGGCTAACTAACCGAAGCATGGCCATTAAGAGACCCATCTACTGGAGCTGGTGACTCGCTATAAATTGAGTAGTCACCTACCAAAGAGAGTTAGAAAGCAATTGTTCTATACTAAGATGGGGACGGTTGAGATTAAATGGAAAATTACATAGCATATTCTATATATATTTGTTTGTCAGAAACAACATAAATTTGGTAAATAATTGAATATGGGAAATGAAGTAAACTAGAATGGCTTTTCTGGCGTGGAAGATGGGCTAATGGCATTACTAGTCATCAATATAGAAAACAAGGAAGAGATTTTAATGGAGAGATGATTGGTTCCATTCAGACCTTTTCATTTTGAGATGCCTGTGTGCCATGCCCACAAGGAGATAATCAATGGAGAGTTGAGATCTGATTGGGGAGCTCAAGGAAGACAAACCCTGGTTATCCTTAGTGTGACTGCATCCCTAGAAGCCATGGATATGGATGCTATCACCCAGGGAGACCACGTTAAGTAAGAGAAGGAGTTGAACAACAACTTGTGACATAGAGAAGTCAAGTAAGAAAAAGAAGTGTTAATGTATTTATTTAGAAAATTATTGGTAACTTTTGTGAACAAAGGGATGACGCAGTATAGTGGAGACATGGTGACATGGGACCGAATAACAAACTAGAGGTGAGAAAGTATAAATATTGAGTTTAGAACAGTATTATTCTTTCAAGAAATTTGTCCAAGGCAAGAGATAGAATGGATTGTATTACATTGAGTTGTTTTGTATCTAGTGACATAATACATTAAAAAGTTTGGAAAATACAGAAAAGCATAGAAAGCATATATTAGAGACTTTAGTAACAGTTCAGAAGAAATGGACATGAGCATTTTACTAGTGAGGAAGAGATGTTTATAAAAAGCTGAGAAAGTAAATAATTGATGACAAATCTTTGGAGAAAGCAGTAGTCATTGTGAGGGATTTGTTTTAGAAAGAATGAAAACATTCTGTGAAATGGGAAGTAAACAAGAAGGAAGCTGAGAGACTTGTTAGTTTCTTCTCACTAGGAAGTAGAAGATAAGGCCATCTGCCAAGAAAGATGGGGTAGGGGACTTGAGTTAAAGTGAGGTACTGAACTGAAGATAGTGGTGGGAAGTGGGAATGTGATCGTTCCAAGAACAAGGAATTCAAAGCTGCATAAAAGTCTCAGCTGATGTTGGAAATCATACATTTAAACAAACTCCAATCTGAAAAGTTTATGAGATTCTTTTTCTTTAGCAGGTTTCCCAAGTCGTCAGATAGGAGGAGAAAAGGTAAATGGATGAATAATGGAGAAATGTGGCTTCACATATGTGAGATTAATAGAAAATATATATAATGGTCTCTGCCCCTGGTTCCTTTAATTAAAGAGAGCAATCAAAGACCTACTGGTCACAGTTAATTAAAGAACAAATTTAGTGAAAGTAAATGAGAGTGGAAGAGAGAAAAGAAAGGTGTGGTTGTGGAGGGGAATATCAAAGTTATTGTTTTTTACTTAACAATTCAGAGAAAGAATATTGGTTAATACGACAAAAGTAATGTGATTTAAAATGACGATGAACCTAAGCTTCATCTATGGGATGGATTGTTTCCTTTGGAAACTGAATTCTTCCAAGGTTATGGAAGGAATTGGAGGAAATATGATGATTGAGACAAATATTAAAATCCTGAAAGTATGTGTATCAGTGACATGAAGAATAGTTCATGATTACATTGTTTATGACCAGAGGGTGGTAGAGCTGCACACTATGAATCTGAAAACAATTCTTTGTTTTTTAGAGAAATGTGAGAAAGCAAAAATTCCAAAGTGGCAATGGAGAATAGTATAAACGTCTTCAAAATGCCTTTAATTACTTAGGAGTGGGGCAAGAAGAATGCTGTTAAATCAAAATACTCTATTAATAAATATACTTTTGGGGTGCCTGGGTGGCTCAGTTGGTTGAGAGTCTGACTTTTGATTTTGGCTCAGATCATGATCTCAGGGTTGTGAGATCAAGCCCTGTGTCAGACTCTGAGCTCAGCATGGAGTCTGCTTGTCTCCCTCTCTCTATTCCTCCCCAAGCCCCCTCCTCAAGATCATGTGCACACCTGTACTCTCTCTCAAATAAATAAATAAATAAAATCTTTAAAAAATACATAATATACTTTCAAATATGCTAGTTTTTATAACTCTGATGTTTCATCTTTTAAGGTATGTTTGACATGTGAAAAATAAAATAAGTAAATAAAATTAGTACTGCCCTGGTTCCTTTAAATTTAAATATGAGACTAATGGGAGGCTTACTATCTTGTGAGGAAACAGACCTATTTGGTGCTAAAACAGGGAGTCATCCATTTGTCAACAGAAAAGGCATCTGTTCATTTATTGTTAACATTTTATGTTAGCAGTAGAAAAATATCCTCAAAACTCCAGAAGGATTGCCACTTAAGAATACTGTACATTTCCAAATGACCTGGGGTAAGAGGTTGTTAAAAAAAAAAAGTCATGGAATGACTTCCAGAAACTATTCATAAGAGCAGGTGGCTTTTTATTTCCAGCAAGTTCACCATTTCACTTGTTATAGTCCCTTTGAAGTCTTTAGGAGATGCAACAGGGGCTGTAGGAAAGAATAAAACACAAGGCTATTCAGAACCACAACTGAGTGCACACAACTCAAAAAAAGAGAACTTTTCTGGAATATGTTTCCAGTCAGAGAACAATTAACTAATGATTATATTTATGGATGGTTATGTTTCATAATAAAATGTTCACAAGTATTATAGAACTACTTGATAAATTAGCAAAATTTTTGGGAGTCACTCTTCAGGAACAAAATTTTAAAACGCAAACTAACACCAAAGTGTTAACAGAGATTATCTCTAAGTGGTGGGATTACAGGAGCTCTTTTCTGTAGCTTCCAAATCCTCTATAATGAACATCTATAAATAGTTTCCAGAAGCCATTCCTTCACTTCTTTTGATTACTGACAACCTCGGATGCTAAATGTATAATGTTCCTTTTGTAATCCTAAAGTAAATAATTAAAATAAAAGGCAAAATATACATGTAGAAAATTTTTTCTGGGTTGATAGGTAGAAAATTTGGAAAAATTCAGTAAAGCAAAAATTTTAATACTTGAATTTTTCTTCAAATTGAAAAAAGTAGGAATATATAAAAAAGAGCTCATGGTTAGGTCTTTAGTTCTCCCCTAATGCATTATTCAGGGCCCCACTCATCA
This sequence comes from Neomonachus schauinslandi, assembly GCF_002201575.2. Classification (NCBI taxonomy): domain Eukaryota; kingdom Metazoa; phylum Chordata; class Mammalia; order Carnivora; family Phocidae; genus Neomonachus; species Neomonachus schauinslandi. The sequence goes on along the minus strand of NC_058410.1, from coordinate 83,734,172 downwards.
TTCCTTCTCTCTCCAGGACTGACTCAATTTGCTCTCATCTCCTAGCTACCTGAAGTCCTACAGTTTGGATGTAACACTTAATGTAGCACTTAAGAATTTTGTGATTTTAAAGATAATGTGTTAAGAAAACCATACTTCCTTTTACAAACACACACAGAGATGTGCCTGCAGTAAAAAGGCCCATTATCTTTAGAACCCTAACCAGTTTAAGACTCTCTGAGTTGAAAAGGGCCTTCAGCCTGGGTCTTGCAAAGGCCTACTACACCTTGCCCAGAGGAACCAACCATTGGCAGGGTTAACTCACTGAAGAATTGAGAAGAGGATCCTTTTTGAGAGAAGCCTGAAGACATGCCACTCTTTCTGCCCAGAGATTAGTGCCATTAACACATTAAGAAAGAGAAAATTCTGTGGCTTTGACAGTTAACACCAATCAGAACATTTCAAGAACTTTCTCAGAGAGTAGCCTATTTATAAGATGGAATTATTCTTTCTAGGGGTTATGCTGAAATTATTTTCCCTCCCCTGGGCCACCAAAATAGGAATCCTGTATAGACAGACTTTGAACAATTTGACATAAGAATGAGTTGATAGTTTTTTCCTTCAAGAAGAGTGCCTTGCTGTTGTGTGCATGTGTGTATATTTTGTAAAGGAAAACTGTGAATTTGTTTAACTTTTGTCTTTAAAATCACTTTCAAAAGTAGCAAGCCCTCATTGCTGGACAGGTGCTCAGCATTTGGTTTTGCTGACCCATGTAATGCACAGAAGGGAGAACTGAAAAACACTTTGAAAGTCTAGATTAATCTAGATTATAACTGAAGAACCCTTGATGGACAGTTTAAGAGAACAAAAGACGGTAGAAGGTACTCAGCCTAACATAAACTGAATTTGGAGACTGGACTGGGAGATTTAGAGAAGGGACATTCCCCAACAGTTTGTATTCCTGGTGAGATAATTGAAGAGAGAGGGGGAAAGAGGCTATGAAGTTACTTTCTGTGTGATATGAATATAAACCCCTTTTCTGACACTGGGTTGAGCCACTGCAATAGAGATTTAAGTTTCTTTTCAGTTATTGTGGGTTTCAGATTTGTGTTTCTTTGGCTGACACAGTATGTTTAAACTTACTCAAAAAGGCAGCCTGGCTTTGTGCAGGTGATATGAAACCATCAACTGGGAAAGGTTTGCCACTAATCTGAAATACTAAACACCAGAGAAGGTGTCATCCTACAGATAATGACTATGTCTACACTTCGGCTGATAAGCAACTTCCCAACCAGGAGTTTTCCCAAGGGTGGATTTTGGGGGCAGATACAATGGTGGAAATGTCCTAAGCAAATATAACAGATGACACAGAGATACAGGCAACCCACCAGCAGGAAAGAGAGCAGAGTGCTCCTGCCCAGCCTGATGGCAACTGAGTGTTACACTGAAGCTGAACAACAACATGTGAAGGAGAAGACTGGCGGAGGCAAAACAGAGGGAGGTGCAGGCTTTCTGGGAAGCAACCAGGTTCTGTTTTGGTACAGTGTGTTCCACTTTTTTGTGTGTGAGTTCCACTTTTTAATTGTATTTAATTAATCTTGATTCTCCCCTGCTGTCCCGTTGGCATCTTTTAATACTAACAGTTAATTTCCACCATTCATTTGGCTTTGTTCTTGTAGAAAGCAGTTAGCCATTTTCTCTCATCTTTACTACTGAAATACTCAAATCACAGTTGACCCTGTCAAATGCCCATCTTCCAGGGCCTTGAGTAGGCGGTTCAGTAACTCCCCAGGAAGTGACATTTATATTCTACATCCCTAACCCTTAGCTTACCTCTCTTCTTGACCATTTCCCCCACCACACAAAAGAAATCTGTGAATTTTTCATGTAATTATGACGTCCTGGGTCCAAATGAAGAGTGGATTCATGCATTTCTCTACATCCAAATAAGTTATATAGAAATGCTTTTCTGAACTTCACCAACAGGGTTACACTTCTGCTTTTTTCATAATACATAATGTTCTGGTAAGAGTCCTATTGGAATTAAAGGTCATTACTAGCAAGGAGAACATTAAGACGAAAGACCCTTCTTCAAGGATCTCAGCATTTCCTGACAAAGTGAAAATAAAAGAAATATTTCTAAAGAAGGAAGAAAATCAAATGAAAGTCATTCCAAAAGAGCACCATATGGCCCACAAGATGTGTGGGTATGGAAGGCTCGTGTGCTGAGGGAAACACACAGATTCTGGAAATCAAAAATGAAAACCCCCCACAAAGTAGGTCATCCCTCAAAACCAGATTCCAAGACCAAATTTCTGTCACATTAGCATCTCATACTTCTAATTTAGTTTACCTCTGTTGACAGAAGTGTGTCTTTTAAAAGTGAATTCAATTCTCATCTCAGCATGGTTCATATTTGTGGTATAGCTAAATGGCTTCATCTCAAGGGTGATGTTGTAGAGCATATGTTACTCAATTATAACATCATTTTCTGATTTGAACAAAAAAGAGAGATGTACATCTGAACTCACTTTGAAAGCATTTATGTGCAAAATTACTATCCTTTACAAAAGCTAGCTAGCATTGTCATAAAAGTTGAATGAAGATTCAGAAGTAGGAAAGAACTTTTTTGGCTTCCTTCAGGGCAGAGCTTTTCAAATTTGGTACTATTAGCATTTTAGGCTAGATAATTCTCTTTTCTTAAAAATAGAATTTATTTTTTAGAGTAGTTTTAGGTTCACAGCAAAACTGAGCAGAAAGTACAGACAGTTCCCATATTACCCCTTGCCTGCCGTAGTTTTCTTTTTTATAGGAAGCTGTTGTGTGCATTGTAAAATGTTTAGCTAGCATCCCTGGCCTCTAAACTCTAGATGCCAGTAGCACTCCCCAATAGTGACGAACAAAAATGTCACTAGACACTGCCAAATGTCTCCTGGTGGGCAAATTCATCCTTGGTTAAAAACTACTGCTTCAGAGTTCGGCCTTACCCCTACAGGAAAAACAGAAACCAGATTCTGTCAAGTTTCTTAAGAAGCATCATTTCTGAACCCTGTTTAACTGAAACAGAAGAACTTGGCGAGACAGTTTATAAGTATTTAATCTCTTCAGACAAAACCACTACAAACTCATTACAAATATTTTAGAAAGATAAGACAGTTGGGGTAAAGGAGAAGGAACTGGGAGGAGGAGGCCAGAGTTATTCCTTAAGAAATCCTTTGCACAAGGAGGTAATCTAGGGTCTTTCTCCAGCCTTACATGTGCAGATGTTCAATACACTTGAAAGAATTATTAAAGAATTGATCAGATTCAGGACCTCGATTCATGGGAACAGAGCTTACAAGAGATTATTAAATAGAATAACCACAACTATTTGTTAATTTGCAGTGAGAAACATCACTGTGAAGCAGAACTGAAATATACACTGGCTATACTACATAGTTTCCTCAAGTAGGTTAACTATATGGAAACTCAATTGTTGGAGGGTGCTCAGTAAGCATGGAATCAAAACAGGGTAACTATACTTGTGATCTGACAGTTTAAAGGGCATCTGAGTTTGCTTAGCCTGAAATACCCATCTGCATCTTGGGACCCTTCCCTCTGCCCCAGGGTCAGCTCTGGGGGGAGTCATGTCTGAATTAGTGCTCCCACAGGTTAATGGGCCAAAGAAACATCAGAAAAACTTTTAAAATTCAGATTCATGGGCTCTTCTCCCAGAGATTTTTATTTAGTAGTACTGAGATGGGGTCTGGTCACCAGCATTTTTTTTTTTTTTTTTTTTTTAGAGAGCACACACATGTGTGCATGCGAGCTGGGGGGTTGAGGGGGAATTTGGCAGGGAGAAGGGAGAGGCAGAGGGAGAGGGAGAGAGAGAATCTTAAGCAGGCTCCATGCCCAGGACAGAGTCTGACATGGGGCTCAATCTCAGGACCCTGAGATCACTACCTGAAGCGAAATCAAGAGTCAGACGCTTAACCGACCAAGCCACCCAGGCGTCCCTGATCACCAGCATTTTCAACAAGTGTCCCAGGTGCTTATGAAACACTGGACTGTGGTTGCCTTTGTATCTGCCTTTTCACCTCTGCTTCCATAGGGTTCTGACACTTGCTGCCCGGGTTAACAGTCTTCCTCTTGGCCTGGTAACACCTTCAGAGGTTGCAGTAAAGCCTGTCAGCCTAGAAAACTTCATCTCTGTAGGTGACGCTGAACATACGGGTGTTGACTGCCATTCAGTCAAAGTGTCAGCATATCTTTCTCCCTTATTTCCTTACTGGGATGGAGAGCAGAAAGTAGGGATACAAGTTTCAATCCCATATGACATCTACAAGTACGAAAAACAATGTTTTCTATAAAATATTGTCAAAGGTAATTAACTCGAGAAAAAGACATTCCTCTCTTTTAAGCAGATTCAGACATTCTGGTATTGGTTTTAGGTTATTGATATAGTGATATTATTAAACAGGAGAGCAGAATCTTACATACTTTTCTCCCAGTCACCCAATTACTAAATGTGATGTTCTGTTCTTCACATTAAAGACCCATCTGTCTATTCATTCTAGAAACATTTATTGGTTATTATGAGGCAGCTGTAATTTTTAGTTTTTGAGACACAAAATCTCTGGTCTTCAGTGCAGAATTCTAAGGCTGGGACTGAGGTGGGAGCAAAGAAACAAGCAAAGGGTCTCTGGGTTTGAAGAGAAAGACACAAACTCTAATAGAGTAGGATGTGGTATGGAGGGAGAGGGGCACCAGGCAAGGCTTCTCAGAGCAAGTTACACCTGAACTGAATAGAGAGGGTAAAGAGGAGCTCACCAAGCTGAGCAAGGAAAGGATGGCATGCTAAGGAGGAAAATGAGAAGTATAGAGACAGAGTGGTGTGAGAGAGTCTGGAGCATCCTGAGATCTCTGTCACTGGTTTGGCTGGAATATGGGGTATATAAGGGATGTGGGATGTAATGGCAAGTAACCAGAAGCCACACCATGAAAGATCTTCTACAAAATGCTGAGGAATTTTGATTCTGTAGATCAATGTGAAGATGAGACCTCAGATGCTTAAAAGCAAGGGGAATGACATGAGATACTGTATGACTAAGAGATTTCCCTGTAGCAAGTAAGAGGTTTTCTAGAGTGAGAGACGAGCAGAGGCTAGAAGTTTGGCATGGGAAGCATAAGCAAGGAGAGGGCACAGGATTGTCAAGCAGTACTGAACATCTTGCTGCAGTTTCAAAAACTTTAATGCTTTGAACAATCCATTTGCTTTGGGGATTTTTTCTGGCAGTGCTCAGAAGTCCAGTTACATAGCAGAGAAAGATGATGGTTGAATTAATTCACAGTTGCATGTGTAATTTTTCTAGATCGGGAAGTGAGAATTTTTAGGTTTAAACAAGAGATGTGATAGAAGGTGATGGACAGGGAGGAAGGGGGAGGGTCAAATATATAAGGGCTTAATGAATTTGAGGAGCATGTTTGTGGTGGTAATGAAGTTAAAAAAAATAGGGAGCTAGGTTGTGATAAAGAGTAGAATACTGAAGAATAACATTTAAGAAACAGAACAATTCTAGGTGAGGAGTCAATACTGTGCATGACCCATGTAGGATCTGTGTCATAGATACCTTTTCCATTATCCTCCTCATCCACTACTCACCCCCTTCTTTTTCTTTTTTAATTGAAATATTGTTGACACATAACGTTACACATGGTAATTAGTTCAGATACACAACACAGTGATTCCACAACTCTGTAAGTTATGCTGTGCTCACCACAAGTGTAGCTACCGTCTGTCGCCACACAATACCATTGACTATATTCCCTATGCTGTACCTTTCATGCCTGCGACTTATTCATTCCATAACTGGAATTCTGTACCTCCCACTTCCCTTCACCCATTTTGCCGATCCTCCTACCCTCTTCCCTCTGGCAACCACTAGCTTGTTCTCTGTATTTATGGGTATGTTTCTGCTTTTTTTGTTTGTTTCTGCTTTGTTTGTTTGTTTTTCAGATTCTACATATAAGTGAAATCAGATGGTATTTGTCTTTCTCTGACTTATTTCACTTAGCATAACATCTTCTAGGTCCATTCATGTTGTTGCAAATGACAAAATCTCATTCTTTTTTATAATAGAGTAATACCCCATAGTATATATACATATACCACTTCTCCTTTCTCTGTTCACCTACTGATGGACCCTTAGGTTGCTTCCGTGTCGTGGCTACTGTAAATAATGATGCACAAACACAGGGTTGCATATACATCTTTACAAATTAATGTTTTTGTTTTCTTTAAGTACCCAGTAATGGAATTACTGGATCATATAGTATTTGCATTTTTAATTTTTTGAGGAGCCTCCATACTGTTTTCCACAGTGGCTACATCAATTCACATTCCCACCAATAGTGCTCAAAGGTTCTTTTTTCTCCATATCCTCACCAATGCTTGTTATTTCTTGTCTGTGTGTGTGTGTGTATGTGTGTGTGTGTTTAAGATTTAAGAGAGAGAGAGAGAGCGCACACAAGCAGGGGTAGAAGTGGGCAGAGTGAGAGGGAGAAGCAGGCTCCCCGCTGAGCAGGGAGCCTGATGCGGGGCTTGATCCCAGGACCCTGAGATCATGATCTGAGCTGATCAGACACTTAACCAACTGAGCCACCCAAGCGCCCCTCTTGTGATTTTGATACTAGTCATTCTGACTGGTGAAAGGTTTTATCTCATTGTGATTTTGATTTGCATTCTCCTGATGATTAGTGATGTTGAGCATCTTTCCATGTGTCTACTGGCCATCTGTATGTCCATTCAGGTCCTCTGCCCATTTTTAAATTGGATTATTTGGTTTTTTGATGTTGAGTTGTATAAGTTATTTATATATTGGGGATATTAACCCCTTATTAGATATGTCATTTGCAAACATCTCCCATTCTGTAGGTTGCCTTTTCATTTTGTTGATGGTTGCCTTTGCTGTGCAAAAGCATTTTATTTTGGTGTAGTCCCAATGTCTACAGTTGCTTTTGTTTCCCTTGCCTGAACAGACATATCTAGAAAAATCTTGCTAAGGCTGATATCAAAGTGACTACTGCCTATGTTTTCTTCTAGGATTTTTATGGTTTCAGGTCTCACATTCAGGTCTTTAATTCATTTTGAGTCTATTTTCATGTATGGTATAAGAAAGTGGTCCAGTTTCATTCTTCTGCATGTAAGTGTTAGGTTTACCCAGCCCCATTTATTGAAGAGACTCTTGCTGCCGTTGTATATTCTTGTCTCCTTTGTCGCAGATTAATTGGCCATATAAGCATGGGTTTATTTCTGAGTTCTCTACCTTTTCTATTGATACATTTATGTTTGTGCTACTACCATACTGCTTTGATTATTATAGCTTTGTAGTATATCTTGAAACCTGGGATTGAGATATCTCCAGCTTTGTTCATCTTTCTCAAGACTGCTTTGGTTATTCAGGATCTTCCATGGTTCCATACAAATTTTAGTATTACTTGCTCTAGTCCTGTGAAAAATGCCATTGGTATTTTGACAGAGAGGGCACTGAATCTGTAGATTGCTTTGGATAGTCTGGATATTTTAATAATATTAATGCTTCCAATCCATGAGCATGGAATATCTTTTCCATTTGTTTGCGTGACCTTCAATTTCTTTCAACAATGTTTTATAATTTTCGGAGTATAGGTCTTTCATGTCCTTGTTTAAGTTTAATCCTAGGTATTTCATTTTTTTTTGGTACAATTATAAATGAAATTATTTTCTTAATTTCTCTTTATGCTATTTTGTTATTAGACTTGCCCCCTTCTCTGACCCCTGAAACCACAGTGGATAGGATGGAGGACCCTGTGTTCATATTGACTATATTTTGTGGCACTCCTGACTAATTGGACTCATTAGTTTTTCACTCCTGGGGATCTAAAATCAGAATACTGGTCACTCTCTTTTGCTTGAACTCTGGTGCTGTGGAGCATCATTATCTTTGCCAGTGCCTAAATCAGCAGAGAAAATTGAGAGAGAGAGAAACAGAGAGAAAGAGAGAGAGAGAAAATGTAGAAAGAAACAGAAATGAGAATCCTTATACTCATGAGAGAGAAAATCTATTTTTCCCAATGGCTTTCCAGTTCTCAGTCTCTTTCCTTGGATGTTCTTGGTACAATTGGTTTTCCTGAGCTGATCCTGTATGACATCACTCCTTAGGGGAAAAAAAAAGCTCACCCACACTCAAATTAAACAGCTCAAATCTAAACATTATTCACTTATCAGACTGGCCAAAATGTTACTGTTCAGTAATAGCTTTGGTTAGGAGATAGAGAAAAAGTAAAAGAAAAGGTAGAGAGAATATAAGAGAAAAATACGCTCATATTCATTTGGAAAGGAATATGAATGGGAACCATCTTTTTGAAGAACAATTTGGCAAAAGCTTGTAAATATTTCATATATGCATTCCTTTAGACTCAGAGATTCCCTCTTACATATTTTTAATAGTACACAAAATTTCTGTATGTATAATTCTATCCATTGTGATATTATTTGTATTAGGAAAAAAACCAAAAATTAGAAATGTGGTACATGTCCACAAATGAATTACTAATTTAGTTATATTATGATACATTTATACCATGTAATACTCTTACTATACAGCCCTCAAATGGAATGGTATAGATCTATATTTGCTGATATACAAGTATTTCTAAGAAATATTGAATAAAAAGGCAAGGTACCAGAGAGTGTGCATACTCTAATTCCATTTGTGTATATTTTTCAACTCTATACTTATATGTGCACATATGCTCATAATGTTTTCTGATTGGATACACAAGAAAGTGATTAATTTGGGGAGAAGGATTTGAGTGGGCTCAAAGAGAAAGGAAGCATTTTTCCTTTTCATTCTATATCTCCTTTCTGCACTGTGAGTTTTTATTTGTTTGTTTTGTTTTGTTTGTTTGTTTTCAGTATGTCCATATGTTACTTTGGTTTAAAGAATAAAATAAACTTGCTTTCAAGAACAAATCTAATACGGATCATTTACACCAGGTTTACTCAAAGTACTGGTCTATGACAAACTCAGGTGCTTATGTGAGAATGTAAATCAACACTGCTTCTTCAGCAAAACAGTCTACCTAGAATAAAATAATGTCAGCTGAACTGAAAGTGTGCTTAGTGATGCAGTTGACTTACATTCCAAGGCAAACTTCTCATCCCTCACTGGTTGGCCACAGTTCGTATGTGGTTTTCAGACCACACATTGTATAACACAGATTCATATTTTAATATGACTTTAGGAGAAATTCTCACCTCTCCCAAGCATACTTATATGTCCCAACCATATGGTTAAGGTATTTTGGGGGGGGCAAAATTCCTCCCTTAATGCCCCTGGTCCACACAGGCACTCAGGGACCCAGGCAGACAGAGGTTCTGTCATCTTTCACATGTGGCTTTAATCATAGCACTGTGTGTCAACGTGGCAAGAACGAGGATACAGTTCCCCCTAGATGCAAAGGCACCCGGGACACACAGTCTCACAGTGGACATCTCTTTTCTAACAACACTTTGACACTATGGAAGGAGAGAGTGAATCTTTTGTCTATCTCTGTCACAGCAATCTATATTATCTTTTCCAGCACTAAAATACAAATCAAATAGAAATCAAATATGCTTTTTACCAAATATGCATTGATATAATGGGGAGGTATAATTCTGACCATTAATTTTGAATATATCTTTTCATATATGTAAGTGAAATGCTTTCCTTAGCAAACTATGAATGGCAATCAATATTAAAACACTTTCTAAAGTATATTCAGCTTGAGAAGAGAGGGTAACCTGCTAACTAGCTGGTGATTTAATATGCTACAGTAACCTAACCTACTTGTGGTAGACATATTTTTTGGTTGCCTCCCCAGACTCCTCTGCAAATAGCTCACCTACCCAAGGGGATGAATCCTGGAAATGATGCTGAAATTCCATAACCCAAACTTTTGCCAATTGCCTGGTGTGAACCTGAACAACCTGGGCCAATCAGGAATACAAGAACTAGTTAGTGTCTCCCAGGCTCTTAACCAGGAAATGATGTAGGGGTGGGCTGAGGGAGCTATGTTGGCCCCAGAGAAGAAAGGTATCACAGAGAGAAGTGGAGACGAGAAACATGTGGCCCCCGAGAGTGAGAGTCACCGAGAAAGTAATGGCTGCATTCTGATGGCTTTTCTGTTCTTGGTTTCAATCCCTCTGAGGTTTCCTTGTACTCCATCTATCTTTATGATTAACTGCCCCTTTGTTTTTATTTCAAAGTTAACTTTGCCTAGATTCCTGTTATTTGAAAACAGCCTTAGGACAACTGTTTATCAGGCATTCCTTCCAAATTTCTTGCTTCTATATATTAGGGCGTGAAGGGAAATCTTCCTTAGGCCCACAGAACTCAGATGTCTACAGCTATTTAAAGTAGATCTGACCTAGGGCCTGTGCACTGTTGTATATTGGCTTGATATAATTTCAAATTCACTTGTTTATGGCAAAAATGAAATTGCTTTTTAAGAGTGAAGTTGTTTTGATATGAGTGAAGTAAGCTGTGACAGGATGTCATCATCTCATCTGTTGTCACTGGTAAGAACTCAGTAGCCCAGCTGCTAAGGGGCCTCGCTGGGGCTTATCAATAAGAACGCATGAAGAAGCATCTATGGCAAGGGCACATTCAGACTATAAATACCGAGAGTTTGTGAGGACTGAGAGCATTCAGTCTGGGCAAGGCGACTCTTTGCTGATTTAAATAGCTTTCTGAAGACCTTGGGGCAATTAGCTCCTGCCACAGTGAGGCAGTGGTGGAAATCATGCAGCGGCCCCACAAAGGAAATCCTTATGTCTGTCAACACCCACACCATCATTCCCTAGCATTGTGCTCTAGCAACAGGAGATTTTTACTTTTGCACTGGCAGCTGGACATCAGCTCTGAATTGGCTAAGCCATCTTTCCCAAGCACCGACACTTATAAAGGTACACCTCAACTAAACTTGTACTTTCCTCCCTTCATCTCCCTTTGCTTGGAACAAGAATGTAATTAATCTATCACTGGTTTAGAATATGTTCTTTCTTCACAGGCTTATTAAGAGACATTATCCTGGGGTACTGGGGTGGCTCAGTCGGTTAAGTGTCTGCCTTCGGCTCAGGTCACGATCCGAGGGTCTTGGAATCCAGCCGTGCGTTAGGATGGAGCCTTGCATTGGGCTCCCTGCTCAGCAGGAGACTGCTTCTCCCTCTCCCTCTGTGTGCCGCTCCCCTTGCTTGTGCTCTCTCTCTCTGTCAAATGAATAAAATATTAAAAATCTTAAAAAAAGAGACACTATCCTGTACAATAGTGGCTTGTGAAATTATTATAATTCCCGCAGTGAACCAGTGTCAAATAAATTACTGGCAAAGATGAACTCAGTCTCAAACCCTCTTACACTTTTGGTAGGAATGCAAGGTGGTTCAGCCACTCTGGAAAACAGTATGAAGGTTCCTCTAAAAGCTGAAAATAGAGCTTCCACCCAGCAATTGCACTATTGGGCATTTACCCCAAAGATACAAATATAGTGATCCGAAGGGACACATGCACCCCAATGTTTATAGCAGCAATGTCCACAATAGCCAAACTATGGAAAGAGCCCAGATGTCCATCGACAGATGAATAAAGAAGATGTGGTATATATATATATATACACACATACAACGGAATATTATGCAGCCATCAAAAAATGAAATCTTGCCATTTGCAATGACGTGGATAGAACTAGAGGGTATTATGCTAAGCAAAATAAGTCAATCAGAGAAAGACAATTATCCTATGATCTCACTCAGATGTGGAATTTAAGAAACAAAACAGAGGATCATAGGTGAAGAGAGGAAAAAATAAAACAAGACAAAATCAGAGAGGGAGACAAACCATGAGAGACTCTCAACTCTGGGAAACAAACTGAGGGTTGCTAGAGAGGTGGTGGGTGCGGGGGATAGGGTAACTGGGTAATGGGCATTAAGGAGGGCAAGTGATGTAATGAGCACTGGACATTATATAAGACTGATGAATCACTGACCTCTACCTCTGAAACCAATAATACATTATATGTTTATTAACTGAATTTAAATAAAAAAGATGAACTCAGTCTCTGAGCATTAATTTGCCTCCCCAAACAAAACAGCCACTAAGTCTTTTTTTTTGAGCAATAAATACAGATGGGTCCCCTCCCATGTTTTGCTCATGCAGACACCTCTTGCAAGAATAGGTTCGAGGCACAAAACAACTGCCAATTTATTTTTAAGAATAGATTATTTACTTTCTTATTTTCCATCTCATATAGCACTAGTAGCCTCACCTTGTACTTTGCACCTGACTTTATGCAAGATATACTGGACTTTAAAGTGCATGAGCTTGTCTAGTGTGCACTGGATTTTTTTTTTTAATCTTGTGGCTCTTCACCAATTGTGGATTCATAATAAAAAGTCCTCAAAGCTTTTGCTTGAATGATAGCCAAACCCAAAATGCTGATTTAAATCCTGAAACCATAACACCAGACATCTTTCCTTCTTGGGCCCACATTTACAAAAGAACACAATTGTGTGAACAGCAATGATTCAATTCAGTCATTGACAAGGATCAATTTTTTTATACAATTTTAAAGTACTGAGAATATTTTTCTTTATCTACTTGTTTATCCCGATGAGTACTGTCTAAGTGGTTTCACAGGAAATACATTTATACTTATTCCAAAGATGCATCCAAGATCATGAGCAACATCAGTCTCATGACTTTGTAGTTTGTCTATACTACAGGAAAAAATATTTCCTCCATACTTCACTCAGCCGAGCACCTTATTCCTTTCCTACTCTGAATTTCCAGCATGCCTTCCTGTGGTCTAAGAGAGCTTGAGAAGGAAGCTGTGAGCTGTGGGGACAGGCTGAAGTCAGATCCTCAGCTAAATCTGAGGAAAGAACCCATGAGGAGGTTTGCTTGGCCTCTCTGCTGATTTCTAGCCTGAGATTAAGGTGTGAATGTGTGAATTTGGGAAAAGATTTATCAAAAAAAGGAGTTTTTAATCAGCATTATTTTAAAAATGTGCTCAGTTCATACTAATCCCTCCGAGACTTTCCCATTTATCTATCATTCATGAAAACCATAGTGTTTAATGTCTTTTCCCAAGAGAATTTTAGTTTTTGTTAAAAAATAGAGGAAATCAGAGGCTTCTGGGTAAGGCAAGACCCAGAGAAATTGGTCTACTTTAGCCACTAGCTCACTGATTTTCATGGTGTAACAAGATCATGGTTTTCACTGTTCTTTTTCTTTTTCTTTTTCTTCAATAGCAGGAATACTTACCAACCACAGAGGAAGAGATTTTTTTTTTCTCTTTATATAAAGCCATAAAATGTAGCCTGTTTCTATGGTTCCCATCTCATTCCCATCTCTTGCTCTCCCTCTGTCTGTTTCTTCTCTCTCTTTCCTCTACCTACTCTTACTTAAACCAATTATTGCAATTTTCTCTTCCTTTTCAGTCTTTTGTGATGCCCCCCTCTCTCTTATACCTTCAGACATAGAGATAGTATGTTCAAATCAAATTTGTTTATTCTAACAAAAACTTGAATTGGAGACTGACGTTTGCTCTCAATCTCATCATAAGTGACATTGATTCTGGATTTCTAACTTTCTCATCCTACAAAAGGTGATCTTCCCGGATCTCTAGTCCTTTATATTTTATTGCTCTGTACAATGGCCTGTTTTATTTAGACTTACAGCAGATCTCTTAATGACCACTTAAATATGGTGATTATATGCTTAATAATGGTTTTCTTACATACATATTTTTAAAGAAATCCTAACCTTTTTTTTTTTTTTCATATCTTTGCCTTGAGCCAAAGTCCTAGGAGGTCACCACGGTCCCTTCAGAAGCTCCAATGCGCCACACCCACCACTCTGGAGTCGCTCTGGTGGAGATGGTCCGAGCCACGTGGTTGGGGCCCTGGGGAGCCGCTTCCGGTCGGTCCGCCTTTATCCTCGCCCGCTGGCAGCTTCCGGTATCTGCCTGACCTTCCCCAGGTGCCCTGCAAGAGGCCAGTTCCTATCCCCCCCTTCTGTGCCAACAGGCGATGCATGCCCTGGCGGTGACTCACCGGACACCATGGTGTGGTCCTTCACTGCGCTTGGCTCGCTGTCGCTTACCAACCCCGGGCAGCAGGGCGCGTGGAGTAGCCGGGCAAACTTTCCCTAGTGTGTTTCCGGTCGGGTTGTGCCATCGGCCTGGGGGGTTTCCTGGCGTCAGGCTGTGACAAACACAGCCAAGCAAGCACACAGGGTCAGCAGCAACGTCAGCCACTCAATCCATGGCGAAACACAGACTGAGTCTAACGCGTGCCTGCGTCCGCGGCTCACGTGAAAGCTGCCCTGGCGCACTGAAGGTAAGCAGCCGCAGCATTTGCTGCTTCAAGAACCCCAAGGAAGTTTCTCCGTTCACAAAGGATGTCCATTCCTCCTATTTTTGATTGTGAAGTCTTAGAGGATGTGGGGACGTATATCAAGAGAGATGTGGGTTCGAAGTTCACTCTCCCAGCATTGTGCCAAACGGGAAATTCCTTTTCACAATCCTGTTATTCTTCTTACCACTTCTAATAACTCATGCTATTTTGTTTATTTTGTGTTGTTTTAATTTCTCTGAGTCTCAGTTTCTTCATCTTGGAAATCGAGGATATTTGATTTACATAATTCATAGTGCCTCTTCTAACTCCAAAAATCTTGTCACCTTGTTAATAAATCAGCAGTTCTCCCTCCTTACAAACATCTTTAGAATTGCCTTATGGAAAACTAATCAAGAATATGTGCTAATATTGTGATTATCAATTAATTTCTCTAAGCACCAGTTTTCACATAGGTAGAATTAGATGTTTTTTAGACCCCTTTAAGACCCATGGTGTTACACATGTGATAGATTCTTGCTGTCTTTTCTATTTAGGATTTTTTTTTCCCACTACAGATAAATTCATATGTTTTCTGTTGTCAGAAACCAAAAACTCCAGAACCTTAGTGCATTTCCTGGCTATAAGAAAACTTAGAGCCAAAAACATCGTCCCAATGTTGTAATATGCCAAACGCTGTGGCTGAGGAAGGCATCTATTTCATTTCAAATGGATTTTGTTGTCTATTATCCTCAAATGCCTTACTTGGAGAATTTCAATTTGTAGGTGTGAGCAGAATGCAAGACTTAAATTCAATTCACAGTACAATCTCCAGTTCCATGCTGATGCATTTTCAAGTTCTTGGTTACAAATTAATCCACTCACCTCCCAATCATTTGGCAGAAACCATGAGTAAAAATTTGTTCTCTGTAGGCACCTCTGTCCAAGGATTAAGGAACTGTTTTGAGGGATTGGAGTGGGAGAAGATATCCCATAGAGGCATCCATGGGGGCCCAAGTGGACAAGCTGTACAGAGATCATAGTAGTTCATGCAAGAATCACCTGCTCAGCCATTCTGTAATGGAAGTGCTTTGCATAGGTAGATCCTGTAGGTTCCCTAAGCCTACATTATTTCCAATCTTTTATTCCCCAGTGGACATCGCCAGTGCAGCCTAAATTCATCTGTTCTTATGCTGATGACTGCAGCCCCTTAGTTCCTTTCTATCTCAAGGTCCAGGATTATGATATTTTCTCATCAAGTCAAAGCAGTCATGTACAAGGTTAATGGTGTGCTAATGATGTGCAGTGCACAGCCTGTACAACTGTAAATAGCTGCCTTATGGAATGTTTCTTATAATCTGGCTCAGGAGAACTGTTGTTGGTTATCATTTGTAGCTTTGATCAATTCAGCACTATTCAGACTCTAATAAATGTGCAGAAATACGTTTCTAAGTAAGGAAACATGTCTTTCAGAAATCACACAATAGGGGCGCCTGGTTGGCCCAGGTGGTTAAGTGCCTGACTCTTGGTTTCTGCTCAGGTAGTGATCTCAGGGTGGTGTCTCAGGGTCGTGAGATGGAGTCCATGTCAGTCTCCATGCTCAGCATGGAGTCTGCTTAAGATTCTCTCTCCCAGGGCACCTGGGTGGCTCAGTCATTAAACATCTGCCTTCGGCTCAGGTCATGATCCCAGGGTCCTGGGATAGAGCCCCGCATCGGGCTCCCTGCTCCGCGGGAAGCCAGCTTCTCCCTCTCCCACTCCCCCTGCTTGTGTTCCCTCTCTTGCTGTGTCTCTCTCTGTCAAATAAATATATAAAATCTTAAAAAAAAAAAAAAAAAAAACAAAGATTCTCTCTCCCTCTGCCCCTCCCTGCACCCCCCACCTTGCATGCCTGCTCTCGCTGTCTCAAAAAACAAAGAAAGAAAGAAAGAAAGAAAGAAAGAAAGAAAGAAAGAAAGAAAAAGAAAAATCACACAACAGATAATATTCACTGAAAATAGTTACAGCTTCTTTTTGAACTATTGCTTTTTTGTATCCAGTATGAACTCAGCAGCCAAGGCGACAGAAAAAAAAAAGTGATAGTGATTTCTGAGAAACAAGAAAATGTATGCATTAGCTTAAATAAACTCAAGAATGTATTCCGTTTCAGATATTATTTTTTAAATAGTTGTGTAAAATAAGTCTTATTCATTAAGTACTAAAACAGTAGAAACAGGTTTTGGTTTCATCTAGTGGAATTTAGAGTCATGAAAAACTCTCCAAGAAAGATGTAGGGATATCAGTCAGATGATTCCTTAAAAAGCAAAGAGATTTAAAAAATTTTTAACTGTTATGTGCATTACCTCCAAGTCCCACATCAAGGGCTAAATTTATAATGTTTGTTCAATCATTGTTTTCCAAAAAAACCACTTTTGTTTGTTTGTTTCTATTTGCTGTGTTTCAGTTTTAGAAGAAAGGGACAACTATCAAAGAGATCATATTGACACTTCTCAGAGGAGGTTCTGGGGCTAGTACACATTGAGTTTATTTCCTATCACATCAAAAGATAAAGATGATTGAATGCTGTTGAAAACAATGATGTTATAGTATATGAGGGTCTTGAACATCCACAAACCATTTAATTGTCTCAGTTTAATCATTCTTTTTCATTCAGGAATAAGAAGAGTGCATGATTTAGAATCTCAGTAGTAAGAAGACAAAAAAATTTTAGCTGATTCCTTAGCTACATATTACTCCCAAGCTACTTTTCCTAGAAAATAAAAATCTCATGATACTCTGTGAATATAGAAATGAGACCCACATCTCTGATTTGAAACTAGTTTATGGAAAGCCTGAATTTGAAAGACAGATGAACCACCAGGTTATTTTGAGGTGTGTTTAAGAATCTCATAGAAATTTTCCCCATATGCAGATTTTGCAGCTTTCCCACACCTGAAGAATACCCAGTCATCTGTAGTCCTGGAGACATTCCCAGTGTTGGGAAGTACATCTGCTTTCTGAGGAATTTTCCCCATCCACATCACAAACCAGCAAACTGAGTATACAAAGACCAATATTCAGCATTCCATCTTACCTGAGTTTGTATCCTTACTCTCTGTCCCTTCATCCTGCTTTGTCTTCAGAGCACTTAACCACTGCCTGACATGATTTTAACTATTTTTTTATTACCTGTCTTCTAAATGAGAATGCATATTATAGGAGAGCATGGATTTTTTACTATTTTGTCCTTTGTTATAACCCAAGCACTTAGTATAGTTCAGGGTACATAAAAGTCACTCAGTAAACACTTTTTGAATAAATGAATAAATATATTTTGACAAATTCCACTAGAGAATTGTCCCTTTTCCACTTTATTATGTGTCTAGAATAGAATGCTAGCTGAAGTGATTCAGTTTTTATGGCACCCTGAGTTATTAAGTAAATTTTAATAAACACTTAAAAGTTATTTTTATTATGTAAAATAGCTTCTTAAACAAAATCTTAAGTGTTTGATAGTTCTTTGACTTTGGTTGCTTTTTTCCTAATTATTTCTCTAGACACTGATTAAGAGATCTGAATCCTTACTATCAAAATATAAGTTCATATAAATGTAAGTTCATCTAAAGGAAATATTTTATTCCACTCAAGTGTTTATCAGGGATAGAGATAATCCATCACCAAAAAGAAGACATTCAGCAAAGCTAGGCTGTGAGTGTTCAATGAATTTTTTTTCCATAGGACACTAAACAACATGCAAAGTTCTATTACAAATTAGTAAGATAGTGATGTGGGAAACAAAGACAAAAGAAAAAATTAGATTTCCTTACTGCCTACAGCCCATTGATAAGTCCTTGAAACAGTGACCTTTCTTTAGGAGCTCAGCTGCCTCAGTGTTGACACTTTGCTAAGGGCAAAAGGCAATCTGAGCTTAACATTATCCTGAACCCCCCCCCCCCCCCCGCAAGGATCCTGTAAGTCCACTTCAACATATAAAAATTCCTTTGGAAACTTCCTTTATCTCCCCCGCCCCCACCCCAGATATATGTTAGCAGTCATCCTCTAAGCATATAGCCCGTTGATATACATCTGAAGGGTCTCATAACTGAAGTTTTACTAAACAGTAATAAATGACCTTTTCCTAACAATAGCTAGCCCCCTCAAAGTCCTGGAAACCTTGCTTCCAAAATTCCTTAGAGACTTACTCTATCCCTAACCCTCTCCCATCTTGAAAGTATATAATCAGCCACTCCTCTTGACCCCAGTACAGTGCCTTCTGCCCACAGGTCCTGTCCCCGTGCTTTAATAAAACCACCTTTTTGCACCAAAGACGTCTCAAGAATTCTTTCTTGGCCATTGGCTGTGAGCTCCAACATTTCCACATCATTAGGACCTCTGATTCTCATTTTGTCAAGCATAAAGAACATCTTTATCTTTGTTAAAAAGAAACAAGCCTGAAATGGTGTCACTTAGTTATGTACCTCCAAGACCTAGTACCTAACCTAACTAAGGTTTCTGCCTCCCTCTGGAGTGGGATTTTAAACCAATCAGTCTGGAATTTCCTGGTCAACACTAGTGAGATTATCTACCAGATAAAATCTCCTGCCTTCCACTAAGAGAAGGTAACACTTACTTGAAATAATCTTATCTTATGTTGATAACCTCCTTGTTTGGCCCCATTTCTCCCTATAGGATCCTTTCATTTTGTACAATTCTTGGACCTCCTTTTTACTTGCTAGATGGGATGCTGCCCAATTCATGAATTACTTAATAAAACCAATTAGATTTTCAAATTTACTCAGCAGAAATTTTTTAACACCTTAATTGGTATTTGGGGGGGGTTGAAGTTTAATTTTATAAAACTTTACTCACCATGCATTATATTTAAAAAAGTAATTTTATAGTGAAACAATAAACATACCTAAGGGTACATAAAACATAAATTAGCAACTTACTGAAAGATAAAAATCTCAGAAAATTCCACTCAGGTAAAAAATATATATATACGTATATATATGTAGATTTAATTAAATTTCCTTATAATTTGCAGCCCCTTGACAAAATACTTGAGGCAGGCGGAGTGTAACATTCCTCCAGGAACTCCCGATTTAATGCCTTGCTAGAGGAAAAAACAACTTTAGCTTGACAGTAGGCCTCCAGGACCCTGTAGGTCTTCTTTAACATATGAAAATCCTTTTGGAAACTTCTTGTCTTTACCACCCCCAACTCCAAAGAGTATAATTCGCTCCTCACAACCCCAGGGCAGCTCCTTCTGCCCACAAGTCCTGTCCCTGTGCTTTAATAAAAACACCTTTTATGCACTGAAGGGTCTCAAGTTTTGCCTGTTTTTGAACTTTTTGTAAATGGAATTGATGTGGTTTGCAGTGTTGGGGTTCAGAGCCGAAGGCCAAGAAAGAATTCTTGAGATATCTTTGGGAAGCGGACCTGTGGGCCCAAAGAGCTGCATTGCAACTGTGAGGGCCAGTGGCGATTATATACTTTCAAGTTGGGAGGGGGTTAGGGACAGAACAAACCTCCAAGGTATTTTTGGAAACAAGGTTTCCAGGACCTTGAGGGGGCTAACTATTGTTGGGATCATTTATTACTGTCTAATAAAACTTTAGTCCTGGGACTGTTCTGCTGTTCTTCAGAATGTCTGTGTTACTCTTGGTCTCTCCATTTCTATATAATTTAAATTTATCTTGTCTTGTTCCACAGAGATCTGTGTAGGGATTTGGACAGAGATTGCATTGAATTTATAAATCAATGTTGGAAGAACTGACATCTTTACAATAGTAAGTTCTCTGACTTATGTACAAAGTCTATCTCCATTTATTTTAGTTATTTAAAATTTATCTTATTAAATGTGTATGAATTCCTACAGAGGTCTTATGCATCTCTTTTTAATTTTGTTAATAGTCCTTAATATTTTTGTTAGTATAAACTATGTTATTTTATAAATTTAATTTCCTAATGTTTATGGCTGGTATAGAGATATATACCAGGATGTCTGTTTAATGACTTTACTAAATTCTCCTAAGACAAAAATTTTATCTGTGGCCTCATTTGAATATTTTCTTTCAAAATTTGTAAAACATGACCTTTCCTTACCAATTTTTATGTTTCTTTTTCCTTGCTTTGCTGCAGTTGCTAAAACCATTAGTATACAGATGAATGGAAGTGGTAATAGTGGCATCCCTAGTTTCTGTGTGAAAATATACCAGTAAGTACAATGTTTCCTGTAGATTTTTTTGTAAATTACAGTTGATCCTTGAGCAACATGAGTTTGAACCCTCTCTGTCCACTTACATGTGGATTTTTTTCAGTAAGTACAGTACGGTACTGTAAATGTATTTTCTCTCCTTTTCTTTTTTTTAAAGATTTATTTACTTGAGAGAAAGAGAGAGCAGGAGCAGTGGGGAGGGGCAGAGGGAGAGGTAGAAGCAGACTCCCGCTGAGCAGGATCCCAGGACCCTGGGATCATGACCTGAGGCAAAGGCAGACGCTTAACCAACTGAGTCACTGAGGTGCCCCGTAATTCTCTCTTTCTTATGATTTTCTTAATTAACATTTTCTTTCCTGTAGCTTACTTTATTGTAAGAATATGGTATATAATACATAGAACATACAAAATACATGTTAATTGACTGTTGATGTTATCATTAAGGCTTCTGTTCAGCACTAAGCTATTAGTAGCTAAGTTTTGAGGGAGTCAGAAGTTATACGCAGATTTTCAATTGCACAGGGAGTCAGTGCCCCTAAACCCTGTGTTATTCAAGGGTTAACTGTCCTCTTTTCAACTTGAGGAACTTTTCTTTTTCTTATTTTTAAAGTTTTTAATGATTAATGAATAATGAATTTTGTCAAATGTGTTTAAAATGATACTATAATTTTCTTCCTCCAATGTCTTAATAATGATTGATTTTTGAATGTCAAACCAATCTTGAGTTTTGGGGATTAACTCAGTTTAGTCCTACATATTACTCCTTTATAAATTGCTGTATTTGTTTATTAATTTTCAAAGAATTTTTGCATGTATGTTCATTATGATAATGGTTTATATAATTTTACTTCTTTAGTTTTAGTATCAATATTATATTATCCTCATAAAATGACTTGGGGAGTCTACCCTTTCATTCTACTACTTGAAAGAGTTTTGGTAATATTAGAGCCATTTGGGCTTGGAGTTTCTTTTTGGTAAGATTTTTGTTACTGTTTCTTTAATAGTTGTAGATGAATTCTTAAGGGCTTGTCTTTCTTTTTTTCTTTTGGCTTCTTGTGTCAGTTTTGGCAAGTTATATCAATTTTATTTTCATTTAACAGGACCAACTTTGGGCTCTTTCGGTTTTATTTCTGCTCTTATCTTTATTTTTTCCTTCTTTTTACTTTCCTTTGGTTAATTTTCTCTTTTTTCTATAACTTTTTGA
Organism: Neomonachus schauinslandi; assembly: GCF_002201575.2. Taxonomy (NCBI): domain Eukaryota; kingdom Metazoa; phylum Chordata; class Mammalia; order Carnivora; family Phocidae; genus Neomonachus; species Neomonachus schauinslandi. The sequence continues at coordinate 83,712,398 of NC_058410.1, read as the reverse complement.
TATGGTTGCTTACTTCACCTATATTCAACATTTCTTTTTTTTTTTCCTTAAGATTTTATTTATTTATGGGGGGGGAGAGGCAAAAGGAGAGGGAGAAAGAATCTTAAGCAGACTCCATTCTGAGCCCAGAGCCTGACATGGGGCTTGATATCAGGACCCTGAGTTCATGGCCTGAGCTGAAACCAAGAGTCAGTTGCTTAACTGACTGTGCCACCCAAGCGCCTCAGCATTTCTTCTTTTCTAATAAATGTGTTTTAAATAAAAATATCCTTCAGGTAATGATTTAGCAGCAGTTATGAAATCTTATATTTTCATTATTCAATTGGAAATACTGTCTTGTCTTTGAACCCAGAAGTTATTTACATGATTATTTTTTAAATTTCCGAATATGTAGATATTTCCTAGTCTTACAGTTGTTTTTCATTTTTAATATAATTGTCTTATGATCAAAAAGCATAGCCTATAATATTTTAATCCTTTAAATGTGTTGAGCCATGTTTTATGACGAATATATGGTCAATTTTTAAAAATAACAGTTTGTGCTTGAAAAGGCTGTGAATTCTGCAGTTAGTTGTATGAATTTAAAAAAATGAAAGAACGAATATATCCTGGTGTTATGTAATACTATGAAAGCAAAAAAAAAAAAAGAGTTATCCAAACAGGATTAGAAATCTCTCTTGCTCTTCCTGTGCTGTATATGTTCCTAGGATCTTTTAAAGCAGCTGTTGGTGAGATAGAAAAGGAAGGGCCAGTTGTATCTTCATATGGGTTTTTTAGTTTTGTTCATCTGGGGGATTCACAGCATAACATTGGTTATGTCCAATTTTTGTTTTATTTCTTTCTCCTAAGTCAAGAGACAACATATTTTTAGAAAATGTCAGTAAATAATTAATGCATCTGGGAAAGAAAAATTTGTTGTTAGTAACACATACCCACTAATCTATAATGGATAACTATAAATTCAATGCTGTTCCTTAGAAGGAATCTCAACGGGTAATATTTGAAATCATTATTTTTTAAACTGGGCATTCATTTTTAGCTTAACACTATTGCAGACAGAGTCAATTTTAGTTTTCACCTGTCTAACCTAACATTCTAAAGAATCTTTTACAGGAAAAGTCATTTCATTTTGTATCAATAACGTACCTAGAACACTGTGATGTCAAAACAGTGGGTGGGGGGCATATCAAAGAAAAGCCAAGAAAATGGGATACCAGCCCCCCCCAATACTGAATTTCCAGTGAAATTATGTAATTAGAAATGGATAAGACCAGTTCACATGACAGTGATCAATGTCCAGATAGCACAAAATATAGTGATAGAACATGTCTTCTTTTGAATCTTGTTTTAAGTTATCCAAGTTCAGGTAGGAATCCCAGAAGGCTGTGGCTCCATTTTTTATTAAGTTTTCTATTACTTTGAATGAAAGGGCTTGAGCAATATCCACTGAGGTTGGTGGTAATAATGGAGAGGTGGAAACAAAGAAGCTGAGTGGAAATTACTTCCTATTCCATCCCGTGGTGGCTGTGGGACCTTGAGCAAGGGACTTAACCCCGGTAGCCTTGGTTTTCTCATCTGTGAAATTAGAACAATCTTGTGAACATTATAAGGTTGCTATTTAAAATTACATATGAGTAGTCCCTATATGTGACTGCACAGTATACACACATGTTGAGTGTGTACAGTGCTGTGAAGATTTGATTACTTCTATGATTATTAAATTAGTGTTAGCTTCTGGAAGAAGCAGAACCTGTAACAGGAGGGAGGGAGTTACTGGTATTAGGAGGCAAATGGATTGAGGCTTTTAAAGGCAGCCAAGTCGCTCCTTTTGGCTATTTCCCAAAAGCAACAATTTCCATTTGAATCTTTGGAAATACAACAAGATGAAGTGCTTTTCAGATGACAAAGTCCACTCCAAGACTCAAGTGGCTTTTACATAGAAAATAACTAGGTAATGAAAACAATATCCAAAGCTTCCTGTCAGACATCATCCTTTTCCACTGTGATTTATTTTACTTCAGGTACAGCCATCTCGGTGTCATTGTGTGGTCTGGTTCCTTTTAGATGTCCTTTCAGATAGAAAGGAAAATGATTCTTCAGGTTTTCTCAGACAGGAAAAACAAAGTGCAACTAATTTATTTATGCTTCTGTTTTGTTCAACTCAGTAAGTGTATTTTTGTTTGTTTGTTTGAGCTTTGTTCCAAAAAAATAAAAACATGGTTCTCTTTACCAGAAGGATTTGAAAAGGGGATGCTTTCTGAATGTTGTCAAATAATTCATTGTGTTACTTAGGGTAAGCCACCAGGTTTCTCTCTGACACCCTACCATAGAAAAATGGGCAGTAATAACTTGTTTCTTCTTTAAGCAAAAACAGACAAAAAAGACAAAGTTAATACAGTAATAATAGTAGCTGATATTTATTGATCACTGCCTATAAGGCAAGTACTCTTCCAGGCACTTAATTAATTAATAATGTCTTAATCCTCATTATAACCCTATATAGAAGCTTTTAGAATTATCCCCATTTTCAGAGGAGGAAATGGAGGCACATAAATGTTATAAATAACTTGCCTAAAGTCACAGGACTAGTAAGTTGATATATTCAAACCCAAACAACCTGTTTCTAGAGCCCATGAACAACCTTGCTGCTTTTCCAGTGAAAAGACAGATGTTAGTTCTCATCCCCAATACCAAACATTTAGTGGATCAGTGTGGTGTTGAAATGACTCTGTCAAAGTTTGCTTGTTTGTTTTAAATAAGGTATGTCCCTCAGGTCTTAGCTAAAGTTAAGTGTATGATTACTTTTCTCTTGTGACAAGAAAACCTGGTTCTTTGCAAACATTATGACATACAGAGGGTATACTTCTTACAGTCATTCTACAGTAACTTCACGGTGGTCCATCCTTTGAGTTCTGAGGCTTTATTTTGCATACTTTCTTATAAGCTTTTTTTTTTCCCCTGGAAATCTTGGTTCAAACTGAGTTGCCCACATCTCAGCATTCTGCATCCACACACTTAGAATCTCTCCACAAAGCTAGTTCCATCTGTGTTCCATAATATTCTTGCAATAACCTCCCCTCACCACAATACACATATTTTGCTTGAGGTTGTTTGACTTCAGTTGAGCACAAAGTACAAAGAAGCCTGCCAAGTCAAGGAGGAATTGAAATTGATGCTACCTCACTTGAGTTTCTCTTTCTGTTCCACTCACATTCTGCTGTCAGAGTAATCTCTCTTGAGTATCAGGCAGGCAGCTTTATTGATTTCCATTTTCCTACCGTAGAAAATAAAGATATCACCTTCCTTCCCAAGCCTCCTTGACCGAGTCATGCCCTGATATCCAGCCTTGCCCTTGCATCTTTAGTTGAGCTAGAACACTGCTTAACAAAGTTTTAGGCCACGTTTTCAGATGTTTGCATTGCTTGTTGAGTTTTTTCCATAAATATTGCTTGAACACCTACTGTGTACCAGGTATAGAGCAAGGCACTTATCAAGGATGACTTCCTCTGACAGTATTTCTCACCTATATTTCAAACCCTGCTTACTCCATTCTTCTCATAAACATTCTTTGGGGGCACCTGGGTGGCTCAGTCAGTTAAGCGCCTGACCCTTGGTTTTGGCTCAGGTAACGATGTTGGGGTTCTGGAATTGAGCCCACTTTTGGACTCTGTACTCAGTGTAGAATCTGCTTGGGATTTTCTGTCTTCCTCTTCCTTTGCCCTTTCCCCCCATTCACACTCTCTCTCTCTCTAAAATAAATAAATCTTTAAAAAAAAAAAACCAAAAACATTGCTTGGACTTTTCCAGGACTCATTATTCTTTATTAATTTAATTCTGTCCCTTCAATTAGGTAAGAACTAGTTGCTCATAGGCTTTAGACCTCTGCATCCTTCTAAAGTGCTTAACATCCTGCTGAGTAGATGCCAAATGAGCAAAATCTACTTGTTAATAGAGGAACTCCAATGAAATCCTTTGCCTTATTAGAACTTCAATCCAAAAAAGGTCTGCAACCTTTGCTTAGAAAGTGATGATGAGTTGTTAGGAAACTAATGAATTATTGTTGCCATCTGTGCAGATGTAAGTGAGGAACATGGAGATACTTTTGCTCTTTCAAAAGTATGGTGTTGACGTGTGTTTGAGGACAGCGGGGGTGGGATGCAAGGAGAGGGAAGGAACTACTTTCATCTTATACAACCCCCTGCAAATCCCTTGGTTTTTACCTTGTGTCTTTTTTACCAGTATGAAATTTTTTTGACATATCATGGTTTCCATTTCTCTGCATTTTCTGAACAGTTTTGAGTGTTCTTTCTGTTAGAGCTAGAAATTAACCCAGTTCCCTGACCCCTGCCTTATGCTATAAGATCATACTTTCTGAAATTCTTATTTTATGCCAGCTCAATCCTAGAACTGTACCCATAATGTTTTCTTCATTTATTTTGCAATATCTCTAGCCATTTCCAACACATTATCATACTGTAAGTGATTTGACTTAGTCATTTAATCAGAAGCCCACTTTGTTAATTTTACTTTGTAATTCAGTTCTCCATTCATCTTTTGCAGCACAATTGTTATGAATTTTCAATTTATTTTTGTATCTATTTTTATAGCTGCCACTTCTACAATGTGGCAAGCTTTTTTTCTTAACTTTAAAAACATCATTTCCGAAAGAAAGCTGTTCTGAAATCTGGCTTTTTCAGCAAACTGAACACCCACACGATGAAGAGAGAATGACAGAAGTTAGAGGTGGAAAAGATGCATAAGGTCACCTTGCCTATTTATTTTTTTTTTGCAAATACAAAGATGTGTGCACAACAATGTTTGAATCTATATAACTTAGCATTTTAAGCTTAGAAAATATTGTTGACTCCCCCCACCCCCATTAAATACTCTCTTATCTATGGATTCTGCTAAAACTGTATGAGCTTTGCTATTTACATTTTTCTTCAAAATCATTTTTCTTCAATATCTTTGTGGTAGAATGTGAGTCTGACTGATACAAAACTTTTTTTTTTTTTACCTTTTCCCTCCTGTTTTAAGGAGTAGCATTTTCCCTGTTACAACAAATCATCTCAAAACCTTACTAATTTAAAATAACAGCAGTCATTTGTTTTTATTTGTCATTGTTTGGCAGGGAAATTGGGTTCAGCTGGGCAGTTTTTGTCGGTGGTCCTTTATGTAGCTGCAATCAGATGGTGTTGGCCACAGGAGTCATCTTAAAGGCTTTCTCACACACGTGGCTGTTGGCTGGAACCTCAGCTGGGGCTTCTAGCCAGAACACGTGTAAGTGGCCTCTCTAGGTGGCTTGGGCTTCCCTCACAGCATGGCTACTTGATCCTAAGGCAAGTATCTCAACATAGATGTAGAGGCTGTCCTGCCATATATGGCCTAGCTTCTGAAGTTACCTAGCATCATTTCACCGAACAGTCACAAAAGAACACCCAGGTGTAAGTAGAGCAAGGAGGGGAGGGAGTTGAGGGTGAGGAGTAGATCAGGTGGGGAAATCAACCCACCTCTGGTTGAGGAGAGTAGCAAGAACAAGTGGAATGAGAGATATTGTTACTGTGTTACTGCCATCTTTAGAAAATACAATCTTCCATAAATAGTTATATAATTAAATATTAACTCTTTGCAAATGAACAGAGAATTAAAGATTTCAGTTTAGATACCAGTTTCAACCTTTTTACATGCCAAGCCATTCATAGGTGCCACTAATAGATCTAGAAAGATACACAGCTCTCCCCTTTACTTATTTTCTCAGTGTTTCCATATCACTCCCTTTAAGTGGGATGAAATCAGCAGAAAAGAAGAGGAGGAAAAGGGCTTGGCAATTCATAATATGCACACCCTACTCCTGAACTGTTGGCTCTAATCACATCTTCAATGAGTCCAGCCATTTTTCTACTCGATGCGTGACCTTGAGTGCCAGTTGGCTTCCCCAGGCTTCACTGTGGCTAAATTGTCCTGAAATTCTCTTTTAACTCTAATGTTCTGGAATTCTAGCTCTTATATCTGCAGGTCTGAAACTATTTTCATCTGCTAAATAAACGTCATTACCAATATCCCCAGATAATTATCCTAATGAATTTGCATATGTTTATTTTTCTATTTTGAACCCCATGGAAAACCATGAAATCAATTTCTGTCACATGCTCCTTCTTCACAAATAAGATAAAAGGATTAGGTTTCTACTTGCAGTTGAGTTTATCTAAATTACACATATTATTTTTCCTCTCCCTTTTTTCCTAGAATAGTCCATCAAGCCTCAAAATCTTTCTCATGAAAACAATAATACTCTTCAGGCAACGTGTCCTTGCTAGGCTCGTTGATAACATCTTTCTCTATCAAATATGAATCTGTGGTAACATGATGAAATGAAAATTCTGGATTCTGTCAGAAGCATGAAACTCATTTGTGAAACTAGTTATTAGTGTGTGGGACTTTCACAACACAGCAGTGACCCTGTGGACTTACAAATAAACATGAAACCTGAATCTCCAAAAGAGCCACCAGAGTTGTCTAAAGCAATGTCCAGCAGAGGTGGCAAGGCAGTGGTTAACACTGGTCCCTGGGCGCCTGGGTGGCTCAGTTGGTTGAGCGACTGCCTTCGGCTCAGGTCATGGTCCCGGGGTCCTGGGATCGAGTCCCGCATCGGGCTCCCTGCTCTGTGGGGAGCCTGCTTCTCCCTCTCTCACTCCCCCTGCTTGTGTTCCCTCTCTCGCTGTGTCTGTCTCTGTCAAATAAATAAATAAAATCTTTAAAAAACAAAACAAAACAAAAAAAACATTGGTCCCTAATGTCACTCATCAGCAATCTTTTATTACTTAGTAGTGTCACTCTGGATAAAACATTTGGTGAGGTATAGAGAAGATCTTCTCTTTCTCTATGAATTACAACTTTCAGAGTTTAATTCACACTTCACTGCATCTCCTAAGAGTGTTTCTGTATCCTTCCAACCAAGTATTTACCCTATCTTGCTGTTAACAAGATGATTTGTCTCCCACAATTTTCTCTCCCATTTTGACCTTGAAACCAACATGTTCTTCTCCCATCTTTTATGCATAAACTGTCCCCTCTAACAAAATTTTTTCTGTGTATTCTTCTGTCTAAATCCAAATTACAATCATAGAACAAATCCTCTGGGAATGCCTCTGCTTATATGCATGGCTCTACTTACAAGCACATGTACTAACACATAACAAGGCATTGGGGAAATCTTATTTATCTTGCCTATCTTTATTCACTGTATTTTACTAGTTCTAACATCAGTCTTGATTGTGCCTTCAAATTGGTTTGTGGGAGCCAAGCCAAGAATGGTGAAAAGCTCTTCAGCTCTGGGTCTTTGGAAGCTGCTGGTCCAGACCAAGAGCACTGCAGGAGTGCACCAAGAAGACAATGAGGATACAGGCTGTGAAATCTCTCCTCCTTTCAACCACCATGACTCATGCTCCTGAGGGAGAAAGTCAAAGGATTTGCTGGCATTTCTCTCCGTCCCTTATGTGTCAGCACTCCATGTAAGCACAACATTTCTCAAGTCAGCTCGAGACTTAGGGGACAAAAGTGACCCACACTGAAAATGCCACTGTGCTCAGCACAGCCTGTCATCCAAATTAGCATTTGGAAAGTGGTCAGACCCAACACCCAATCAGTGAGTCCTGTTTACTTAATGATCTCACCTAGAAATATCTGGTGAAGGAAAGGAGAAAGAACATGGCCACTCTAAGACTAGCAGCATGCCACATGCTAGATAGGGAGGCATCCCACCAGCGCTGGCAAACGCTTGCAAGGGCCTCTTGAGGAAGGTAATTTAAACACCTTGATCCACCACTGCAATACTAAAGCTGCTTTTTCCTTTGCTGGAAAAAAGTACTTATTAAGCAGCCCATTAGGAAAAATACAGAGTTTCCTTTCTTCTTACTTACCCCTTAAAGCAAAATGCTATTTTAAGCGTATAGAAAAAAGCAGATTGAAAATTCATAAAAATCAGCATTGTTCTTATGCTTCTTTTCGGCCTTCCCCCAAAACTAGTCTTTTTTTAAATGGCCAACGAGAATACAAAAATGTAACAGGATTAAAAATTTGTTTTTAATATGTGAAGAAAATACTTATAGTATGAGAATTCCTGCAAAAAGAAAAGAAATTTCCCTAAGAAGCATGTTAAAATAAAATCAAAGAGAGAAAATTAGAGGAAAGACATTTAGATAGCCTGTACTGACTCTGATTAAAGTTAAAATCAAAATCATATTGGAATAGACTGATATGTCTGGCTGATAGATTTCTTTTTCTTATTATTAGATACATAGTAGCAGGGAAATGGAAGTGAAACACATTTGGGAACCTTGGGAATTAGCTATATTTCTTAACTATCTCTTTTCATATAAAACACAGTTCTGTATTGCCAGTATATTTGTCTTAGGGGTGTGTATGCATCTGCATGTTTGTGTGCATGCATTGTGTGTGTGTATGTGTATGCCTGTAAATATATAGAGAGAATTGAAAATATATATGTAGAATTTTAAAATAATTGAAGTGGAATTGAAATTTGTATTGGGGTGTGTGTGTGTGTCTGCATGTTTGTGTGCATGCATGTGTGTGTGTGTGTGTATGCCCGTAAATATATATATATATATAATTTATATATATAATTTTAAAATAATTGAAGTGGAATTGAAATTCTAATGTATCTAATGTGACCAAAATTAAAAAAATATATATGATGTTGAAGGTGGGGAACTAGGCTGTTGGGATACTCTCATTAGCAACTCTGGGGTATTTCTGTGGTGGAATTGGTAAACTGTACTGCCACCCAGTCTAACTAACCTATGCTGTGAGCTACATGAATGCCTGTTCCTCAGAACTAAAGATCTGGACTTGAGGTAGCAGATGAGAGGTTGCTGTGCTCATTGTCAGGCACACTCACTCACAGACTTAAGTATACACACAAACCAGTTGTCTTCGTGGGTAGTAAGGGGGGAGAAGATAAATTCACATATCATAAATAGTCATGATAGCACTTCTCTTCCTACTACTAAGAATACTTTATGCGAATTTGAAGATTAAGTGAATGAGAAGGTATAATGTTTACTTTTAAAATACCAAAATTTGCATCCTCAACTGGGCCTGCATATTTCTGTTTGGCTTAAAAATAGTGCACTATGGATATCTCAGTAGTCTGTGTTGGGATGATTACATCATTAGTTTTTGATGTAGTGTTCCATGATTCATTGTTTGCTATAACACCCAGTGCTCCATGCAGAATGTGCCCTCTTTAATACCATCACCGGGCTAACCCATCCTCCCACCCCCCTCCCCTCTAGAACCCTCAGTTTGTTTTTCAGAGTCCATCGTCTCTCGTGGTTCGTCTCCCCCTCCAATTTCCCCCCCTTCATTCTTCCCCTCCTGCTATCTTCTTCTTCTTTTTTTTTTTTAACATATATTGTATTATTTGTTTCAGAGGTACAGATCTGTGATTCAACAGTCTTGCACAATTCACAGCGCTCACCATAGCACATACCCTCCCCAGTGTCTATCACCCAGCCACCCCATCCCTCCCACCCCCCCAACTACTCCAGCAACCCTCAGTTTGTTTCCTGAGATTAAGAATTCCTCATATCAGTGAGGTCATATGATACATGTCTTTCTCTGATTGACTTATTTCGCTCAGCATAACACCCTCCAGTTCCATCCACGTTGTTGCAAATGGCAAGATCTCATTCCTTTTGATGGCTGCGTAATATTCCATTGTATATATATTAACATAACAATAAAAATTTTTTAAAAAGAATTTCTTAATGAAACAATTACACCTGAATGACAATTCTGGTCATCCAAAATTCAAGTCAAAATTGACATAATTTTATTGAATGAAACTTATTAAATAACTGTATAATCTGGCCTATGCCTACAAAATGATATCACATTAGTTTTTAAGATCCAAACGTCCTCTCTCCTGATGGCACAATGTCATCCTCCTCAGCGGGTTCAACAGTTAATTGTTAGAGTCTCCAAAAGGAGGCTGGGCATGAGACGGCAACTAGTCTCTGAGCTGCAGCCCATGTTCAGTGTTTTCCATCTTGTTCTTTAGCTCCAGCTCCCACTTGTCCATTATCACTGGCTATCAATCTCCACAGAGATCCACAGACATTGTTGACTGTGCCCATTGTGAGAACACATAAACATCAAAGTCGTGTCTCTCAAAGTTTCTAAAGCTGCCAGTCTTTGGGTTGTCAGAGTAATTTGGGGTCTGTGAAGAGAATAGTGTATTCTCCCACTGTCTCTTTCCCATCAGCTCAGACTTAGCTTATATAGCTCCCTCAAAAACAGTTTCTCTCTGATGCCATTCTTTTTCCCTCTAAAGACAATGTTTTTCTTCTCAGAGCCACAAAGTCACTTCAATTTCCATGTTAGCTATGGGCTTTCCCTTACTTATGCCTAAACAAAACAACAACCCCCTCCACACCTAATATTTTTTTTTAATTGCCATCTTTTACTTAAAGCATTGGAAACAAAAGAGATTTCCAGTCTCTAGTTCTTCTACATAGAAAATAACTGAGGGGCGTCTGGGTGGCTCAGTTGGTTAAGCGACTGCCTTCGGCTCAAGTCATGATCCTGGAGTCCCTGGATCGAGTCCCGCATCGGGCTCCCTGCTCGGCAGGGAGTCTGCTTCTCCCTCTGACCCTCCCCTCTCTCATGTGCTCTCTCTCATTCTCTCTCTCTCAAATAAATAAATAAAATCTTAAAAAAAAAAAGAAAAAGAAAATAACTGAGAGTTTTGAAATTATAAGGTTTTGTTTTTGTTTTGTATTGTTTTGTTTTGTTTTTTTCATTTTCTACCCCTCACCCCACCTCCAACAAGATTCTTGGTTTAATTAAAGCTACTTCCAAGGCATTGTATACTTCTCACCTCAGCAGGCTCTGATAACACATGGTCTTAAATGAAGACCTAAATGTTGTAATGACGACAGCGAATTTTCAAATCATGCATCCTTCCAAAGCCGTACTCTAGAAATCATGGCCCTTTGCTCTTCTGTATGTAAAGCATCATACCAGATGCTTTAGAACATGCAAAGATACCTGTCCTCCATGGCTTATAATCTGAAAGAAAAGGAATCTATCGATCTATCTGTAATATTTATTTCCAAGACAGTCTGTGAATAGCCATGATTACCTAAGTGAAGAAGAGTGCATTTTTGGTTAAAGTTTTTACGAATTCATAGAAGAGTCGAGATTTGACTTAGGTGTTGAAAGAGGAATGGTACATTGACAGGCAGCGGTGAAGGAGACGGGCATTGCAGGCAGCTCTGAAGTAACCACCTGGACAAAGGCATGGATGCAGTGAGGTGTGAAAGGATGGTGAGGAATGAATATTGTGAAATATGAAGGTGGTTAACTGAAATAATCAAATTATTGAGACACTTGGGCAGCTGGCTAAATGTTTGAACTTAATTCTCATTTAAGTGAATGGGTATTGAATCTTTGGAGTAGAGGAAAAGTATGATTAGATTTGGGTTTCAAGGAAAATATAAAACCTGTCAGCTTAAAAAGTAATAAATAATCTTAAAGTAACTTTGAGAAAATGGGAGAGGAGAAATGTATAACAGTTTATTGCAATGTTAAAAGCGAGTGATACATACCAGACACATAGCCTATTAGGATTGCCAAATGATATCCAATAATAATGACACTAATAGGAAATGTGTACTTGTCCCTGCTTAGCTCAAGATCAAGTAACTTTTTTTTTTTTTTTGCTTCTTGGGAAGAAAGCAAGATGAATATTGTATTGAATTACCTAAGGGTAAATGAACCCCATCCAGAGACAAACTGCCTTGCTTTAAGGATTCTGTTTTCTACAAATGGTCTCATTGTTTATATAATAGTAACAATCATGAATTGTACTTGTAGGAGTCAGTATGGATTTGTTTTTACATACTATTATATTGAACCATATCGCAGCAGTCTGGAAATATTTTCAAAATTGTTGTCCCTTGGAATCTAGAAATATGCCTGTTGGCCATGAACTGTGAGACTAGCTGAAAAAATTGCAAATGAAATGCACATTATTAGTCATAGGAACAGTTAGGCTAGTCATGCTATAATCAAGCTATCAATCTTAGATTGAGTTGCTTGCTGTCCCTGATGGCTTCATTATACAGCTAAGTCAGAAGGAGGATGCTGCCAGTCAAATGAAGAATCCCTTCCACCAAAACCAAAAGCACTGGAAGTGGGGATGCAGGAAGGTAGAAGTAGCTAATTTATTCATAGGGAAAGTTTCACTTCTTACTGAATTATCAGGGCGGTACGTAACTTCGGAAAGTTTAATTCTAAAATCTCTTCACTGTAATAGATCTCTTCGCTGGTTATAATCCATAAATGTTGCCTAATGATTTATTCAAGCAATGCACACTAGGCATTCATATAGCTCAAGAGGTTGAAAGAATTAAATGTAGTTTCTCGATATTTTGCTATTAATCTACAGGGTTTTATTGCTATTCTTACAGCTTTTTCATAGGAAATAAGTACTTTCTCCGTATAGCTACAATGCTGTGTCGCTGTAGTGTCTTGTGTGGAGCACAGCCTTTCTCTAATTAAACAACAACAACAACAACAAAAACCAAAACCCCTCATTTATAGCAGAGGTTAGCGAACTACAACCCATGGACTAAGTTTGGCCTGCCGCCTATTTATGAAAGGCCTACAAGCTAAGAATGGTTTTTACATTTTTTAAATAGCTGGTTAAAAAAATCGAAAGAAGAGTAGTATTTCATGACATGCAAAAATAATATGAAATTCAAATTTCAGTGTCCATAAAGAAGTATTATTGGAACATAATCATGCCCATTCATTTATGTGGCTGCTTTTAAGCTATAATGGCAGAGTCGAGTAGTTGGAACAGAGAGCCTCTGACCCACAAAGGCCAAAAAATATTTACTATCTGTCTCTTTAGAGAAAAAATTAGCCAAACTCTGGTTTGCAGCATTCCTAGAACAAGGGATCATGTAAGAAATTAAGAGTCACTTTGTTTTTGTTTTTGAAGCCAAGGAGTTAAAATATATATATATATATATATATATAGCTATCTAGTAAAAGAGCAAAAGTTTCCTCTACAAGGTTTTGGTTTATGTGGCCGTAATGCCAGAATTCTCACTCGGGTACCTAAAAGTCAGTGATTTTGAACCATGTGGGAAAATACAGGTGAGCCAGTAAAATAATACATGAAAGGACGTAGTGTAGGCCTGAAGTCCCTGCAAGGCTTGAGAAAATATAGCGAGTTACCGAACGTGTGCCCGTTTGCATTTCCTTCTGGCAGGCATGTAAAAGTGAACTATTTATAGTGAGTCAGGCAATGGCTAAATGCACTTTAGCTAAAGAACTACCTTAGAAAATAACAGGAACAGTTCTTTGGGTGAGGTGGGAGAAGAAAAGGCTACCTTAAACAAAAAAAAGAGTCAAAGAAAGAGAAGAATGTGATCCATACTTGAGAACATGAGAGGGCGTGGCAAACGCTCTGACGTGAAAACTGCTTTCCCCGGCTCTGAGGCCTTCACTGTCCCTCTCAGTGCAGCTGGTACAGCCACGGAATCTGTGCGGCTTCGGTCCTCTAACCCGGTAGCTTAAACCCATTCCAATACACACGGCTCCTGCTGCCGGGGGCCCCCCATGCAAAACAGAAGAGGAGAAATAAACAGGCTCTTGAGGTGTCTGTTTTTATTCTCAATTCCCCCCAGATCCAGGAAACAGAACCAGTCTAAATGGTTTCAGGGTTCCGTGGCAGCCTGTGGTGTTTAGTGGCATCACAGTACAAATCAAAGGAGCAGATCAAACCGCTGCTGGCTGCTGGGGAAAGAGACTCAGAGCTCCAAGGGAGCCAGTTACAGTCATCTAACATGATGCAGAGCCTTGCTTGGGCTTCTAGAATTCTGAGGATGTACCGACTGGAGCATATGTGAATATACATCACTAGGATTCATCTGCTCCTTTTAAATCAAAGGACCAGCTCTGTGCGTCAGGACGCAAGCCCCCAGACGTCTGAACAAGGCCTCGGCGCAGTGCAGCTCGCATTACCGAGTTCGAACATGCCACTTTCAGGGACAGCGGTTGCTTCGGGGCCAGCATCATATTGCTTTATCGGCGTAGCTGTTGGCTGTTTCACTACCTTAGCTTTGAGGCTTTATCTGGTTTTGATTTGATTGCCCTAATTTATTCCTCAGTTCATTGAATTTGAGCAGCTGCTCCAAGATTCACTCAATCTTTTCTTGCTATCATCCATCCTTGCATACAATTCCTTATTTCTAAGTAGTGAGGAAAGGAGAAGTGTTTTCCTTTTGCTAAAACAAGTAAATTGTTTCTAACTAACTGGGTGGGTTTGATCTGAGAGATCTGATTCTCACATCTGCACTTTCTCTAAGATGGTTCCACAGTTACTCTGAGGTCTTGCTGTAGTTTGCTGCAGTTTCCAGTAATTGAACAAGCAACATACTGTAATTTAGCAACTTGGCTTTAGCTGTTTGTTAACTTTTCTCCAAGTGTAATCCCTCACAGTCTTCATTTCTCACTCCTATGCTTAGTTATGGCCTTCACCTAAAGTCAGAATTTCATTGTGTGAACCAGTAATATTTTTTAACAACATTAGAAAATTGACAGCCATCCCCTAAAATGTAATGAAGATGAGAAATAAAGCAATAATGGGATATGAAATAAATGGTAGAGGTTGGCAATCAATGAAAACTACTGAGAACATCAGTATCTAACTGTATCTAACAGTTTGTATCTAACACTTGCAAAAGTAAAGTCTGAAGTCCAATGAATAGAGAGGAAGATTCTATTAGGAGCATTATATGAGATATAAAAGTACAGAGTGTTAGAAGGTGTATCAATTTTATTTTAAAAACATTATACATATAGAGTAGAGATTAAAAAAAAACTACCCTTTTCCTTCTATTATATTATAAACTCTAAAATCACACCTAATCTGGACTCCTCCATTTTAGCAAAATGTACCGTACTGTGTTGATGGCTAAGACTTGAATCACTTCTTTTTGGAAAGAGGAAATACAAGATATTCAAGAAGAGTCATTACAAAATCACTTCAACAAATCATTTTAAAGTGCGAGTGGTAACTGTTCCAGTAAATGTAAAAGCAATTATAATGCATGTTAAGCAGGTCTTTAGCTTGTTATAAGCAAGGACACACAGGATTTGGAATAAAAAGTTCTGTGTGATTTAGGACAAGTCACTTAAATTTCCCAAATCTTAGTTTTCTTGCCTTTAAAAGGGGGGGGGATGGAAATACTGGCACCCACAGAGTTTGAAGAAATGAGATAAATATGTTCAGGGTATTTAAAATCAATTTGTAAATTGGGGAGCAACTACATGAAAGTGATTTTGATTCCGCAGACTTTCTGTCTGATGCCAATTCAAGTGATACTGATGATAATTGTTTCTGGAGCACCTGGTGTATGCTAGGTCCTCGGCAAAGGGCTTGTAGTGTAGTTTCTCTAACCTTTATGACAACCCTGAAAAGTTAGGTGTTGTTATCTCTACTCTGACTACAGGACACACTTCCTGAGAACTTAGTTCCTATTTGTTATATGTGCACAGCTTCTTTACCAGCTGTTTTGTAGATAAAGACCTACATACTGGACTATCTCTTACTTATCCTTTAAAAACTGGCTTCAGCTTCACCCATACCCCCCACACTGGACCTAGGACCCATCCTCTTTGCTTAAAGTCTTTAGCGGCAATTCTTACCTTCTGTGAGAGTTTAGACAGTATCACAAATGATGTAAGATAAAGATACATAAGGACTTTGGGGGGAAGAGGGAGAAAGAGGAATTCTTCTGATTTTATATAGATGACCAAAAAAACAGTGTTTTGGAAGAAAAATTGCAAAGATATAATTAGAATTGTGGGTCATAGGCTGAAAGATGTTAAGGATGTTATTTAAGGGGGAAAAAAAAACCTGTTCCTTTAAAAATTTACTTCTTCCACTGTATTTTCTATTTGTTTTAGAATTGTGAGAGCAAGTGTTTCCTTCCATGTGTTGCAGATTTAATTCTATAATTTTCTAAGTGAAAGAGACATCTTGATGAATGACAGTGAAGGGATTTAGTGGAAATAACAGGAGGCAGTAAAATGTCTCCTGTTGTGGTGCCAAGGTGGAGTTGAGGACACAGCTCCCAGGCCTTGTTTTGCTCAGGGGCTCTGATTTGGTACGGGCTTGAGGGTGTGCCCACCTGAGTCCCCACCTCATGCAAGCTTTGTTATGGAATGGTGCCAAAGCACATTGTGCTTTAGCTTGTAAAATCCCTGTGTTTGGGGGTATTTTTTTTTTTACAAAGAATAACAAATTGTCAGTTCTCAAAGAGACACAATGAGATGTGTGGGGAAAATAGTAAATTTGTGAATGAGAAAATGAATCCCAAACAGGTGCTCTTATTTCTACACTGATAAATTACAGAGAAATTTCTCTGGCACAGTTCTGCTAAGCCTAAATATTGCTCTGAATGGTTGTCAAGCCATCATTAAGCAAGCAGAGCCCATTATGACATTCATGGCCCTTAGCCACCTTTGGCTTCGTGGGCCCCTTCTTCCATTAAAAAAAAAAAATAGAAATTTTAAAAAATATTTATTAAAAATTATATTTTAAAAGTTCATAAAGATGAATATATTTATATTGTGTATTAAAATGTTTTATTTGACCTAAAAGTTCATTTTCCTTCTGATTTTAAAAATAAGACTTTTTGTGGGCACTTAACCGTGTGGGTGGGCCCTGGACTCTGCACCTGCTATGCATAATAGGTAAGCCGGTCTCCATATACTTTACTTTGTAAATGATGAGTTTCTAGAACTATGTTCATAAATGAGAGAGGTCTTTCTCTATAGTTTTAAAATTAAGCCTTTATTAAATTTTGACATCAGCATTATAATACCTAGATACAAAGAACAGGGAATTTTCCTTCTATTTTCTGTTTGGGAACTAATTAAATGTTGTGGAGTCGTCTTTTCTTCAAATTAAAGCCTATCTGGGGTGCCTGGGGGGGTGCAGTTGCTTGAGTGTCCTACTCCTGGCTTCGGTTAAATTGTAATCTCAGTTGTGGGATTGAGCCCCATGTAGGGCTCTGTGCTGTGTGGAGTTTGCTTGAGCCTCTCTCTCCCTCTTCCTCTGCCCCTCTCCCCTGCATACGCACACACTCTCTCTCTCAAATAAATATTAAAAAAAAAAAAAACCTATCTATAAAATCATTTGAACCCAAATATGAAGGAAGGAAGAGAGCATTCTTGACCAACTTTTTTTCACTTCTTTTTGGTTTACTGGTCTATCTCCTGTTTCTTCTTCTATGTAAGCCAATTTTCCTGGAAAAGTTATGCATTTTACCAATTTCTTTACATTTACAAGCCAAGACTTATATATCATATATTCATAAAACTTTTATCTGCTCCCAATCTGTAGTTGTTTAATACTTTTCATTCTTAATGTTCATATGGTCTTCTTTCTCTTTTTCTGGATTTGCTATGCTAGAAAGTTCATTATTTTTTTTTTTGAGAGTCGATTATTTTAATCATTCTTTCCAGTGAGATCTTTGAGGTTTATTGATCAAATCTACCATTATGCTTTTAACTAATTTTTTCTTTTTTCTTTATTATCATTTTCTCCCACTTTCCTTTACATTTTAAAAAATAGTTTCTTGGATTGAATGCTTAGTTCATTTATTTTTATTCTTTAAAACTTCATTTTAAATGCTAGTATTTTGTTTATCATATATGTTTGCATTAATTTTAATTTTAAAAAGCATGATAACATTTCTTGTTATCACTTTTTGGTATATTTCAGGCTTAGTCTATCAGTAGATACTGTTTTTGACTCAGAAGAATGGTTTCTTTTTGTTTCTTTGTGTCTTTATTAGCAATATTTAAGCTATTTATATTTTTTTAAAAACATATTAAATATTAAATACATTAAATAACAAATATTTCTATCATTTGGTTCTAAGCTATCTGGGTTTTCTGTTTGTGGGGGGGGTTCTTCTAGAGAATTCTTTGTCTTTGCTCTTTTGATGTATGGACTGTTCTTTTTTGTTCCTTTGTTTTGGGCTTTCCTATGGTTTTGAAAGCTGTATACTTTATTTTTCATTTTGCTGATATTTAACCCTGCATTTTGTAAAAGTAACTTTAACCTCTCTTTCTCTGATTACTAAACACAAAAATGAAATCTCTTTTGAAAACTTCAAACAAATGTGTTTAAAATATTTTTTATTTCTCCTCCCTACAATCTTGAATTTTCAGTCTTTATTAATGCCATTTATTTTGAATATAGAGTATTACCATTTTTATTACTACTATTTAACATTAATAAATTCTCTTTAACATTTATATTTACTTTTAAACAGATTTCCCTTCCCCTACCAAAACTTGTAAACATACAGGAAAGGGGGGAGGGGAAATATTCATAGCTTATTTGTATGGTGCATGAATTTCTCAGTTTGAGCTTAGATAGTATCAGGTCTTGGTTAATTGGAGTACATCTTCAAGTGTTTTTGGGTTAAGGAGAGATCACCAGCGCTCTTTCTGGTCTGTAGCATGTCTCAATATGCTCTTCAGACCCATACACACATCAGTGACAACTTGACTCTTTATAAATTCTTGGGGCACAGTCTTTCCCATCAAAAGTCTGTATACTTTGTACCATTCTTCAGCCACTTATTGTGTATGACAGCAAATTCATCAGATGCCGACCTAAATTTATTCTTATTTAATGTACTTACCATCATACTGCTAACCATCTATTCAGCAAACACCTGATTGTCATATTCAGCAGGTCACTCTTCATAGCTCCCGTCCACACACACACATACACATCCTACTGGTGATCAGTTTTTCATCTATTCTTTCATTCATTATTCATTTATTCAGCAATTTTCATTGAGTGAATACAAAATGTCCTGCCATAGGAATAAGGAATACAGAGACATGATGCCTTCTTCAAGATGATCAAAAATACTGCAGTAAACAAATAAGCAGGCAATGACAGCAGGTGTCCTGAAGGCCTGTCCTCAGGCAGGGCAGGAAATGGAGGACACAGATTAGCCTCAGAGTATCTGAACCAGGTCTTTTTATCTCCTTATCTCTTACTGGGACCTTGTCATAGCCTGCTAAGGGTGACTCTGCCTTAGTCTTTTCCCTCTAAATCCACTCTCTGTTATCACCAAAGGTTATCTTTCCAAAGCCCTAGTATGATTAGTCACATCTATCTCTGCCAAGGGCTTTGATTCCCTATTATCCTGTCTTCATTTTAAATGCTAGTATTTTGTTTATCATATATGTTTGCATTAATTTTAATTTAAAAAAGCATGAAAATGGGGGTGCCTGGGTGGCTCAGCCCATTACACACCCGCCTCTTGGTTTCAGCTGAGTTTGTGATCTCAGGGTCCTGGGATTGAGCCCTGTGACGGGCTGTGCGCTCAGTGGGGAGTCTGCTCAGGATTCTCTTCCTCTCCCTTTGCCCCTCCCCCCCCACTCTCTCTCTCTCTCTCCAAAAGAAAGAAAGAAATCTTTAAAAAAATGTAAAAAAAAATGCATGAAAATGTTATTTATCTTGACTACTGAATTTTTTGGTGCCCCCTAAATTTTGTACCACTCTAATCCTGGCCCTAGCCAAAGGGGTAAAATCCAAACTCCCTGGAATAAGTTACTAGGCTTTTCAAAGTTGGCTCAAATTATTCTTTTTTGCACACCCTTTTCTGACTCTTCCTTCACCTTTCAAAATTCCACTGAAGCTGAACAGTTATCCTTTTTATAAATTTATTTTTACTAAGATATAATTAACATATCATAAAATTCATTTTTAAAAGTATAAATCAGATTTTTAGTATGTTCACGAAGTTGTGTAACAATCAGCAACTATATAATTCCAGAACATTTTCAGCACCCCAGAAAGGAACCCTGTGGCCATTAGCAGTCACTGTTCTTGGCAATCATTAATCTTTTTTCTGTCTCTGTGGATTTGCTTATTCAGCAGCTCATCATTGATAAGTTCATCATTACTTTTTGCCTTCACCTGGAATATTCTTCTCTTCTATCATCTTTTTGGGACAAAAACATACTTATCTTTTAAGACCCAGATTAGCTCTTACTAACATTTCTTCTATCCCTGGCAAAATTAGTGGCTGTGTTTATCCTTGCGTGCATGACACTTTTTATGTGTAGCTACCACGACACCTATAACATTGTATTGCCACTATCTATTTTGTTTCTACTCAGTATTGAGTTCTTTGAATATCGACTCAAAATGTAGGGATAGGGACTCCTGGGTGGCTTAGTCGGTTAAGCGTCTACCTTCCGCTTGGGTCATGATCCCAGGGTCCTGGGATCGAGTCCCACATTGAGCTCCCTGCTCAGCAGGGAGCCTGCTTCTCCCTCTCCCTCTGCCCCTCCCCCTGCTTGTTCTCTCTCTCTCTCTCTCTCTCTGACAAATAAATAAATAAAATCTTTAATAAAAAAAAGACTTTCTCCCTCTGCCCCTCCCCCATGCTTGCTCTCTCTCAAATAATCTTTAAAAATTAGAAAAAAAATGTAGGGATAATTTGTTCAACTTTGTGTTCTTACATTTCCATCATCCACTCTTATATTAAAATATATTCTCCTTTGACTCCACTGGAAAACTACTTCTCACACTCAAATTATTTGCCTCTAACAGGGCTGGTCTTTTCCGTATTTTCTGTGTACTCATATTGGATATGCATAAATCATAATATGCTGTTTTCTTAGGTTCTATTATTGGTTCGGACTTTGGCTATATGATTAATCAGAGCCAATCAGAACACTTTGCTGGGACTTATATATGAATCCAGTGAGAAAGAAGTGCTTTCTTCCCTCAAGTCAGATAGTATAAAGATGTGACTTAAATGGTCCTGTGTATAGGAAAGCCTGAGATAATGAGGCAGGTTTACCAAGGGAGGCTGGGATAAGAGATGAAGGGGAAAAAAGAATGTCCTGAAAGTATCATCTAAGTTCCTAGAGAAAGAGGTTAATGCCTAAAGCCAGCTCCTAGTCTTTCTGTATATCACATGAGCTGTTAAATTCCTTTTATTAAATACATTATGCTAGTTAGGTACACTATTTTCTTTTTTTTTTCTTTTTTTTTAATTATTTATTTATTTGAGAGAGACAATGAGAGAGAGAGAGCATGAGAGGGGGGAGGGTCAGAGGGAGAAGCAGACTCCCCGCCGAGCAGGGAGCCCGATGCGGGACTCGATCCCGGGACTCCAGGGTCATGACCCGAGCCGAAGGCAGTCGCCTAACCGACTGAGCCACCCAGGCGCCCGGTACACTATTTTCTTATTCATCTTTCTATTATAAGTACTTGGTGTGCTACCTGGCTTGCACATAGCAGATACTCAATAGGTGTTTGTTAATGCAATATGTATTGTTCATTTTACAGTTTCCTCATAGTTACATATGTCTTTCCTATTTCAAAACTTCAGCACCCAGCAGTAAATCCATTTCATTCATTTTCCCCTATTTTCCCAAACCACAAATGCTTGGAATCTTCACTGGAAATGTGGTCCAAGATAGTAATCCTCCCACCAAGTTCACTACAATACTAGTTTAGTGGGATTAAATTAGGGAGGAAAAATTACATATCTAGGGCCAGTTCAAGATTTGCCACTTACTTGATGTTTAATATCTATCTTACTTTTTTCCTCCAATCCTTGCTCCACTCATACCTTAAAAAGATAAGAAATGTTCTGGTATTGGGAGCAACCTCTGGAAAGACTTTCCGTGGCATAACCTCTGCCATGGGCCTCAGAGGCTGTTGGAAGCCACAGGAGCAGAATGTCAGGTTCCAGATACAGTCTGCATTCTTTGACCAACTTTTTGTGTGACTTGCACAAGTAACTTTGTTTTTTGGGGTTTTCAACTTCCTCTTGAAAAATCAGGATTTTAGTCAGATGTTTTATAAGATTTCTTCTATTACCATCATGCTATGTATGATTTCATGTATCTTTGCAATCAAAGATGTTTCATCAAAATGAATTTGGTTATGTGTCAGTAATAGCATAGTAGTATTCCTTGTATTTGTAGATATGTCCTGATATTGATATCTGATCTTAAAACATATAGCATATAGCCTGTCAGCATGTATCTCTGAAGGATTGTAATTTGTATATCTTAAATTTTAAAACTAAGACAAATTTCCAGATACAAAGGTATATATCTATATGTAGGTCAAGCACTCTGTTGTGGTCTAACTTTCTTTCATTTTTTTTGTATGGAATTAAAAACACTGCTCGGATAGATAAGTGTAGTTATTGTGTACATTGTAGTAAAATAATATTGACTGGAAAAGAAATCTCCTTTTTCTATGGACCTCCATTTTAATATAAAGAATTTGACCTAAAGAAAGACATGAGTCAAAAAATTGACAGGAATTCTTTTGGCAAATAAGAGGTTAAAATGGTGTGCAAGGCACACATCAGAAATCAAAATATTATCAGTATTTGTATTGTCCTTTGTAGATATCAAGTTCTTCTTTCTACTGCTAATATTACAACTGTGCCATGAAAATTTTATCTCAGGAATCAGAGTTTAATTTTTCTTCTTTTGACGATTGAAGAGTAAAATATGAAGAAATATATAAGAAGAAAATATTTGTGCATGCGTAATGTCCCAGGCATTCTCTTATCAATCACCTCATGTAATTTTCACACAGTCTCTCTATACATATTATTGTGTACTGAAAGAAACTGAAATTCAGAAAGGATTACAGGCCAATAAATGGTAAAGCAAGAATTGAACTAACTCCAGGTGTGTCTGACCTATTGTATATAACATGTAATAAGATTCTAGAAGGAAATGTTAAACAGCCCTTTCCTGGTAATTGGGAAAGTATGAACAGTCTGTTATATGCTTTGTAAAACATTTAAGAACTAATACCAGCTTCAAAATTGATCACAAATACACTTTTTTTTTTACTCATAGTAATAAATAGCTGCCAAGCGCTTACTGAGAGCCAAACATTATACAGAGTACTATATGTGTATGACCTTATTTAATCTTTATACAAACCCTGCACAATTAGAACTATAATTATCACCATTTCGTAGATTTACATGTTACAATTCTGAGAGGTTAGGTCATTTAATTTACCCAAATGCACAGTAAGTAAATGGAAGAGATGGAATGTGAACCCAGGTCTCCCTGACTCAAAAGCCTATGCCTAATCACTCACTGGACTGTAACGCCAGGCACTAGATTAAAATACAATGAGATCTGGGTTCTATGCTGGTCTTTTACTAGCTCTCTGAATAACTTTTATAACTAGTTTAACCTCTTTGGTTTGGTTTTCTCCTCTTTAAAATTAGGATAGAACATGGATAAAATTAGAATGAGAACATTGTAAGGATTTCTTCCTCTTTTCAGCATACTTTGAGTTTCTATGGCCTGAGGCAAGTCTCAAATGTACACAGATTAAGCTCTCCAGACTTCTTCCACCTGACTTTATTCTTACCTTAAAAAAAAAAAAAAAAAAAGACTTGTCCTGCAGTCTCTGAACTTGAGCCCCCTGTCAAGTTTTGATTTGGGAAGTACCACTGGTTTCACACTGCCTATAAAATAAATGCTGGTAGAATTCCTAACTCAGTTTGTAGAAGTTGTCCTCCTTCCTGGGTTCATTTAAGAATTAAACCCATAGAATTTTTTCCCCACATACAAAAATTTGGATAGGAAGGAAAAGTCTTCATCTATTTTAATCATCAGTGTCGTTGGTTGGTAGTATAAATCACAAACTGTACTTTTGCATGTTTCCTCTTGTGCATTCTTTTTTAAAAATGTGAAGTATATACACAGGAATACTGTCCTTAATATGCAACGTGTACATATCAGCCATCTTAAGAAATAAATTAGCACCTTAGAATTCCCCTGTGGGCCTCTCTCAGATCACATCCCCCAGCCATCCTCCTGAGTTAACTTCTAACCTGAGTTTGTGTTAATCATTCCCTTGCTTTTCTTTATAATTTTACCATTTGTGTATATACCAACAATGTTATGTTTAGTTTTACCTGCTTTTTAACTTTATATAAATGAAATAATCATACTATATGCTTTCTTCTATGACTTGCTGTTTTCATTCTCTATTATTCCTTTAAGATTCATCTATGTAGTGTGGAGGTGCTGGTTTTCTTTGTTAGTGATTAATAGTGTTCCATGGTATTAAATATACCACAGCTTATCCATTCTATTGTTAATGGATCTGTAAGTAATTTCAGTTTTTGTTTTTTTAGTTTTGTTTTTGCTATTACAAACTATAAACATCCATTTATTTGTTTCCTGGTACGTATATGGAAATTCCTCTAGCATTTATACATGAGAGAGAGATTGTTGGATCTTAGGGTATGCATTTCTCAGCTCTAGTAAGCCAGTTCGGTTTAATTGATAGTTTTTAAAAATTAATTAATTAATCTATTATAAACATTTAACATTCTGGAACATGAAAGAAGTCATAATCCTGTTGAGTTGTAAATTCTGGCTAACTAAGATATTGGAAAGGCCTACTAGAAGAGCAGAGCATTACCCTGAATTGGGCTGCTGAAATAAGGAGATATTATCAGTTCATAGGAAACGTAAGAAAAACAACGTAAGTATGTGCAATGACGTCGATGGAGCTAGAGGCTATAATGCTAAGCAAAATAAGTCAGTCAGAGAAAGACAAATACTGTATGATTTCACTCATATGTGAAGTTTAAGAAACAAAACAGATAACATAGAAAAAAAATAAGAGAGGCAAACCATAAAACAGGCTCTTTACTATAGAGAACAAACTGAGGTTGCTGGAGGGGAGGTGAGTGAGGGGATGAGTGATACAGGTGATGGGATTAAGGGGCGCACTTGTGATGAGCACCCAGTGTTGTATGTAAGTACTGAATCACTAAATTCTATACCTGAAACTAATATTATACTCTATGTTAGCTAACTAGAATTTAAATAAAAACATGAAACAAATGAGCAAACTAAAAAATATTTTAATTTAAAAATTAAAAATAAAAAAATGAAAATGAAAATTTGGGACAATCATCATTTCTATTGTCAAATTGTGATGTAAGTAACCAACTGATTTCCCTTTTTAAAAATAAACACTATAATTACAAATTTAAAAAAAAAACAGCATAAGAATGAAGAATACAGGAGACCATTCTGTTTCTAGAAAAATAATTTAGAAAGGTGGACAAGTCTTGTTTCTTTTCTATTAATAATTAGATACTTATGTTACTTCAACCCCCTCACCAGCTTCTTGTGAATTCTAGATCAATTAATGTAAGCTTACAAACTGGGAGCCCCAAATAATCTATACTGAATTTGCCTCACCTGTCGTTCTCACCCACACCTCATCATCCCTTCTCTCCACTCCACCCCCACCACTTTCATCTCTTCTGGTTTAGTCCTTATCAGTTCCAGCAATAAGCCTCTGTTCATGCTCTTGATGAAACTCCAAGGGAGTCACAGTGCAGAAAGAAAAACAGCTCAGAATTTTCTAGGTAAAATTTCTTGACATCCTAAGGAATATATTCTTACAATACAGAATTCATGTTTCTTTTATGAGTTTATACTTTTTTCATTATGGATCTCTTGGAAGTCATTCCATATGGTCCTCAAAAAGAATTGCTTGAATGTCCCTCTGCAGTAGTTGCTCCCAGCCTGTATTCCATGGACTTCAGTGGGTATGGAGAGCTATTCCAAGTGGACAGTAACTCCATGTGTACAAATAACATTGTCAGTGGGCTAAATAAAGGGTACATTCCATTTCATGCATCTATGGAGAGTGGCTATTCAGATGTATGTACATAATGTTGTGATGAGTAATGAAGAAATACATTTAACACCACAGGTTAATCCTATGTAGTTTTTTAATCCTCTTAATAGATATATAAATTTCAGCTATTATCATGCAGGTGAGAAGAGTTTGTGACAGTAAGAGTGTTTTTGAGATCTACAAATTTGGGAACAGCTGCTGTGAAATATATACATCTATACCTCTAACATTGTGTGTGTGTGTGTGTGTGTACGTGCAACCATGCACATACATTATCTCTAGATACATTTTATGAAAATCTACACCACCAGAAGGATAGTCGGATATTAAGAAAAAATTTTCTGTAGAGATGTACCTTCCAACTCTCTCTGAGACAGCATTTTAAATTATTAAAGAGTACTTAACATTTGTACTTGAACATCTTATTTGTAAACAGATAAATTAGAGAACACCATTATTCAACAAGATTTCTCACATTGTAGAAGGAACATAGGGTCCCTTTTAGTTCCATCTTTGTAAACATTATTTATAAATCACCAAATACTTAATAGGGAGAGGATCAAAAAGCTGAGCTGATTAAATATGAATCAGAAAGTAAGATGAAGCAAAAATTGAATAGTAGTGTCTTTTCTTATTTATTGTCCAGGTTTTGAAAAATTAAGGTTCATTTTTTTTTTGCCAATTCAGTTTTGTTACTCAAAACACACAATTTCTTCTAAACCAGAAAGTAATTTTTAGCAGCCTTGAGTATACATGTGGGTGCATTTATTTTCTCTTCATTTGAGCAAAATTTCCTTGAGTGGAAAAGACTGATCTTTTAAAAAAAGTATAAAAATGACACCCCCTTCTTACAGTTCAATTTATAATTGAACTCTTCAAAGAAAATAAAAATAACAAGAATGATTCCTCACATGGCTAAGACTCAGATAAAGATTATTCTTGCTAACGTCCCTCAGAGAACTGTTATGGAAAATCACTAAACTGGCTTCTGACAGTGTTTTCATATATAGAACAAAATATAAATGACAGTATTTTCATTACTGCTAATAATGAAAATATTGATGTCTAAATGTTTATACTTAGGAAAAATATGAGATGAGAGCTTAACAGAATAAAACATGTGTTGATCACTGAAATGGATTTTTTTTTTAATTTATAAAACAGTTGGCATCTAATGTCCCATATGGGGTTATATCTTCTCCCCTAGTGATGCTCAGGAAACTTAAAGTGAAAAACAAAGTGAAGCAAACATACCAAGGAAACAGTAAACTTAAGAAAAATTCTTAATTAGATGATCCATGAAGTCCCTACCCTTGTTTATGTCCCTCCCCCCCAACCCCCCAAGGGTCATTCAATAAATAACATGCTTGAGGGAGTTTGTGTAAACAGTGTCTTGGCACCAGGGAAAGGTAAGATTAGAACTAACTCCTGGAATCGGTCCTGGTAGCCTGGCTGAACTGTTCTGTGGTGTGAGTTGATGCACAGAGATTATATGCAGGATAGTTTGTCCTTTGTATCTGCTATGTTTACAGATGTGAAACTATAAATACTGTAGCTAGCATACATACAGATGGACAGCCATGTGAGAACATTAAAATCTGAACTCTTTTAACATAATTATTCCTTGCTTTTGCTCTCCAGTAGAAACTTTTCTCTTCCCATCGGGAAACAAAATGTCCTGTGCAGACACCTAAAAATGAGAGTTAGTGTTTGCTGCTCCATTTGGAGAATGAGGGTGGCCTTTGTGGAAGTGTTTGGAGTCCTTGGCAAACCCTATCTACTAATAAGCAGGGGACATTTACAAAGTCAAACTCCTTGCAAAAGGCTGGACCTGCATCTTAGAAGTAACCACTGCAGAGTTCATTTATTCAGAAAAACCATTTCCTTTAAAGCAGACAGTTCCAAAGCAATTATTTCTCATTTTGAGAGGACATTGGAAACTCATGAAAGATGAGCCTCCCAACACTTCTACATTGATTCCACACTGCAACAAGATCCCCTTAGCTACTTGATACCTACCTAGAGGTAACTTTATGGTCTTTCATCTACTAGATTAAATCATTTTTTCTCCCAAAGGAAGAGGGTCTATCTTTTTACATATTCAAATTTTGCTTATATGTTGAGAATATATCATCAACTTGTTCATCATAGATTTGATTAGGCATGAAACAGCAAGAAGGGCATTGCTTTACTTCTGTTTTCTAAAAGAACATAAACAAGCAAGCATGGACCCGTATCAAGTAATTTCTAATCCTTCTTGGCATTTGAGGTATTTAAGGTCTTTAAAACAACCATGCAGATTCATGGCATTGTAATTTAGAATTTGTCTAAATACAATGTTGAACTGTGCCATCTTCAAGGTTAATGTATAGGAACAATTCATTTGGTCAGGTTGAACGACCTGGGGTAAAGAATGCTGTAATTAAAATTGATTCATGTTATACAGTACAGTAACTCTCATGAAGTGATAAAAATGTTACTTCTTGGAAAAATGATTCCCCAAAGAAGCTGTGCCTAAAGTTACAGAGATCCTCCAAACTGAGGATGTGAATGATCTGAGGAGCACCTTACAAATATCAGGGGTCTACTGAATCAGTTAATACTTCCTGTTTTCATGGCATAAATTCAGCTCCTTCTAGAAACTCTTGAAAGCACCAGTATTAGCATTCTGAGTTACACATGACAAAAAAACCAACTCAAGAAAGATCAAAAAGATATAAAGGAACTGAATGGTTTACATAACTGAAAAGATCAGGACAACAGGGATGGTTTCAGGTGTGTCTTGATGCAGAGGATGGTAGTCACTAAGACTCTTCCTCTGGATCTGTGCCTCACGTAGGTTCTTTCATGAAAACAAGATGCTTCCAGCATCTTCAGCCTCACGTCCTTCCAACCTCAAGTCTAATGGAGAGAGGACCTGCCTCTGTCCCAATTGAAAATTTTATTATATTTCTTTGGCTTTGATTGCATTACCTGCCCATCCCTCAATTACTGTGATCAGGAGAATGCAAGGATACAATGTGCTATTAGACTTACACCTTGCACTTTAGGCGCATGTTCCACTCCTAGAGTTGAGGATGGGGGCCGGTATGGAAAGGAGAAAATGGGGAAGAATGAACCTTAAATTAAAACTGGAGCCTTTTGCCAAAAGGAGGATGGCTGCTGGGGACACAAACCATGAAATTTGCTGTTCCGCCCTCCTGGAACCCTTTGCTGTCAGCTCATCAGACACAGCCTCATCTAGTATTGTTCCTTATGTGGCAGGGATGTTTAAAAATTCATAAACAGTGGTATAATTTTATAGGCTTAATAACTTATACTGTGTAATATAATATTTAAATTTTTAATACAATTATTAATTATATTTAACTCAGTGCTAGTTACTCCTGAAGTGGGTTCTTTATATTAACATCCACAAATACTTGGCATTTTAATTCGGGGTGTACAATTCAAATTCGGTTTTAGTCAGTTTGAGGCAAATGTTAACATTAGGATAATTTACAACTGCACAGAGATAAAGTCATTAAACTCTTTCCTCCCTGCCAGGAAGGCATTATATGATACTACATCTGATTTATGTTATTAAAGACCCTCAAAAACAGGAAGAGCAAAGATTGATTAAAAGTAATATGACCCACAAATAGGAAAGAATAAAGAAAAAAAGCATATTACTAGGTACAGACGCTCCAAGTAAAGTATAAAGATAACTGTCATATTTAATATCATATTAAGTACTAATTTTTCATGGCTGGAAAGGACCATAGAGATAATTCAATCCTAAAACTTCATAATAAAGATATTTTCTTGGTAAGCTATTTGTCATTATTTTCTCCATAAGACATGATGACCAGGAAAACACATTTCCATTGATATATCACTGTGAAATAGATTAATTTGGGCTGATTCCATAAAGAACTTTCTACTCGTCCAAGACAACACAACAGCACCCTAACTCAGCTGATTCCTTCCCAGGGCTTCATTCATTCCAAGCGTCATTGAGCCTCTCCATGTTCCTAGCACTGTGCTAGGTACTGGGATACAATGATGAATAAGATAAATGTGGCGCTTGATCACTTGATGCATCCAGTTCAGTGAAGGTGACAGACATTAATCATGTTACAGTTGACCCTTGAACAATGCAGGGGTTCGGGGTACCAAACTTCCTGCACAGTCAAAAATTTATATATAACTTTTGACTTCCCAAAACTTAACGACTAATGGCCTACTGTTGACCAAAGCCTTACCAGTAACATAAATAGTCTATAAACATATATTTTGTATGTTATATGTATTCTATACTGTATTCTTAGAACACAGTGAACTAGAGTAAAGAAAGTGTTAAGAAAATCATAAGGAGAATGGTGCCTGGTGTCCCAGTTGGTTAAGCAGCTGCCTTCACCGTCATGATCCTGGGGTGCTGGAGTCAAGCCCTGCATCAGACTCACTGCTCAATGGGCAGCCTACTTCTCCCTCTCCACCGCTTGTGCTCTCTCGTGTTCTCTCTCTTTCTCTCTCTCAAATAAATAAATAAAATCTTTAAAAAATAATAAGGTGAGAAAATATATTTACAGTATCATACTGTAAAAAGTCCGCATATAAGAGGACTTGCACAGTTCAAACCCATGTTGTTCAAGGGTCAGCTGTATTTACCAAGTACATTCTTCAGTACAAGGTATGATTTGTTTTTTAAAAAAAAATTTCTATGCCCTCTTATATTGGTCTCCAAGCCCATCTGGCCCAGTCTAGAGGCTTAGGGAAGTTGCCTTACAGTGGAGAATAAGAAAAGGATGAATGTCTCGGCTGCATCACACGCTCAAGGCTCTGACAGCCGCCTGCCTGTCTGGAACACAGAGAACAAGGTGAGGAAGTTACTTTGGGGCCAGATCATACAGGAGCTTGTAGACTGTAAGGATTTTAGTCTTTATTTTAAGTTTTAAGCAAAGGGTGACATATTCAGATTTACATTTGAAAAATCATTCTGGCTAAGGTGTAGAGAATAAATGCAGAGGTTGGTATAAAAATATTAGGAAGTTAGCAGAGTAATCCAGATGAGAGAAGACGATGCAGTGGTATGTCCTAGAGTGGCACTGTTGGAAAGATTTGACAGATTTGAGAGAGATTTTAAATATAAAATAAAAAGACACATTGGTTCTCACAAGTTGTAAGAGTCATTGAATGCCAGCAAGTTTTGTTTTTTTTTTTTAATGTGCTTTCTGAGGGTTCCAACAACCAGTCTCAGTTTTCCTAATAAGACTCAATAAAGAGTATCATTCTATGATAGTCATATCCCTCTAATTTATCATGACATTGCTATAAGAATAGTGGTGCCCATGTCCTATAGCTTTCCAGTTAATGCAAATGCCTTTTGACCATAGCCTTAATTCAAGTCTTTTGCTCCTGACTGAACTAACTCATGGACACCTTCAGGAAATGTAAAAGCATACAACAATCTAAGGCACCCATATGTCTGAAAATATTCTGAGTCGTATCATAGTTTATAGATATCCATTCCTTAAATCCTGACACTAACATGATCTGAAGAATTGTACAAGTCAGTAAAAATAGCAGACCTGATATAACACACTATATGGATATTTTTCCTCAGACAAATGCTGTATCTTGAGATTAAAAATTCACATTTAGACCAAAATGATGTTGGTATCATTATATACTTTGCAAACCTTCCATTCTGCCTCTACTTTCCCCTTTCCCTCCCTGCTTCCCACAGTATTAGTGTTCCCCAGAATCTCATTGTAGGCCACTGGCTTTTATTCCAAACCAGAGATAACCAAATCACCAATGCTGCTCCTGAGCCGTCCACCTTCATGTCCAACTGCTTATATATTCATTCAGTTAACAAATATTTTTAAGAGCCTGTTCTATCCCAGCTCCTATTAACTGCCTCCATGAGATAGTCCTCCAAAAACTCTAATCACATACCTGAAATTAAATAATCTTCAGACTCCCCAAATCCACCCCTTACTCTCAAGTTCATCATTTCAGTGAAGGTCAACATAACCCGCTTGCTTTTTCACTCAACGCCTGCCCCTATCTCTCCTTCCCTTACAGTCCAGCTACAAGTCCTATGGCTCTTCCTTTTAGACTTCATTCAGATTCAACCTCTTGTCCTGCCTTCCTTCACTTTCGGGGCCTCAATTTGTACCCCTTCTCACCTCTAGTATACTAGGCTCACACTGTGTTTCCCTTCTCCAACTGGGTTCCCCTTACCAATCATCCTTTCCAATCCAAGCTATCTATTATGAAGACTGATCTAATCATGTCACTTCTGTGCATGGAAATCTCAACCGTGATGTTTCCTCATTGCCTTTAGGATAAAATACTAGCATCTTAGTACAGCAAACAGAACTCTTAGGAATATGCTCTTTAACCTTTAGCTATATTCTAACACCATCACTCCACTACCCTGAGACTCTAGTTGCAGATGATTTCTTGTTCTGCAGATTCATAACATGCTCATGGCCATGCATTTGCTCTTCTGTCTCCCTCTACCATTACCCTTTACCATCAAGATTCATTTCCAATATTACTTCTCTGCACAGGATTTTTAGCATCAGGCCCATCTGTGCCCCTGCCATTCTACTCTGTCCACCTATTGATTGAGACACTCAGATCACAGCCTACTCTAATCTTTTGTTCACATTTCACTCAAACCAACTTTCTGGAGCATAGACTTTTTATTCCCTAGGATCTACCCATAGTACATGAAAGTGACCAACAAACATTTGCTGAACTAGTACTTGTGTAAGTACTTAAAAATTATTAAGTGCTTTGTACGTGCTAAGTGTTTTAGCAAGTCTGGGAGAAATGCACATGCACCCATTATAAAAACTGAATTAAAGTTTGAGTGAGAGAATGAATAAGTAAATGTAAAAAACTAACTATGGGATTCCTGGAACAGGATGACTTTCAAGTATTTTTTTTTTAACAAACAACACTAAAAATACATCTTATGTCATAAATCCTCCATTATCCAAACATCTATAATAATGGAAATGAAAATTTTACAAATATAATTCCCTTACTATATTATACCTTTTGTTATTTTTTCTATAACTATTTTCTTTTTTTAATTGTTGGCTGTAAACTACCAAATTTATTTTATGACTTGTTTTAGAAAATACTACTTTAGTATTTTTACTATATTTGACTTATAAAGGTTTTCATTCATACAACTTCTGTAGATAATTAAGACTATAGATAAAAAATAAATAAGCAATATCTCTTAATTGTTAGAGCTACTCAAAATTTATTGGGTTTTTTTTAAAAATATGTGATCCTCACTTCCCATACCACCACTACTATTTAATGACAACAAATAGCTTGTCATGAGAATTTTTTGGACATATTTCTTGCACATTGCAGTCATTGGAAGCAAGCTGAGTTATCCGAAGCAGGATTTGAAGTCACTGGATTGGACAGTTCCCATTTGCAGTCTTCTCTGTTGAGTCTAAACATTGAATCCGTATTTCCTATTGTGAAAGAGTTAAAGCTCTCCAGTGGTGCTCCATTCCTACTAAGTGTGCTTTCCTTATTTGTTCTTTTAATAAAATGCCTTAGTATTAAATACAATTATGGAGTAGTTTTCTTGAAATGAAGCAAGCAATGAGGAATCAATTCGACATATATATGAAGAATCATTCGGAATATTCTTTTTTTCTGATTTCTAGACAACTCTACTACTGTGTATAAATCACTTACAGTTTTCCTATCACCACGGTGTTTGGCAAGGAAAACTGCGGTGTTTCTTCTTTAATCTTAAGATGCACATATCTGCCAACTTTTATGTTGCTCATGAAAAGTAATAAATATCACACTTTATATGTCAGCATTTCAGTGCCTGGTAACGGAAAGAGTGTTTATTGTTTTTCTAAATGAAAGAGTAAAAAATTGAGAAAGATAAAGAGATTTTGCCGGTGTTTTGCTATAGAAACATTTTTCTCTTTAAAAAAAAATCTGCTATAAAAAGTATACCAGGAATGGGGATATTTATCACGATATATATGCTTTCATGGCTAGGGTGGTAAATATTTTAAATTGAGACTTTGAAAAGCACACTTATGTAAATAAGCGTTTTGTTTTTAAATAATTTGTATTTCAAGACAAGATTTAAGCTGTGTTGATAAATTTGTAAAAATCACATTTCTGTATCTATACTCCTGCTAAGTATAGTAGCATAGCTGTCATGAATCCTAAATTTGAATACACAACTTTTATACATGGGATAAAATGCTATTTCTCAAGCATAATATGGGGTCCTCTTGCTACCGTGAGCTTCCTCACTACATTTGGTGGTGATACTAACACAGAAGGCTGGAAGGTGGTATTATAGAGGAGGGAGGCTATGTGATATCCATATTCATTTAGGTATTTTTCTGAATGTATTTTATGAATTGGAGAATTGTTTACACCAGAAAGTGTCAAAATTTCACTGGAAATATTCCATGTTGTTTGGTGGACTAACATAAAACAAAGCAAGAAAACAGGTGAGGATTTTTTTTTTTTTTGCATAGAAGGATAGCACTACACAAGGTGTGGGAGAACAAGCAGGGTGAGCAAGGCATTCACATGGGGAGGATCTGCAGAGGCAGCTGTCCAATAGAGGTGTCAGTCCCTGAGTAGGGTGTGGAGCGTATCTGAAGTGAGGGTGACATGAAGTATTGCAGCTACATTGGCGTATGTAAGGGAGTGCTCAGGGGATAGTTTTGACAATAGACTGGCAAATGGTGTCAGAGCCTGAGCACTTAGGAGGGTGTCAGTAAGTGAGACAAGGCGTGGCAACAGGGGCTGAGGATTGGTTACAGAAAGGGGGTCTGATCGGATACAAAAATGTATTAAGGATGATGGGAGCCAGGTTTCTCATGGTCGAGAAGGGAGGTACAAGTGTGGGAAGGTAGAAAACTAGGATAAATCCTGCAGTTTTGTATCAATTTGGAGATATCGGTCTGAATTCATGTTTTACCATTTATTTAGACGACATAGAAATAGATACAGAGATAAATAAATGTGCATTAGGATTCTCCATAGAAATAGAACCAATAATATGCCTCTGTGTGTATGTGTGTGTATGTATATGATTTATTATAAGGAATTGGCTCACCTGATTATGAAGGCTGAGAAGTCTCAAGATCTTCAGTTAGCAAGCTAGAGATCCAGAAAAGCTAGGCCAGCAGGCTCAAGACCTAGGAAGAGCCAGTGTTTAGGTTTGAGCCCAAAGGCAGGAAAAAAAATTGATGTCCCAGTTCAAAGGCAGGCAGGAGGAGTTTTCCCTTACTTGTGGGAAGGTCAGTCTTCTTCTGTTCAGGGCTTTAGTGGGTTGGATGAGGCCCGCCACACTGAAGAGGGCAATCTGCTTTACTCAGTTTACTGTTTCAAATGTTAATCTCATCCAGAAGGACCCTCACAGACACACCCAGAATAATATTTGACCAAATATCTGAGCACCCTGTGACCCAGTCAAATTGACACATAAAATTAACCATCAAAGTGTGTGTGCTTCTGTGTCTATGTTTAAAATAGCTAGCTTCCAGATCTTAGTTACTAAATACTACTCTCCCTTAGGGAAATGGCTGAATCCAAGGCTGGGCAGGAAAGTATAACATTATCCTGGAACATCTTGTTGTACCATAAAAGAGTGCTCAAAGAATGATAAGGAACATGTCAAAGGACACAGGAATCAGCTTGAAAAGGCTCCTGCTGGCCAAAGTCAGGACAATTGGAGCATCAAAATAAGTAATAATAGCAACAGATTGTAACATCAAATAAAATAAGAATCCATGAGCCCGTAATTGATGAAACCATCTCTCATATTTACATAATCTCAAAGTACAAACACACTAAACATATATTACAAAGGAAAAAAATTAATAATAATAGATTTTCAGTGTAGAATCCTGGCAGATGCTACTTTAAACAAATGGTCAACATTAACATTAACAATAATAGTACATCTGGATGTCTTCTTTGTAAAAATATCTGTTCATGTCTTCTGCCCATTTCTTAACTGGATTATTTGTTTTGGGGGTGTTAAGTTTTATAAGTTCTTTATATGTTTTGGATACTAACCCTTTATCAGATATGTCATTTGCAAATATCTTCTGCCTTTCAGTTGTGGTTGTTGTTTCCTTCGCTGTGCAGAAGCTTTTTATTTTGATGAAGTCCCAGTAGTTTATTTTGCTTTTGTTTCTCTTGCCCTAGGAGATAAATCTAAGAAGTGAGAAGAAGTAAGAAGTTGCTATGGCTTATGTCAAAGAGGTTCGTTAGTGCCTGTGTTCTCCTCTAGGATTCTAATGGTTTCCTGTCTCACACTTAGGTCTTTAATACATTTTGAATTTATTTTTTATGTATGGTGTACAAAAGTGGTCCACTTTCGTTTTTTTGCATGTTGCTGTCCAGTTTTCTCAACACCATTTGTGAAGACACAGTCTTTTTCCCATTGTATATTCTTGCCTCTTCTGTTAAAGATTAATTGACCATATAATTGTGGGCTTGTTTCTGGGCTTTTTATTTTGTTCTGTTGATCTATGTGTCTATTTTTGTGCCAGTACCATACTGTTTTGATTTCTATAGCTTTGTAATATAACTTGAAGTCCAAAATTGTAATACCTCTAGCTTTGCTTTTTTTTTTTTCCCCCAAGTTGCTTTGGCTACTTGGGGTCTTTTGTGGTTCCATACAAGTTTTAGAATTTCCTTCTAGCTCTGTGAAAAATACTGGTGCTATTTTGGTAGGGATTGAATTAAATGTGTAGATTGCTTTGGATAATATAGATATTTTAACCATATTTGTTCTTCCAGTCCATGAACATGAAATGTTTTTCCATTTCTTTGTGACATCTTCAATTTCTTTCATCAGCATTTTTTAGTTTTCAGAGTACAGATCTTTCACCTCTTTGGTTAGGTTTATTCCTAGATATCTTATGGTTTTTAGTATAATTGTAAATGGGATTAATTCCTTGATTTCTCTTTCTGCGGCTTCGTTATTGGTGTACAGAAATGCAACAGACTTCTGTATGTTGATTTTGTATCCTGCAACTTTACTGAATTCATGTATCAGCTCTAGCAATTTTTTGGTGGAGTGTTTTGGGTTTTCTTTTTTCTTTTTTTTAAAGATTTTATTTATTTGAGACAGAGAGAGAGCACAAGCAGGGGTGGGGGCAGAGGGAGAGGGAGAAGCAGACTCCCCGCCAAGCAGGGAGCCTGATGTGAGGCTTTATCTCAGGGCCTTGAGATCATGACCTGACCCAAAGGCAAATGCTTAACTGAGCCACCCAGGCACCCCAGGAGTGATATATTTATATTAATTTTCTGATGTTGATGGTTTGTAGTGATGTAAGATAGTATCTTTATTTATAAGAAATACCCACTGAAGTGTTTGGGGTGAGGAGCATCACATCATTAACTTACTCTCAAATTCAAGGAGAGGGCGCCTGGGTGGCTCAGTTGGTTAAGCGACTGCCTTCGGCTCAGGTCATGATCCTAGAGTCCCGGGATCGAGTCCCACATTGGGCTCCCTGCTCAGCAGGGGGTCTGCTTCTCCCTCTGCCCTCTTCCCTCTCGTGCTCTCTGTCTCTCATTCTCTCTCTCTCAAATAAATAAATAAAATCTTAAAAAAAAAAAAATTCAAGGAGAGAAAAGTTTTTTGTTCTTGCAGCTTGTTTGAAATTGTTTCAAAATAAATAAAAAACATATATTATGGAATATTTTATTTCATTAGCAGGCTGAGATATCACTTGTTTCCATAAGAATACAGCTCTTTTGCTATATTCCCTTAACTATTATGTCTGTTTACTTTGGTGTGTAAAGGCAGTAATCACTACACCCCTCATCTTATAAATTACTAATTATGACTTTTAACATCTTAAACAATTACTCAGGTTTGGATTTTCATTATGCAAAAACCATGTCAAGTAATGGTACATCTAGTCATAGGGAATACATTCTCACATTTCCTTCTTGGATACACATATCTCTTGCTCTCTTTCTGTCTTTTAGGAACTTTCCTAGTATGGTAACACTTTTCAATGTAGTTGAAGTGGTAAAGCATTTCAATGAAACTGCTTTAACAATTGTTATCCCCTATCTCTTTCTTCATTTTTAAACTCTCAGGACAGTTATCAGTCCTTTATTGATGTCTCTAAAACATTTGATATTCTTGGCCTCTGTCTCCTTGAAACTCTCAAGTCACTTGTTCTGTGACAAGGCTTTCTTACATTTCTCCTACCTCTCCAGGAATTCCTTCTTAGTGGCATTCATAGATTTGTTTCCCTCTGGTAGTCCTTAAGATATTGATGCTTCTGCAAGTTCTGTTCGGTCTCATCTTATCCCTAAATGCACACTCCTCCTGAGTCATCTCTTCAAAGTCTTAATGGCCACCTATTGGCTGATGGCCTCAAATTTCTCTTGTAGCCCACCTATTGGCTGATGGCCTCAAATTTCTCTTGTAGCCAGACATCACTCCTGAGCCTGGACCTGAATACCCCACTAACTACAAACACATCCTCATTTCCACTTGAGTATCTCAAAGTCAGGAAGTACAAAACTGAATTCATCACCATCTTCTATTCTTCTGTTCTCCCTTACATCCCCTCTAGCAGGCTTGGTACTCTTTTTTATTCCTCCTAGTGAATCACATTGCCATCTACCTAATGGCCAATAAGATGTTTTTTAATTTCCTTTTTATTTATCAAATCCATACATTTCTTTTCTCCCCTCCACTGTCTTAGTTCAGATCACCATTATCTCTTCTCTGGATTACAGCCTCATAGTTGGTGTACCGGACAGAAACTTTGCCTGTTTCCAATTTGTCTTCATAGTGATACCAGGGCATACATGCCAAAACACAAATCTGGCTATGAAAATCCTCTGATCAAAATTTTATGTTGTCCCCTCTTTGCCTTTGGGCACAAAGCATATTTGTTAGCAAGATGTGAATGATCTTTCCCAATTTGGTCACCGCTCACCTCTCCAGCTTCATCCTTTTCTCATTCTCTTTTACCAGTACTATGACAAAGTCATGCTTTACTCAGCTTCCAGACTGGAACGCACTTTATGCCTCATTTCCTTTTTCTTTCTTCACCTTGTTAACTGTTAGTCATAAATAAGAGATACCATGTCTTCCAGGGAGCCTTCCTTGATAGGCCTTCAGCCACTAAGTTGTTCCCTGAGAATCCTGTGATTGTCTCTTATTTGTATCAGAGCACTATTCATACTGTAATTATTTTTTTCTGTCTCCATTCTCATAACCATAGTCAAAACCCTTTAAAAGCCTTGCATAACTCTCAGAATAAGATCTAATTCTTTACTCTGGTTAATGTTATCTGACTCCTTTCTAAGTCTCCCACCTCATCTAGTACCATTTTTTATCTTCCCCAGTGTTCTCAGGTGTTGCTGCCCTTCTCTTTGGTCCTCAGACTTGCCCTGCTCATTTGGAGGCTTGCTTGCAACTCCTGGTCTTTTCATAGCTGGCTCCTTCCTGTCATTCATACTTTACCTTCAATATCACCTCAGCAGAAAGGCTTCCCTGACCACCCAATCTACTGCAGCCCCTCTGTCAATCTCTGTCACTGTACGCCATTTCAGTTCTCTGCATAGTGCACATCCTGACTGAATGTTTCTCTGAATTATTAATTTATTTCTTATCTGTGTGTCCCCAGCCAGATATAAAACTCCATGAGAGCACAGACCTTGTCTACTTTTTTCTTTACATATCCCAAATGCCAATAAAAATGCCTCAGTAAATAATTAGTTGAATGAATGATGCCCTCATAAGACTACAGGCTTCTTGGGGCGCCAGGGTGGCTCAGTTGGCTAAGTGTCTGCCTTCAACTCAGGTCATGGTCCCGAGGTCCTGGGATCGAGCCCCACATCGGACTCTCTGCTTGGCAGGGGCCTGTTTCTCCCCCTCCGTGCTGTTCCCCCTGCTTGTCCTCTCTTTCTGTGTGTCAAATAAATAAAGAAAATCTTAAAAAAAAAAAAAAGACTACAGGCTTCTTGAGGACAGACTCTATTTTAATAATCTCTATGTAAATGGCATCATTCTTGATGTATCAAAGGCAGTAATCTCATTCATTCACTCAAACATATTTAAGTTATTTTTATATCCTAGGCACTGTGTGGTAGAAGCCAGTGAGAAAAACACAGTCTCATGACAAAAACGCATAGTCCAACTCATATGCAAATGCAGTTCAATTTTCCCAAGGCTGGAAGCTTGGAAGTTGTTCAACTTTCCAGAATTGACCTTTACTTTGATCACACAATATAAAAAATTCAAAAACCCATGCCAAGTGAAATCTAGCACCCTTACTGATATTACTAAGAATTCATCAGGGCCATGGAGTGATTAGTTTCAGAAGCTGTTTGTCACCTCTTGCTCCACATCCCTGCCCTAAGCTTCATTCTTGATGTCTTCGTCTTACTTCCTTCAGCTATTGTCCACTATACCCCCACAAAAGAATTTCCTTCCTCTATTCCACCAAACATAAACTTACTGTATATAACGGACATGTAATGAAGGCTTGGGGACTTAGGGGTAAATTATAAATCAGAACAGAAAACAGTCTACTATTAGCAGTTCCAGAGGCTCTTTTCCCCAACAAGAGAGCTCTCACTAACAGTTTTTTCCTTAGTCCTCTGCCTGCCACTGTATTTATTGCTAGATGCTACCTCCACCTACAGAAATCTTTCTCTTAGAAAATTCCCATTGCTCTAATACCTAGAAAATTTAGCTTCCCTTGTATGACTCTTTCTCTCCCAAATAAGTCCACATATCTCATCACAAGGGGGCCACAAATAGGTTTTCCTAAGCAAAAGAGCTATCCACTCCCCTTGATGGGGGAGTGATTCTATTTGAACAGAGCAGAATTATCATCTCCCTCACTTTAGATAACTGTCTAAACTTCTGTCAACAATGCCTAAAATTACATTTAGCTTTAGATTAAACATACTGCATAATTGACTCATTGAAACTGTTAAGACTGAAATCTTTAAGTCTTTCAGAAGAGTTGCCTTTCAACTGCATCTCTGTCATTTTGCCCTTGTTTATTTGGAATTTTAACCGAAGTACAGACATTCATCCCTGATAACTTTCATCTTATTATATTTAGCCCATCATTTCAGCATGTCAAGATCTTTTAGAATTTTGGTTCTGGCATACAATATATACACTATCCCTGCCAACTTCATGTCGAATGCACTTGCTTAAGTATGTTCTCTATCCTCTCATCAGCCACCAAAAATGGTTAATAAGCATGTGCTATTTTGTGACAGGATTCTAGTAGCTAAAAGAAGATAACCAAATAAGAAAGATAAAAATTTCAAGATATGAAAAAGTATAAAAATCAAATGAGAAGATTAAAATTTGCCAAATGAGACACCCAAGAACAAATATTTTTAGATTGGGAGTAAAGGTCTCATGTTCAGTCATGTATCTCCCATTTCTCTGGATAATCCCTTCACTACTTATTTTGATGTAGAGGTTGTTCTGGAGCTAGAATGAGGTGTGGAATGGGT
Source organism: Neomonachus schauinslandi (assembly GCF_002201575.2). Classification (NCBI taxonomy): domain Eukaryota; kingdom Metazoa; phylum Chordata; class Mammalia; order Carnivora; family Phocidae; genus Neomonachus; species Neomonachus schauinslandi. The sequence continues at coordinate 83,671,072 of NC_058410.1, read as the reverse complement.
GGTTGCCATAAAACATATTTTAATGTGGCAGGACCAGAACTGGCCTAAGGCAAGTCAGAAGCCAAAGACAGAAAATTTAAGGAGGCGCTCAGTCTCAGGATTTTGCAAGAGCAGGACAGCCTTACACAACTGTGGGAGTGAGTGCCCCCCACTTAAATTTTGCATGCTAGGCTTCCACTTGTCATCCTGTTCAAAGTCTCATAATGAGGAGGGACATTTAACTTATAGAAGGTATCCTTGCCAAAGTTTATTCCTTCAGCCTAAGCTTGAGCTATTGTATTTCCACCTTCCTCATTGCTAGCTGAAACACCACAGTTAATCCTAGCGATCTTCAAACCATGCTTGAATTTGACCTCTGCTCATTTCTCTAGTGATCTAAGACCACAATTACTAAGAGGGAGCTCCAGGCATCAGAAATAATAAAAAATAGGCTTAACCTACCTTTTAAATTAATAACATAGACCAAAAAGGTCAGGTTTTTTTGTTTTTTTATTTAATACATTCTGCAACCTTCTTTGTCAGCCACTGTATTATTTTTTTGTTCTGCTTTCCCCATTTTCTTGCAGTTTGGTCCACCAGTACCATCACTTCCAGGAAAGGCAGGATCACAACCAATTCTGGCTTAATTAAGTGTATTGGGATCCTCTTGGCAACCCTGCACTGGTGTATACAATTAACTTGCTCTGTCCAGACCTGCTTGGTCATGTTTTCTTGGGGTTTGAAGCTACCTTGTGTCCAAATCTCTGTTCCCCAGGACTGATGCCCACGTGATCATGTAGCTGCAAGCCACAACATTTCTCCCTTCCTCTTTCCTGATGCCTATCATTATTGTACCATAGCTGCTGAGTACCTGTAGAGATTGTATCCTCTGTTAAAAAATTATGTGTCCCTTCACCATTCTGTTTTTATATAGGTGTTTACCTGGTTGAACACACACAAATCCTAACTCTTTTGCTTTTTAAAAAGGAAGTTATTTCATGAATGGACGAGTGAACTAATGAGAATGAGCAGTAGGTACTAGGTGTTTCAACACTCAGAAAGCCATGATTAAATTAACTGAGCTGCTAGGGTGCCTTACAGTATGTAAATACTTGGAAGCCAGGCAGATGGCTGCTATGATATCTTTTTTTTCCCCACAGTTGCAGTATATATGTATATTATATACACATGTGTATATATAATATACATATATATATATTTTTTTAATTATGTTCAATTAGCCAACATATAGTACATCATTAGTTTTTGATGTAGTGTTCAACGATTCATTAGTTGCTATGATATTTTAATGTCTTTGGTATAGTTATTCCTTACCAATGATAAGCATAGCTTTACTTAAACACTTTAGTTGGAAAATTATAATTGACAAATTTAATGCCCAGTGAATAAAGGAGAGTCAGAGAAAAATAAAAATATATCATATGTGTGATACATGTGTACATGTGCATGCACACACGTTCACACACATACATATATGAATAGATGTAAATTATGAAGGGCAATCAATGCCAGGAAAAGCCAAATTCTTTGCCACTCTTGCTTGCTCCAGTGTCACCCTTTTCATTATTCAAAAACAAGTAGCTAAGGTGGATTCTAAATGAATCTATGATAAATTATTATGTTAACTTTATATAAGGCAGGTTGTATCCTCCTTAATGTTTTAAAATTCGATCCAACTAGGATTAAAATTTAATGGTTTTATTTACATATTCCCTTGTGATGTTTTCACAAGTCCTATTTGCTCTTTCAGCAAGAAATTTTTTTAATTTTAAAACATTATTAGACATTACAATAGGCACTAGGAATACAGCAGTGAAAACATCCATAATCCCTACCTTCATAGATTTTATAAACTAGAGGGACAGACAAAATTAAAGCTGTACTCAAGGAAACATTTGGTTAAAGATGCCTTATATCTCATCTCCAACCAAACACCCTCATTAAAATTTTATGAAGCCACTATTTAGAAAAAGAAGAGGAGTGGGGTCATAAACAGATGACAGATTTTAGCAAATTTATGGAATACATAAAAGAGGTGGAGAAGTGGTAATGGGTGAATTAGATCAGAGGAAATCTCCAGCCTAGACTACACAGAGAGGTTTGTAGTCTAAACTCATCTGTAATGCAGAATCTAGGCGATGCTTGGGACTGAAAAATGCTACACTCAGTTGAAGGCAAAGTTAGATATGAGGCTAAAAATGGGAGGGAAAATAGAATATCTGTTTGTGGAATGGTTAACTATCCCACACACATACATCTTCCCAACCTCCAAGTAAAGCTTGTTTGAAAGCAAGCTTCTATCCAACCAGGCAGGAGGGTACTTCTCTAAAGAAGTTGAATAGTTCTAGAGAAAATGACTTACTTAAAGTTCCCCCAGGAGAAGAAACTTAAATGTAGGGTTCCCGGGCCCCTGCCCCAACCCCGCCATTATTCTAAAAAAGTGCTTGCCTGTGAATTAGCAGTAGAGGTACCAATATATATAGAGAGAGGTACCAATCAGCTTTTTTGCCATCTTATTTGTAAAAAATAAACAACTAAGATGCACTAGAAGTCTGAAGAAAGCCTTCAATATGAAAGAATGGCCAAAATAAACCAACATAAAAACCAACTTTGAAAAAAAAAGTAAACAACAAAATACTTCTAATAGTCATCCTTAGAGTCCCATGGGGAACTTGCATCCATAAAACAAGAATAGGAAGCTATAAAAGTAACAACCAGAGAATTAAAATGAGCTCTTGCCTATCAAATATATTATGGCCAAAAATATTATAGGTGAATTGAAAAATGAATTTAAAGAATCCTTCCAGAATATACAGGAAAACAACAACAGCAAACAAACCCACACCCTCCCCCCCAAAAAACAAAACAACAATAACAACAAAAGACTGAAGATGTGAAAGAAAACAGACGTATGGAGAAACAACATATAACACTGCAGCTAGAGTGATCTTTCTAAAATGCAAACCATCCGGGGCACCTGGGTGGCCCAGTCCATTAAGGGTTTGCCTTCGGCTCGGGTCATGATCCCATGGAGTCCAGGGATCGAGTCCCACATCGGGCAGGCTCTCTGCTCAGCAGGAAGTCTGCTTCTCCCTTTGCCTTCTCTTCCCTCTGCTTGTGTTCTCTCTCTCACCCGCTCTCAAATGAATAAAATCTTAAAAAAAAAAAAAAAAGCAAACCATCCCTTCTGCTCTTCTGTTCATAATCATTTAAGTCTTACCAATTGCCCTAAGTAAAAATCTTTTCGCATTAAGAGGCTTTGTGGTTTGCTCCTTTCTCTCTAGTCTTGACTCAGAGTCTTGACTCATAATTTTTCCCATTGCCTCCTAGACTCTGGACTCTGTGAATACTTCTCTTCCAGAAAAGACCTTCTTTCCCATGTACCTTCTTCACCTGGCTTCTCTTAACTCCTTCTAGAATTAGGTTGAGCACTTTCTCAAGAAGTTGTCCAGAATTCTACCAACGTGTAATTTTGTTTACTCATAAGTTTCTTGTATTAAATTGTGAAATCTTAATGTAGGAACTGCATTCTTCACTTCTGTTAGATTAAACAGTATGAAATTGTTGATTTTAGGTCTTATATTCCCTAGGTCATATATAAACAATTTCATGTAATTTAACTTGATATATCCTAGCCCTTAATGTAATACCTGAAGCTTAATGAATGTTAGATAATGTTCTGTTGAAAGAAAGGATAAGTTATTACCAATATTGGTAGGGAAGAATTACCCTTGTAATCTGGGTCTTTACAGTTTTCAAATAAAAAATAAAGGCTTCATTGTTATAGTATAAGATCAAATATTTAATATTTTAAGATCAGAAACTAAACTGTCATTTAAATCAGCAACATGCTAAAAATCAAACAAAATACACTTAAGCTCTCAATATATATATATTGCAGAGTGGTTTCCTTTTTTTTTTTTTTTTTTTACATAATCTACATGAAGATACTTTTTCATATGGAAGAGAGAAGTAGATTTGCTGTTGAATATTCTGTCTTCTGTCTCCCTGTGGTTAATTTTCAGTTAACATTATGTGGTAAAATCAAACACTTTTTCAGTCTCTCTTGGCTGTCATGGCTATTTAAAAGAAGGCTACCCGCTGAATTGGAAATGAAAAAAATATTGATTGAACATAGTGAAATCAATTGGACCTTTTAGTGTTTCACATCTGTTTGTTTCCTACTAACTTTCAAATCAGTTGACTGATTTTGATCAAATTTGCTGCACTTCAATTTTAAGTGTCAAGATCAAGACCAATCTTCGAAGGAATTTTCCAGTATGCAAAGTTAGTCTTTAGGAAATTCACAACCTCAGGTGATACTAGAACATTTCTTGAGCAGAATCACAAAGTGGATACATTATGTCTCAGATACTTTACATCTGTGTCTTCTCGATTTCATATGGTGTCTCTTTCCTTATATTATGAATCAGATACATTTCTAATCAGAAGTTGAAAGTTCTTATGCCTGACACAGGCAGTGTAGGCTTTAATGACAAAAGCAAGAGATATTAACACAGGCAGACAGGTTTTCCCACTACCCTTAAAGCGTTTCAGATTCTACCTTGCTCTGTGGAATATGGTACTATATTAACAGTGAAAACATGAGGAACTGTGCTCTCTGAGCTTCTATTCTGTCATCTCAAAAACAGAGTAAAATATTACCTATCTCATAAATTTGAGTATTATATAAGAAACTGCATGTATAGCTCATAACAGAGTACCCGATGTATAGTGTGTGCTTGATAATTATTAGCTATTGATATTATCTATTCCCCCAAACAAATGATGTCTAGCTTCTCACTTAAAATCAGAAGCAGAAGGTCCATATACTAACTTTGGCACTCCTGTTTACCCTTCATCTAGGTTTCCCCAATGGTGACATCTTGTATGGCTATAATACAATATACAATCCAGAATATTTATATTGGTATAATCCACAGACTTTATTCAGTTTTCACCAAGTCTGTGTGCATGTATTTGTGTGTATGTATGTGTAGTTCTATGGAATTTTATCATACGTATAGAGTTGTATAATCACAGCAATCAAGATACAGACTGATCCACCACCAGACTCCCTTGTGCTACGCCATTTCTAACCTCACCCACTTGCCTCACTTCTCTGCCTAACCAACAAGCAATAATCTGTACTCCATCTCTATCTTTTTATTATTTCAACAGTATCATATACATGGAATCACATAGTATATGACCTTTTAAGACTGGCTTTTTGTACTTACTTAGCATAATTCCTTTGAGATACATTCAGGTGGTTATGCATATCAGTAGTTTGTTCCTTTTTATTGCTGAATAATATTCTATGATATGGAGGTAATACAGTTATTTTAACTGTATTCCAAGGACATTTGAGTTATTTAAAGTTTTTGGCTATTACAAATTAAGGGGCCATGAACATTCATTTACAAGTTTTTTTTTGTGCACATAAGTTTTCATTTCTTTAGGGTAAATGCTCAAGACTATTTGGTTTCACATATTTTGCAGTGACATTGCATGATTCATACACATTCAAGATCGCTGTCTTTTTGGTGGATCGGCTCCTTTATCATTATGTAATGATTGTTTCTGTCCCTGGTAATTTTCTTTGCTCTGAAGTATACTTTATCTGATATTAATATAGCCATTTATGCTGTATTTTGATTAATGTCTACTTGGTATATCTTTTACTGTTCCTTTATTTTCAACCTACTTACATTGTTATATTTGAAATTTCTTATAGACTGCATTTAGTTGAGTCATATATTTTTAATCTACTCCCTAATCTCTGTCTTTTAATTGGTGCACTAATGTCATCTACATTTAATGTAATTATTGATATTTTAGGACTTAATTCTGGCATTTTTGCTTTTATTTTTTAAATTTTTATCTCTGTTTTTAATTTCTCTGTTTTCTTTATGCTGCCTTCCTCAGGGTTATTTTGAATATTCTTTAGAATTTCATTTTGATTTATATATACTATACTTCAGTGTATTTATTTGTATAGTATTTTTAGTGATTTCTATAGGTATTATATTATGCATAGATGACCTGCCAGTCTATTAGTGTCATCATTTTACCAGTTCTAATAAAGTATAGAAAACTTACCTTCCTTTATGTCTGTTTAACTTCCCTCAATTATATTTGTCTTAAATATTTTCTCTACATACATTAAAAACATACAATATTAAAATTTTTGCTTCAACCATAAAATATAATTTAGAAAACTCAGGGGAGCAAAGGAAGTCTACACTCATTCTGGATTCATACTCATTGTTTTTCTCTTTCCCTTTATTCCAGGATTCCTTCTTTTATCATTTACTTTCTGTTTAGAAAAATACCATTTGGGCATTCTTTTAGGTTACGTCTGCTGGCAACAAATTTTCTTAGATTTTATTCATCTGAGAATGTCTTGATTCACCTTCATTCATGAAGGTTTTTTTCATTGGATATAAAATTCTCTGTTGACAGTTCTTTCTTTTAGCAGTTGAAAAATATTATCTTGCTTCCTTCAGGCCTCATGGTTTCTGATGAGAAATTCACTGTCATTTGAATTGTTTTTTGCCTATTGGGAGGATAACTGTTTCTCTCTTGATGTTTTCCAAATTTTTAAAAATAATTCTTAGGAACATTTTTATGCTTGTGAATTTATGTAGTGTATTCCAGAACCATATTGTGGTTAAAACATTTTTTCAATTAAATAATACTATACATTTTCACATATATGACTAGCAATCTCAGAAACATCTGTTATACATGTACCTTTACTGAGTGTTTTTAATACAGCACAGTGCAGTGAACACATGATTCACTAAAGTACACTGTATCTATTCACATATACAAGACAATTCTTAGAATTTTTTTTATTGAAGTATAGTTAACACATAGTGTTACATTCATTTCAGGTCTACAACATAGTGATTTGACAACTCTATATGCTGTTATGCTCACTACAAGTGCAGCTACTATCTGTCACCGTACAACAGTATTAAAATACCATTGACTGTATTCCCTATATGGTAGCTTTCATCCCCGTGGCTTATTCATCCCATGACTGGAAGCCTGTACCTCCCACTTCCCTTCACTAATTTTGTCCCTCTACCCACCCACTACCCTCTGGCAACCACTGTTTATTCTCTATATTTATGGGTCTATTTTTATTTTTTGGTTTGTTGGTTGGTTATTTTGTTTTGTTTTTATAGATTCCACAAATAAGTGAAATCATACGGTTTTCGTCTTTCTCTGTCTGACTTATTTCACTTAGCATAATGCTCTCTGGCTCCATCCATCTTCTTGCAAATGGCAAGATCTCATTCCATTTTATGGCAGAGTAATATTCCATTGTGTTTATATGCCACATCTTATTTATCCATTCATCTATTGATGGACACTTAGGTTACTTCCATATCTTGGCTGTTCTACAAAATGCTGCAATAAATAGAGAGGTGCATATATCTTTCTGAATTAGTGTTTTTGTTTCCTTTGGGTAAATACCTAGTAGTGGAATTACTGAATCATATGGAATTTCTATTCATGCTGGGTTTTTTCACCCACAGGTTTATAAAATAGAGGTTCCAGCCATGTATTTGTCACCCTTAAATATGTCATTTAACAATGATAATGAGATTAAGATGATTATAAAGAGTTAAAACTGCTGAAATATATGCATTTTAAATTCTTAGAAATATCTTGCTATTTAAAAATTAATTAGCTTATTTAAAAATAAGGTCCTGTTTTAGAGAACAATGGAATAATAAAAAGCATCTAACATTATAATCCATTGGCAGGATAAACCTATCAACAAATTGTGCTTATAAAGGCCTAACTAACATAAGTGCACACCCACTGGATAGAAAGTCTCAAAAAAAGAGGAAACTAAAATTTAGTGAGGTGATAAAAAAGAATTCGTAAGAGGGGATATCAAAAAGTACAGGGAGTGCTCTTTTTATTTCTAAAAATAGTTAGAATTAAACCAAAATTAAAAATAATTAAGAATTAAACCATACCAGGAATGCCATCCTCTTTAAATCGCATTATCATCATGCTAGAGGCAAATGAAAACTTTTACATTGTAATTGAAAAAAGAGATTCTTCTTAAGATGCTGATGATTAGTATAATCTTGAATCTTCTCAAAAATGCATTACATTTTTTAAAAACTAAAGTAATAAAACTTTCCTTAAAAATGCTTCTAAAAATAAAATACACAGCTAACTTCTTATATAAGACATGGCTGGCTTTGGAGCCCAGGAGTGTTTGTTTGTTTATTTATAAACTTACTTCTTTCCCAAGATCTTATAATAAGTACTGAGCAAGACCAAGACTTGAACACTTTTTTTTTTTTAAAACATATTAGTGTATTATTAATTTCAGGGTAGAATTTAGTGATTCATCAGTTGCATATAACACCCACTGCTCATTACATCAAGTGCCCTCCTTAATGCCCATCACCCAATTACCCCATCCCCCCACCCACCTCCCCTCCAGCAACCCTTCAGTTTGTTCTCTGTAGTTAAGAGTCTCTTATGGTTTGTGTCCCTCTCTGTTTTTATCCTGTTTTATTTTTCCTTCCCTTCCCATATGTTTGTGAGTTTTGTTTCTTAAATTCTGCATATGAGTGAAATCATGTGGTATTTGTCTTTCTCTGACTGACTGATTTTACTTAGCATAATACCCTCTAGATCCATCCATGTCATTGCAAATGGCAAGAGTTCGTTCTTTTTGATGGCTGCGTAATATTCCATTGTAATAACCACATCTTCTTTATCCATTCATCCAACGATGGACATCTGGTTGGAGCCCGGGAGTTATCACCATCATTGTCTTTCTTCTCTGAGCCATTGCCACTGTGCCAGAACCGATTCATAAAGGAGAAATTTTGAAGACAAAATAGAATGTGAAAGTATGATGGTTAAGTTTGTGTGTCACCTTGACTTGGCCACAGGGTACCCAGATATCTAGTTAGTTATTATTTCCATGTGCGTTTATGAGGGTGTTTCCAGATAAGATTGGCATTTGAACTGATAGATTGAATAAAGCAGATTGCCCTCGCAGTGAGGGTGGGCATCATCCTCTCTATTGAGGACCTGAATAAAACAAAAAGGTAAAGGAAGAGAGAATTCTCTCTCTGCCTGACTGCTAGAGCCGAGGCGTCACTCTTCTATCCTTGAACTGGAATTTATACCTTTGGGTCTTGTGGTTATCAGACCTTCAGACTTGGACTAGAACTTATGCCATTAGTTCTCCTGGTTCTCTTAGACCTTCAGATTCAGAATAGAACAAAGAAACAGCTTTCCTGGGTTTTGCAGACAGCAGTTGTGGGACTTCTCAACCTCCATAATGCTATAAGCCAATTTGTTATAATGAATCAACAAATCTCTCTCTTTCTCAATATAGATCTAGGTATAGATTTCTATATCCTCTTGATTCTCTGGAGAACACTGACCAATATAAAAATATAGTTTATAAATAATTAATAATGATTAATGATAACTGTAAATATGGGAATTTTATTTTTAAAGTTATTTCATAAAATCATTATATCTAAAGGATAATTTGACTCATAAAACAATTTCTTTCTTTTTTGAACCTGGGAGAGTCAGGACAAACCAGGATGGTTGCTTACCCTAGAAGAACAAGAAAAACTCTATCTTCAAGGAAAGTAAGAAACAACTCTAGCCCCTAATCCCACTGTTTGACAGGAGAAAGGGAGGGAAAAGTAAGAATGGCTTAAGAAGGGTGCCTGGGTGGTTCAGATGGTTGTTGATTTCGGCTTAGGTCATGCTCTTGGGGTCGTAATCAAGCCCCACGCCGGGCTCTGCACTCAGCCTGGAGTCTGCTTGTCTCTCTCCCTCTACTGCTCCCCCTACCCCAGCTTGCACGCATGGGTGCACTCTCTCTCTCTCAAATAAATAAATAAATAAATAAATAAATAAATAAATAAATAAATAAAATCTCTTAAAAAGAAAAAAAAAGAATGGTTTAAAAATGAGGAGTCTGGTCAAACCCAGATTGCTAAGAAGCAAGACAAGTTTACTAGCAGAATTCCAGAAAGTGTCAGGAATCAGGAACCCCTGTGTCCTCACAAAGCATGTGTGGGAAGAGGGTTGAAAAAGGAGAAAGTGTTAAATAGCTTCAGTGTGGCCCCCATTCTTCTCCTCCACCATTATCAGACACGTCGTGCTACACTGCAGTTTCTCTGAGCCTCACCTGTCTTCTTTTTCCAGCCACTGAATAATAACCAACTCTTTGTGAGCTCTGACCAACTTCAGGTGAGTGCAACTTAACATCACTTTAGTTTATGCAAAGCACATTTCTCAGCTACTGCTCTAGGGCTTCTCTGTTGACACAGTGATGTATGATGCTATGAGACTTTGCTTATTGCCCACACGTACACAACCCAAACAGCAGGACGGTTAGGTCAGGGGAGCAATTCTTTAATTCATAGGAGACAGGAAAGAGACGCCTGAGTAGCTCAGTCGTTAAGCGTCTGCCTTCAGCTCAGGTTGTGATCCCAGGGTCCTGGGATCGAACCCCTCATTGGGCTCCCTGCTCTGCGGGAAGCCTGCTTCTCCCTTTCCCACTCCCCCTGCTTGTGTTCCCTCTCTCGCTGTCTCTCTCTCTATCAAATAAATAAATAAAATCTAAAAAAAAAAAAAAGATTCAAAAAATAGGATACAGGAAAAAGGGGATAAATTCTGCCTGTCTCTACCCTGCCCAGATGGATGGCCCTGAATCACAGTTTATACATACCCTGAACCAGGGGATGGTCCCAGAAGATTGAGCAATCAGTCACATGTTCTTGTGGTCGGATCAATAGTGTATTTTCACACTGGCCCTCTCTCTTTCTCAGCTTTGCTCCTCTGGTCCCTCCCTCCAGTTCCTTAAGATTACATTCTCTAGTAGAGTAGTAACCCTTAGCTCTTGCCCTTAGGTTCTGCTTTCTGGGTAAGCCAAGCTTGCGTGCCACCCCAGGAATCAATAATTCTGGAGAAGGTGAATTGAGAGGGCTCAGGAACCTAGAGCCTCGAAGAGCTGGAACAGAACCCTATCTCCAACTCACTAAATTGAATATAGATCACAAAGAATATGGAACTGGGTCTATTTTTTCAATGGAAACACCTCTAGTCTAAATATGTAAGTGTTTTTAGTCAGCAGATGGAGTTGCAAGCGACAGCCCTGCTGCTGTGGACCTCTCCCCATAGAAAATGGGGCCTATTTGGGGCAATAGCTTTTTCTCACCCAAACATCAAGGTCATTTTCTTCACTGTAATTTCTGGGAAAAGTTCTCTCAAACTTCCCTGAGTTGAAATCATCTCTGTAGAAATTTGACAAAACCTTCATTTGAGGGAAGTGGTTAAAGCTTGTCCATCTCACTGGTGGTCAGAGAAACTTGACCTATTTTCTTGCATTGAGGGAACATCATGTATTTCTAATAAGGTGACTTTCCAGAAAGTGAAATTCCTTATGTTCTGGCTTTTAAAAGATGAAATATAAATAAATTCCATAATATATTCAAAAACAAAACAAACAGCAACAACAAGAAAACTGCCTGCAAGCAGGCCCACCTACAACAGGTGGAGAGAAAACAGGACCCTGAGGAGGGGAGAAGAGGTGTGCCCAGCCTGGGCCACCATGTCCCCCTATAGGATCAGCTGTCCCACCAAGGGCCTGACCTACTGCATGAAGAATAGGACAGAGATCCACTCTTCTGGTAGTAGACAGCCTGCCATCCGTACACAGTGCTGCTTGGTGTAGCATCTAGCCACATCATTCCTGCATGTCTTGGAGCCCATCCTTTGGGTGAGGGGCATGCTGCTGTGCTGCTATGGAGGGGAGAGGGAATCTCAAAACGGCGCTCACAGGTGCGGGGGCAGCCTTCTCCTTGCCCAAATGTTGCAGCTCTTGCCGGGACCAGCTGGCTGCCTCGCTGAGCTTAGCTGCTAGGGAGCCATGAGCAAGTTCAGGGAGCCTACAAATCAGGAGTCGGATCTGTATAAAGAAGAGGTGTCCCACTTGAACACCCCTAGGGAGCATTTCTGTAACCTCTGGATCCAGTGCCCAGTGCTGCCAGAGTAGCCCACAGGAGGTTGTGATCTACACTAGCCAGGATTACCTGTCTTTCTCACACGCACAAGAGGTGTGGAAGGACCTGGAGGACCAGGAGAAGCTTCTGAGATGCTTCAACACCTGGTGAACTCAGTGGATATCCTGCAAGGGCATTGAGTGGGGTGGAGGGTGTAGAATTAGTGAAAAATTCATAAACAAAATTAAGGCCTTTTGAAAAAAAAATAACAATAACCCTTTCCCTCCATATCCCATCTGGTGGAAATTAGTAAAGCCATCTGTTATCATCAGTTAATATTTTTTCTTCAACTCCTTCATCCTGCACAAAAATATATGCAGAATTAAGAAGCTACAGAGCATTTGGGGAGCCAGTACCATGCCACCTTTTTGATACTCCCAAGTAGATGTACAGCAGCTCAATTGACCCCTCCCTAAATTTGGCTGAAAGCCCAGTATCTCTCTAGTCTGAGCCAATGGCCTCTACTCCCTGAACTGTCCCCAAATCTAGGGGCTTGTGCAGACCCAAACAGAAGTCTGTCCAATATCCTTTTCTAACTCTCACTCAAGAGGATAAGAGTGCTTTGGGCTTTCAGTTAGCTGCTGCCCCCCGCCACCCGCTCCTGCTGCCACATAAGGCATCAACCTCCTAAAACCCCAAAGATGCATTTCTCTCTCTCCCTCTCCCTCTGCCCTCCTGCCCCCCTGCTTTTTCTCACCACTGAGCTTGACTGTCTGTGGGGAGACCATTCTAAAGGATGCACTAGTCTCAAGGAACTTCCTTGTTCAAGGATGAGCAGAACAACTCACTCAACACAAAGTTACTTTTATCTTTGGCCGGACTGCCTGCTATATACATTTTTCCCACTAAGTTTAATCAGAGACTTTATTTTGATGCAAAACTCTAAACGTGAACCATTTGTCCTAGCAATAGGCTTTTATCTTCCTAGGAATCGGTCAACAAAAGCATTGCATGAATGTTCATGTATGCTGAGAACTGAAGGAGGTGCTAGGTGAGCAGAAGGATGTGACTGTGATTAATAGCAGCTAGAAAATATTATGAAGTAGGATCTAGAGATCCCACACACTTTTCCTTGCACTTTCTTTAGCCCCTTGAAAAAGTTATAAAGGCAGTTATGAAGAGGAAGCTATTAGTAACCAGGATATTTGAGAGAAGAACATTCTGAAATACTACTTCTTGGGGAAATTGGTTACTAATAGCCTTTATGTCCAATACATTTCAGATAAGATTCCTAAAACCAAAGCTTCTCTTCCACTTTACATATAAGAGATCTTATGATCACTTTGCTCACCTAAGCAGTCATACTTCACAAGAACCAGATAAGCTTTGGACTCAAAATATATCCCTCTATTGGAAAGGAGCCTTGAGAGGCTATGCTGAGAAAGCTCTGTCTCCTGGCTTAAGTGCTTTTCAGCTCCTGGAATGAGTTCCTATTATTTCACTTTGCGCCGCTGAGTATTTCTCACTTATTCAGCTTTCTTAATTCCCAAAAAGCACTTTATTTTTTCTCCCTCCTTTGGTTTTTCTACCCTTGTCAGAAAGAAATGTCACTCCCACAGTTGTTTTCTTCTTTTCTGTGAGAGTGGATTGTTCTAAAATTATTTCATTGTGCCAGGTGGTGCAGTCTTTTCAACCTCTAATGAAATGCTCTTCACTGAACTTAAGCCATTTTCACAAAAGATAGAGTTTACAGACTCTTTCCCCATTTGTAAAGTTAACTTTATTCTTATGATATACCTTTTAAGACTCTGTTCCAAGCTAAGTGTTGCTAGCAAGAGTCAAATAATGTTTGGATAGTAGGGGAGATCTCAACCCTCTGGCACAGAAAACTGCAGGAGTTTTTCAAATGCTAACATATCTATATGTATTTAGAGAAATATAATTGTGCATTGTAAATGTCGAAGACAGTTTATTTACACAGAAGAATAAGTAACTAAATCAAAATTAGGAGAAGAACAATCATGAAAAAAATTACATGAAAAGGACATTTCTCTTTAAACAGAGTTTAGCAATTACTCTTTTTCAGACTCTCCCCTTGAAAAATCTCACAGAAATTCAGGATGGGAGAGCTTAAATGGCCCCCAGATATAACCACATCCCTACAAAATGATCTTTCAGCCTATTCCTAATCACCTCTAGTAATGGAAAATACCGTTTCCAAAGACTGTCTTTTTTCCTGGATTTCTGGCTTTCCTGGAATAACTTAGTGCCTTTAAGTATAAACACTTCAAATAACCACTACCCCCACCCAGGAAGCTGCCTCCTTGTCATCTGTAATCATTCCTAATGAGCCAATATTTTTATTTCTAAAACTTGGACCCATTGGTTCTAGCTTTGCCCTCTTACACCACGAAGAAGAAATCTAATCCATCTTCTGTGTAAAAACACTATACTCAAAGACCACCCATCATGTGCCCTCCCTCAAGTCTTCATTCCTATAAATTAAACACCCCATTCTCCTACAACCATGTGATATGGTTTCTAGACCACTAGCTATCCCAAACACCTCCCTCTGGATACCCTTCAGGAATCTCTTTAACTATCCTTGAATAGATGATTCCTAGTGAGGTCTAATCAACACAAAACCCAGCAAGAACACTTAGACACTTTCTATAAACCTAGCCTAAACCTCAGGAGCTTTCTGAGCCAACACATCTGCTCTTTATTCATTGAACTCACAGTTGGCTAAACCAAATAATCCTCTGTCCTAGAATTGTACGATTTGATTTCTGGACTCAAACATATAACTTTGCTTTTAGACATGTTACATTTCTTTATGTTATATTTACTTTAACATTTTAGCCTTCCAAAATTATTTTTGATTCCTGTTTCTTTATCCAGCATATTAATTACTTTTTCTAAATTTTTAATCTCTGAATTTGAGTAATATGCATCAATATAATTTTTCTAAGTCCATTTCTTTACACTGTTGAATAGAACAGGATGAAATATTCCAGAGTCTTCTGTCATGTTCCTGCAGAAATACATCCAGATTGACATCAATCCAATAACCCTTCCCATTCTCTTTTTGGCACAGCTACTGTGGCCCAACACTCCAGCCTGACCTTCAGAAACAGCCACCCCTCTCTGCTATTTCCTTTATACATGGGAAGAAATAGCAAAGTCTGTCAACACTACAAGTTTTTATAGATACTGCATCACTTTTTCCAGGTACTCAAAGCCATACTGACCAGTGCAGTAGTGAATACAATCAAGATTATAACTAATCATGAGTAGCAGGGTGAATGCATGTGGGGATTCTTTTTTATTCCAGGGTTCTTTGCATAGCAGATCCTGTGCATGTATCATCACAGCTGCCCTATACTCTGTGCAAAAATACAAATGCTCCGCATATTTGACCCTGAACCAAATTCTGTGTGTTCACCAAGTTTTGTGTGATCTAAGAGATCAGAGTCAGAATCAATGAATCCCAGTTTTAGGAAGAAAAATATTGGGTCCCTATGAGGAATGACTGTGGATAATGTGGAGGCAGCTTCCTGGATGGAGGCAGTGGTTATTTGATGTGTTCATATATAAAGGCACTGAATTAGTCCAGGAAAAGGAGACAAGGTTTAGTCTCACTGCATTTCCTGTCTGAATGGTATCACTCCCAGCATCTACCCCATGTCTAAGAAAATGAGCAGGTGTCTTCATCCCAACCCTATCCTTCTGCCATGGTGTCCAACCTGAATCCTTTGACACTAGGGACTTCCTCATACTCCAGATTTCTCTCTATCTTACATGCATCCAAACTGAGAGCATACAGCCCATGTTGGATGTTTTCTTAAAAGGTGTGTATATTCCTAAATTAGCCTTTTTATGCATTTGAATTAAGGTGTTAATGCTGACAATAATTAAATATTATTGTTAATATTTGTATTTAACAAAAGCTGTCAATGTCGGTGGACCAAAGAAGTATATATTGTACATACTGTGGATTCTTGACATCCATTTAAAAAAACAGCTGTATTCCTCTCCTGACATACAAGCAAGCCCTTAAGCCATTACCATCCCCGTAGGCCTAGAAAAAGCTGACCAGTGTGTAGGTACTTCTCTGAAGTAGAATTGATTACTATCTTTCTTTTTATTTTATGTATTAATGACCAGCCCTGTCACCCTTCCCTAGTTAGAATTTAAATAGATGATTTTATTTTAAAACATGCCTTATTAATAAGGAGATTTTTCTCCAAAGTTCAGTTGTTTTATATATTTAAAACATCCTAATTAAGAAAAAAAAAAGTCAGATTTCAAAAGGAGTACCTAAAAAGCAGTTACCCACAAAAACAATAGTAATAACACCAATATCACCAAAGCATTGTTGCAACCAGCCTGGTACGTCAGCTTGCATTATAAAAGATCTTAAACACCACCACTGAAGCTTCATCCCTCTTCACATTAAAATGTAACCAAGTTTTAAAAACTGTCATAACAACATCTGTTCCCAAAAAACAATTTACCAGATCTCATGTGTTTTATGATAAATTTTACCCAATATAATTGAAATTAAACTACATCATATGCATGTAAACATGAATGTATACTTTTTGAGTGCTTATAGAAATTTTAGTCAAAACTTTATTAGTCTCAGCTTAACAGTAAAAAGACTTGTTTTCAAGGGTTTGCATCAAGTGGTTTGTTAAGAAAAATTATCATTAAAAATGTATAGCATCACAGTTTAGGATTTAGAAGGGATTTTGAAAAGTCATCTTAAATTTCTAATTCTATAGGTTTAAGCCTAATAAACTCAGAGAGATGAGTAGCAATTCTTTTTATGGACACTTACAGAAAAGATTTCATAACCAGGAACTTCCACAGTATGTCGCCATCCCATATAAAAAAAATCCTAGTCACTGACCTAGATCATAACAACCCTTACTTTCTGAAATTCCGCTTGTGGTTGTCCTAGTGTTGGTGGAGTAGGAAACAGCCCCCTCTCTACTAAATGCATTATGTACTTGAAATCCATTCTCAGGTTATCATGAACTGGCTTTTTTTCAAGCTCAAAATCTGTGGGGATCCCAGAGAAAGATAGAGAAGAAATTTTCATGACTTTTATCTCCCAAAAATTTTGTTTATAGAGGCTCAGTGAGTCTCAGATTAAGCATTGCATGTACTTTACAGTAATATGGCCAGTTTTCACTTTCACAGCCACTCCAAGTAGGTTACTATCCCCATTAGATGGGAGGGCAGCAGAAAATGGCAAGGATTATAGAATCAGATTTTTTTTAAAAGATTTTATTTATTTATTTGAGAGAGAGAGAGAGAGAGCATGAGCAGGGGGAGGGGCAGAGGGAGAAGCAGACTCCCCGCTGAGCAGGGAGCCCAACTGGGGGCTCAATCCAGGACCCTGAGATCATGACCTGAGCCTATGGCATACGCTTAACCAACTGACCCACCCAGGCACCCCTAGAATCAGATTTTGTGGTTTTGAATTACTAACTGTTTACAATACTGGTTAATTTGGCAAGTCATATAAACTTTTTAAGTTTTGGTTTCCTCATTCATAAAATGAGGATGATAATAGGGTTGATGTGAGGAATTAATAACAAGATATTGTATGAGACTTAGTCCTGAGCTCGTGTAAGCTCTCCTCCTCCTCTCCATCATCATCATCATTATCATCATCATCATCATCATCTTTATAGTTTAATTATGTAGCTTACCCTGAGTTACAGAATAAGGATTTAAGCTAAGCCTCTGATTTAATCCCCAGACTTTTCTCTATATTATGCTGTCTCCATTATATATAACCTTGAACTACATCAGGAAAGGACAGAAGATAAAATAAATCAGGTATCACTGAAGAACCCTTAAACTAGTAATGGGGAGAACCACTTGTCAAAAACCAACATGGCCTAGTTAAGGCATTCTAGTATAAAGTTAACAGTTTATCATTTCATCAGCCACATAGGAGTTGAACCTAAAATCTCCAACAATGTGATTTATAATCTGACCTTCACAATAACTTATTCATCTGAAAGGGCTGATAACACCATCTCTGAACAAAGATTCAGAGAAGATAAATGTCTGCCTAGATTACTGAGCTGCTAAATATGCTCAGTAAAATGGGTTCATTATGTTTCTCAGAGGAAGCCAGTATACATGTAGAATATTACTAGTTGAAAATCACTTCCCCATTCCAAATTAATAAAAGGCTTTCGATTATATGTTACCCATGAATTTTTAGCAGGTCCTAAATTAACTCTATAACATTGTCCTTACTGTTGATCACAGTGGATTTTTACCAGATATGCAGCCCCAGCATCATTTCATCAGCACCCCATACTACTGCAGTCCTGGCCCTGATTATGAATTTTCTAAATAGTAACTATTTGGCTATCTGCCTTTCATTGTGGTTTGTTGAGTCTAAACCATGTTAATCAATCTTATTGCTTCTCTGCCTTTAGCAATCTGTGTTTACAGTACTATGCCACCCTCAGAATTTTTTTATTACAAAAGATTTGCCTATATAAAGATTTTATAAACCTAGTAAAGATGGATTTTCATACAAAATAAGATTATCATAGAGACATATGTAAGAATGTTCACAAGTGCATTTATTAATATTTGATGCACTTAAAAAAACAGAGTGATGGGGAAAGCATCTGTGGTGAGATGAACATATGTAGCAAGTTTGTTCATTGCTTGTTTGAGACTGTTGATCTGTCAATATATATACTGGCTAATTACTCAACTTACAAGTGTTAAATCTGAGGGATCTGCTAAGAGCCGTACAGTAAAACTGAATACGTTAGTTAGTATCCAATAATAGAAACTATTAAAACGTATAGAGAAACATGTTCCTAAGTCAGTGTTTAGTTTCCCTTGTTCAGTCATGGAAAAAAAAACAGGGATATATATTGTTTTAGTCAACAGTTAAGAATTTGCAACAAGGGCATAAGGGAGAGGTAGTGTTCTTATTTCTTATGAGAAATGCTTCCTGATGAATTTTGATGCTAATTTCCAAATATCTTGTGCCCTGTGAACAGTTTTACAAAGAAATGGGAAAAGCAATGAATGCATTAGAAGCAGAATGAACAAGATATAGAAGGAAATGTTAAGAGCCATTTGGGACTTTTGGAGGAGAAGAAAAGTTGACATATGTTTACTCAGTATCACCTTTATTTAACAGAGAGATGGTATTATAACTGACATAAGGAATGTGCTTCCTTTGAAAGTCTGCATTTGGACTGTAAGCTACGCAAAAGTTTGGTTTTCAAATGCAAGCAGACGCATACACCAGCAACAACCCCATCTCTCCAAAGCATTAGTCTATCTAAAGTTTCACTATATGCCTAGATACTTTTAGAAAAAGAAGTCCTTTGCCAACACTGTATGGAGTGATTATTTAGTTGCTTTTAAGCTTTATGTATTCGCCCAAAATGTTGCTCTTGTGAAATTGTATTGTAGTAGAATCTAGTAGAATCTTATTCTACTAGAGTGTGTGGCCACTTTTCAAGATGCTCTATTAAACCAATTACTCATTAAAGCCTTTATTGGCTCTTTCCTCTTTACAAGTGGGAGGCAGTTGGAAGTATATCACTACCAGATGGAGCGGGAAATATATGCCCAGCCTGGGTAATGCTACTCTGACATCAAGGGATAAAAAAAGTTTCTAGAAGACTCTCTAAAAGTAGAGAAAAGTGTTTACTCTGCTTGTTTTGTCTTTTTGATATTGGTCTTATAGAGGACAGCATATGTAAGCAGTGTTTTCCAGATTACTGCCCCTAAGCAAGCCACACCAACAGCACACGTTAGTGTCAGGCCATCCCTCCCTCACTTAGAGAGTCCCGCAGTGGCTCACAAGGGGTGGCACGACCTTGTTCCCTGCTAACCTCCCTTGCTACAGTCAAAACCTAGGAAAGATCCCCACCCATGTTCCCTGCCTTGGGCCTTCTTTCAGCTCTGACAGTATTGTTTCTGCCCAAGATGAGTGGCACAGGGGAGCCATCTTGTGCCCCTAGAGCCACTCCCCTGTGGCTTCCTCTGTCCATGTCACACTGCTGATCTCTGGTTGCGTTGGATGCCAAGCTTTTTCAGGTACCTGTCAGCTTGGTTGTGTCCCACTGTCTGGTCCACTGCTCTGGGATAGAGCGTGGGCTCTGCTCTGCGGCTGCCTCACTGAAAGGCTGCTTCTCTTGATATTGTTCTAAAGTGAATTTGTACCCTTCAGAGATTCATATACCATTCCTCCCCTCCCATTTTAGGAGGGTTCCCTCCTCTCTGTTCACAGGAACTAGGCAGAACCATCCTTCACCATCACCCTCAAAATATGAAGTGGCTGGTTCTCATGCTTCTACCTGGAAATTATTTTCCATTACTTTATGATTTCTTCCTGCAGCTCATCAGTATCATAATCCCAGTAGCTCTTTATGTTTTCCTTATGGATTTCTTTTTTTCATTGGAAACTTAAATTAGAGACAAAGAAAAGTGAAGTTGATTCAGCTCTCCAGGAATATAATATTAGCAAATAAGTGGAAAGGCATGAGAAATAGGAAAGAGGTGGTACAGTGATGCTTTCTTTAGAGTTAACAACTAAGACTCACAGCCAGGCACAGAAGTGCTGGCTTATATCTGTTTGGGCCCCAGAACCCATGTGTCTTCCCTCTACTCCAGTATTCTACTGTATGATTCAGATGTCCTCCAGAAGCTATATTACAGATCATCCCCCTTTGTATTTTAAAGTGTGAAGCAACTACTTTTCTGGATCTTGCAAAAATTTCTAATTGGCATCCTGTGAGTGACTCAGTGTTGCTTCATAATCTGAATTTTAATGCCAATAGACAGAGAAGGTTTTGTCAGGTTTAATAAGTCTTTGCCATTCTCTATTATAGTATACTTTGCTGGCTTCACTTATTTGCATAATCTGAGTTTTGAGCCCCTATAAACTATGTCCCATGAAAATCTCAATTGCCTTTTTCACTGCAGTGTTAGCATACTGCCCAGCACATAAGAGGTACTCAGTAAGTAATGAATGATAAATGAATGAGTGAAATTTTTATTTGAAAATATGTGTGTGCAAGTAAAGGAAGAGATGTAAAAATAATATAAAATATAATAAATATAAAATATACTGTAATAATAAACTATGCTAAGATCTGATTGTGCAGTAACATACACATCAGATTATCATGCTTCCCCAACACTGCTACATTCCTGAGTCGCATTTTGCTCCCAAAATTTGGTCCATCCCTGAACATCATCGTGTCCCCCTATCCTGGCTCAGTTAGGTGTCTCTTTTGCTCCCTCAGTACCCTGTTCTTTTTTTTTTAATATTTTATTTATTCAATTGCAAGAGAGAGAGACACACATACAGAGCACAAGCAAGGGGAGAGGCAGAGGGAGAAGGAGAAGCAGGCTCCCCGTTGAGCTGGGAGCCCGACCCTGAGATCATGACCTGAGCCGAAAGCAGACACTTAACCATCTGAGCCACCCAGGTGGCTGCCCTCAGTACCCTATTCTTAAGGCTTTTATTACATGGTACATACTATATTCACCTATTTACTTACCTCGAATCCTTACTAATCTGTATCCTACTTGAGTGCTACCCTGCACTCAAGTAGCTGCACTGCAGATACAGCTCTATCTGTAGCACCCAACAGATGCCTAATGGCCTAACATCAGGTAGGTTAGCACCCAACAGATGCCTAATGGCCTAACATCAGGTAGGTTCTCAACTAAGATTTGTTGAATGACCAAATGAATGCTTGATTGACTGATGGTCTTTCAGGGTTTTAGCTTCCATTTTGTTTTCTTGACCTTTATACTTTAAATTGAGAGAGATCAGCCAAAATCACATTCAAACAAAAATATTCTAGGAAAAATGTCTACTTTCTAGTAGTGTGAAATTATTTATATCACCTCTAAAACAGTGAGAGATGAAGTTGAGCATTGTCTGTTTTTATGTGGCAAGAGAAGCGGTAGCAGGAGAGAGCTGCCTTGAGCAGAGAAATTGAATTTGTACGTCCCAGACTCTTGGTTGTATCTTAGCGGTAACTTCTCAGCTTCAGATCTGTGAGATGTAAGGTTCTGTCAAGAGAGATACAGAACAAAGAAACCTCTTCTTCAATGACAGCCTGTACCATCCCTCAGAAAGCTTTTCTCTAGGACAAGACCTGAATAGGATGGCTCCCTTTACTCTCAGTAGTCCTTAGCTATTTATGTCCTGGTAGAAGCAACTTTGTACTCTTTAGTGAAGCTATCAAAGCAAAACTTCAATAGGAATAGGTTTGTTTTGTTTGTTTGTTTTTATTAACTCTAACAGATTTCTTTTCTAATACATTATCAACTTTTTATTTTGCCTATTTGGTTGGAATTCCAGATATCCCTTTGAGTTTAAAGGGCATCCTTGGGAAAAGACCAACATTCCCATGCCTGAATTCCTATAAACCCTGCTGCTTGCAACTCAGCCAAATTGTAGTCTGCAGTTTCTTCCAACAGAGATACTAGGGAAGACACAAAGATAGCTCAGGAGACCTCTAAAATAGTGTTATCAACTTATCTTTAGGTCTGTTGAGGTGCTAAGTAAAAAAGCTGGACATTTCATTGCAGTCTCTAGAAAGATTATGTTATGAAACAAGAAAGAGAATGGATTGATGAAAAGATAGAAGAAAGGAGGATTTTGCAATATTTGAAGTGAAGCAAGATGTAAATGAAGACTGAGGCTATGGAAATGAAGAGACACTGAAAAGACATCTGGGTGTGGGACTAAATTGCTTTCACTAACCACTAATCAAATTGAGGTCTTTGTAATCTGTCTTCAGAACTAGTTTAAGAATCTGAAGATCCACGTGGTTCAATCTCAGAGCAGTGTTTAGATCAAAGAAAGATCGAAACAGCCAGCAAAAATTTCTTTAATTGGTATTTGCTTAATATTTACTCACCTTTTTCTGAAACACGAAGATCTAGATATAGAGTTAAACTAGCATTTTTTCAAATCCCACATGTCTCCTGCCCCCTTCCCTCACACCTTGTTGCACTGCTCTAGTATCTTGCTCCCAATTCCCCCAAATCCCTTTCCTGCACCTCTCTTTTCCCAGCCCCAGTCTACTCCTTGATCTTTGTTTCTTTGTTTCTTATCTCTGTGGTTCTATCTTCTTCTTCTTGTTACCTTTGCTTTTTATCACATGATTCCAGAATCCTAGTAGGGCATCTTCAGATCATTTCTCAGAAATTGGAGGAAGTAGAATCACTGATGGGCAAAGCCAAAATTTCCTTTTGCAGGTAGATTGAAAAAGCAAAGACTGGTTTCAGAACTTTTGTCCTAACAAGACAACCAGTCTTACCGCCTTTCTCTTTCTTCAAGGTCAGGTAATGCAGAATGGGAAAAGGTGGTGAGAGAGAGGCACAAACAAAATTACTCAGATGGCTATTGTAACCAAGTGGATTATGCTACTAAATGAAGTAAGTATGGTTCATGGTTCTCCAATTTATACCTGGGATTGTAAACAAGGAAGATCCTGAATTTTTTGGCTCTAAATCCCTGAACTAAGAACTACTGGAACCCATAACAGTCCCTTTGTCTTTGAAAGTATGAGCTTGCATACTTGCATACATAAACTGGCTTGGCATGGTTTTCAACATCATTATTTAAGCTATTTGTGGATACTCTAAATCCAGAGTTCGATATTCACTGCCTGGGTTGTTGGTAAGAGTGTAGTGCACAGTCTTGATATCTTTTTCCCTATTTTTGCCCTAACTTGAATCTGAAAGTAGTACAATTATCTATACCTTTGGTTGTATACTGTGTACGTGCATATGTATATGTGTTTCAAGAGCTTAGTCAGCATAAAAGACTTGTAAATGTTTGCTTCAAGAGTTTTTGATGATCACAGAACACTTTTGAGTTGAACATCTCTCCTTTGAGACCAGCACATTTGAACTTCAATAACTGTAACTAGGCTTGCATTGCTCTTCAGCATGGCAGATTTGAAATCCTTTGATATCTCTTTATAATTTCTAATGTCAAACAAAGTCTATGAAGATACCTAGTAATCACATTCCCTTTACTCCTAAAAATTTTATTAGGTTTTCCCAAGGTTATGGAAAGTTTCTTCATGACCACCATACTTTATCAGATTAGCCCTGACATGTTTGTTAACAGGACACCAATTGTTTTGCTGATTTTTATATTTTCAAAACTACCTTCTCATGTGAAAACGTCTTCCCTCTGTGATGGTGTCTGAAATTTATGCTGTCCCCAACTTGCCAATTTCAGGCCTAGATGTAAGAGTTGGGTTTAGGATAATGATCACTTCACACTTTGCATCCTACCATGTTCATACAGGTCTCTTATTAATTAATCTCAAATCTCGATCCTGGCTTATGTGTGGCTCATTTGTGATTAAACTAAACTTATCAAATTTTGAGCACTCATTAGTTTCATGAAGGCAATTGCTACTAAAATGGCATATTTTTATAATTTTAGCCTAACACATACTCAATTGTGGAAAATAGGAAACCCCCAAAAATCACATTAGAAAAAAAATCATCCCTATTAACAATAAGTACTTAAATAAAGCTTATTATGTACCAGGGATATTTTAGGCACCGTACATTTATTAACTTACTTAACTCTCACAAAAATCCTAGGAAAGAGACATAGGCATTCATGTGGTACTAGAGAAACAAAACAAAACTCATACTTTCCAAAATTACATACTAAAAATCACAGGATTTATTGGAAAAACAGAGTTAAGACAGTTGAAACTTAGATATTGTAGTACTATGTACCATAACACTGAGAGAAACGTTAATTGGTACTTTCAGAGACAACTCTGACAGCCGGAAAGGCACTTCAGAGATGCAGGAGGCTGTCTCTGGGGTTGGGATGCTGGCTTTTAGGCACTGGCAATGCAGATGAGCATGAAGATCTGAGATAGTATGGTGGCATCTCAAGTAGGCACAAGAGGAAGTGTAACCTAACAAGAGCCAAAAACCATGCAAGACCGGAGGTCTGCTAATGAAATCGGCTGGGCTTGGAGTTTTCTTTCTGGGAAGTTTTTTGATAATTAATTCAGTCTCTTTACTTTTTATAGATTTATTCAGTTTTTCTATTTTTTTTGTCAGTGATAGTTTGTGCCTTTCTAGGGATTCGTCCATTTCATCTAGGATATCTAATTTTCTGGCATACAGTTTTTCATAATATTCCCTTATCATACTTTTTATTTTTGGAAGATTGATAGTAAAGTCACCTATTTTATTTCTGATTTTAGTAATTTGATCTGTATTTTTTCTTTGTTATCCTAACTAAAGGTGAGGGGGTTTTTTTCTATCTTTTTAAAGAAACAAGTTGCATAGATTTTTGTCTATTGTTTTTTTCTATTCTCTATCTCATTTATATCCACTCTAATCTTTATTACTTCCTTCTTTCTGTTTGTTGGGTTTAATTTGCTCTTCTTTTCCTAGTTTCTTTGAGGAGAAAGTTCTATTGGTTTGACTTTTATCTTTTAATATGAGGATTTATAGCTATAAATTACCTTTGCACACTGTTTTTTTCTGCATCTCTTAAGTTTTGATATGTTGCTGTTTCGTTTTCAGTCATCTCAAACTAGTTTAAAACTTATGTCCACACCAAAATCTGGATGCAAATATCTATAACAGCTTTATTCATAATTGCCAAAAACATGGAAGCAACCAAGAAGTCCTTCAATAGGTGAATAGATAAACTAACTGGTATATCCATACAATGGAATACTATTGAGGGAGTTTTTTTTAATGACTAAAAAGTCAAGTCACCAAAAAAGACATGTATGATTCTAACTATATGACATTCTGAAAAAGGCAAAGTTATGAGGGTAAAAGATCAGTGGTTGCCAGGAGTTCAGAGGAAGGCAAGAGAGTTAAACAGATGAAGCACAGGGAATTTTTTTAAGGCAGTAAAACTATTCTGTAGGAAACTCTATGAGTGGATACATGACACTACGCATTTGTCAAAACACAAAGAATGAATCTGCATATATACAAATTAAAAACCATTTTGGAGTTCAGAGAACCTAAAATGGAATTCAAAAGTGACAAAACAATCTCACTGTATTACAAATATATGAAACAACTTTACTGAAAGAGAAGGTAGGAAGGGGAAAGATGTTTTACTTGAGTTGCCAAAATCGTTTTCCATGGGGGTATGGGTTAACAATTCTGATACTCTATAGATGTAACCTGGAATTGAACAATTAAGTAAATGAATGGTAGGACATTGGAACCAGGTTTCTCACTGTTAGAATGGGATGTTACATATAAACAAGAGAAGAAGGCTAGAATAAGCCATTTGGCAATGAATCAGAGTTAGAAACATTAGTATGAATTCATTTTTAGCTTAATATATTT
This sequence comes from Neomonachus schauinslandi, assembly GCF_002201575.2. Classification (NCBI taxonomy): domain Eukaryota; kingdom Metazoa; phylum Chordata; class Mammalia; order Carnivora; family Phocidae; genus Neomonachus; species Neomonachus schauinslandi. The sequence goes on along the minus strand of NC_058410.1, from coordinate 83,644,667 downwards.
GTAAATTGTTACATATAGAAATATTTGTAGGTGTATACACACTGGTTAATACACATACACATATTTCCTTGTGCTGCCAGCTGAAAGGGTCTAGAAATAACACCACCCCAGTAACAACAATCACACCTAGCACCTGTATCTTGATTTCTAGTATATTCTCCAATAAAAGGATAGAGGACACCATGGAGAAATAACTGATTCTTGGACTGGGATAGGGAATATACAACATGATCCTGAGGTATCCTATAATATCAGAATGTTAGGAAATCCTCAAAAAAAAAAAAAATCTCACAATGATGATGTGGTAGTGAGTGTCCTTCCAAAATTCATATTCATACAGAACTTAAGAATGTGACCTTATTTGGAAATAGTGTTTGCAGATCTGAAAATACTTAGGATGAGGTCATTCTATAATAGGTTGGGCTGTAAGTCCAATGACTGGTGTCCTTATAAGAAGATAAGGCACCCAGAGATGCAGAGAGGAAAATGCTATGTGAAAACAGAGACAAAAATGGTAGTGATGAGTTTACAAGCTAAGAAATGCCAAGGATTGTCAGCAAGCACCAGAAGCTGGAAAACAGAGGAGGATTCTTCCCTTCAGTCTTCAAAGGGATCATGGCCATGCTAATACCTTAATTTCAGACCTTTGGCTCCCAGACTGTAGGAGAATACAGTTCTGTTATTTTAAACCACCAAGTTTTTGGTACTTTGTTACAGCAGCTCTAGAAAACTAACACAGGAGGTATGTGAAAGAGGCACAGACAACTGAAAGAGGTCCCAATGGCCAAAGCAGGAAAAAAATTAAGCAACAAAACAAAATAGTTTTGGATTATAACCCAAAATATAAAATACATATCCATAAGTTCATTCTGATAAAAATTACTAACTGATTAAGTAAATATATGGGGAAAAGAGGTAAATCTTCCATGAAGAATTCCCAATAATTTACTTTCAAGGAGCTGGGGCAAAATTCACAATCCTTAAATGTGGGCTATGCATAGTGATTTATTTCGAAGAGTACCGTATGGAAGAGGGGGATTATAACTTTACAAAGGAAAAATCAGATAAACATTATTTCAGCCAAGCAATTAAGTACAACATCAACAATAATAATAAGTCATGTGGGTGGTATGTACCTTTGATACGATGTGGTGAAAATGATATTTTCCCTCTGTAATCTTCCTCCTAAGAACACATAAATTTGATCTAATCATGAGACAACATGAAACAAATCTAATTGAGAGACATTCTACAAAATACCTGATCAATACTCTTCAAAACTTTCAAGATTATCAAAAGCAAGAAAATTCTGAGAAACAGTCCCAGTCAAGAGGAGCTTGTGAAGTCATAATGACTAAATGTAATGTGGTATCAAAACTTATTAATAAAAGCTCTTTTAGCTGAAAAATGTATTTATTTTTACTTCATTTTTGAAAGATATTTTTGTTGGATATAGAAATGTATGTTGACCAGTTTTTCTTACAGACATTAAAGAAATCTCATTTTCTTCCAGATTGTATTATTTTTGAGAGGTCTGTTGTCATTTGAACCTCTCACTGTGTTTATTAATTCTGGTTGCTTTTTTTTTAATATTTATAATTCTCTTGGGTTTTTTTTAATTGAGATATAATTAATACACCATTATATTAGTCTCCAGTCTAGAACGTGTTTTGATATTTGTATATTTTGCAAAATGATTGCCATAGTAAATCTAGTTAACATTCATTACCATACATAGTTAATATTTTTTTTTTTGGTGATGAGAACTATGAAGATTTGGGACACCTGGGTGGCTCAGTCGGTTAAGTGTCTGCCTTCAGCTCAGGTCATGATCCCGGGGTTTAGGGATTGAGTTCCACATTGGGCTCCTTGCTCAGTGGGGAGCCTGCTTCTCCCTCTGCCTGCCACTTCCCCTGCTTGTACTCACTCTCTCTCTCTCTCTCTCTCTCTCTCTCTCTCTCTGGAAATAAATAAAATCTTAAAAAAAGAGAGAGAACTATTAAGATTTACCTCTTAGTAACTTTCAAATATGCAATACAGTAGAAGTTAACTATAGTTAACCTGCTGAACATTACATCCTCATGACTTATGTATTTTATACCCAGAAGTTTGTAACTTTTTATCCCCTCCACACATTTCATCCCCCCTCCCCACCTGGCAACCACTAATCTGTTAAGTCTGTTCTCTGTATCTATAAACTCATTTTTATTTGTTTTTAAATTCTACATATAAGTAAATTCATACAATATTTGGGTTTTTTGTTTTCATCTGACTTATTTCACTTGGTATAATACCCTAAAGCTCATGTTGTTGCATTTGGTAAAATTGCTTTTTCATGGCTAAATAATATTCCATTTTATATACATACTGCAGTTTCTTTATCCATTTACCCTTCAGTGGACATTTAAGTTACTTCCATGTCTTGGATATTAAAATAATGCTGCAATGAATGTAAAAGTGCATACATCTTTTTGAATCCGTGCTTTTGTTTTCTTTTTTCTTTTTATTTTTTTGTTTTTATTTTAATTACAGTATAGTTAACATACAGTCTTATATTAGTTTTAGGTATACAATATAGTGATTCAACAATTCCATACATCACCCAATGCTCATCACAACAAGTGCACTCCTTAATCTGCATCACCTATCTCACCCATCACCCTACCTCCCTCCCTCCTAGTAACCATCAGTTTGTTCTCTATGGTTAGAGTCTGTTCCTTGGTTTTCTCTCTTTTTATTTTTCCCTTTGCTCATTTGTTTTGTTTCTTAAATTCCACATATGAGTGATATCGTATGGTATTTATCTTTCTCTGACTTTTATTTTGCTTAGCATTATACTCTCTAGCTCCATTCATGTCATTGCAAATGGCAAGGTTTCATTCTTTTTTATGGCTGTATAATATTCCATTGTATATAGATACTACATCTTCTTTATCCATTCATCTAAACATGGACACTTGGGCTGCTTCCAAAATTTGGCTATTGTAAATAATGCTGCTATAAATATATGAGTGTGTGTATCCTTTTGAATTAGTGTTTTGTATTTTAGGGGTAAATACCCAGTAGTGTGATTACTGGATCATTGGGTAGTCCTATTTTTAACTTTTTAAGGAGCCTCCATCTTGTTTTCCAGAGTGGCTGCACCGGTTTGCATTCCCACCAGCAGTGCAAGAGGGTTCCTTTTTCTCCACATCCTCACCAACACTAGTTTCTTGTGTTTTTGATTTTAGCCATTTTGACTGGTATGAGGCAATATCTCATTGTACTTTGGACTTGCATTTCCCTGATCATTAGTGATGTTGAGCATCTTTTCATGTGTCTGTTGGCCATCTGTATGTCTTCTTTGGAGAAATGCCTGTTCATGTCTTCTGCCCATTTTTTTTTTCTCCAGTTTCCACTTGTTTTATTTTTTTATATTTTATTTTTATTTTATTTTATTTTATTATGTTATGTTAATCACCATACATTACATCATTAGTTTTTGATCTAGTGTTCCATGATTCATTGTTTGCGTATAACACCCAGTGCTCCATTCAGTATGTGCCCTCTTTAATACCCATCACCAGGCTAACCCATCCCCCCACCCCCAACCCCTCTAGAACCCTCAGTTTGTTTCTCAGAGTCCATAGTCTCTCATGGTTCAGCTCCCCCTCCCGATTCCCCCCCCACACTTCATTTTTCCCTTCCTGCTATCTTCTTCTATTTTTTTTTTAACATATAATGTATTATTTGTTTCAGAGTGTACAGGTCTGTGATTCAACAGTCTTACCCGATTCACAGCGCTCACCATAGCATATACCCTCCCCAGTGCCTATCACCCAGCCACCCCATCCCTCCCACCCCCCACCACTCCAGCAACCCTCAGTTTGGTTCCTGAGATTAAGAATTCCTCATATCAGTGAGATCATATGATACATGTCTTTCTCTGATTGACTTATTTCGCTCAGCATAATACCCTCCAGTTCCAGCCACATTGTTGCAAATGGCAAGATTTCATTCCTTTTGATGGCTGCATAATATTCCATTGTATATATACACCAATCTTCTATATGCCCATTTTTAATTGGGTTATTTGGGTTTTAGGGTGTTGAATTGTATAAGCTGCTCATATATTTTGGATACTAACCCTAATGATCATTTCGATAGCAATAGCATTTGACAAAGTACAACATCCATTCATGATAAAAACTCTCAACAAATAGGTTTAGAGAGAACATAACCTCAACATAATAAAGGCCATATATGAAAAATGCACAGCAAATAAGACAAGGATGTCCACTCTCACCACTTTTATTCAACTTAGTATTGGAAGTCCTAGCCACAGCAATCAGACAACAAAAAGAAATAAAAGGCATCCAAATAGCAAGGAAGAAGTAAGACTTTCACTATTTGCAGATGACATACTATATATAGAGAACCCTAAAGACTCCACCAAAAAACTACTAGAACTGATAAATGAATTCACTAAAGCCTCAGAATAAAAGTCAACATACAGAAATCTGTTGCATTTCTATATACTAATAATGAAGCAGCATAATGAGAAATTAAGAAAACAATCCCATTTATAATTGCACTAAAAATAATAAGACACGTAGGAATAAACTTAAAGAGGTGAAAGACCTATACTCTGGAAACTAAAACACTGATGAAAGAAATTGAGGAAGACACAAAGAAATGAAAAGACATTCCTTGCTCATGGATTGAAAGAACAAATATTGTTAAAATGTTGATACTACCCAAAGCAATCTACAGATTTAATGCAATCCCTATCAAAATACCAACAGCTTTTTCACAGAACCAGAACAAACAATCCTAAAATTTTTATGGAACCACAAAAGACCCAGAATAGCCAAAGAAATCTTGAAAAAGAAAAACAAAACTGGAGGTATCATAATTCCAGGCTTCAAGGTATACTACAAAGCTGGAGTAATCAAAACAGTATGTTACTGGCACAAAAATAGACACATAGTTCAATAGAGCAGAATAGAAAACCCAGAAGTAGGGGCACCTGGTTGGCTCAGTCTTTAAGCGTCTGCCTTCAGCTCAGGTCATGATCCCTGGGTCCTGGGATGGAGCCCCACATCAGGCTCCCTACTTGGTGGGAAGCCTTCTTCTCCCTCTCCCACACCCCCTGTTTGTGTTCCCTCTCTTGCTGTCTCTCTCTCTGTCAAATAAATAAATGAAATCTTTAAAAAGAAAAGAAAGAAAGAAAGAAAACCCAGAAGTAAACTCACAATTACATGATCAATTAATCTTTGACAAAGAATGCAAGATTATGCAATGGGAAAAAGACATTCAACAAATGGTGTTAGGAAAATTGGACAGCTACATGCAGAAGAATGAAATTGGACTACTTTAATACATCATACACAAAAATAAATTCAAAATGGATTAAAGACCTAAATGTGAGACCTCATGAAACCATAAAAATCCTAGAAGAGAGCACAGGCAGTCATTTCTCTGACATCAGCCACAGCAACATTTTTCTAAATATGTCTCCTGAGGCAAGGGAAACAAAAGCAAAAACAAACTATTGTGACTACATCAAAATAAAAAGCTTCAGGGCGCTTGGGTGGCTCAGTCAGGTAAGTGTCTGCCTTCGGCACAGGTCATGATCCCAGGGTCCTGGGATCGAGCCCCACATCTGGCTCCCTGCTTGGCAGGAAGCCTGCTTCTCCCTCTCCCACTCCCCCTGCCTGTGTTCCTGCTCTTGCTTTGTCTCTCTCTGTCAAGTAAATAAATAAAATATTTAAAAATAAATAAATGAATGAATGAATGATCTAAGTTTTTTTTCCACAGTATAACTGCTATCATCATAGAATATAATAAACACTAAATGCAAAATTTTGTTGCTAAGTGGAATTAAGTGTTGAAGCATCAATAAGGTATAATATACTTATCTATGAAATAAATATATTTCTGTTATTTAAAAAACTATTATAGGGCGCCTGGGTGGCTGATTCATTAAACATCTGCCTTCGGCTCAAGTCATGATCCCAGGGTCCTGGAATCGAGCCCCACATCAGGCTCCCTGCTCAGCAGGGAGTCTGCTTCTCCCTCTCCCTCTGCCCCTCCCTCTGCTCACGCTCTCTCTCTCTCAAATAAATAAATAATATCTTTAAAAAATAAAAAATAAAATGCTTCTACACAGTGAAGGAAACAATCAACAAAACCTAAAAGCAACCTACTGTTTGGGAGAAGATATTTGCAAATGACATATTTGATAAAGGGTTAGTATCTGGTTGCTTTTAAGATATTCTTTTTAATCTTTGATTTTTAGTAATGTTGCAATGATATGTATAGTTATCATTTTCTTTGCTTAGGATTCATTGAGCTTTTAAATCTGAAAATTCGTATTTTCAGCAAATACAGGACATTTTTAGTCATTATTTTTTCAAATAATTTTTTTGCTTTTTTATCTCCCTGATTTTGGGGGACTCTAACTGTACCTATATTAAGACTACTGATATTGTTCCATAAATCATTTTCCCCTTATAATTTTATCTCTGTTTCTAAGATTATCATTTCTATTGCTCTAACTTCAAGTTTACTAATCCTTACTTCTGCCATCTCCAATTTTTTGTTAAGCCCATGAGTGAATATTTTTTTTTGGATACTGAACTTTTCAGTTAATGAATTTCCATTTGGTTGTTTTTCCTTTATTTGTTACGTCTCTGTGGAGATTATCTGTCTGTTCATTCATTATGGCTATTTTTCTCTTAGCTCCTGAATGTGTTTATTATAACTTCTTTAAAATCCATATCTACTTATTCTAACATCTGCATCATATTAGAGTCTGTTTCTATTTACTCCTCTCTCCCTTAATTATGAGTACATTTCTCTGTATCTTTACATATCTAGTAATTTTTAAATTTTATACTTTGTGGATATCCATTGTAGAGATTGAATCTAATATTGGCTTCTGACTAGTGTTCATTTTTGTTTTAGGAGGGAGTTCATTTGCCTAGACCTAAACCATAAGCTCTGTTTTCCTTGCAGTCGGCAGCAGTTGAATGTGCAGCTCAGTTCTCTCAGCCTTTTAGCTCTTGTAATCTCTCTCATGCTTGCATAATTCAGGGTTTAACCAAAGATTTGGATATACTTTTTTGTAGATTATTTTTAGATATTATTATTATCCACTCTGTAGATCCCTCTTTTTCAGCATCCCCCTAACTTTTCAGGCATTGTGGCAATACCTAACTATTCATTGACTCCTCTAGCCAGAAAAAAAGTGTTTTTCTGCTTCAGTTATAATATCCTATCACTGTAGACTGGAAAAATGCCATAAAAATGGGATTGTCTCCCAGTTCTCTTTTTTCAAAGATGATTCCCCTTAAGTTTCTGCTTTTATCCTAGTCCCACGCCTTCAAATAATTGCCTTTTTAAGTAGTATTTTGTACAGGGCTTATAACTGTGATCTATAGTAGGGTTGGCCCAAATCAAGATAATCCACTATTACCAGAAATAGTACCTCTGCCTGTTCATTTTTGATAATCTCTTTTCTCTTTCATTTCCTTAAACACATTAAACTCATTTTATATTTTGCATCTGATCATTCTGATTATTGAATATCATATAGGTTCATTATTTCTTCTTTATCATATGTTGGCTTTTTTTTCTTTATCTATTTGTGAATTTTTTTGTTATCATGGGTTCATATTTGTTGATACTTTTTTATACTTGGAGGTCTGCATTTAATGTTCTTTCCTGGAAAATTTCAGTTTACTTTTGTTTTACTTTCAGTTTTGGTCTGTTTGTTTTTGTTAGACATGGAGAAGGATCCTTCAATTCAGTATCACTTCGAACCAAATTCTTATTTTTTTGGATGAACTATATAGTGAAAATTCAGGCCTCAAACCCACATGAGGAATTTCTGCCCCCCCTCTCCCCCACCCACTCTATCTAGAGCCAAATTTTTGGGAGGCAAGTTTCTTTACGTAGTTCACCCTTTAAGCATGAGTATTGCCCTTCAGGGTTCTGGCTTTGTAATAGGATGTCTAATCCAATTTTTAAAATTATTTGGGCACTGAGCATTGTCTTCTGAATTCAGCCCCCTCCTACCACCAGCACCATATCTGTATTCATTTCTAGGTCATTGAAGATTAAAAGATGCTCAGAGCAGCTATGGCTTCAGTGATTGCGTATTTCACTGGACTTCTGGTTTACCATAGTTTTTGACTTTTGACTTACCCCTTACTTTCTTAGTAGGTCAGCTGGGCATTTAGAAAGATTTTTTTTTTTAATCCAGCATTTTAAGTGTTTGGTAATTGAAGGGTTTTTCAGGATATCTAATATATGATGTTGTCAAAAAGAGAAAGTTTTTATTCTAGTTTTAACTAAATGTTACTTTTGAGTTTTTTACTTACATTTAATTTATTTAGTTTTATATTTAATCCAAGTGTTGACAATGCTGTGGGAAAACAATTTGTTTTGCTCAGCAGGATGGTCCTTTGGGGACTTTCTTCAGTCTAGTGTCTTGTATACTGCATATAGCAGAAATTTTACACATTCGATGATATTTCTATAGTTTCCCAGGCTGATGCTGGATTTTACGTTCCTGTCTGCAGTGATAAAATGTGTTTGTCATCTATAATCATGCTACTGACTTTCTTGGGAACTATGGTAGTGATACTACCTGTCTACAAAAATGGATAAAATTAAGTAAGACTGTTAAATAATTAAATTGTGTCTCAAGTGCAATTGTTTTTAAGAATTTATGAATTTATAGAGAGTTCTCCCATAGAGAGTTCTCCTACTTCACTTAAATGAAATTTGAGTGGTCATCTAATCATTTCATTCCTCTCAAGGAAAATGGTAATGAAATAGTTTCTTACACATTAGAATGTAGTCTATTTAAAGTTTCCACATTTTTTAAATGTGGTTTTAGTATTTATTGTCTGACTCTAAAGAAACTTCTTTCTTCTGCAAACATGGCCTCAATCCCATCTGTCCCACCCTTGTCTATTTCCTCTCAGGTACCAAAGATTTCTGACCTATTTGAAGAGAAATGCCAAAGGTATTTGTAAATATTTAGGAAAAAGAATAATTCCCTTTTCTTTCTTTGACCATTAAACAATCAAAATCACTGTAACTCTACAAGGTAAGGATGGCACAGATCTTTTGCTATATCCCACTCTCATAGAGCTTCCTATGGCAAAACCACCACATCTGCCCCACCTGGCCTTCCACATTTTTGAAGTAGCTAACTAAAATGTCTCTAAGAAAGAAAACAAGGTAATCATAAAAATCCATCATTTTTTCTAGCCTTTAAATAATACAGCATTATTTTATTCCCCCAAGTAGTTGTGTTTAATACAGTACTTGGATCTAGCTATTAAACCAATCTTCAGTTTATTCTCCACTAGTCAAGTTGATCCCGAATTCTTTTCATCTCTCCTCTAAAATTCAGTTTTATTGTCTTTTAATAATATCAGTGGCTTTCCCCTGAAATCTCTTCAAGACTATGATCCTCACATTCACCAAGATCAGTCATCATCATTGTCCCTTTCCATCTCAAGAAATTCCACACACAGACATACATATATACATATACACACACTCACACACACAGCCCTGCATGGAAACATTTCAGCTCATGTAGATTGGCATTGCTAGGCCTTTTAATTCATTTGTACATTTATAAATGTTCATTAGTGTTGAGCAATTAACCAAGGCTTTCTGACACTCAAAACCTTGATGCTTAAGACAATCCTGAAGTATCTTTTTTTTTAAACTCATGTCATATACTTTTAATGATTAATGCACACAGCATAAAATTTACCAGTTTAACCATTTTAAGAGTACAATTCAATGGCATTTAGTACATTCAAAATGTTGTGCAACCATTACCACCATATTGTTCCAGACATTTTTACCACTCCAAAAGGAAATCTGGGACACCTTTATTAGTCATTCACCATTCTCCTTTCTCTTAGCCCCTGGCTACTATTAATCCGCTTTATGTCTCTATGAATTTGCCCTTTCTGGATATCTGATCTAAGTAAAATCACATGTACACAATATGTAGTCTTTTGTATCTAGTTTCTTTCACTCAGCATAATATTTTCAAGCTTTGTCTATGTTGTAGAATGTATCAATATTTCATTTTTCTTATGACTGAATAATATTCCACTGTATGGATATAACATATTTTTCATCATTCCATTAGTTGATGGAGATTTGTTTTTTTCCCACTTTTTGGTTATTGTGAATAGTGTTACTGTGAACATCGTTATACAAGTGCTTGTTTGACCGCATGTTCACATATTACAATTCTTTTGGGAGTCACAAGGTTATATGACAATTCTGTTTAACTTATTGAGGAACTGCCAAACCGGTTTCCACAGCAGCTGTACCACTTTACAATCCTACCAGCAAGCATAAGGGTTCCAATTTGTCCACATTTGCATCAATGCCTCTTATTTTCCATTTTTAAATTATAACCATCTTAGTAGGTATAAAGTGTTCTCCCATTATGGTTTGGATTTGCATTTTCCTAATGACAAATGATGCTGAGCATCTTCTCCTGTACTTGTTGGCCATTTGCATATCCTGTTTGGAGGAATGTCTATTGAAGTCCTTTGCCCATTTTTTAAACTTTTTTTAAATCTTATTTAAATTCAATTAATTAACATATAGTGTACCATTAGTTTCAGAGGTTGAGTTCTGTGATTTATCAGTTGTGTATAAATTACATCATGTGACCTCCTTAAGGCCCATCACCCAGTTACCCCATCCCTCCTCTCCTCCAGCAACCCTCATTTTGTTTCTTGTATTTAAGAGTCTCTTATGGTTTGTCTCCTTCTCTGATTTCATCTTATTTTATTTTTCCCTCTTTCCCTTATGATCCTCTGTTTTGTTTCTTAAATTCCACATATGAATGAAATCATATAATTGTCTTTCTCTGATTGACTTATTTAGCTTAGCATAATATCCTCTAGTTCCATCCACGTCATTGCAAATGGCAAGATTTCATTTTTTTTTTGATGGCTGAGTAATATTCCATTGTGTGTGTATATATATATATATATCACATCTTCTTTATCCATTCATCTGTCATTGGACATCTGGTCTCTTTCCATAGTTTGGCTATTGTAGACATTGCTGCTATGAACACTGGGGTGCAGGTGCTCCTTCAGATCACTACGTTTGTATCCTTTAGGCAAATACCCACTAGTGCAATTGCTGAGTCATAGGGTAGCTCTATTTTTAACTTTTTGAGGAACCTCCATACTGTTCTCCAGAGTGGCTGTACCAGCTTGCATTCCCACCAAGAGTGTAAGAGGGTTCCTCTTTCTCCACATCTTTGCCAACATTTGTTGTTTCCTGACTTGTTAATTTTAGCCATTCTGACTGGTGTTAGGTCGTTTCTCATTGTGGTTTTGATTTGTATTTTCCTGATGCCTTGGCCCATTTTTAAATTGTGTTGTTTTTCCTTTTGTTGTTGAGTTGTAAGAGTTCTTTACAAGTACCAGACACTAGACCCTTATCAGATATATCATTTGCAAATATTTTCTCCTATACTGTGAGTTGTCTTTTCACTTTCTTGATAGTGTCCCTTGATGTACAAAAAGTTGGAGTTAATTTTTTATATTATGTGAGGTAGGTATTCTTTTTTTTTTTAAGAGAGGGAGCAAAGGAGGGAAAGAAGGAGAGGGGAAGAGAGAGAGTCTTCTATGTTTGTTCTTCTTTTTCAAGAACGTTTTGACTACTGGGGTAATTTGCAATTTCATATGAATTTTAGTATTTTTTTTTCCATTTCTGCAAAAAAAGGCCATTGGGACTTTGATAGGGGTTGCCTTGAATTTGTAGATTTTTCCATCTATATTCATTGGAGATATTGGTCTATAGTTTTCTTTTCTTGTAATGTCTTTGTCTGGCTTTGGTTTCAAAGTAATGCTGGTCTCATAGAGTGAATTAAGAAGTTTGTCCCTCCTGTTCTATTTTTTGGTGGGATTTTCTTTATTCTTTTTTCTTTCTGCTCCTCAGACTGGATAATTTCAGTGGTCCTATCTTCAGGTTCACCGATTCTTTCTTCTTCCTGCTCAAATCTGATGCTGATATCTTCCAGTAAATTTTTCATTTTAACTATTATACTTCTCAGTGCCTAAATTTATATTTGGTTTCTTTTTATAATTTCTCAGTTGACATTCTCCATTTGATGATACATTCTTTTCCTGGTTTCCTTTAATTTTTTTGGTTCGTTGTTACATTTTGCTCTTTGAGCACATTTAAGGAAGTTGATTTAAAATATTTTTCTCATAAGTCCAAAGGACTTCCTCAAGGACAGTTTCTGTTTATTTCTTTGCATGTGTGTGTGTTTGTGTAAATAGACCATACTTTCTTTGTATGCTCATAATTTTTGTTGACAAGTTGACAATTTAAATATCATAATATGCTAACTCTAGAAGTCAAATTCTCCTCCTTCCCCAAAGTTTGTTATTGCTGCTTGTTGTGGGTTTTACTTGTTTGTTTGTTTGTTTCATGACTTTTATAAACTATTGTTGGGGAGACTAAAGACTTTGTTGTATGTGACCAGTGAAGTCTCTAAATGCCTGGAGCCAAGAAAAAAAAAAAATCCCCCAGTCTTTGTAGCAGGGCTCTGTGTGTTTGTTCAGGCATGTCTTCAATGCTCAAGTTCTTTGCCTTGTTTTCCTATTTGCAAGGGCTTGCATGCCTGTGACAAGTACGAGCTTAGGATCTTCTCAAGTTCTCTGGTCATGAGCATGGCCTCATAGATTCCCTGGTATACATGAGAACTTTTCAAAGCCCTTATTCCTCAAAAGCATATCAACCTTTCCTCCCATCTTTTTGATGTGTCTGTTATTTGACACAACTGATATCATTTGCCTTATGTGGTAGCAAGTAGTTATTTGCCTTTGAATATTTTCAGCCACTGCCTTATACAGCCATGTTACTGTTTCTCTTTTCTGACAGAGTTCTGAATTAGAGAAATAAAAGCAAGCTCTTTGCATTAGGCTTTAGGGAGCTCCAAGAGAGGTCAAAACAGACAGCCACAATTCTTGGAAAACAAAGTTTCTCTGTTCCCTCCGGCCCTATGAGCCCACAATGGGGATGTGGACTGCTATCTTCAAGATTGCCACTGAGCTAGGGGAAGTGAAGTCATGGGTAATTTAAATTGTTACAAAGTTCTCCTGCCAGTATTCAGTTGCCTTTCTATTGATTAAATGTTCAGTTGATTGCTGTAAACCTTTGACTGTTTTCCAGAGTTCTGACAAAGTTGATTCTGACAGTTTTTGCCAGGTTTTCTAGTGTTTCTGTAGTGAGACAAGCTCTTTGAGTTCCCTGCTTTACCATTTTTACTGATGCCACTCCCATATACTTTTATCTATTTTTTATACATATAAAATATATTTGAACACAGAACAGAAATTGGTTTTTTTCCACTTAATAGACTTGTATTGGGTATGTACTACATGCTCAAACCAATCCTAAAAAGGCAGATATAATCATGAACAAGACAGCCTGAAATCTTATCTCAGAGGTTTATATGCTTCTGAGAACATACAAGATATTAGATACCAACTACTAGGACCGATGGGCTAGCACCTGATTTTGTAAATATTTATTGGAATTCAGCCACACCCATTCCTTTTTTTTTAAAGGGTACTTGCCATTTTTAAAAAAAGATTTTATTTATTTATTTGAGGGAGAGCAAATGAGAGAGAGAGAGAGAACAAGTAGGGGGAGGAAGAGGGAGAAGCAGACTCCCAGCTGAGCAGGGAACCCAATGTGGGAGCTCAATCCCAGGACTGTGGGATCATGACCTGAGCTGAAGGCGGATGCTTAACCAACTGAGCCACCCAGGCGCCCCCACCCATTCCTTTATATATTGACTATGACTGTTTTTGTGGTGTAACGGCAGACTTGAATAGTTCCAACAAAGCTGAAAATATTTACTATCTGGCCTTTTACAGAAAACATCTGCAGACTCCTGAACTAAGGCACTGATACTGAATACTGAGTTTTGAGAAGGAAAAAAAAGGACAGAGCCCCTGTGTCATGCAAGGATGTGTACATGTTATGATTACATTATATTTCAGATATACAAGAAAGAGACAGTGAACAATTAAAAGATACTTATTTGATCTCAGTGTGGCAAAGAAATTTTTTTTAAGATTTATTTATTTATTTGAGAGACAGAAAGAGAGCACACCGAGCAGGGGCAGGGGCAGAGGGAGAGGGAGATAAGCAGACTCCCTGCTGAGCAGGGATCCCAATGCAGGGCTTGATCACAGGACCCAGAGATCATGACTTGAGCCAAAATCAAAGGTCGGATGCTTAACTGATTGAGCCACCTAGATGCCCTAGGAATTTCTCGATAGAAAAGAAAAATGCCATAAAGGAAATATTGATAAATCTACTTTCCAATTAACTAATTCCAATGAACCAATAAACTGCAACAGTGTAGCTTTTGTGTATGAGTCTGAGATTTTTTTTTTAAGATTTATTTATTTAGAGAAAGAAAGAGTGTGCAAGTGGGCAGAGGAGCAGAGGGAAAGGGAGAGAGTGAATCTCAAGCAGACTCTGTGCTGAGCGCAGTGCTCCTACACTAGGGCTCAACCTCAAGACACTGAGATCATGACCTGAGCTGTAATCAAGACTTGGTCGCTTAACGACTGAGCCACCCAGGCACCCCAACTCTAAGATTTTTAATATAATTTTCACATCACTCTATTTTTAAACTTTCTATACAAATGAAAAATTATGGCCTGATTTTAGGCAATAGTGTGGCTCTAAAATTATGCAGCATCAGAGAAGATGTATTCCAAATTTACAGGATAGGCTTAGCCTAAAAGGAAGAGGATGTGTATGTATTAAGCCAAAGAATGATATTATACATTTTCATGACGATTATTTTGGAAGTGTAGCCACTTGGCACCAGCCTGGACATTGACTGATATACTAAATCTTAAAAGCAAGTAAGTTCACCCAGAGACACAAGGACACTGATGAGAATTATCTTGCTGACCTCAAGAAAGAAAAGAATTTCAAACTTATTTGTCACTAACACAGTGTACTGAAGGGAGGACACAGTTTTGTGTATCAGAAAGAAGGTATCAGTATTATAATAGTACTAATGCAGAAGTAGGACCTAAGAACCTGAGAAAATGAGTGCTGTGAAAATGTTTGAACTGCAACTCTCTTTAGCACACCCCTAATCACAGGGTTTGTCGTTTGTTTTTTGCCTTTGGCACAAAGATTAGAGATAAACAGCATTTCTTTGCACCCTTGAGAACTAAGACCAGCACTGAACAGTTCTCTAGAAAATGTTTGAACTTGCTTTTTTAAAATCTGAAAGCAATTACCATAAAAATATCAGAACTATATATTACCACCAACTTCTAGGAGCGTTCCTGGCTCATAAAAAGGCATAAACTCATATGCTTTTTATTGTCTTTCTTAATCTTGAAGGAATTGTTGATTTAATTAAAACAAAACTTTTTTTTTAGCACAAGACTCAAATCATCTATAAAAAGCAATACATTTCACGACACCTAAGAATACCACATTAACTTTGTCTTTTAACACACCATAAGAATGTCAATTAATGTCAAATTAAATCCAAGATGGACACATTAAATTCCCACTGGCTTGAAATATTTTATTAGATGTTTGTGAATGTGTTTCCTCTGGAGATTTTTCTAGTAATTACCAAAGAATGCCTGTGCCTCAGAAGTTGAATCTCTTCCTCACATGTCTATACTGTTTTCCAATCATCTAAGTGTGATAAAGTTTTAACCAGAAATGACAGGTGATGAGACTGGCAAAGAAGCTGACTGAAGCAAGCCAGATCTGACACCTGTAAAATTAGAAACAAGATACCTTAACCAAGTGGCAGTTGTCAGTGGTTACATATGAATGTTATTTTATGGTAAAATATTATTCAGGCCTGTTTTGAAAGCCTCATACTAACTGGCAATTCAACTGCTCAGGATTGTTAGTAACGAAGACACAATTATAAAGAGGTTACACATTTGCGAAAGGTGATTTCCACTGGGTTCTGAAATTATAAATGTATATGTTTTCATGAAGTTTATTATTTGTTTTGCATTTTTCTTGCAACAAAGAAGTCTTAACGCATCGTTCCCCATGTTCAGCTTTTTGCAGCAATCCTTTGCTTCATTTGATGTGAAGTGTCACAGCAAATCTGGCTGAAGAAGGAGACCTAAAGTATGTTAGAAAAACAACAACAAATTGTAATGCCGTAGATGCTGGGCCAGAATGCAGAGCTTATAAATGAATACCTGTGCACAGATAATATAACCATCTATTTGATAGAGAAGGAAAATTAGCTGATTAAAACTTACTTTCAGATAAGTGTAGAAATGACAAACTTAAAAGAGATTTTAAAAAAAGCACCTACTGTTTTGATGCTTTAGTATGAGTAGCAGTGATTTGGAGAAAGAAAACATGAGACATCAGAGAAAGGGGTATAGAAGCTAAGCTTAATGTGAGGCTCTGAAGTGAGAGATTACAGAATATCATATATGAGGTATCAGCATTGCTCACCAAGTTTGGTGTGACTGAGGGGATTCTGATGGTACGCAGAACAATTATGAGAGGGTAAATTTAGCGGGATTAACTCCAAGTGAGTTGGAAAAAACTTGATCAGGAATAACCATGAAATGGTGTGAAAGAATAACTAACATTACTGTATCTTCTCTCCTGGTCTGTGGGAACCAGGTTTGAGTCGAATCTGTTTTGAACAAAGGAGTATGCATCCAGCTTTTGCAAACAATATTAGTTTGCATAAACAGAAACTAAAACTAAATACCATGGGGGGGGAAGCAGAAGTCCTGTCATGTAGTCATTTTTTCAGCTATATTAGCACTAGAAATAATAGACCAATAGAAAGTGAGAGTTGAACAAAACCTCAGTGATGCTTTGGATCCTCTCATTCTGGGTTACACCTATGGAAACTGAAATACAGAATAGCTTGTAAACCAAATTTGTGTGTGTGTGTGTGTGTGTGTTCACAAATGTGTGTTATATGTATACACACACACACACACACACACACTGCCCCTGATATGCCTTACTCTATACCAGTGTAGTTTTCTTCACTTTGATAATCAAGCCCAGTCCTAAAGCTCTTTCATAAGCAGCACTATTTTCCAATTCAACATTAACAAACACAGGTGTCTAGGCTTGCTAGCACAAATGTAATACAGCACAGAATCAAATCTCTGTGAGAAAATGCATTGAAAATTATCTGAAAGGGTACACACAAAACCAACAATAATACTTACCTCCAAAAAGAGAGTGCATGGAGAAAAATGAGGGTGGTGGTCAAAGGCAATTTTAGCCTCATCTGTAATGTTCTAATTTTGGACAAAGAGAATGGCTTTGTATATCATTTGTGTAAATAAAAAATCAATTTAAAAAATAGTGTGTTAGTAGATATACAAGTTAATCTTAGCATTTTCATATATATTTACCTATTTGCTTTCTCAGACTTATATTTTTAAAATTGCTTAAGACAGGAAACACATACTATCATCTTCCCAGTTCTAGTTGTATTATCTCAAATAACCATTTCTGAATAAGCTATATCAAGGGTCAGTTCTTTCCTTTGCAGTTTTTACCATAACCTCATGTGTATTTGTTCTAATTGATAGGTTACTTTATCACAAAGCTCACAAAAGACAGATTTTCTTTCTATGGCACCTACTACCAAACCTGGTATCATATAATAGGAGTTACTATCAATTAAAATTTTCTCTTAAAATTTTACAAACTGCTAGGAAACCAAAATATTTATAAAGAAAGAAATGAATAGAATTTCAGATATTCAAATATTTCATGAAAATATGCTAGATATATACAAACCTAAGATAGTAACCCAGAGCTCCATCTAATGTTAACAGGCTTGTTGTACCTTGATGAGAATCAGTCTCATTTATAGAACCTAGCTTCTAATGCTATCATGTTTACCAAACTTGGGGCTAGTATTCACATGTACATTTTGATATTCTGGGCATACTATAGATATCACATTCTAATATAATGTGCATAGGCATGAATAGAAGTAGAGTTTTCGATCTGGTAATAACCTTCAAAATCTTCTAATTCAGTTTCTTCAAATGAGAAATTGAGAACCAAAAGGTGAAGTTACTGACTTAAAATCATTCAGCAAGTTAGTAATGACTTAAGTTGGGACACAGGTGCTGATCAACATATATAAATGTGTTTTCTTATATGCAATCAAGTTAGAAAAGTAAAATAGGTATGAGAAAGAAAGTCACAGTAGCTCATTAAATAATCTAAGGTATGCCTAAGCAAAAGCTTGCCTCTAATACAGAATTTTTTTTAATATATTATTTTCCTGTTTAACAAACCTTGCTTTCTCTGAGTTAATATCCTGCATTGTCCAGTGCTTCCTAATTGCAATTAAATTCCTAACACTGTTCCTTTCAGATAGAGCAGTGTGAGAACAAATGGACTCTTGCCAATTCCCCAGTCACTCGTTTTGTAAACTTTCTATTTTTTGCTCTCTTCCTGGGACTAATCAAACCTATGAAATCCTACTGCGTAATTCCCCTTCATCTTGTCCTGAAAAGTGCTCTTCCTGCAATCTGATGTACAATAGAAAATTTCAAACTGCTAATAAATAGCATGGATTCCTGGGTCAGAAAGCTGACCATCTGTGTGCCAAACACCTGGATGTAAAGAATGAAGCCTCTCATTATTGATTCAAAACATGAATATAAATTGGAGAACTCTGGAATATTACCAGACAATACATCAGAAGGTGCTAATAAACCCACAACTTAACACGGTGCCCTGAGATGTTGCTTCAAGTTCTCTTCAGTTTTTGTTCTTTTCATCCCTTTTTATAGAGGCCTGCCAGATTTAGCAAATGAAAGCACAAGCTGCCAGCTAAATTTTAATTTCAGATAAACAACAAATAAATTTTTTACCATAAGTATGTCCCATGCAATATTCGGAACATACACCAAAAAATTCTTTGTAGTTCATCAGAAATTCAAATTTAACTGCATGTCCTGTATATTTTATCAGACAACCCTATTTTTGTGCAAATACCTTTGAGCTACCTCTGAAGATAATCTGGCTTTTCCTATGAGTTAATATGTGATATTCACAAATTTGGGAAAAAGGGATATTCAACAAATGAATATCTTAAAACTTTGCTTCTAGACCTACCTAGAGAAATTTGGCAGGCTTGGTTTATTGGGTACCCCACGAGTAGGCAAACATTTTCTCTAAGGCTCAGATAGCAAATATTTTAGGCTTTGCAGGTCACACAGTCTCTGTCACAACTTTTCCTTCATAGTGTGAAAGCAGTCATAGACAATACATAAAAAATGAGTGTGGCTGTATTCCAATAAAATTTTATTTAAGAAAACAGGTGTCCAGCAAGATTTGGTCTGCAGGCTGTAGTTCTCTAATTCATGTCATGTAGCCAGTATTCCAGTGACATTAAATTTAACTTATCGGAAAATCAGTCTAGTCAGTTGGATAAAGCTGGATTTCCAAAAATCATAAAAAATAGTGTGATTGTTCAGGGAAATGGAAATCAAGCTTTTGCTCATATACTATGAAACTGTACTGTATCCCTCTGCTATTGAAGGGAGAAGAGAATGATCATACAATCTATTAGGTTTGAAACGCTAATTAGAATTAATTAAATTTAACACATTATACTATTACCTAGTTCATAATTCAAAGAGACACTGTCATTTAGCCAAATTACTACTTTTTAAAAAAGAAATTAATGGATATATTTAAAATTAAAAATGAAGGTGGGGGCTAGCATTTCAAAGAAGATAGAAAATTTAAACAAGAGAAGTAACATTGCACAAAGCAAATGAAAAGGGATCTTTATACACAAGGGCAGCTGAAAGGCAGAAAAATAACAGGATACGGCTGGTAGGATAAATTGAGAGACACAAGTCTTGAGCAGTTTCCATGACTCATTGCTGAGCCACAGTAACCAGAGCAGTGCAGACTGATTCAAAATGGATACAGGGAAAGTGAATATGGCATGCAAGAAGAGGGATGAAAAGAGTCAAGGACCAAGAGAGGATGAAATGGAGTAATGTCTTAGAGAGCTACCTTTACTGGCAAGACATGTGGAAAACAGAGATGCAGAGATTGGTTTGTTTATGATCTCTTGCCAGCAACTACTTGTTTACAATCCGAGGGTTAGGTCAAAGATGACGGTGTACCTGATGGTGACAGGAAAGCCTTTTTTTACAATGTGTTTTTCTGTCCTAGGAGTTTAGTCTGCTAGAAAGGATTCAGGCATACATTTAAAATCAATCATGCATGTGACAGCCAACCATGTATTTCAGATAATCCAATGGAACAAGTGTTGCACTTGCTAAATTTGAGGCACAGATAAAGAGATGCAAAAGCAAATTGAGTGGAAAAAAATCACTTTATTAAATGTTTCTTTTTCCCTTTTCATCAGCATCAAAGCCAGAATCAACCTCACACAACAGTAATTGTATAAATGACTGAAATGAAGTAAGGAGGTTATTGTCATTGAATAGCTATCTCCATGGCAATAGGAATAGATTGTGTACAATACAGAGTGAAAAGAAGTAAATGAATAAATACAATGCACATTCTGAGAGAACTCAGAATCAAGCTGATGGTGGAGAGGGTGCCAGAAAACTTACCTAGGAGTCATGGTACCAGAAATGACCAACATTCTAACTTTGCTAATTTGTGAAATAAAATGGTCCCCAAGTTAGAATGCACATTTATAGGAAATGGCCTAGGATAGCTTTAGCCAGGCATAATTATTACCACGAAAACAGTAACTGAATTAATCTTACCAGGCTATTTTATATACTCTGATCAAATTAACTTTAAAAAAAATGTCCAACTCCTGTGTAAATATTTTGCATTTGTCACATTAAAATATATAAGGAAGTCTTTGTTTCTGATGACATCACTAGATATCACCAAAGGCAAAATTTATCTTGCTGGAAGCATAGTAACTAATCTTTACTGAGCGCTTTTTAAATATTAGGCATGATGGTAAGTGTTTCTATATGTCCCACAACAACCCTGGGAAGGTGGTGTTCTTAATATCTCTATTTACATATGAAAAAATGAGGCCCAGAAAGGTTAAGTAACTGTCTAAGGGACACAGCTGAGAAGTGACAGTGCAGATCTTCTATTGCAGGCTATCCCCCCTGAGAGCCTGGGTCTTGAGCACTACTCTATTAAAGGGTTTTATGTATGCCCAGACAGATGGTCACTCACCATCTCAGGCAAGAGCTAATGTAGCCTTCATTAGTGGATGTTGGTTGCACTTGGCTTCTGTAGACAAACTTTCCTGTCCTGGGTCACAACCATGGCTTATCTCATCACTCATGATACTGGTTCCTGGCTGGGAACGTGAGCTAGTGGTGTCATCTACTACCACACTGACTTCCAGAGTTGATTCTGTGATCTTAGTGGCTCGAAAGGTGTTCCCTTCATCTCCCTTCAGTCTGCGGACAGCCCCCCAGAGGCCCATTCTTTGGTTGTGGATATTTAGAGAAGCCATTCTCTTTCCTAACGGAGTTAGTGAAGGGAATGCTGAGGGCAGTTCAATTCAAAGTATGGACCTCAGAATAGCAGAGCAGCACACCTGTGAGCTTGCTTAAAGGGCAGCTTCTTGGGTCCTACCACCCAGATTTACTATATCAGTACCTTTGGGATTTGCATTTTACCAAGATGTCCAGGTGATTTGTATGCACATTAAAGTTGGAGAAATATCAACTTAGGGAACGTACTATTGCCATCACTTTTCCTCATGTTTATTTTTTTTTCAGTTTCTTTTTTTTAATTTAATTTTATTATGTTATGTTAGTCACCATCCAATACATCATTAGTTTTTTGTTTTTTTGGTTTTTTTTAAAGATTTTATTTATTTATTTGACAGAGAGATAGACAGAAGAGCACAAGCAAAGGGAATGGCAGAGGGAGAGGGAGAAGCAGACTCTGCACTGAGCAGGGAACCCGATGCGGGACTCGATCCCAGGACCCTGAGATCATGACCTGAGCCGAAGGCAGACGCTTAACCATCTGAGCCACCCGGGTGCCCTATCATTGGTTTTTGATGTAGTGATCCATGATTCATTGTTTTCATATAACACCCAGTGCTCCGTGCAGTACGTACCCTCTTTAATACCCATCACCAGGCTAACCCATCCCCATCCCCCCAAAACCCTCAGTTTGTTTCTCTGAGTCCATAGTCTCTCATGGTTCATCTCCCCCTCCGATTTCCCCCCTTCATTTTCCCTTCCTTCTCCTAATGTCCTCCATGCTATTCCTTATGTTCCATAAATAAGTGAAACCATATGACATTGACTTTCTCTGCTTGCCTTATTTCACTTAGCATAATCTCCTCCAGTCCCATCCATGTTGATGCAAAAGTTGGGTATTCATCCTTTCTGATGGCTAAGTAATATTCCATTGTATGTATGGACCACATCTTCTTTATCCATTCATCAGTTGAAGGGCATCTTGGCTCTTTCCACAGTTTGGCTATTGCAGACATTGCTGCTATGAACATTGGGGTGCATATGGCCCTTTTTTTCACTACATCTGTGTCTTTGGGGTAAATACCCAGGAGTGCAATTGCTGGGTCATAGGGTAGCTCTATTTTTAAATTTTTGAGGACCCTCCACACTGTTTTCCAAAGTGGCTGTACCAACTTGCATTCCCGCCAACAGTGTAAGAGGGTTCCCCTTGCTCCACAACCTCTCTAACATTTGTTGTTTCTTGCCTTGTCAATTTTTGCCATTCTAACTGGTGTAAGGTGGTATTTCAATGTGGTTTTAATTTGAATTTCCCTTATGGCTAATGATGATGAACATTTTTTCATGTGCCATTTGTATGTCTTCTTTGGAGAAGTGTCTGTTCATGTCTTCTTCCCATTTTTTGACTTGATTATGTGTTTTTTGGGTGTTGAGTTTGAGAAGTTCTTTATAGATCTTGGAAATCAGTGCTTTGTCTGTAGTGTCATTTGCAAATATCTTCTCCCATTCTGTGGGTTGCCTCTTTGTTTTGTTGACAGTTTCCTTTGCTGCGCAGAAGCTTTTTATCTGGATGAAGCTCCAAAAGTTCATTTTTGCTTTTGCTTCACTAGTCTTTGGAGATGTATCTTGAAAGAATTTGCTGTGGCCGATGTCGAAGAAGTTATTACTGCTTATGTTCTGCTCTAGGATTTTGATGGATTCCTGTCTCACATTGAGGTCTTTCATCCATTTTGAGTTTATCTTTGTGTATAGTGTTAGAAAATGGTTGAGTTTCATTCTTCTGCATGTGGCTGTCCAATTTTCCCAGCACCATTTATTGAAGAGACTGTCTTTTTTCCATTGCATATTTTTTCCTGCTTTGTCAAAGATTATTTGACCATAAAGTTGAGGGTCCATATCTGGGCTTTCTATTCTGTTCCATTGGTCTATATGTCTGTTTTTGTGCCAGGACCATGCTGTCTTGGTCATCACTGCTTTGTAATATAGCTTGAAATTGGGCAACATGATGCCCCCAGGTTTGTTTTTCTTTTTCAACATTTCCTTGGTGATTCGGGGGTCTTTTCTGAGTCCATACAAATTTTAGGATCATTTGTTCCAGCACTTTGAAAAATGTCATTGGAATTTTGATCAGGATGGCATTGGGCAGCATAGACATTTTAACAATGTTTACTCTTCCAATCCATGAGCATTTTCCCTCATGTTTAGAAGGTCCATTACTGTATATCAGGGGAGTCTTCTAGGACCCCAGGACCTAGAGCAGCCACTCTCAGTCTCAGCTGACCAGAGATTTCCCCAGCTAGAGATAGTAGGTGCCAGTTGTAGCCACACTTGAAAATGGCTCTTCTTCATAGGATTATAAATTATAAAATGTTTTTCTTGGAGCCTTAATTCTTCTCAGATTCCCAACGAATTCAGTGACATAAAAGCTTCACCTTGGGATCAGACCTGTCACAGCTCTCAGTTACTCCTTGGCTTTGGTGTGCTTCACTGCATAAGAGAAATCAAAGCTGAAACTGGAAAACTACATAGAATTCAGATCAATATAAGATGGTGGAAATCATGGCAGCTGATAAAGCTTAGTGACAGATTTGTGATACAGAAACACCACTCCTGCCTCCCATTCCTTCCCTTTATTCCTGGCTGCCTCAGCAAGCACCTTTCCCTAAATGTTAGTTTAATATTCAAGAGATTAATTTTGATTAAGTGCCTAGTGCCAGAGTCTTATCCTGCCAAACAAGGGTATACAGTCCACTTGAAGGGATGCATAAATTATATAAGGATAATATAGACAAAAGAAGAAGTTGCAAACAAAATCACCAATTATTCATATTATAAGCTGGGTAGAAGCTCTATTGAAACAGAACCAGGTCTCCCTATTTATGATCAAGCCCCAGCAAACAATCCATGGTAAAAATAAGAAAACTAAACTTGAGTTTCAATTGTCTTATTGAACCACGGGTCTTCAGTACAGATTACAAACAAATCAAGCAGTTAAACATCTCAGCTTTTCACAACTGGTTAGTATAGATTTCCTTTAACTTTAAAATTAATTTCATTCCTATTTTTCATCTTGTACTAAAAATTTACCCCCACCTGTCTCCACATCTCACTTCCCCCTTGTCTATCTCTGTATCTGCCACCCTATCTTTGAAGTTTTTGCATCTCTCTCCTTGTGATCACACAACTTATTTTAGAACTGGCCAGGGTTTCTTTAGAAGGTTTCAATCTGGACTCCTAACACCCAGAATTTAAATTCATCTGCATCCCGGACAAAGCAGGAATAAGAGACTTGTAGAGACAGACATGACATAAAGACAGATGCCAAACACAATAGAGGATTAAGGAAAGGGGAGGCAGAATTCGAATAGGAGAGAAATGAATCAATAAATACATAAGCAGCTAGATAGCCAATAAAGGAGAATAAAGACCCTTTAAAAAGGAACATAGGATTTTACAAGATCCAGACAAAAGCCTCTCAACTAATCATCGTCAAGGTATGTGAAATTTAGCACTTATACTTAGAGCCAACTTAACCATTTTATACATTAAACAGCATAATTACTCTTCAGTTGTGAATGTACTTGACTGTACCTGCAAGTAGAATGGCCAAAATCATTGTTATATCAAAATTTTAGTTAAATATGTGTTCATTTTCTAATATTCTATTAACATCAGCAAAATTGTTCTTAAATTGGGAAACAAATGTTCATTTTATTACTAACCATCATACCTTATATGTTACATGTCTTTAAATGCATAAAATATTATATAATAACCATTTACACAAATCATCCAAACATTTTCTTATTCTGCCAATCCATAGATGCTAATTCAGAAAAAAAATGAAGTTACGAAAATTCACAAGTTTGAACACTAATTATATGGAGGATTAAGGGAGGCTTATGCCTTGAAATATTTTTCTAACTGAGTTGAGAACAGAGAACAAATCACTGTGCCAGAGAAGTCAAGGGAAGGACACCTGGCCCTTCTGTTTCTTGGTTGTTCTTGAATGTAAGAATGACAGTTTTGCTTTTTTCCAAGAATAACTCCAACCAATTTTTCTCAGAACAACTAACTACAGGTTTTGCAGATAGGCTACGATGAATTTTAACATGGAATGTTTTCCTTAGATACTAGAGTACTGTGTATTTTAGTTTGGATAAATGTCTATAAATGCCACAAGAATGTTGAGGGATCTACTGTAATTTTTAAAAAATCTTTTGATTTTTAAAAGCAAGGTACATGAGAACAAACAGAAAATCATAGACTTGTTGAAGATATGGTTTACCAACATATCTAAGTATCTTAGGATATGGATATGAACAAGATATATAAATGGAGACTGGGCAACGATGAGGTAAATTTACAACTTGTTAAATGACCATGCCCTAAGAGTACTGACTCATTGGTGAGTGGTGGACAACAGGGCCCTTAACCTCAGTGATGAAGTAGAAGTAAGTAATCTTTGTCAGGTGTAGCAGACTGCACAAAAGTGGGAAAAGTAACTAATAAAATGTGGGCTCTAAGCAATATCCCAGTGTTCACAAGCTACAATGATGAACTAAATCCAACAAAATACACTTAATCTGAGTATATGTAAAGTCCAATACTTATTTTTAAAATATATAGTAAGACAATTCTTGTGAAAAGTTACCAAAAGTGAATTTGATTTCTGTCCACATGAATAGAGGTAGAGTGTCCAAAAAACTGAAGTGATCATTCTCTACTCCAAACTGATCTCCACTCAGGAAACTTTCCATTCATTTTTAAGTGCCACATCTTAAAGGAGATGTTGAAGAAAACAACCAAGATAATGAGCTGTCTCAAAACAACATCACACACAGAATAGTGGACATCTAAACTAAAGAAGAGAACAAATGGCAAAGAAAGGAAAATCAGAGTTCAACTGTGTGTACAATTACGTCAGGTACTCCCATGTGAGTAATTAATTTGATTTGTGTGTTTCTGTCTTTGAGGGGAGAGAAAATGGCCAAAGAAAGGAAAAATTATCTAACACTATTCTTCCTGGAGATAATTTTAATTATGAGAATGTTAAAAAGGAGACTCAAATATGTGACTCGGGATTATATTAGATTAATTTTAAGATTAATCTAATTTTAGATGAATTTTAGGATTACTTCCAAATCTAAAGTGCATGTGTGCGAAATTTCAATTTTATGTATTTTCCCAATTACTACAATTTTTTAAGATTTTAAAAAATATATTAGCTCAATAAAATTTTGACTTTAACCATAGTATAAAGGCAGAGCAAAAACCAGAATCAATAGAATCTAAAAGAGCTGATATTAAGAAAAGACTGAAACAAAGAAAATTCAAATATGGTGACCAAGACAGCTTTAACTTACCCCTCAGCTTGACTAAATTTTATAGACAGCGTGTTTTCTTTATGCCCTGAATTCCCTCTTCTTAGAGCATTTACTTTAGAAAACATAACTGTTTCCTAAAATGATTTCTCTGCCCCTTTGAGATGTAAATCTTCTCCTAGCCTCTTGCCTGATTTATGAGTAAGGGATGTATTTCTCAAGGACTAGGGAACAACTCCTTTAAAATGAAATCATCAAGGAAGATAGTGTCCCCCATTTCCCAGTCTCTGTGGAAAGGTTAGAGTCCACCTTGGTGGGCACCAGTTAGCAAACACAGATAGCCTAATCACAGAAGAAAACATTTGCAAACTTGGGAATAATTCAATGTTACAACACACCTCACTGTTCAACCTCTGCCCTCAAGTGCTTCAGTACTTGCCACTAGCTTACCCTAGCACTTTTAAAAGCCCTCCCTCTTTTTTCAAGAGAATTTAGTTCAGACTGAGGTCTCCCTCCCATATTTCAATAGCCTTGAATAAAATTTCCCTTACTTTTTTTAACTTTCTCCAGTTCAGTTTTAGTTTTGACAATGGCAGCCAAGGTAAGACCCAAGGGTAGAAAGCCAGGCAAGAAACCAGAGGCGATGTAGGTACCACCATCCAACAAACATTTTCAAATGTCTATCAGCCCTCTGTAATAGCAATAAATATAGTATTTATAGTTTACTGGCATAATAAGGCATGGCCACAAATGACTTTAATGCAGAATAGAAAATGAGCCAAGTGGCTTGAGAGATCCTGTAAAGTCCATTGAGAGAATCATAAATTTCCATGGTTGGTGTTAGAGATGAAAGTCATAAGATTCATGTGTAAAACTCCAGAAACAACAAAAATAAAGCAAGAAATTTTTGACACAGCTAGTACTAGGTCAGGAGTCAGTTACCAGGCAGAAGTAGGAGCAGAGTTGTTGAGTAGGTGATATGAAGTATAAGTATTGGAAAGAATAGCAGAGTCTGCCTCCTCTCATCTCTTGAATGGTGTATGGTCACCAAGTGGGAACTTGCGTTCTCTCTCCCTCCCCCCTCCCTCTCTTTCCTTCCCTTTCTCTGTCTCGCTCTCTCTGTGTGTGTGTCTCTCTCTATATATATATACACATATATATATATATATATACATATATATATACATATATATACATATATATATACACATATATATATATGACATAAGGTATGTAAAACATTTGGTGTGGTACTATCTATTATTGGTTGTTTTTGTTACTGGTTGTATCATTAAATTTATATCATATGTTTTAATGACAGAAACAGTAACAACAGCCAGTAATACTAGTGCCATGCCAAGTGTTTTACATATCTTATGTCATTTAATCCTTCTTCGATACAATGAGGAAGATACTATTATTATTCCCACATCTTTGATAAGGAAACTGAGAGAGAAGTCAGGCAGCCAGCAAATAATGAGGTTGACACATAAACTAAAGCTGGTTCTAGAACCCATATTCTTAGCTCATTAATCCAGCTAAACATTAGAATCAACTAGAGTGCTATTTAAAAATATCAGTATCTGGGCCCCATAATCAGAGATTCAGGTTTAATTGGTTTGGGGTGAGGCCCTGACATTAATATTTTAAAAAAATAAAATTAAGTAAACCCTTCTCAAGGTGACTGTAATGTGGTGAACTATGGCACTAAGCTATTCTGTTTCTCCTCCTGCCACTTCTGTGGTAGAAATAATAGCATAAATCAATACCAGCAGAGACAAAACTGGTTTTTCATCATGTCCTCACCTCTAATGCACCTAAGAACATAGCATCCTGGTTTCTACCTTCACCATACCCTCAGACTGCACATGTGAAGGCTACCAGCTAACTTCTATCTGACAAATCCAGTCCTTTTTATACTCGATCTTCCTGCATCATTGGACGAGGATTAAAGCATCATTCTTGAAACTATACTTCTTCCCCATTTTGTAAAATATGCTGTCTTACTATCCTCCTCTTCCCAATGGATTTTCTTTCATGTCTCATCTTTATAATTTTCCAGGGTTCCATCTTCACTCTCTACCTTTCTCATTCAATACATTTGCATTCCTGCAGAGTATCTCCCTAACTCCCACATTATCAAGTACCCCCCTAAGAAAAACAAACTCTCCATTACTATGTCCAGCCCAGTCTCCTTCCTGGGCCTCTGTTCCACATATCTTGCTGTATATTCTGAATGTCTCCACCTGCTTCATTGTACACTAGGGGTGCTGCACCTTGGGGGAGTTACAGCCAGAGCCTGGGGTCTCTCATTTTATACAGTATCTGTTGTTCTCTGCATTGTATAGTGGCAGGGTGGGCTCTTACTCCTCTGCTCCTAAGGGAAAAGTAAACCCATCATGCTTCCACACCAACCTCTTTAACCTTAGAGAGCTTTTGTACTGCTGATGGCAATGGGAAGCTTACCAAGAATATTGTTTTAATAGAATTTTAAGGAAACAGAAATCAAGAGAAATATATTATGTCAGGTCCTTTACCTATTTCCAGGTTCTCCTATACACAGTTTTTCTATCAGGATTTAAGCCAAAGAGAAATTAATTGCTCATAGCCTTGGCTGATTTCTCAAATTTCTTTATTCTGACTCTTTGTGCTGCTAACTGGAACCAGTTTATTTGAGTTTTTATCTTTCTTTTTTCCACTTCAAATACTTAAATAAAGAAATATAATTTATTTCCCAATTGTTTTATATACAGTTGATATATTTTTCTTCTTTTTCCTCATTTCTGAAATCACATTTGTTAAAAAATGCTGCCTTCAAAAAAGACAAATTGTTGGGGCGCCTGGGTGGCTCAGTTGGTTAAGCGACTGCCTTCGGCTCAGGTCATGATCCTGGAGTCCCGGGATCGAGTCCCGCATCAGGCTCCCTGCTCGGCAGGGAGTCTGCTTCTCCCTCTGACCCTCCCCCTCTCATGCTCTCTCTCTCTCTCATTCTCGCTCTCAAATAAATAAATAAAAAATCTTTAAAAAAAAAGACAAATTGTTATAGTCTGTTTTTAATACATTAATGTTCATTAATTTTACTCTGTAAGGTGATGAAAGAAATAAATTCATTACTACTTTAAAATTATACAGTATTATTCTTAACAGTCATGGTACTGGTAATGATAGTGATAATAACAAGTAAGCTGGGGGGCGGAGCAAGATGGCGGAGGAGTAGGAGACCTGGATTTTGTCTCCTCTCAGGAATTCAGCTGGATAGGGTCAAACCATTCTGAACACCTACGAACTCAACAGGAGATCGAAGAAAAGAAGAGCAACAACTCTCTGAACAGAAAAGCAACCACTTTCTGGAAGGTAGGACATGCGAAGAAGTGAATCCGAGGCGATATTCGGGAGGATAGACTGCGGGGAGGGGCCTCCGTCGGCCGCTTCTGGCAAGTGATAGAACCACGGTGCACAGAATCAGAACTTTTAGAAGTCAGCTCCGCTGAGGGACGTCACTCCAGTGGCTAAGCGGGGGGTGAAGCCCTCGTGGGACAGTGTGGTCTCAGGACCCTCGGGGACACAGAAAGACTGGGGGTGCCTGAGTGAGGCGGAGCTCCCAGGTATCGGAGCAGGGAAGCTGGCTGCAGAGATGGAGCCGAGGCGTGGGCTCTCAGCTCGGGGTTGCCATAAACCGTGATCCAGGGCACAGTTGGGCCACTGCTCCTCCAGCAGGGACCCAACAAGTGGCAGATCCGGGGAGACTCACCTTTTTCCCCGGGGAGGAGAGGTGCAGGAGCGCACCACAGGGATCTGCTGGGTTTGGAGACTCAACATGGGGTCGAGTACTAGAGATAGAAACGTGCAGTCACAGGCTGGGTGAGCACGGAGTGCGGCCAGAGACCGGGGAGATGGAAGTGACTGACAGCTTTTCTCTGGGTGCTCACTGAGGAGCGGGGCCGAGTTCTCGGCTCCTCTGAGGCAGAGATTGGGAGGCCACCATTTTCACTCTCCGCCTCCAAAGCTGTACAGAAAGCTTGCAGGGAACAAAAGCTCTGGAGAGCAAACCCGAGCAGATTACTTAGCCCGGACCGGGCAAGGGTGGGGCAATTCCGCCTCCGGCAAAGACATTTGGAAACCACGGCAACAGGCCCCTCCCCCAGAAGATCAGCGAGAACAGCCAGCCAAGAGCAAGTTTACCGATCAATGAGAACGGCAGAACTCAAGCGCTAGGGGAAAACTGCACATAGAATTCATGGCTTTTTTACCATGATTCTTTAGTCTTTCAAAGTTAATTTTTTTTTAACTGTCTTTTTTTTTTTTTGAATTTTTCTTTTTCCCTTTTTCAACCAACATCTTATCAATCCCTTTTTAAAAAAAAAACATTTTTATTTTTCATTTTTAGAGTTATATTCTATCCCTTCATAGTAGTTACCCATATTTTTGGCATATATATATATAAGTTGTTCTCTCTTCAAAATTTTGAGATAGTTTCTTCTAACAGATCAAAATATACCCTAAATCTCTAGT
Organism: Neomonachus schauinslandi; assembly: GCF_002201575.2. Lineage (NCBI taxonomy): Eukaryota > Metazoa > Chordata > Mammalia > Carnivora > Phocidae > Neomonachus > Neomonachus schauinslandi. The sequence goes on along the minus strand of NC_058410.1, from coordinate 83,613,307 downwards.
GTATGGTTTTTTTCCTACTCCCCTGCCTGATCACATTCTCTCCCTTTTTTTTCCTTTTTTTAAAAAATCCTCTTCTTTCTTTTTTCAAACAACTTCTTATCAATTCCTTTTATAAAATGTTTTATAATTTCCATCTTTACAGTCATATTCCATCCCTTCATCATATCAACCCTTATTTTTGTACATATATAAGTTTTTCTTTCTTTAAAATTTTGGGAGGCACTTTCTTCTAACAGACCAAAATACACCCAAAATCTAGTGTGTGGCACTGATCTATATACCAACCTGATCATATTTGATCACATTCTGGTTTTTTTTGTTTTGTTCTGTTTTTGTTTGTTTTTATCTTTATCTTTTTCTTTTTCTTTTTTCTCTCTTTCCCTTTCTTTTCCCACTACTTCAGGTCTTTTCTGATTTGTTTAGAGTATATTTTCTGGGAACGTTGTAACCCTGTTAGCATTTTGTTCTCTCATTAATCTATTCTCCTCTGCACAAAATGACAAGATGGAAAAAATCACCTCAACAAAAAGAACAAGAGGTAGTACCGACTGCCAAGGACCTACTCAATACAGACATTAGTACAATGTCAGATCTAGAGTTCAGAATCATCACTTTAAAGATACTAGCTGGGCTTGAAAAAAGCGTTGAAGTTATTAGAGAAACCCTTTCTGGAGAAGTAAAAGAACTAAAATCTAACCAAGTAGAAATCAAAAAGGCTATTAATGAGGTGCAATCAAATATGGGGGCGCTAACTGCTAGGATAAATGATGCAGAAGAGAGAATCAGTGATATAGAAGACCAAATGATGGAAAATAAAGCTGAGAAAAAGAGAGATAAACAACTACTGGATCACGAGGGCAGAATTCGAGAGATAAGTGATATCATAAGATGAAACAACATTAGAATAATTGGGATCCCAGAAGAAAAAGAAAGAGAGAGAGGGGCAGAAGGTATAATGGAGCAAATTATAGCAGAGAACTTCCCTAATTTGGGGAAGGAAACAGGCATCAAAATCCAGGAGGCACAGAGAACCCCTCTCAAAATCAATAAAAATAGGTCAACACCCTGACATCTAATATTAAAACTTACGAATCTCAGAGACAAAGAGAAAATCCTGAAAGCAGCTCGGGAGAAGAGATATGTAACCTACAATGGTAGAAACATTAGATTGGCAACAGACCTATCCACAGTGACCTGGCAGGCCAGAAAGGACTGGCAAGATATATTCAGAGCGCTAAATGAGAAAAATATGCAGCCAAGAATACTATATCCAACTAGGCTGTCATTGAAAATTGAAGGAGAGATAAAAAGCTTCCAGGACAAACAAAAACTAAAGGAATTTGCAAAAATGAAACCAGCCCTACAAGAAATCTTGAAAGGGGTCCTCTAAGCAAAGAGAGACCCTAAAAGCAACATAGACCAGAAAGAAACACAGACAATATACAGTAACAGTCACCTTACAGGCAATACAATGGCACTAAATTCCTATCTTTCAATAGTTACCCTGAATGTAAATGGGCTCAATGCCCCAATCAAAAGACACAGGCTATCAGATTGGATTAAAAAACAAGACCCATCGATATGCTGTCTGCAAGAGACTCATTTTAGACCCAAAGACAGCCCCAGATTGAAAGTGAGGGGGTGGAAAACCATTTACCATGCTAATGGACACCAAAAGAAAGCTGGGGTGGCAATCCTTATATCAGACAAGTTAGATTTTAAACCAAAGACTGTAATAAGAGATGAGGAAGGACACTATATCCTACTTAAAGGGTCTATCCACCAAGAAGATCTAACAATTGTAAATATCTATGCCCCTAACATGGGAGCAGCCCTTATATAAGGCAATTAATAACAAAAGCAAAGAAACATATCGACAACAATACAATAATAGTGGGGGACTTTGACTTTAACACCCCCCTCACTGAAATGGACAGATCGTCTAAGCAAAAGATCAACAAGGAAATAAAGACTTTAAATGACACACTGGACCAAATGGACTTCACAGATATATTCAGAACATTCCATCCCAAAGCAACGGAATACACATTCTTCTCTAGTGCCCATGGAACATTCTCCAAAATCGATCACATCCTAGGTCACAAATCAGGTCTCAACCGGTACCAAAAGATTGGGATCATTCCCTGCCTATTTTCAGAACACAATGCTTTGAAACTAGAACTCAATCACAAGAGGAAAGTCGGAAAGAACTCAAATACATGGAGGCTAAAGAGCATCCTACTAAAGAATGAATGGGTCAACCAGGAAATTAAAGAAGAATTAAAAAAATTCATGGAAACCAATGAAAATGAAAACACAACTGTTCAAAATCTTTGGGATGCAGCAAAGGCAGTCCTAAGAGGAAAGTATATAGCAATACAAGCCTTTCTCAAGAAACAAGAAAGGTCTCAAATACACAACCTAACCCTACACCTAAAGGAGCTGGAGAAGGAACAGCAAATAAAGCCTAAACCCAGCAGGAGAAGAGAAATAATAAAGATCAGAGCAGAAATCAATGAAATAGAAACTAAAAGAACAGTAGAACAGATCAACGAAACTAGGAGGTGGTTCTTTGAAAGAATTAACAAGATTGATAAACCCCTGGCCAGACTTATGAAAAAGAAAAGAGAAATGACCCAAATCAACAAAATCATGAATGAAAGAGGAGAGATCACAACCAACACCAAAGAAATACAAACAATTATAAGAACATATTATGAGCAACTCTATGCCAGCAAATTAGATAACCTGGAAGAAATGGATGCATTCCTAGAGATGTATCAACTACCAAAACTGAACCAGGAAGAAATAGAAAACCTGAACAGACCTATAACCACTAAGGAAATTGAAGAAGTCATCAAAAATCTCCCAAAACACAAAAGCCCCGGGTCAGATGGCTTCCCAGGGGAATTCTACCAAACATTTAAAGAAGAATTAATACCTATTCTTCTGAAACTGTTCCAAAAAATAGAAATGGAAGGAAAACTTCCAAACTCATTTTATGAGGCCACCATTACCTTGATCCCAAAACCAGACAAAGACCACATCAAAAAGGAGAACTACAGACCAATATCCCTGATGAACATGGATGCAAAAATTCTCACCAAAATACTAGCCAATAGGATCCAACAGTACATTAAAAGGATTATTCACCACGACCAAGTGGGATTTATCCCTGGGCTGCAAGGTTGGTTCAACATCCGCAAATCAGTCAACATGATACAATACATTAACGAAAGAACAAGAATCATATGATCCTCTCAATAGATGCAGAAAAAGCATTTGACAAAGTATAGCATCCTTTCTTGATCAAAACTCTTCAGAGTATAGGGATCGAGGGTACATACCTCAATATCATAAAAGCCATCTATGAAAAACCCACAGCGAATATCATTCTCAATGGGGAAAAACTGAGAGCTTTCCCCCTAAGGTCAGGAACGCGGCAGGGATGTCCACTATCACCACTGCTATTCAACATAGTATTAGAAGTCCTAGCCACAGCAATCAGACAACAAAAAGAAATAAAAGGCATCCAAATCAGCAAAGAAGAAGTCAAACTCTCACTCTTTGCAGATGATATGACACTTTATGTGGAAAACCCCAAAGACTCCACCCCCAAACTGCTAGAACTCATACAGGAATTCAGTAAAGTGGCAGGATATAAAATCAATGCACAGAAGTCAGTGGCACTCCTATACACCAACAACAAGACAGAAGAAAGAGAAATTAAGGAGTTGATCCCATTTACAATTGCACCCCAAACCATAAGATACCTAGGAATAAATCTAACCAAAGAGACAAAGGATCTGTACTCAGAAAACTATAAAATACTCATGAAAGAAATTGAGGAAGACACAAAGAAATGGAAAAACGTTCCATGCTCATGGATTGGAAGAACAAATATTGTGAACATGTCAATGCTACCGAGAGCAATCTACACATTCAATGCAATCCCCATCAAAATACCATCCACTTTTTTCAAAGAAATGGAACAAATAATCCTAAAATTTGTATGGAACCAGAAAAGACCCCGCATAGCCAGAGGAATGTTGAAAAAGAAAAGCAAAGCTGGCGGCATCACAATTCCGGACTTCCAGCTCTATTACAAAGCTGTCATCATCAAGACAGTATGGTACTGGCACAAAAACAGACACACAGATCAATGGAACAGAATAGAGAGCCCAGAAATGGACCCTCAACTCTATGGTCAACTAATCGTTGACAAAGCAGGAAAGAATGTCCAATGGAAAAAAGACAGTCTCTTCAACAAATGGTGTTGGGAAAACTGGATAGCCACATGCAGAAGAATGAAACTGGACCATTTCCTTACACCACACACAAAAATAGACTCCAAATGGTTGAAAGACCTCAATGTGAGACAGGAGTCCATCAGAATCCTAAAGGAGAACACAGGCAGCAACCTCTTCGACCTCAGCCGCAGAAACTTCCTAGAAACATCGCTAAAGGCAAGGGAAGCAAGGGCAAAAATGAACTATTGGGATTTCATCAAGATAAAAAGCTTTTGCAAAGCAAAGGAAACAGTCAACAAAACCAAAAGACGACCGACAGAATGGGAGAAGATATTTGCAAATGACCATCAGATAAAGGGCTAGTATCCAAAATCTATAAAGAACTTATCAAAGTCAACACCCAAAGAACAAAGAATCCGATCAAGAAATGGGCAGAAGACATGAACAGACATTTTTCCAAAGAAGACATCCAAATGGCCAACAGACACATGAAAAAGTGCTCAATATCACTCAGCATCAGGGAAATCCAAATCAAAACCTCAATGAGATACCACCTCACACCAGTCAGAATGGTTAAAATTGGCGGGGATGCGGAGAAAGGGGAACCCTCCTACACTGTTGGTGGGAATGCAAGCTGGTGCAGCCACTCTGGAAAACAGTATGGAGGTTCCTCAAACAGTTGAAAATAGAGCTACCATATGATCCAGCAATTGCACTACTGGGTATTTACCCCAAAGATACAAAAGTAGGGATCCGAAAGGGAATGTGCACCCCGATGTTTATAGCAGCAATGTCCACAATAGCCAAACTGTGGAAAGAGCCAAGATGTCCATAGACAGATGAATGGATAAAGAAGATGTGGTGTATATATATACAATGGAATATTATGCAGCCATCAAAAGGAATGGGATCTTGCCATTTGCAACGACATGGATGGAACTGGAGGGTATTATGCTGAGCGAAATAAGTCAAACAGAGAAAGACATGTATCATATGACCTCACTGATATGAGGAATTCTTAATCTCAGGAAACAAACTGAGGGTTGCTGGAGTGGTGGGGGGTGGGAAGGATGGGGTGGCTGGGTGATAGACACTGGGGAGGTTATTTGCTCTGGTAAGTGCTGTGAATTGTGCAAGACTGCTGAATCTCAGATCTGTACCTCTGAAACAAATAATGCAATATATGTTAAGGAAAAAAAAAAAAGAAGATAGCAGGAGGGGAAGAATGAAGCGGGGGAAATCGGAGGGGTAGACGAACCATGAGAGACGATGGACTCTGAGAAACAAACTGAGGGTTCTAGAGGGGAAGGGGGTGGGAGGATGGGTTAACCTGGTGATGGGTATTGAGGAGGGCACGTTCTGCATGGAGCACTGGGTGTTATGTACAAACAATGAATCATGGAACTCTATATCTAAAACTAATGATGTAATGTATGGGGATTAACATAACAATAAAAAAATTTTTAAAAAAATAACAAGCTATTTTATTTGGTGAAACTTGCTCATAGTTTATGTATGCCTATTACCAGAGTGTTCATCTTAAACTTTTATCTCTAATATATCAGAACAGAAGAATATTATAGCATCCTGTTCTTTATTTTACTAGAGTTCTGAATGAGTAATAACTTAAAGGTATGTAAATTAAGCACCTGGCTCGGTAATTGAAGTCCAAATTTATATGAGTTATAAGCCCAGAGGTGCTTGCTCATTATTAAGTGATAATTATCTGGGTGGATTTGCCATTTCATTTATCAAAAGTGCATGTGCTTTGCAATTTATATAAAGACAAAAATCCAGTTAGGTTTGCAAATGTAATCATTCTATTACTGAATATATTAACTTTGTCATATTAAAATAATATCCTGAGGGTTAAATCTTTAAAGTATCTGTCAGAATTTCCTTTTGCTTACAAGTTAATATATATATATATACAGTGCATACTGGATACAAAAACATTCAATGGATTCTCCTTTTAGCTTCTTGAGTTTTAATTAAAAAAATAAAATCATTTTCACTGTGCTCCAAGTAAGACTTGCTGAAACTTGCCTATGAACAGAGATTCTCCAAGATATTTTAATTTTTTATTTCCCACTTCAAGCATGTTTCTAAACTGAAAAATTGAGATAAGATGGTTTATAGTCAAATTGTGATAGAAAATTTTGAATTGAGTTGGAATCTATTGTGTTTTGCAATACAAATCTTTTTATGGATAATTAATAGGGAGAAAAACTCAAGCAGTTTTCATGGATAATTCATCATTAGGAATGTTCTTTATGATATCCAGTTAAGTATGAAAAGTGAATTAATGATGGATTTCACTTGTCCTTCCAACATGGAAGCACTGTCTACTCTGTAGAATAAAAAGCTTCATGAGAACTGTGACTGACATGTATTTCTGAGTAATAGTTTTAGGAAGAAAGAAGAATTGCCTGTTATAGACTAATTTTGGTCAATAGCAGAAAGTCAGGCATTTGCCCACTGCCCACCTGGCCCTGTATGACCCACAGACATTTGCATTGACTACCAGGGAATCTGCCAGACACTTTTTCCCTGCAGCCTATGGGCCACAGAAATGCAAATTGAGAAAGAAATGCCCTTGGTTGCCAGCACAACTTCTCTCTTTGGTTATCTGGCAGGAATACTCAGCCAAAATTAACAATCTCCCATCTTCAACCTCCTTCTCACATTCCCCCAGCAGTGCAATCCACAGTTATTAACAGTAGAGAATTCCTAATTTGGGATCTTAAAGGTAGAGACCAGGAATATTGGTTCCTATGCATGTAGAATAGGATTTTGTAGTCATGTGCCAAGGAACTGAAATGTCAGAAGACTATCCTATAGCTCTAACAAAAGATGTGAGGAGTAATATGCTCCTGGATTATGAAACCAAACACTGCGATAGCAAAAGTTGTAGTTTTCTCTGATGGAAAAGTGGTATTTGGTGGTTTCTGTCAATTTAAAAATACTGACAAGGTAAGCACTCTGAACCCAGTCTCTGCAGATTCTATCCAGGCGAAGCCCCTATCCTGAATGCATTCTTTGGAAGTTAAGGATCAAGTACGTCTAGTTTCTTTCTTTCTTTTTTTTTTTTTAAGATTTTATTTATTTATTTGAGAGAGAGAGAGAGAGAGTGAGTGAGAGAGAGAGAGAGCATGAGTGGGGGAGCGAGGAAGCCAGGTTGGGCAGAGGGAGAGAGAGAAGCAGACTCCTTGCTGAGCAAGGAGCCTGATGTGGGACTCGATCCCAGGACCCTAGGATCATGACCTGAGCTGAAGGCAGATGCCTAACCAACTGAGCCACCCAGGTGCCCAAACACGTCTAGTGTCTTGATGTTCTTTTCAGCACATCTCCGTACAGTGGAGATAGTGTGATGTAGTGGTTAACAGCATGAATGAATTTTGGAATCAGAAAGCATGAATTTGAATCCTTCTTACACTGCCTATTAGCTGAGTGACCTTAGGAAGTTTATTTAACCTTTCCTAATCTTAGGGGGTTTTTTTACCTTGAAGATGGATATAATAACACCTAACTGTAAGAATTGTTGACAGAGGGGCTCCTGGGTGGCTCAGTCGGTTAAGTGTCTGCCTTCGGCTCAGGTCATGATCCCAGGGTCCTGGGATGGAGCCCCCCATCGGGCTCCCTGCTCAGCAGAGAGCCTGCTTCTCCCTTTCCCTCTGCCTGTCGCTCTGCCTACTTGTGCTATCTCTCTGTCAAATAAATTAATTTAAAAAAATCTTTAAAAAAAAAGAATTGTTGACAGAATCAACTGAGATATCATGTACAAAGACATTAGTGCTAAGCCTTCATGTAATAAATACACAAGATATACCTAGAGTCCAAGCGTTTTTATATTCTTTCATGATTTTCATACATGTTAGAAAGTAGTAGAGTTGGGAGAGAAGAAATGAATGTTTCTACCTTAATGTCCTAAGTTGTAGCTTCCTTTCTTCCAGTGCTAAACATCTTTCTTCATTTTCTAATAACCAATTATATGATCATGTAAATTCAAAGATTTGTGTGAGTTTGCTTCTTTAACTTCTCCCCATTTTCCTCTGACATATTTTCTGTGGGATAAATTCAATAGTCAAAGAAAAACTCTAATCTCACCTCATCTATAAAAGTTTCTTTCATCCTTTCAGAATTACTAGCTTCATCCCCTGTGTTCCCACGAAGAGCATAATATTTACTTGACTATCTTTGGTTAGTTGTCTGTTTATCTCTATCCCTTGATAACATGTAAGCTCTTTGAGGGCAGAGATCATGGCTTACTTGTCCTTATTGGATTTAATAGTGTGAAAAACAGCTTCAAACTACATGCTTTGGGAAAACAAATACTGAGAATCATTCTGGCCAGCAATGTCATTTGGCATTTGGAAAGCCACCAGGGATGGAAAAGTACAATCAGACATTCTGTTTGATTTTCTGTAGTAAATGCCACAGTGAAAAGTGACTGAGCTTTTGAGAAGCAACCCCCCCCCCCCCCCGTGTCACATTTTGAAGCAGCAACTTTTGAATGCTGTTTTAGAACCCATATCTGCTCTTGATATTTTGTTGGTCAAAGACTATGCACAGCATAATATAAAATATCAGTAAACGGTCTTTTAGTCCTTTACATTCTCTCTTTTTTCTTCTAAAAAATAAGAGAAAGATTGTCTTCAGTCTTTAAAGATCATTAACTATTCATGACTTCAGCAATAATGCTAATGTGGCTTTGTTCCACTTTTTAAATTCTCAAGATACAGATATAAGATAAATCAAGATTCAGCTTATAGTTTTCTAAAATGTAAGAAGGATGAAAACTGACTAATTCATGATAATTATAGTCATGTGAGATCAATGCCATTAGTGATAGCAATTTGAGTATTAATTCACACTTGCTGGGCATGAAAAATATAACAAACTTTAGTTATCTTTTCTTGTTTTTTTATTTTAAACTATTGGTGATCTTGCTACTTGATCTAATAAATCCTTTGTTTACATAAATGAGATTTTTTAGAGAAATGTTGAGAAAATAAGGTCCAATAATGCAAATCAAATATCTCAAGAAAGGTCAATCTCATCTGTTCAGATTTAGAATGAAAAGCTTACTCTCGAATGCAGCTTCTTATCAATACAAAACAATTCAAACAAAATGGTTGAAAAAAATAGAACAAGTGGAGAGCCACTAATTTCTCCATCTTCTCCAATTACAACTTTTGTACCAAAATTGAAATGGACCTACAAAGCACATTCCAAATTAAACTAAAAGCTAGTTTTGAATTCTAACCAATATATACTCTAACTAGTATTTCATAGAGGTGGAGCAAAATGTATTATCCATCATTCTGAAGAATAATGACCTCCAAGTAGATGATGATTTTTGATGGATTTTAATGGAAATAAAATTTCTGAAACTTTAATTTTCATACATTTTACTGTATTTAGAAAGATCTAACCAAGCCTCATGTTAAGAACAGGCAAAAAATTAAAATTTCCATTTTAACTTTGTTTCTTAGGTGGACTGCTAAAAGATGGAGCTTAAAAGGTAACTTCATTTTGTTTTATAAAATAGTCTCTCTGTTGAAATATCTAGAGAGGAAATTGATACCCTTTTCAGAGAAAATATTCTTACCTACACTTACTGGACCTGTGATATTTTTCAAATTTATTATGGGAAATTACATATTTATCAGTCTGCCTTTTCTTCTTTACTTTGGAAAAATTAAATAACACAATTAAGTATTTCCATGGCATTTAAAATTTAACTGTGAAGAAATATTCCAAAGAAGTTTAGTGATCTAAATATTCCAAAGAAGTCAGTGATCTAGGGCGCCTGGGTGGCTCAGTTGGTTAAGCGACTGCCTTCAGCTCAGGTCATGATCCCAGGGTCCTGGGATCGAGTCCCACATCGGGCTCCCTGCTCTGCGGGAAGCCTGCTTCTCCCTCTCCCACTCCCCCTGCTTGTGTTCCCTCTCTCGCTGTGTCTCTCTCTGTCAAATAAATAAATAAAATCTTTAAAAAAAAAAAAAAAGTCAGTGATCTAAATATACCAATTAAAAGGCAGAGATTCTCAGAGTGAATCAAAAAAATAAGACCCAACTAGGGGCGCCTGGGTGGCTCAGTCAGTTGAGTGTCTGACTCTTGGTTTCAGCTCAGGTCATGATCTCAGGGTCATGGGATTAGGCCCCACGTAGGACTCTTTGCTTAGCGTGGAGTCTGCTTGTCACTCTCCCTCTGCTCCTATCCCCACTTGCACTCTCTCCTTCTCAAAATAAGAAATAAATAAAATTAAAAAAAAAAATAAGACCCAACTATGTATGTCTATAAGAAATCCACTTTAAGTACAATGATACATATAAGATTAAAACGAAAGAGATGGAGAAAGCTATACCATGCTCATACTAATCAAAAGAAAGCAAAAATAAGCTATATTTTCAGACACAGCAGACTTCAGAGCAAGGAATGCTATTAGGAAAAAAGGGGGCATTATATAATGATAAGGGTCAGTGGTTAAAGAAAACATAATAATCCTTAATGTATATGTACCTAACCACAGAGCATCAAAATACAGAAAGCAAAAACTGATAGGACTGCAAGGAGAAATAGATGAATCCACTATTATAGTTGGAGAATTTTACACCCCTTTCTCAGAAATCAAGAGATCAACCATGAAGAAAATCAGTAACAACATAGGTGAACTCAATTGCACTGCCAAAGAACTGGTTATTATTAACATCTATCGACTACTTCATCCAACAATAACATTCTTCTCAAGCTTATATGGAGCATCCATTAAGATAGACTACATTCTAGGCCATAAAACACACCTTAACAAATTTAAAATCCTATGAATGTCTACTCCCAGGCCACAATAAGAAAGGTTGGAGTTACAAACAGAAACCAATAAAAGAAAGATAGCTGGAAAACCTCAAAACACTTAGGGATTACACAACACACTTTTAAATAATACATGGTTCATAGAAGAAATATCAAGAGAAATTTTACAATATTTTGGACAAAATGATAACACAACTTGTTAAAATTTGTGAAATGGAGAGAAAGCAGTGTGTAGTGGGAAATTTATAGGCTTGAATGCATGTATTAGAAAAGAAGAAAGATCTAAAATCCATAATCTAAGCTTCTATCTTAGAAAACTAGAAAAAGAACAAATTAAATTCGAAGTAGAGGAGAAAGAGGAAGATGATAATGGAGTAGGAGGACCCTAGTCTCATCTCATCCCAAAAACATGACTAGATAACTATCAAATCATCCTAAACACCCCAGAAATTGACCTGAAGATTGACAGAACAAACTCCACAACTAAAGGAAGAGAAGAGTCCACATAGAAGAAGGTAGGAAGTGTGAAGACATGGTTTAGGGGAGAAAGGGATCACGGTTGCTATAGAGGGGAGGGAGCCATGGTTGAGGAGAAGGGCAAGAGGGAGAGGAGCACACAGGTGAATGCACAAGGAGAATGTTTTCCCAAAGCCATTGGCTGGCAAATGAGAGGGACTGAATGTCATAGGTTCTTGCAACCAGTGGGGCTTGAAGCCTGGACTTCTAAAGGTCAGCAGGCTTGGCTGGGATAGAGACCAGAGGACACTGCTCTGCTCCTGGAGAGAAGACAGGCAAACAACCTGCGGGGCAGACAGTGTAGAAACGGAGATCCGAAGAATGCCTGGGGCACACAGTGAGGAGATTATTTGCTGTTATTGGAGGCACATCCCTTAGAGGCAGCATTCATGAGATGCCTCTCCAGGAACAAAGGAGCTTCCTGGCTCCATTTCCCTCCCCTGCTTCTCAGCATAAATGTAGAACCACCTGTGGGAAGCAGAACATTACTGACACTGGTTGCCTAACTTGCTTACACCAGGCCCCACCCCCTGGCAATCTGGTGGAACTGCCCTTCTCAGTCAAGCTTGCCTCAGTCCCAGGGCAACAGGCCCCTTCCTGAGAAGAACAGCACAAACCCCTGCCCATAATACCAATCCAGAGAGTACTGCAGAGCCTTAGTTCTGGTAGAAGCCGTGTCAGGTCTCTTTTCACAAGCAGACCAGAGTACACTTAGGTAAAACTCGCCACATTCAGGCCCAGGACCAAACACAGCCCATAGCTGGCAAAGAGAGCCTCTGCAGATGATTGGCCTGAAGGATAGAGCAGCCAAAACACAACAGCAGAGTGCACACAGCAAACATTGGAGACACTCCCTGAAGCACCAGGCCCTGGGCACTGCATAAGCTCTTCTTCATAAGGCCATTACTTTCAGGAGCAGGAGACCTAACTGGTTTTTCTAACACACAAAAGAAGGCAGAGACTTAGACAAAATGCCAAGACAGAGGAATTTATTCCAAATGAAAGAGCAAGATAAGGCCATGGCCAGAGGGCTAACTGAAACAGATACCAGTAACATGCATGATTTTAAAGAATTTAAGGGAACAATCATAAGGATACTCACTGGGCTTGAGAAAAGAAGACATCAGTGAGACCCTTACCACATAGATAAAAGAGTTAAAAAAGAATCAATCACAGATGAGGAATACAATAAACAAGATTGGAAACAGGTTTGATGCAATGAACAGCAAGCTGCAAGAAGCAGAGGAATTAATTAGTGACTTAGAAGACAAAATAATAGAAAATAATGAAGCTGAACAAAAGAGAGACAGAATTTTGCATCATAAGAATAGACTTAGGGAATTCAGTGACTCCATCAAATGTAATAATATTTGTATTATAGGAGTCCCAGAAGAAGAAGAGAGAGAAAAGGGGGCAGAAAATTTATTTGAAGAAATAATAACTGACTACTTCCCAAATCTGGGGTTGGAAACAGACATCCAGATCCAGGAGGCACAGAGAACTCCCATCAAAATCAACAAAAGTAGGCCAACATCAAGACATATTGTAATTAAATTTGCAAAATATAGTGATAAAGAAAAAAATCTTAAAAACAGTAAGACAAAAGAAGTCTTTAACTTAAAAGGAAGACCCATAAGCCTTGCTGGAGATTTCTCAGCGGAAACTTGACAAGCCAGAAGGCAGTGGCATGATATATTCAAAGTGCTGAATGGGAAAAATCTGCAGCCAAGAATACTCTATCCAGCAAGGCTATCATTCAGAATAGAAACAGATAAAGACTTTCCCAGACAAATAAACACTAAAGGAGTTTGTGACCAGTAAACCAACATTGCAAGAAACATTAAAGGGGACTCTTTGAATGCAAAAGAGAAATCAAAAGTGACAAAGACAAGAGAGGATCAGAGAAAATCTCCAGAAACAATGAGAAAACAGGTAACAAAATGGCACTAAATACATGTCCATCAATAATTACTTTGAATATAAATGGACTAAATGCTCCAATCAAAAGACATAGGGTGTCAGAATGGATTAAAAAAAAAACAAGACCCATCTATATGCTGCCTACAACAGACTCATTTTAGACCTAAAGACACCTGCAGATTGAAAGTGAGGGGATGGAGAAAAATTTATTATGCAGCTGGATAGCAAAGGAAAGTCAGAGTAGCAATACTTATTTCAGGTAAACTAGACTTTAAAACAAAGACTGTAACAAGAGACAAAGAAGTGCACTATATCATAATAAAAGGACAATCCAACAAGAAGATATAACAATTGTAAATATTTATGCCCCCAACATGGGAGCACCCAAATATATAAAACAATAACAAACATAAAATAACTGATAATAATATAATAATAGTAGGGGACTTTAATACCCCACTTATATCAGTGGTTGGATCATCTAAACAGAAAATAAACAAGGAAAAAATGACTTCGAATGACACAGTGAGCCAGATGGACTTAACAGATATATTCAGAACATTCCATCCTAAAACAGCAGAATATATGTTGAAGTGCACAGGGGACATTCTGTAGAAAAGATCACATATTAGGTCACAAATCAGGCCTCAACAAATACAAAAAGGCTGAAATCATACCATGCACTTTTTCTGACCACAACACTATGAAACTAGAAGTCAACCACAAGAAAAAATTTGGAAAGACCACGAATACATGGAGGTTAAACAACATGCTACTGAACAATAAATGGGTAAACCAGGAAATCAAAGAAGAAATAAAAAAAAACATGGAAACAAATGAAAATGAAAACACAATGGTCCAAAATCTTTGTGTTGCAGCCAAAGTAGTCCTAAGAAAGAAGTATATAGCAATACAGGCCTGCCTTAAGAAACAAAAAAAGTCTCAAATAAACAACCTAACCTTATACCTAAAGGAGCTAGAAAAAGATCAAATGAAGCCTAGAGTCAGCAGAAGGAATAAATAATAAAGATTAGAGCAGAAATAAATGATACAGAAACTAAATAAATAACTGAACAGATCAATGAAAACCAGAAGCTGGTTCTTTGAAAAAATTAATAAAATTGATAAACCCCTAGCCAGACTTATCAAAAAGAAAAGAAAAAGGATCCAAATAAATAAAATGAAAAACAAGACAGGAGAAATAACCAACACTACAGAAATACAAACAATTATAAGAATATATTATGAAAACCTGTATGCCAACATATTGGACAACCTGGAAGAAATGGATAAATTCCTAGAAACATAAAACTACCAAAATTGAAATAGGAAGAAATAGAAAACTTGAACAGACTGATAACCAGCAAAGAAATTGAATCAGTAATCAAAAATTTCCCAACAAACAAAAGTCCAGGGCCAGATGGCTTCACAGGCAAATTCTACCAAACATTTAAAGAACAGTTCATACCTATTCTTCTAAAACTATTCCAAAAAAATAGGAAAAGAAGGAAAACTTCCAAATTCATTCTGTGAAGCCACCCTAATACAAAACCAGATAAAGACTCCACTAAACAAGAGAATTCAGGCAAATATCCCTGCTGAACATGGATACAAAAACTCTCAATAAAATACTAGTAAACCGAACCCAACAATACATTAAAAGAATTATTCACCACGATCAAGTGGGATTTATTCCTGGTTTGCAAGGGTGGTTCAGTATTTGCAAATCAATCAACATGATACACCACATTAATAAAAGAAAGGATAAGAACCATATTATCGGGGCGGAGCAAGATGGCAGAGGAGTAGGAGACCTGGATTTCGTCTGGTCTCAGGAATTCAGCTGGATAGGGATCAAACCATTCTGAACACCTACAAACTCAACAGGAGATCGAAGAAAAGAAGAGCAACAACTCTCTCATCAGAAAAGCGACCACTTTCTGGAAGGTAGGACGTGCGGAGAAGTGAATCCGAGGCGATATTCGGGAGGATAGACGGCGGGGGAGGGGCCTCCGGCGGCCGCTTCTGGCAAGTGATAGAGCCGCGGAGCACAAAATCGGATCTTTTAAAAGTCTGCTCCACTGAGGGACGTCACTCTGGTGGCTAAGCGGGGGGTGGAACCCTCCGGGACAGTGTGGTCTCAGGACCCTCGGGGTCACAGAAAGACCAGGGGTGCCTGAGTGCGGCAGAGCTCCCAGGTATCGGAGCAGGGAAGCCGGCTGCAGAGGCGGAGCCCAGGCGCGGGCTCTCAGCTCGGGGTAGCCATAAACCGTGATCCGCGGCACAGTCGGGCCCCTGCTCCTCCAGCAGGGACCCAACAAGCGGCAGATCCGGGGAGACTCACCTTCCTCCCCTGGGAGGAGCCGCGCGGGAGTGCGCCGCAGGGATCTGCTGAGTTTGGAGACTCCACCCGGGGTCGGGTGCCAGAGATAGAAACGCGCGGTCACAGGCCGGGTGAGCACGGAGTGCGGCTGGAGACCGGGGAGACGGGAGTGACTGATGGCTTTTCTCTGGGGGCTCACTGAGAAGCGGGGCCCCGAGTTCCCGGCTCCTCCGCGGCGGAGATTGGGAGGCTGCCATTTTCACTCTCCACCTCCAAAGCTGTACGGAAAGCTCGCAGGGAACAAAAGCCCCGGAGAGCAAACCTGAGCAGATTACTTAGCTGGGAGGGGGCAAGGGCGGGGCAATTCTGCCTCCGGCAAAGACATTTGGAAACCACGGCAACAGGCCCCTCCCCAGAAGATCAGCGAGAACAGCCAGCCAAGACCAAGTTTACCCATCAATGAGAACGGCAGAACTCCAGCTCTAGGGGACTACTGCACATAGAATTCATGGTTTTTTTACCATGATTCTGTAGTCTTTCAAAGTTAATTTTTTTTTTAACTGTCTTTTTTTCTTTTTGAATTTTTCTTTTTCCCTTTTTCAACCAACATCTTATCAATCCCTTTTTTAAAAAAAAAAAATTTTTATTTTTCATTTTTAGAGTCATATTCTATCCCTTCATAGTAGTTACCCGTATTTTTGGCTTATATATATAAGTTGTTCTCTCTTTAAAATTTTGAGATAGTTTCTTCTAACAGATCAAAATATACCCTAAATCTCTAGTATATGGTGTTTTCTTTTCCCCTGCCTGATCACATCCTCTCCCTTTTTTTTTTTCTTTTTTTAAATCCTCTTCTTTCTTTTTTCAAACAACTTCTTATCAATTCCTTTTATAAAATTTTTTATAATTTCCATCTTTACAGTCATATTCCATCCCTTCATCATATCAACCCTTATTTTTGTACATATATAAGTTTTTCTTCCTTTAAAATTTTGGGAGGCACTTTCTTCTAAAAGACCAAAATACACCCCAAATCTAGTGTGTGGCACTGATCTATATACCAGCCTGATCATATTTGATCACATTCTGGTTTTTTTTGTTGTTGTTGTTTTGTTTTGTTTGTTTTTGTTTTTATCTTTATCTTTTTCTTTTTTCTCTCTTTCCCTTTCTTTTCCCACTGCTTCAGGTTTTTTCTGATTTGTTTAGAGTATATTTTCTGGGGACGTTGTTACTCTGCTAGCATTTTGTTCTCTCATTAATCTATTCTCCTCTGCACAAAATGACAAGATGGAAAAAATCACCTCAACAAAAAGAACAAGAGGTAGTACCGACTGCCAGGGACCTACTCAATACGGACATTAGTACGATGTCAGATCTAGAGTTCAGAATCATCACTTTAAAGATACTAGCTGGGCTTGAAAAAAATATGGAAGTTATTAGAGAAACCCTTTCTGGAGAAGTAAAAGAACTAAAATCCAACCAAGTAGAAATCAAAAAGGCTATTAATGAGGTGCAATCAAAAATGGGGGTGCTAACTGCTAGAATAAATGAGGCAGAAGAGAGAATCAGTAATATAGAAGATGAAATGATGGAAAATAAAGAAGCTGAGAAAAAGAGAGATAAACAACTACTGGATCACGAGGGCAGAATTCGAGAGATAAGCGATACCATAAGACGAAACAACATTAGAATAATTGGGATCCCAGAAGAAGAAGAAAGAGAGAGGGGGGCAGAAGGTATAATGGAGCAAATTATAGCAGAGAACTTCCCTAATTTGGGGAAGGAAACAGGCATGAAAATCCAGGAAGCACAGAGAACCCCTCTCAAAATCAATAAAAATAGGTCAACACCCCGACATCTAATAGTAAAACTTACGAGTCTCATAGACAAAGAGAAAATCCTGAAAGCAGCTCGGGAGAAGAGATATGTAACCTACAAGGGTAGAAACATTAGATTGGCAACAGACCTATCCACAGAGACCTGGCAGGCCAGAAAGGACTGGCAGGATATATTCAGAGCACTAAACGAGAAAAATATGCAGCCAAGAATACTATATCCAGCTAGGCTGTCATTGAAAATTGAAGGAGAGATAAAAAGCTTCCAGGACAAACAAAAACTAAAGGAATTTGCAAACACAAAACCAGCCCTACAGAAAATCTTGAAAGGGGTCCTCTAAGCAAAGAGAGAGCCTAAAAGCAACATAGACCAGAAAGGAACACAGACAATATACGGTAACAGTCACCTTACAGGCAATACAATGGCACTAAATTCCTATCTTTCAATAGTTACCCTGAATGTAAATGGGCTCAATGCCCCAATCAAAAGACACAGGCTATCAGACTGGATTAAAAAACAAGACCCATCGATATGCTGTCTGCAAGAGACTCATTTTCGACCCAAAGACAGCCCCAGATTGAAAGTGAGGGGGTGGAAAACCATTTACCATGCTAATGGACACCAAAAGAAAGCTGGGGTGGCAATCCTTATATCAGACAAATTAGATTTTAAACCAAAGACTGTAATAAGAGATGAGGAAGGACACTATATCCTACTTAAAGGATCTATCCACCAAGAAGATCTAACAATTGTAAATATCTATGCCCCTAACATGGGAGCAGCCAATTATATAAGCCAATTAATAACAAAAGCAAAGAAACACATTGACAACAATACAATAATAGTGGGGGACTTTAACACCCCCCTCACTGAAATGGACAGATCGTCTAAGCAAAAGATCAACAAGGAAATAAAGACTTTAAATGACACACTGGACCAAATGGACTTTACAGACATATTCAGAACATTCCACCCCAAAGCAACAGAATACACATTCTTCTCTAGTGCCCATGGAACATTCTCCAGAATAGATCACATCCTAGGTCACAAATCAGGTCTCAACCGGTACCAAAAGATTGGAATCATTCCCTGCCTATTTTCAGAACACAATGCTTTGAAACTAGAGCTCAATCACAAGACAAAAGTCAGAAAGAACTCAAATACATGGAGGCTAAAGAGCATCCTACTGAAGAACGAATGGGTCAACCAGGAAATTAAAGAAGAATTAAAAAAATACATGGAAACCAATGAAAATGAAAACACAACTATTCAGAATCTTTGGGATGCAGCAAAGGCAGTCCTAAGAGGAAAGTATATAGCAATACAAGCCTTTCTCAAGAAGCAAGAAAGGTCTCAAGTACACAACCTAACCCTACACCTAAAGGAGCTGGAGAAGGAACAGCAAATAAAGCCTAAACCCAGCAGGAGAAGAGAAATCATAAAGATCAGAGCAGAAATCAATGAAATAGAAACTAAAAGAACAGTAGAACAGATCAACGAAACTAGGAGGTGGTTCTTTGAAAGAATTAACAAGATTGATAAACCCCTGGCCAGACTTATCAAAAAGAGAAGAGAAATGACCCAAATCAACAAAATCATGAATGAAAGAGGAGAGATCACAACCAACACCAAAGAAATACAAACAATTATAAGAACATATTATGAGCAACTCTATGCCAGCAAATTAGATAACCTGGAAGAAATGGAGGCATTCCTAGAGATGTATCAACTACCAAAACTGAACCAGGAAGAAATAGAAAACCTGAACAGACCTATAACCACTAAGGAAATTGAAGCAGTCATCAAAAATCTCCCAAAAAACAAAAGCCCAGGGCCAGATGGCTTCCCAGGGGAATTCTACCAAACATTTCAAGAAGAATTAATACCTATTCTTCTGAAACTGTTCCAAAAAATAGAAATGGAAGGAAAACTTCCAAACTCATTTTATGAGGCCAGCATTACCTTGATCCCAAAACCAGACAAAGACCCCATCAAAAAGGAGAATTACAGACCAATATCCCTGATGAACATGGATGCAAAAATTCTCACCAAAATACTAGCCAATAGGATCCAACAGTACATTAAAAGGATTATTCACCACGACCAAGTGGGATTTATCTCTGGGCTGCAAGGTTGGTTCAACATCCGCAAATCAATCAGTGTGATACAATGCATTAACAAAAGAAAGAACAAGAATCATATGATCCTCTCAATAGATGCAGAAAAAGCATTTGACAAAGTACAGCATCCTTTCTTGATCAAAACTCTTCAGAGTATAGGCATAGAGGGTACATACCTCAATATCATAAAAGCCATCTATGAAAAACCTACAGCGAATATCATTCTCAATGGGGAAAAACTGAGAGCTTTCCCCCTAAGGTCAGGAACGCGGCAGGGATGTCCACTATCACCACTGCTATTCAACATAGTATTGGAAGTCCTAGCCACAGCAATCAGACAACAAAAAGAAATCAAAGGCATCCAAATTGGCAAGGAAGAAGTCAAACTCTCACTCTTTGCAGATGATATGATACTTTATGTGGAAAACCCAAAAGACTCCACCCCAAAACTGCTAGAACTCATACAGGAATTCAGTCAAGTGGCAGGATATAAAATCAATGCACAGAAGTCAGTGGCATTCCTATACACCAACAGCAAGACAGAAGAAAGAGAAATTAAGGGGTCGATCCCATTTACAATTGCACCCAAAACCATAAGATACCTAGGAATAAATCTAACCAAAGAGACAAAGGATCTGTACTCAGAAAACTATAAAATACTCATGAAAGAAATTGAGGAAGACACAAAGAAATGGAAAAACGTTCCATGCTCATGGATTGGAAGAACAAATATTGTGAACATGTCAATGCTACCGAGAGCAATCTACACATTCAATGCAATCCCCATCAAAATACCATCCACTTTTTTCAAAGAAATGGAACAAATAATCCTAAAATTTGTATGGAACCAGAAAAGACCCCGCATAGCCAGAGGAATGTTGAAAAAGAAAAGCAAAGCTGGCGGCATCACAATTCCGGACTTCCAGCTCTATTACAAAGCTGTCATCATCAAGACAGCATGGTACTGGCACAAAAACAGACACACAGATCAATGGAACAGAATAGAGAGCCCAGAAATGGACCCTCAACTCTATGGTCAACTCATCTTTGACAAAGCAGGAAAGAATGTCCAATGGAACAAAGACAGTCTCTTCAACAAATGGTGTTGGGAAAATTGGATAGCCACATGCAGAAGAATGAAACTGGACCATTTCCTTACACCACACACAAAAATAGACTCCAAATGGTTGAAAGACCTCAATGTGAGACAGGAGTCCATCAGAATCCTAAAGGAGAACACAGGCAGCAACCTCTTTGACCTCAGCCGAAGCAACTTCTTCCTAGAAACATCGCCAAAGGCAAGGGAAGCAAGGGCGAAAATGAACTATTGGGACTTCATCAAGATAAAAAGCTTTTGCAAAGCAAAGGAAACAGTCAACAAAACCAAAAGACGACCGACAGAATGGGAGAAGATATTTGCAAATGACCATCAGATAAAGGGCTAGTATCCAAAATCTATAAAGAACTTATCAAAGTCAACACCCAAAGAACACAGGCATCACAATTCCGGACTTCCAAGTTATATTACAAAGCCGTAGTGCTCAAAACAGTATGATACTGACACAAAAATAGACACATAGATCAATGGAACAGAATAGAAAATCCAGAAATGAACCCACAACTATGTGGTCAATTAATCTTCAACAAAGTGGAAAAGAATATCCAATGGGAAAAAGTCTCTTCAACAAATGGTGCTGGGAAAACTGGACAGCAACATGCAAAAGAATGAAACTGGACCACTTTCTTATCCCATAGACAAAAATATATTCAAAATGAATTAAAGACCTAAATGTGAAACCTGAAACCATAAGTATCCTAGAGGAGAGAACAGGCAATAAACTCTTTGACATCAGCC
This sequence comes from Neomonachus schauinslandi, assembly GCF_002201575.2. NCBI lineage: Eukaryota > Metazoa > Chordata > Mammalia > Carnivora > Phocidae > Neomonachus > Neomonachus schauinslandi. Next base: position 83,591,671 of record NC_058410.1, on the reverse strand, counting down.
ATAGCTACTTCTTTCTAGCTATGGCTCCTGAGGCAAGGGAAACAAAAGCAAAAATAAAGTATTGGGGCTTGATCGAAATAAAGGCCAAGGAAACAATCCACAAACTAAAAGGCAACCTAGTGAATGGGAGAAGATATTTGCAAGTGGCATATCCGATAAAGGGTTGGTATCCAAAATCTATAAAGAACTGATACAACTCAACACCCAAGAAACAAATAATCCAATTAAAAAATGGGCAGAAGACATGAATAGACAGACATTTTTCCAAAGAACAAATACAGGTGGCCAACAGACACATGAAAAGATGCTCAACATCACTTTTCATCAGGGAAATACAAATCAAAACTACAATGAGATATTACCTCATACCAGTCAGAATGGCTAAAATCAAAAACACAAAAAACAAGTATTGGGTAGGATGTGGAGAAAAAGGAACCCTCTTGCACTGTTGGTGGGAATGCAAACTGGTGCAGCCACTTTGGAAAACAGTATAGAAGTTCCTCAAAAAAGTTAAAAATAGAACTACCCTATGATCCATTAATCACACTACTGGATATTTTCCCCCAAAATACAAAAACACTAATTCAAAGAGATAAATACACCTTTATTTTATAGCAGCATTATTTTTTTTTTTAATTCATGAGAGACAGAGCGAGAGAGAAAGGCAGAGGGAGAAGCAGGTCCCAAGGAGCAGGGAGCCCGATGTGGGACCTGATCCCAGGACCCTGAGATCATGACCTGAGCCGAAGGCAGACGCTTAACCATCTGAGCCACCCAGGCGCCCGCAGCATTATTTACTATAGCCAAATTATGGAAGCAGCCCAAGTGTCCATGGATAGGTGAATGGATAAAGAAGATGTGGTATATACACAATAGAATATTATTTAGCCATAAAAAATAATTGAAATCTTGCCATTTGTAATGACATGGATGGGGCTAGAGAGTATAATGCTAAGCAAAATAAGTCAGAGAACAACAAATACCATATGAGTTCACTTGTATGTGGAACTTAAGAAAGAAACCAAATGAGCAAAGGAAAAAAATAAAAAGAGACAAACCAAGAAACAGACTCTTAACTATAGAGAGCAAACTGATGGTTACCTGAGAGTGAGGGGATGGGTGAAATAGGTGATGGAGATTAAGGAGGGCACTTGTGGTGAGTACTGGGTGTTTTATGGAAGTGTTGAATCACTATATTATACACCTGAAACTGATATTACACTGTATGTTAACTAACTGGAATTTAAATAAAAACCTAAAAAAATTAAATTGAAAATAAGCAGAAGAAATTAAATAATAAAAATTAGAGCAGAAATCAATAAAATTGAAAACAAGAAATCAGTACCAAAAATCACCAAAACAAAAGCTAGTTCTTTGGAAAGATGAATAAAATTGATATGCCTCTAGCCATACTATCTAAGAAAAAAAGAAAGCATAAGTTGCTGATATCACAAGTGAAAGGGGACATCAGTACAGATCCCATGGACTTTAAAAAGATAATAAAGGAACATGATGAACAGCTCTATGCTCACAAATTTGATAACCTAGCTGAAATGAGTCAGTTCCTCAAATGACACAAAACACACAAGAAGAACTAGAAAATCTGAATATGCCCATACCTATTTAAAGAAATAGAATTAATAATTAATGACCTTTCAAAACAGAAAGCACCAGTCCCAAATGGGTTCACTGGTGAATTCTACCAAACATTGCAGGAAGAAATTGTACAGTTTTCTACAGTCTCTTCCAGAAGATGGAAACAGAATACTTCCTAATTCATTCCATAAGGCCTGCATTACCCTAATACCAAAACCAGACAAAAACATTATAAGAAAAGAAAACTATAGATGAATCTCTCTCATTAACATATATGTAAAAATCTTCAACAAAATATTAGAAAATCAAGTTTAACAATATTTAAAAAGGATTATGCACCATAATCAAGTGGGATTTATCTCAGGTATATAAGGTTGATTCAATCAAAAATCAATTAATGTAATTCATTACATGAACAGCTAAATAAGAAAAATTGCATGATCATATTAATGGATACAGAAAAACATTTGACAAAATTTAACACCCACTCCTGAGAAAAACTTTCAGCAAATTAGGAATAGAGAGGAACTTCTACAACTTGATAAAGTAGAGGTACAAAAACCCCATAGCTAACATTGTACTTTAATGGTAAGAAACTCAAAAACTTCCCACTAAGATCAGGAATAAGGCAAGGATGTTTCCTCTTTCAACTGCTTTTCAACATTGTACTGGAAATATAAGAAAATGAAAAAAGAGTTATATAGATTGGGAAGGAAGAAATAAAACTATTTACAGATGACAGGGTCATCTATGTAGAAAATCTGAAAGAATCAATGAGAAAAAATCCTGGAACTAATGCAGTTATAGCAAGGTTGTAGGATACAAAGTTAATATATAAAAGTCAGTCACTTTCCTATATACCACCAATGAACAAGTAGAATTTGAAATTAAAAACGTATTACCATTTACATTAGCACTCAAAAAAAAAAAAACCTACGTTTATTTCTAACAAAATATGTACAAAATCTATATGAGGAAAACTGCAAAGCTTGTATGAAAGATATCAAGGAAGAACTAAATAAATGGATAATCATGTTCATGGAGAGAAAGATTAAATATTTTCAAGATGTCAGTTATTCTCAGCTTGATCTGTAGATTCATCACAATTCCAATCAAAATCCCAACAAGTTATTTTGTGGATACCGACAAACTGATTCTAAAGTTCATATGGAGAGGCAAAAGACACATGATAGTCAACTCAATGTTGAAGGAGAAGAACAAAGTGAAAGGACTAACACTACTCAACTTACACACTTACTATAAAGCTATAATAATGAAGACAATGTGGTATTGGCAAAAGAAGAGACAAATAGATTAATGGAACAGAATAGAGAGCCCATAAATATAGCCAACTGATCTTTGACAAAGGAGCAAAGACAGTACAATGAAGCAAAGGTAGTCTTTTCAACAAATGGTGCTGGAACAGCTAGACATTCACATGCAAAAAAAAAAAGGAAAGAAAAATGTAGACACAGACCTTAAACCTTTCACAAAAATTAACTCAAGGGCGCCTGGGTGGCTCAGTTGGTTAAGCGACTGCCTTTGGCTTAGGTCGTGATCCTGGAGTCTCAGGATTGAGTCCCACATCGGGCTCCCTGCTCAGCAGGGAGTCTGCTTCTCCCTCTGACCCTCCCCCTTCTCATGCTCTCTCTCATTCTCTCTCTCAAATAAAAAAATAAAAATCTATTAAAAAAATTAACTAAAAAATGGATCACAGACCTAAATGTAAAATGCAAAACAATAAAAAAAACTGATAAGTTCTACTTCATTAAAATTCAAACCAAATAAAAATGAAGATGTCCTTCAATAGGTGACTAGATAAATAAACTCTGCTACATCCAGACAATGCAATATTATTTAGCTCTAAAAAGAAATGAGTTATCAATTCATGAAAAGACATGGAGGAAACTTAAATGCATATTACCAAGTGAAAGAAGCCAGTCTGAAAAGGTTACTACTGTATGATTCCAACTATATGACCTTCTGGAAAAGGCGAAACTGTGAGAAAGTATCATTAGTAATTGTCAGGGGTTATGAAGGAGAGAGGAATGGATAGGTAGAACACAGAGGATTTTCAGGGCAGTTAAACAATTCTGTATGATACTACAATGGTTGATACATGTCATTATATATATATATTTTTAAGATTTTATTTATTTATTTGACAGAGAGACACAGCAAGAGAGGGAACACAAGCAGGGGGTGTGGGAGAGGGAGTAGCAGGCTTCCCGCCGAGCAGGGAGCCCAATGCCGGACTCGATCCCAGGACCCTGGGAACATGACCTGAGCTGAAGGCAGACGCTTAATGACTGAGCCACCCAGGCACCCCAGCATGTCATTATATATTTGTCAGAACCCATAGAATTCACAACACCAAGAGTGAATCTCATGTATACTATGGACTTTGATAATAAAGTGTCAAGTGTATTCATCAATTACAACAAGTGTATCACTGTGGTTGCGTGTCAGTTGTGGAGGAGGTTCTGCATGTATGGGGGCAGAGGGTACATGGGAGCTCTTAGTACTTTCTGCTTACTTTGTTAGGACTCTAAAACTTATCTAAAAATAATATCTGTTAATTTTAAAAAAAGGTTACACAAGAATGCCTTTTATTTTCTATAGACTAGTACTCAAGAATTGGAAATGTTATCAAATCAACTGCAGCAAAATTGAAAATAATGATGTCAGTACATGTATACAAAACTACTACTTATCATATAAGATGTGAAAAATTTTTATTCATCTCTCCATTCTTCTAATTAGTGTAAAGACTTTGTTATTCATGGGCCATTGACAACTTTAAAATTGCCCTCCAGAGTCACATGTCTTAAACTTATTTGATCCCAAAAGTTTTTAAATTGTGATGTATTGACAGAACCCCAACAGGAACTCATTAATCTACAAGTGTTTCATATGCCTTAAACATTAAAAATATCACCACTATGTGCTAAAAGTACAAAACTAGACAGTGCAAATGAGCAGATGGTCAACCTCAGTCTTCCAGCACCCAGGTTGGTGAATGCTGTGGATGCTTTAGCATACTGATCAAATGGCATATATCATGTGCTCTTTTTTTAACTTCCTAATACTCTTGAGAATTTTTCTTAAAGTTAGATTCTAGCATAAGAATAAAAACAAATATATACGTATCTTAAACTTTTTCTTACATTAAAAAGATACATCTGGAAGGAAAGGAATTGTCAGTATTTTTGCATAGAACACTTACTAACATCTTGAAACACTCATGTTCTATAGAGTAGGGTTTGGAAAATTCTGCACTAGGTGATGAACTCTCTTCAGAATGAAGGAGGAATGTTCTGTTGGAAGACCCCAGGTGAACAAGCAGTATTTTCTTCCATCCTGGCAAACACTGATGAGAATCCTAACAGTGAATTTGCTGAGCTATAGTGTCATTTCTTCTCTTAAGAGATGCTGCTGGAAACGGGACATATTATATTCCTTCAAAAGCTCGTGGTCTCTTGATGTACATATGTATGCTGAGTCTGTTAGGGCTGGCAGAAATGATTAAAAACCTTCTTGAAAATGGGATAGCCTCTTCAAGAAATGATAAATATTAAATTCATAAGCCAGTATTCCATTTATGGTTTAGTTTGATATATAGGACTCTCAGGATCTCTAACCTGATCTATCAGTGATTTCCTTCCTCTCTTTATACAACCATCCTGGAGGGTATATTTTCTACATAAAGAAATGAGAAAAGAACTACTTCATATCTCTACAGCGGGTATCATATTTATTTTCATCTGTATTGTATGTAGAATTAATTTGATTTTTTTAATTGGATTTTTTTTGAGAATTTTTTATTGTTATGTTAATCACCATACATTACATCATTAGTTTTTGATGTAGTGTTCCATGATTCAATGTTTGTGCATAACACCCAGTGCTCCATGCAGAATATGCCCTCTTTAATACACATCACCAGGCTAACCCATCCTCCCACCCCCTCCCCTCTAGAACCCTCAGTTTGTTTTTCAGAGTCCATCGTCTCTCATGGTTCGTCTACCCCTCCGATTTCCCCCGCTTCATTCTTCCCCTCCTGCTATCTTCTTCTTTTTTTTTTCTTAACATATATTGCATTATTTGTTTCAGAGGTACAGTCTTGCACAATTCACAGCGCTCACCATAGCACATACCCTCCCCAATGTCTATCACTCAGCCACCCCATCCCTCCCACCCCACCTCCCACTCCAGCAACTCGCAGTTTGTTTCCTGACATTAAGAATTCCAGAGAAAGACATGTATCATATGACATCACTGATAGAATTAATTTGATTTAAATGTTCAATTAATGCAAAAAGCATAAAACATTTTCATAATTGTCAGTGTTAGATGCCAGAGACCAAGTGGAATAACAAAGAGTATTGTGACCACAGATCATTCATGGAGACAGAATGTCATTGAGTGATGCACATTCACCATAATCCAGGCTTTGTATATCCATGTCCTCTAATGCATTGATTTTCTTTTAATAGAGGTTCAGTTACTGAGAGAAGGACTAAAAAGCTATTTTCTCATTGTGTATTTCAATGTTGCAGCTTTGGTATATAAACATGGTGCTATTGATACCATAAAAATTTGTATAAAAAATGCCTGTGGACAAGGGCGCCTGGGTGGCTCAGTTGGTTAAGCACTCTGACTTTTGCTCAGATCATGATCTCAGGGTCCTGGGATGGAGCCCCATGTCCAGCTCTGCCGGGAGTCCGCTTGTCCCTCTCCCTCTGCCCCTCCCCCAGCTTGTGAACACATACACTCTCTCTCTCTCTCTCAAATAAATAAATAAAATCTTTTAAAAAATTTATCTGTGGACAAAAAAATGTAAATTTGCATTGTGGATACAAAAGAAAATAATCTAATAGAGGTTCTTTTTGAAGTAGAACACTGACTCAGAAATTTCCTTGATTTTTATTTTCCATTGCAGACATAAACTTAGTTCAGTTTCTTTCTATGGTTTAATCATATATTATTGGATATCTAAAAATATCATTAACTTAACAATACAATCCTTCAACAAATACCAGTGTACTAAAGAAAAGCACAAGATAGAGAATAAGAGCATAACTGTGACAAAAAATTCTACAGCACCACGTCAGTGGAAATATAGAGAAAGAAGTAACAAAGTGAAAGCATGAACAACATACTGTGGAAACAATCAGATATTTGCTGTGCCATCTATTGTATGAATCATACTTTTTTTTGAAATATAAAAACTACACATATTGTATCTTATGTTTCCAAAACTAAAACAAATGAATGTGCTTTAATCTGAGAATGAAAAGGTAGTGGCTGTGATAGCTCACATTTCAGAAAGTATCAGATAATTCTAATTTTTGGAGAGGTTCGACATGGTATTATCTCTCTGTTTATTTTTGAATATTGTAAATTCTTCCTCTGAATGGAGAGGATAATGTATAGAACTTGAAGTTTCTTCTGTGTAACTTATCTTGAGAAGCCTGTTCAGTTAGTTGCTATATCTCATTTTTCAAGCAATTTTCTGACCCTGAGGAGCAATTAAGAAAGACCTCTTCCTGGCTGCTTTGCTAAATGTTCTTAGTGCCATCTGCTGCATGCTTCCGGCTACTGTAGGGGGAAACTACTGTAGTTAGTAGGAGTTTATGAATCTTAGAAAGAGCTGACGTCATATTTATCAATTTGCAATCCATGTGTGGAAAGAAAACACACTGGAGTAGCATTCTCATATAGAAAACTCTTTTGAAACTATCTTAGAAATAGTTAACAATAATTTGCTTTGTGGTTCTTACACTAAATATTTATCTAATGTACTCTATTTCCTCTCTTTAAAAAGTCTTTGTGTAATAATTTCACCTGATACCTATCAGTAACATCAGCTTCAGCTCTTCTAAAGTGAAGCTATTAATATCTTTCAGCTTGCTCCTTAGAAAAGGAATGAATCTATTGTATTCAGAAGCAGCAAAAACAATTTGATGGCACTAATAAAGTTTATTGGGTGTATTTTTTCTATTAAAGGGCTTATTTTTGAGCTAAAAAATAAATAGGGAGATATAGAAAGGCATTTAAAAAATAGATGATCTCATTATTCTGAAAAGCATTTAAAAGATACATGTTGATAGCTAACTACTACCTAAGTGTAGAGAAAAATCTGCTTGTGATTATGTCATTTTGTGGAATAGGTAAGTATCCAGGTATGCAACCCTATGATTCCTTAACCAACAATGCCATTTGGAAATGTAGTCTGTAACTCTTCTGAAGACTGATGCATATCATATAACCATATCCCTTTCATATTTTATTTCCTGACTTAGATTGTCTTTTTCTGGAATAAAATTCATTAAAATGTAAGATCTGGTGTGTGTTAAGGTGGCTATCAGTGAAGACCAAGCTCTTGAGTCTATTCTGGTTCTGATTTGTCCTCTTGTTCTAATTCTGAAGGTCCTGAATGTCCTTAAGGTTCAAAGAAGTATTCTGCCTAGAGTGACTCATTATTATTATTATTATTATTATTATTATTATTTCACACTCGCTGTGCAACATGCTCCGTTAAGATAATTACATAGTTTAATCCTTAACGGTTGAATTTATTATCTAAAATATATGGATATAAAATACCCAAAGAAGATGGCCAGTCCTTATCTTTTAAACTATCTACCTGCAACAGTTACTCTTAGCAATCCCTTGGGCAGATTTTTTCTTTTGTTCCAAAGAATCAAACCTTTCTTGCACCCTCTCTACAGACCATCCTCATCTGGCAGATAATTAAGTCAAGAATCCTATTCCCTATAGTGTTTTAAGATGTTAGCCTCCTAAAAAGTACACAAGCCATTATCTCAATATTGGAAATGAAGCAGACTCTGTAATAATGCAAAACATGTTTAATTATGTATAATAATGCAAAATGATGAAGAAATTAGAAGTATTAGAGTGAAAGACTGCATGGACAAATATGATCAGAGGCCCTGCAAGGTAATAACGAACATACTGCAAAAATACTTAGATTGTCAGGACTCTTGAAAGAAAATGTCAGTTATTATTTCTGAAAGCCAGTTAACTGGAGTTGATCAAAATCTTTCCTAATCACAGTGAAAATAATATTTATATTTTCTTTTTTAGTCACTAAAATAAATGTTGTTTTGTATTCATAGTGTTTAATGCAAGCTTCGGTGTACTCCTTAGGAATTTTTGTCACATACACCCTAAGGTGGGAAAAGAGTACTTGTTTGCCAAGAATGCCTAGAATATCTGCTTTATTTCTTTCTAAGACACCCTATTTGGGGTTAGTAAATAAAGCCATGAGATAGCTACTGTATTCTATCTGTCCTCAGTCTCCCTTTTCATGTTCTATCCAGTACCCAAGTTTTTATGCTCTCCTGATGCCCCTTCTCCTAGGTCCAAGTAATCTGATAAAGCCCATTCTCTCCACACTATGGTAACATGGGAAATTATACATCCATAAGAAACAACCATATAGGCAGGGTAGTTCCTTCAAAACACCTGCATGTCAGAGTAACCCTTACCATAGCTATAGCTATGATGGGCCAGTTTTGCTTACCTGTTATGGTTGGAAAGTGTGTACTGCACCCTATGTATTCAAGTCTTTTCATTTGACATTATTTAACCCATAATTTCTCAAAAGAAAGTAGTAGTAAAACTGGCGTTTGAGCCTAAGTCCACTGGGCTCCAAAATATATTTCTTTTTCAGAGAACTACACAACAAATACCAAAAGAGCTATATAAAAAGCAGAGTTAGACCCAGGACATCTCATGGGTTTTTGCCAGCGATCTAGCCTATGCTGTTCAGAGACTTGGTCGAGAGTAAAAATCCAACATTTAGTCTTATTTTTCCACCTGTAGTTTGACTTAGTTCTTTAAAGATACCCCTTAACTCAGTCACCTGACATGTTTAACATTTAGTCTAACTCATGGAGTATGTTACCTAAAAATATCTTCTGTTATCCCTCTCTAGGCCCGGTTTTCACACTTAGTTCAGTCTCTCTTGCCTGCTCCTTCCCCATTTGCCTTCCCTTTTGGATTAACACACATTCTCCACTACACCAACTTCTCTCTTTTCTACCTTTTAGGAGAGGGATTTCTCGAAACATTCCAGAGAAGACAGAAAAGGTCTGGAAATTAATTTAGCAAAACAAATGAGGCGAATATAAGAGAAAATTTGCAGGAATAGCTTGCAATAATAAGACAGATAAAAATTGGGGATTTACTGTGCTGGAAGAATGGAACAGGCCATTTCTAGGTAATAGTGGCTCAACAAAACAAAAAGCCTCTTGAAAACCAACACTTGAAAGTTTAGAATCAGTTTGCTTCTGAGACAGCCTTTTTTAGGGTTTTATCAAGCATAAAATGTTCAGTATCTTTCAGTAGAAATGTGAAAAGGCACTCCTAAGGCCCTCTCAGATTCATGCTTTGTTCAAAGCCTAAACATTAAACTTCAGTTCTATCCCCTAACAAGAGCATACACTCAGCTCTCCCCTGGAGATTTGCAGGAATGAGGCTAGCCCTGAGGAGACAAGTGGGTAATCTCAAATTCCTCTGTGACTCTGTAGTGGGGTAAACATTCTCTGCCCACTGAAAGACGTTTAAACAGTCATGTGACCACCTGCATATTTTTTTTAAATTTATTTATTGTACTGAATATTACTTTAGGATGCTATAATTGACTTTGATTCCCTTTACCATTCATTTTTCTGATTGTAATATTCATTCTCTATTTTGCTGAATAAATTGGACCAGATTAATTTCCATGGTATAAGAAATGGTATAGTGTAGGAAAATATTCTTTTCGATTTGTTACCTGATAACACTATAGAGTTGACCCTTGAACAGTACGGAGGGATTAGAAGTATAACATGACTCCCAGAAACTTAACTACTAATAGCCCTCTGTTGACCAGAAGCCTTACAATAACGTAAGCAGTATATTGACACATATTTTATATGTTCTATGAATTACATACTGTATTTTTACAATAAAGTAAGCTAAAGAAAATAAAATGTTATTAAGAAAATCATAAGAGAAAATACATTTATAGTACTCCACTATAAAAATATAAAAAAATATTTAAAAATCCACATATAAGTGGACCTGCACAGTTCAAACCTATATTGTTCAAGGGTCAACTATACAAGCCAATATAACCACTGAAAGTTTAGTATTAAAAAGGTGACTGTAATCAGCTTTTTAAAATTCCTAATTAATGATGCCTAAAAAATACAAGGAATGTTTCCAGATGAACATGGCTATGGAAGTCAGCATTAACCTCCTTCTCCTATTGGGAAACATAGAAAAGCAACAAAAACCTAAAATCTACATTTTTAGTGAAACTGGAAGACAGATATATTCCTGACTCAATACATGTAAGGCTGGAAAAGAAAAAATGTTTTGTTTTGTTTTTTACATTATTACCAGCAGCGTATGAGAGTTCTATTTCTTCCGCATTTTCACCAACACATGGTATGGTCAATCTTTTTAATTTTAACCATTTGAACAGGTGTGTGGTTATATTTTGTTGTGATCTTAATTTGTATTTACCTAATGACTAGTGAGGGTAAACACCTTTGCATGTGCTTATTTGCTGTCAGATTATCTTTGGTGAAGTGTCTTCTAAAAGATTCTGCTGATATTAAAATTGAGTTGTTTTTTGTATTATTGTGTTTTGAGAATTCAAATTTTGCCAGTTGAATGGTGGGCAATGAGGGGTAGTATTTTTATTTCATAATGATTTTAACTGGCATTTCCTTGGTTAAAAATGAAGTCAAGAACTTTTACAAAGGTTTATTGGCCTTTCAGACTCCTTTTTTGGGGGAAGTTCCTATTTACCTATTTTGCCCACTCTTTTGTATTGGATTTTCTTGCTTCTTATTGATTTATATGAGCTCATTGTATGCTTATGGATATGAGTCCTTTATCTGTTAGCAAACGTCTTTTCTCTGGCTTGTCTTTTAATCATTATTTATAGTACCTTTTGATGAACAAAATTCATAATTCTAACATAGTCATACTGATCTTTTCCTTTATGGTTTGTGCTTTTTCTGTCTTATTTGAGAAACATTTCCCTTCCCAGATGTCATGAATATATTATGCAAACTTAGTTCCAGTAGCTTTAGCATTGTGCCTGTCCCATTGGGTGCCTCATCCACCTGTGAACAGTGTAAGATAGAGATCCACATTAATTTTTTTCCACATAGATACTTAATTATCACTGTGTTGTTTAAAGGCATCCTTTCCCACTGCTCTCCACTGCTTAATCCAATGTCTGTACATGCATGATTCTGCTTGTAGGGTCTCTCTTCTGCCCCATTGAACTCTCTTAACTATTCCACACTGTTACTAGGTCTTAATAATCTGGTTGAGATATCTGATAACTTGTCATGTTTCACACACTAACATATCTACCACTCTGTTTGCTTCTTATTCCTTTATGCATCTTAAATCTCTCATCTGGAGTCATTTTTATTCTTATTAAACCCATCCTTTAGGATTTATTTTAATATAGTTTTATCGGTGTGGAACACTCAATTTTTTTTAAACTGAAGGTATCTTTATTTTACCTTCATTTTACAGGATAACTTCTCTGGCTATCTATCTTAAAACCCTGGAGATATTATTCTACTGACTCCTAGCATCTTTGGTTGCTGTTAAGGGGCAAGCTGCCAGTCAAGCTACTGTTCCTTTGGAAGTAATTTTCCATTGCTTTCTCCTCTTGTGTTTCACATTTTCTCCTTGCCTTAGGTATTCTATATTTTCATTATTATGTGTCAAGATGTGTGTTTCTTTTTCTAATTCAAATTTTGTTGAAATAATTGTAGACTCACATGCAGTTGTAAGAAATAATACAGAAATCTCATGTACGCTTTCCCTAGTTCTCCCCAATGTTAAAATTTTATGAAACTGTAATATATATCAAAACCAGGAGATTAACACTTGAACAGTTCTCTGATCTTATTCAGATCTCTCCAGTTTTACTTGTACTTGTGTGTGTGTGTGTTTAGTTTTATACAATTTTATATCCTATGCTAGTTTGTGTGTCCCTTACCCCAGTCAAGATAAAAAATAGTCCCTATACCACAAGAATCCTTCTTGTTGACTTTTTATAACCACACCCATCTCCCTCTGCAGCCTCTTGGGTCTGGAGGGACAAACTAGAAAAATCAATTCCTACCTGTGTTATTTTAAATCTTTGCAATCTATGTTCTATGTCTCTTAGTGCATCATTTCCATTTTCCATCTTTTTGTCCCTTCAGGCTGGATTGTGGAAAATTTATTCTAACCTATCCTCTAGCTCACTCATTTTCTTTTCGGCTATTTCTAGTCAGCTGGTAAATCTTTCCACTGAGTTCTTAATTTTAGTTAGAGTTTTAGGATGAGAAGATTGATTTGATTTTTCTTAAATCAGTATAATTTTAAAAATAATTTTATGTGCCTTAAGCCTGTTATTTTTTATTTTTTTAGCTTTTAAATATAAGTTGTCTTTTAGTATGTGTCTTTTAATTTAAATATTTGAATGCTTTATGATGTCTTTCTACCATCTACTTTTTTCTGCTGGTTCTAATTTATGGTATTTTCTTTTCTAATCATTGTAGTTGAAAACAATTAGTTGCAGAAATAATTTGAGGCCTCAAAAGAGAATTTTTATTTGCTTTTGCTGGGGTGGGAGGGGCACTACAAAAGTGTAATCAGCTGAAGCTACATGTTCAAGTAAGGGCTTCTTTGCTTCTCTCTCATCCTTTCTCGGAGAGTATAGCTCTTTTCAGACTCTGCAGTGGGTAGGAAATGATTTTTGAAGTCTGTCCTTTAGCCCCAGGAGGTTGCCAAAACCACAGCTCAGTTCCACAGCTATTTCTTTGAATAGACAAATACCCTCTAGGCAAAAGTAGCTTTTAGTGTTGGGCTTAGTCTGAATTTTCAGTTTATCCCTGATTTTGGCCAGGTAACTCTTCACTATTTTATTAACTCCTATATGCTTTTAGAAATTTTTGAAACCTTTTATCTGGCTTTTTTTAGTTATTTCAGGGTGCTGAGGGCCCACTAAATATCATTCTACACTTTTTGAAAGTTTGAATCATGTCAATGTAGTATCAACTTAGAAATTATACACACACACACACACACACACACAAAAACACATATTATAGAAGGATTCCAAAGATGCACTTGTGGGAGTAGGAAAATTTGGGAGAATTTTATCACAACTATCCATGCCATAATACTCTGTAAAATCAGCTGCACAACCAGGGAGTCTGTGTTTTGTTATTTACTTTTGAGGTTTTAAAAAAAGATGTACAGATTGCCAAAACTCCTTGGCACAAATACAACTAAAACACAGAATGAAGCGTGGGGGTAAAGGAGAGTAGACTTATTTTCCATATTAATCACATAAGTTCGTTTACTAGTGAAAGTTTTTAAGGCAGTTGAATTTAAAATAATGTATCAGTTGGGATTTTGTTTGGCTTTCATTTTTTAGTTTTAAAAGCTAAATTAGCTAAAAAGAAAGATAACTGGTACTGTTACATTCAGTTTGTCTTCAGTAGCCTTGGAGGTTTTGGAAAAGTCACTAAATGAGTCTATGAAGATAAGAGAGTAAGAGGGGGAATCCTGCACAAGAAAGCTCATGCTTTAATCTCTAATTAATTGAAGGCACATCTCTCAGCAACTACAAAAAGCAATAACTAAGTGCTTCTACACATTGGTTCCTTGGTCAGCAGTTATGCCTTAAGCAAAGAGTTACAGATTATAAACTCCTTAAAGTGGGGAACTATTCAGATAACACTAATGAGGAGAGATATAAAGACCCACATAAAATTGAGGGAAAAAACCTGAAGAGTATATACTTGGCATAGACGTTCCTATTTAAAATCCTGTAAAATAAAGTAGCAATAGTTGGTACTTCGTAATGTTGACTGAAAACAGTAAGATATTTTCACATAAAAGAACTATAATTTAAATTAAAACAAAAGATCATGTGGAATATCTATAAATAAATCCCATTTAACATTGTCTTTAAGTGCATCCTACTTAATCTTAGTTAAAGTATCCTCAGACAACAAATTCACTCAAAGATCAGGCTGTCCTTTACCTCAAGATATTTTTGTCTCTCTACCTAGAACAATCTTAAGAAGGTCAAGAATAGTAAAGATCTGTGAGCTATCATTATCCTCCTCTTCATCTGTTTTTCCTACCAAAAATGGTTTAGTAATGTCAGAGGGGCTCTACATTGAAAAAAAAAGATACTTAAGAAATTGTATCAGGATTGACTTATTTAGAATCAGATCTACTCTGGGATGTTCTCAGGTTAACACTAATGTCTCACACAAAATGAACTATTAGAAGTTTTCCAGATTGGGATGCCTGGATGGTACAGTCATTTAAGCATCTGACTCTTGGTTTTGGCTCAGGTTGTGATCTCCAGGTCCTAGGAGTGAACCCTGCATAGGGCTCCGTGCTCTAAGGCACAGTCTACCTCAGATTCTCTCTCCCTCTCCTTTGGCCCTCCTGCTCATGCTCTCTCTATCTCTCTCTAAGATAAATAAATCAATCTTAAAAAAAAAATTTCTCGGGTGATCACATTATGAACACAGCACTTACTGAAAATAGTTTTTTTAAAAATTATGTAGATACAAAAATACAAATAAAATATGTATAAAGTACAAAAACTAGCAGTGCAATACTTCAACACTTACCTACCCCCTGGTTACAGAAACCCATCTTTACTATCACTTCTTGAATTTGCCTTTTTTCTCCTGAGATTCACCCATGTTGTATGTGGTTGTAGTTCACTCATTTTCCAGTTGTTTATTGTTCCCTTGTACGAATACCCTGCAATTTATTTTTTCAGCCTGCTAGTAGGTTGTTTTCAGTTTTTTGCTGTTAACAAACAATGCTTCTAATAACATTCTTACAAATATTTCCTGGTATCCATGTGCATGTAATTTTAAGGAATATAGACAAGGGTGTAATTTGTAGGTCATAGGATTGGTGTATCTTCAATTCAATTGGAAAATGTCCAATATTTTTGAAGTGTGTTCCCATTTACACTTCCACCAAAAGTACACAGTGGTCTGTGGCTCCATGCATTAGGCAAAAATACCATGTTCTCGGGCGCCTGGGTGGCTCAGTTGGTTAAGCGACTGCCTTCGGCTCAGGTCATGATCCTGGAGTCCCAGGATCGAGTCCCGCATCGGGCTCCCCGCTCAGCGGGGAGTCTGCTTCTCCCTCTGGCCCTCCCCCTCTCATGTGCTCTCTCTCTCTCTCAAATAAATAAATAAAATCTTAAAAAAAATACCATGTTCTCATATTTAAAATTTTTTGCCAATGTAGTGGATATGAATTAACTTCTCATAATGGGCTTAGCCATTCCTCTGATTTTTAATGAGATTGAACATCTTATATATTTTCTGACTTTCTGTTTTTCTCAAGTGAAATGACTCTACACTATTTCTTTTTCCTTTTGGCCCATTTTATTGGATTGTCTTTTTCCTGTTGGTTTGTGTGATTTCTTTATATATCCTGAACTCTTAATTCTTTGTCAGTTACATATATTGCAAATTTCTTCCAAATTTGGTTTGTCTTTTTATTTAAGTTGTGGGTATTCTGAGCAGAAGTCCTTTTTTTCAGTGTCCCATTAGTATATACTTTGGGTCGTGTTTTAGAAAGCTATCTCTATGCTGTGGGCATAAAGATATTTTCCATCATTACATCAATTGGAAATTATTTTTGTGTTTGTGTTTAGGCCCAATTTCATATTTCCCCATAGTTATCCCAATGCCTTTTATTTAAAAGTCCCTTTATCACCTTTAATATGAAATGCCAACGCATCATCAGTCAAGTTTATATGTTTATTCTATTTCTGGGCTCTCTTTTGTTTTGTTGACTGTCTTGATTATTATAGTTTTATAATTATTCTTTACAATTTATTTCAGTAAGGCAAGTTTATTCTTTTCAGGAATGCCTTAGCTATTTTTGGACCCTTTGCTCTTCAATATAAGTTTTAGAATAAGTTGGTTTGTTAAGCCCCATGACAAAATAAAAAGCACACAAACAAAAAACAAGTTTCATCAGAATTTTTTTTAGAATTACGTTGAATATACAGATTAACTAAAGGGAAAGCTGATGTTTTTTAAATTATATCTTCCAACTTATAAATATGGCATTTCTCTCCATTTATTTATGTCTTAATGCCATTCAGTTAAGTTTTATAATTTTCCCCGTGAATGTCTTGAATATTTTTTGTTAATTTTTTAAGTTTTTTTTTTAATTCCAGTTACTTAACATACAGTGCACAGTTTCAAGTGCACAATATAGCGATTCAACACCTCCATACAACACCCTGTCTTACAAATTCCTTAATAATTTATTCTTAGGTCTTAATTTTTAAAATTTCATGTAAGTGTTATTTGTTTGATTCCATTTTCTAACTCTTTTTGCTAATGTATAGAAATATGCTTGAAGGTTTTCATTGATTGTGTCCAGCAGCCTTGCTAAATTTACTAAATGATTCTCCAAAGATTTTTTCATTAAAAAAAACTATACCATCTGTAAGAAATAAGAAACTCATTTTTCCTTTTTAAACTTCATACCTTTTCTTTTCTTCCCTTGCTGCCTAGCTAAAAGGCAACTATGGTGATAGCAGGAACCCTTGTCTCTCTCTTACCTTGAAAACTTCCAAAGTTTTATCATTAGGTATCATTGTTCTCAGGCTTTTAACAGTATCTTCTTCAATTAGGAAAATTTTTTGCTTTCAGTTCTTAGTTTGATAAGCATTTTAACACGAAGAGAAATTTAATTTTATCAAATCCTTTATCTGCATCCATTCAGATGATTGTCTATTTCTCCTTAATGTAAATATGGTATATTATTGAAATTCATTTTCTTTTAAGCCACCTTATATTCCTGAATAAACATACATTTGTCAGGTGTTAAGATTTTAAACATCTATGTTCACAGGTTAGTTTGGCCCATAGTTTTCTTATACTGTCCTTTCAGAGTTTGAAATCAAGGTAGGAGAGCCACATAAAATTAACTGGGATTATTTCATTTCCATACTTAAGAAGAGTTTGTGTAGGACTGAAATTAATTCATCTATTAAATGTTTGCTGGAAAATAGGAGTAAGGTATTGAGCCTTTGGGGGAACATACATTGGAGAGATTTTAAACTACTGGTTCCATTTCTTTTTTTTTTAAGATTTTATTTATTTATTTGACAGAGACAGACACAGCGAGAGAGGGAACACAAGCAGGGGGAGTGGAAAAAGGAGAAGGAGGCTTCCCGCTGAGCAGGGAGCCTGATCCGGGGCTCGATCCCAGGACCCTGGGATCATGACCTGAGCCGAAGGCAGACGCTTAACGACTGAGCCACCCAGGTGCCCCACTCCATTTCTTAATAGTGAAAATTTTATTATTTTCTCCCCGTTTTTCCTTAAGTTAGTTAAATTTATATTTTTCTAAGAATTTGGTCGTTTTATCTAACATTTAAAATTTTTGCATAATATTTGAATATTCCCTTTTTATCATTTAAACTACACCTAATGCCAGGGCACCTGGGTGACAGTCTGGTAAGCATCCTACCTTTGGTTTCAGCTCAGGTCATGATCTCATGGGTCTTGAGATTGAGCCCCACATTGGGCTCTGCACTCAGCACAGAGTCTGCTTGAGATTCTCTGTCTCTCTTTTATTTATTTATTTGACAGAGAGAGCACAAGCAGGGGGAGCAGCAGAGGGAGAGGGAGAAGCAGGCTCCCCACTGAGCAGGGAGCCTGAGATCATGACCTGAGCTGAAGGCAGATGCCTAACAACTGAGCCACCCAGAAACCCCTAAATAAGTGAAATAAAAATAAACTACAGATAATGTCTAGTTTTGCCTTCCTTTCATTACTCATATTATTTTTCACCTCTTACCAGAGTTTGTCTGTTTTGCTATTCATTTCAAACAATCCATTTTTAACTCTGTGGATTATCTCTCTTCTATGTCTGCTTTCTTTCCGTTGGTTTTCTATTATTTCCTGCCTTTCTGTTTTTGGGGGGTGAATTCAGATTTTTGTTTGTCTAATTTCTTAAACTTATTCACTTTGAGACTTTTTATTTTCTAACATATTGCCTTAAAGCTCTCTCTCTCTCTCTCTTTTTTTTTTCTAAGAACCACATTAGCTTTATCACCTAAGTTTGATATGGACATTTTCATTGTCATTCACTTCTCAGGCCTTTCTAATTTTCATTATGATTTCTTCTTTGACCTCCATGTTTTTTGGAAATGTTTAATTTCCAGAAGTATGAGTTTTGTCTGATCTTTTTATTAATTATTTCTAACTTAATATCATTTTGGTCAGAGCACATGTTACACATGACATTAGTTATTTAAAGTTTGGTGAACCTTGTTCTATGGCAACAATATGTGGTTAATTTTGTAAAAGTTCTAAGTACCCTTCAACAGAATGAGCATTGCACAATTGATCCACTGGGTTAGGCTTGTTACTTGTGTAAATTCAAATCTATATTCTCACAGATTTGATGTGCCTGATCTCTGTGTCATGAGAAAATTTGTTAAAATATTTCAACTTGATGGTGTGTCTTTTTATCCTTTTCATTTCATGCATCTATATACAAAGATTATATTATTAAGTAGATCTATACAAATTAAAATTCTTTTTTTAAAAGATTTTTATTTATTAGGGAGAGAGAGAGTGAGCATGAGCAGGGAGGAGGGGCAGAGGGAGAAGAAGAAGCAAGCTGTCTGCTGAGCAGGGAGCCCAACATGGGACTTGCTCCCAGGACCCTGAGATCATGACCTGAGCCAAAGGCAGACACTTAACTGACTGAGCCACCCAGGTGCCCCAAATTAAAATTCTTAAATTTGCTTTTAAATTGAAACTTTTCTCCACTTCATAATTATCCTTTTTATCTCTATTAATGTTGTCCTGAAATATATTTTGTCCGATTTTTTCATAGTTATAGCATTCTTCTTTTAACTATCATTTGTCCAGTGTATCTTTATTCCAAACTTCCATTTTCAAACTGTATCCTGAGGTTTTTTTTGGTGGGTCTTTTATTTTTTAATAAAGACTAAAAATCCTTGTCTTTTAAATGGATCTTTATTTGTATTTTTTCTTTTATATCCCTGCAAATAAAATTTGCAAACAATAATAATGCAGAAACTGAAGTCAGTTTCCCCAAACAACACTAAAACACTCTAAAACTCGTATGTGACAAAGCAACAAAGATTAAGATTTCTGCATTATATAGAATATTGCAAACCCAGCTTATCAAAGTATTTAGTGCTTAATGGATATTTTTTAGTATATTGTATGTACTATGTATTCTATGCAGTATTGAATGCAAATTGTCTTGTATGTTTGATATCAAACATGTACTGTTATACAACTAAACAAAGAAATCATTTTTTAAAATATGGCATAGATACTACATAAATTGGATCTAGGTGTTAGTGCCCCTAAGTGTCTGGCAGAGTCAAACACAGAAGCTAAACCCTCAGGAAAATAGCATTAGCAAGAGATAAGATATTATCAGGAAAACAGCTAAGATGCTTCTGCAAGAACTGTAAAATCTCTTTCCTGAACATACCCAGAACTTAACATTTTTGCTGGTACATAATGTGGATATATCATAATTGACTTCAGATAATAATTTTTCTATAAAACATATGTACATCATTATTGCAAATATCTAAATTTGAGAGCTCAGACGTGAAAGAATATCTCTATTTGGAATAATTTCTACTATTCTCTTTGTGTGCTTTCTATTTGTCCCACCTTATCTGTTTCTTGTTTACCTTTTTAAAATATTGATTGGATGTTTTTTCTTCACTCATTTTTCTCTACAGATTTGAAAGTTAAGTATTCTATATCTTTTCTTTTATTGGTTACTTTAACATTTCCAGGTGCCTACTTATCAAAATCTTAAATTACAATTTCACTCCTTTTAAACAATGATCTTATTAAACCTTTAAATCTGATCATGACCTTCCTGACATATATGTAATTTTTATTGGATATCAGTGTTCTACCCTGTTTTAAACCCCCAAAAAAGTATTGTTTTGTGCACTCAATGTTGTTTATATTTACCCACATATTTACCACTTTCTTTTTTCTTTAATCCCTTTTTCATCTTCCACCTGGACTTGGTTTCCTTTATGCCTGGAGTACATCTGTTGAATTGTTTTAGAAGAGTATCTTTTGACACAGACTCTTTCACTTTTCCTCATCTGACAATATTTTTTTTCTTTTTTTCATTCTTCAAAGTTATTTTTGCTAAGTGTTTAATTCTAGATTGATAGACATATTCTCTCACCACACTGAAATATCCCACTGTTTTCTGGCTTCCATTGTTGTTCCTGAGAAACCAATTGTCAGCCTAATTATATTTCCTTTCCTTCTGGTAGTTTTTAAGATTTTTCTGGTAGTCTGTGGCATCCTGTACTTTGAGCTAGATAATCTAGGTGTTTTTATTTTATATTTATTCTGCCTTGCATTTATGAATCTGTAATTGATATTTTTCATCAGATCAGAAAATTTCTCATTCTTTTTCTCTTCAAATATTGCCTCTACCTCATTCTTTCTCCTCTATCCCTAGAACTCCAATTATTTGAATTGTATCAGATTTTTGCACTCTGTTTTTCCTGTCTCTTTTTTACTCTGGTGTTCATTCATATTGTACTGTTTCCTCCTGTATTTTTGATTTTGACAGTGAGCTCCCATTCTTTGGAATGTCATCTGTAGTATTCATTGAAACCTCACTTGCTAGTGGATAGCATTTTTGCATTTGTGCCTTCCAAGTTCCTGAGGAAATTAACAACTTGGGACATCTTTAAATGAAAGTACTACTAATAGCCTTTTTGAACTACCTAGATGATATGACTTTAGTTTGCAAATGCTTCTGAACTGATTTGTTAAAATTACTGGGAAAAACCTCCTTTCCCACAAACCCATTGCCAAGTTTTAAGACAGGTAATTTTTCTTCTTGTCTTCTTCCAGTTAGTCCTTTAATTGGGGATTTAGTCCATTGAGATTCTATGCTGGGAGAATCATCTATTAAACCTCCCACCATGCGGGATGCCTGGGTGGCTTAGTCAGTTAAGCATCTGCCTGCCTTTGGCTCAGGTCATGATCTCAGGGTCCTGGGATCGAGCCCTGCAATGGGCTCCTTGCTCAGTGGGGAGCCTGTTTCTCCCTCTGTGTGCCGCTCCCCCTGGTTGTGCTCTCTCTTTGACGAATAAATAAAATCTTAAACATAAATAAATAAATAAACCTCCTACCTTGAGTGGTTTTGCCTCCTGCCAGTATCTGTCTTCAACTTGTGTCTTCAACACCTGTGAAAATTGAATTTCAAGTTCACTTGAATTTGGCAAATATTTTTAGGATGGTAGCTCCAATTATCTGTCCGAATTTTCATTTTCATTAGTTTTTGCCTTGTAAGGGAAGCTGGATCCACAATGCCAGAAACAGAATACCAGTACTGTGTTCCTTTATTACTTCAGGTTGTGTGTGTGTAAAAATATCTGCTTTCTACTGTTTATTGAAAAGTCAATAACTATCCAAATTACATAGAATGCCTATGTCTGAAGATAACATTAAAATTCTTGTGTTTCTTTAACTAACATTTTTGATCACCTACATTGTCAATTTGTGTTGTTTCAGTTTAACTTGCATTTGAATCCATGGGAACCCCTGAGGAATTTGTTCTACATAGAGTCTGTGACCCCTAACAGCACGATGTAGTGAGTTTTCCTCCTTCTGGAAAGGAGATGAAATAAAATTCATTTTCTTGTAACCTCTCTCAGAAGACAAAGAACAAATGATGTCATCAAACTCCCTGTTAAATCTTTCTTTTTGTTTGTTGTATGTTTTGTTTATCTTTGAAATAACATTTGCTTGCAATTTATGTTTCTATAAAATGATAGATACAAGCAAGCATTTCAGTGTCCCAAATGAGGTAAGAAATTTGTGTTTGGAGCTCTTGTATAAGCTTATATGGAATTAGATAAAGCTTGAATAAACTTATATTGTTATGTAAAGTGTTTATATTTCTAATGCAGTCAAGAGGGAATGTCACAAGGGCCCTCAAATCTGAACCAATTGGCGATTCATTTATTCCCTGACTCTTTTACTACCTCTCTCATGTAGGTCCTGTGGTAGAAGCAGGAAGATATGTTAATTTTTAGGTATAAATAGTTTTGATATTGCTTTAACCTTTTAGAATATTGCTGAGATAGCCATACTTACTTGTTGACATTCCCTGTTATTGCATACATTGAAAGATTTTATTTTAAACGGGAAAATATTTTTCTTAGGAATAACTAGTATCATTTCTCCAGGCATACTAAAGCCTAATATTCTAAATATAGAAGCAAATGGATATAGACCAATGTGTATTACCAAAAGACGGCAAAACTCCCTACCTCAATATCTTCGAAGACTGGTTTTAAAATAATGTCTAAAGCAGGTTTTCTCAACCTTGGAATTTTGGGTAGGATAACCCTGTTGGAACTATCTGTGCATTGTAGGATATTTAGCAGCATCTCTGGTTGTGCAAATCTCAGTTTTGCCAATTCAAGGGCTTTATGGTGACCATAGGCCTTCCTGTCTTGATAAATGTTATCAGGGTATTCCTAACTTCAGCTTGAGAAATAGCATGGGCCATTCCAGGGAGATCAAGGAAGTTTCTGCTACTCCAAATATTCCAGAGAATGTCTAATACATTCCAGAGAATCCTTGTAAAATTCATTCCTTTAAGAATTCAGTCCACAAAGGACTCACAGATCTGGGATCCATGAACTTCAGGTTTTATAAATTGTTTCAGAGTGTCTGTGAACCCTAGAAGTTGTATGCAAAATTATGGGTATGCTTTTCAGACTTTTTCTAAGACTTTAACCAAATTCTCAAACCTCTGTCATCCAGGCAAATTTCAAAATGATAAATTCACAGGTATTCTAGGGTGATGAATTCAACACCTATCATCAGACATCTAAAATACCACATATATTTTAGAGTCAAAAAATTAAAAACCCATTAGCACTTGAATATTGCTGTTAGAAATAGAAAAATATTGAAAATATGTATGTTAAGGTTTCTTTTATTTAATTATGTCTACTAACCTGTAATAAAGTATTATTAAATAACAAATGAGGGCGCCTGGGTGGCTCAGTTGGTTAAGCGACTGCCTTCGGCTCAGGTCATGATCCTGGAGTCCCAGGATCGAGTCCCGCATCGGGCTCCCTGCTCGGCGGGGAGTCTGCTTCTCCCTCTCCCGCTCCTCCCTCTTGTGCTCTTTCTCTCTCTCACTCTCTCTCTCAAATAAATAAATAAAATCTTAAAAAAAAAAAAAGATTAAGTATTAAAAAAAAAAAAACAAATGAATGCATAACACAATATATGATCAGATATGGTTGCTTTCATTTGCTCACAAATAGTTCACCTGAAAGCTATCATCTGCAAAATTTCTTGAAGTGTCACTTCTGGGTTATCTCAGGGTTTACCCATTAAAAACCATATATTTTATTTTTTTACAAGTTCATATTTCTTTTTTTTTTCAAGATTTTATTTATTTATTTGACAGAGAGATAGAGAGCACAAGTAGGCAGAGAGGCAGACAGAGGGAGAGGGAGAAGCAGGCTCTCTGCTGAGCAGGGAGCCCAATGCGGGGCTCGATCCCAGGACCCCGGGATCATGACCTTAGCCAAAGGCAGCCTCTTAACCGACTGAACCACCCAGGCGTCCCTCATATTTCTTTTTTAAAAAAATTTTAAAAATTTGACCTCAGACAATAGAACAAATATGTATTTCTTTAAATCAGGAAGACAACTTCATTGTTTTTTTTTCTTTTCTCTCCTTTTTTTTTTTTTTTTTTACCTTTTGACCCTCTTCATCCATTTCTCCTACCCCCCAACACCTATGCTTCTGGCAACCACCAATCTGTTCTCTGCATCTATAAATTTGTTTTCTTTTTTTAGATTCCACATGTAGGAAAATCATGTGGTATTTGTCTTTCTCTATCTGACATATTTCAATTAGCATAATGCTCATAAAGTTCATCCATCCATGTTGTCACAAATGACACAATTTTATTTTTTTATGGCTGAATAATATCCCATTTATATATTCTGTCTATGCAGAAGCTTTTTAGTAGGATGTCATCTCATTTTTGCTTTTGTTGCTTTTGCTTTTGGGGTCAGATTCAAAAAATTATCATCAAGACCTATGTCAAGAAGGTCACCACCTATGTTTTCTTCTAGAAGTTTTATGGTTTCAGATTTTATGTTCAAATTTTCAATTCATTTTGAGTTAACTTTTGTGGATGGTGTAAGTTAGTAGTTGAGTTTCATTTTTTTGTTTTGTTTTTTTTAATGAAGTGGGTTTCATTCTCTGCATGTTGCTGCCAGTTTTCCTAACACCATTTATTGAAAAGAGTGTCCTTTCCTCGTTGTATATTCTTGGCTTCTTTGTTGTCAATTGATTGGCCATATATGTGTGGGTTTATTTCTTGGCTCTCTATCCTGTTTTATTGATCTGTGTTGTCTGTTTTTATGCCAAAACAAAACTGTTGAAATTACTATAGCTTTATAATATAGTTTGAAATCAAGGAGTGTGATGCTCTAGCTTTCTCAAGATTGCTTTGGCTATTCCGAGTTTTCTACAGTTCCATACAAATTTTAGGATTGTTTATTCTATTTCTTTGAAAAATGCCATTGGAATTTTGATGGGGATTACATTGGACCTGTAGATTGTTTAGGGTAGATGGGCATTTTAACAATGTTGATTCTTCAATCCACGAGCATAGAATATTTTTCCACTTATTTGTGTCTTTTTCAATTTCTTTCATTAATGTCTTATTGCTTTCAATATACAGGTCTTTTACCACCTTGGTTAAATTTATTTTTAGCTATTTTATTCTTTTTAATTATAAATGGGATTGTTTTCTTTATTGTTCTTTCTGATAGTTTATTGGTGTATAGAAACACAACATATTTTTGCGTATTGATTTTGTATCCTGCAATTTAACTTAATTTGTTTATTAGTTCTAACAGTTTTTGATGGAGTCTTTAGGATTTTCTAATATCATGTCATCTGCAAATAGAGTTTTACTTATTCCGTTTCAATCTGGATGCTTTTTATTTATTTTTCTTGCCAAATCAATACTATGTTGAATAAAAGTGGTTAGAATGGGCATCCTTGTCTTGTTCCTGATCTTATAAGAAAGGCTTTCAGCTTTTCACAGTTGAGTATGGGGTAAGCTGTGGGCTTGTCATATATGGCCTTTATTTTGTTGAGGAACATTTCCTCTTCACCCACTTTGTTGAGAGTTTTTATCATAAATGGATATTAAATTTCATCAAATGATTTTTCTGCATCTATTGAGTCCTTTTGTCCTTCATTTTGTTAGTGTGGTGTATCACACTGATTGATTTGCCGATGTTGAACCATCCTTGCATCCCTGGAATAAACACCACTTGATCGTGGTATGTGATCCTTTTAATGTATTGTTGAATTTGGCTTGCTAATATTTTGTATGAGAATTTTTTTCATCTATGTTCATCAGGGATATTGGCCTGTAATGTTCTTTCCTTGTGGCATCCTTGTCTAGTTTTGTTATCAGGGTAATGCTGGCCTTATAAAATGAGTTTGGAAGAGTTCCCTTCTTTTATATTTTTTGGAAGAGTTTGAGAAGGATTGGTATTAATTCTTCTTTGAATTTTTAGAATTCACCAATGATAGAATCCGGTCCTGGACTTTTGTTTATTGGGGACGTTTTTGATTACTGTTCACTCTCCTGATTAGTAATCAGTCTGTTCAGATTTTCTACTTCATCATGATTCAATCTTGATAGATTGTATGTTTCTAGGAATTTATTCATTTTTTTCTGGGTTGTCCAATTTGTTGGCATATATTTATTCATAGTAGTCTATTATAATCCTTTGTGTTTCTGTGGTGTCAGTTATAACATCTCCCCTTTCATTTCTGATTTTATTTATTTGAGTCCTCTTTTTTTTCTTGGTGAGCCTAGTTAAAGCTTGTCAACTTTATCCTTTCAAAGAACCAGCTCCTGGTTTCTCTATTGTCTTTTTAGGCTCTATTTCATTTATTTCTGCCTTGCTCTTTGTTATTTCCTTCCTTCTAGTAACTTTGGGCTGTGTTTGTTCTTCTTTTTCTAGATCTTTGAGGTGTGAAGTTAGGTTGTTTCCTTTTGCATGGAATATCTTTTTTCATCCCTTCACTTTCAGTCTGTATGCGCCCTTACATCTAAAGTGAGTCTGTTGTAGGCAGCATATAGTTGGGTCTTGTGGGATAAGATATATCCCATTCAGCCATTCTGTGTCTTTGAATTGGAGAATTTAGTCCCTTTACATTTAAATATACTTATTGCCATTTTGTTAACTATTTTTGTCATTCCTCTCTATTCTTTTCTTATTTTGTGCTCTTCCTTTCTGGTTTGATGACTTTCTTTAGTGGTATACTTATAATCTTTTCTGTTTATCCTTTGTGGTTTTACTATAGGTTTTTGCTTTGTGGTTACTGTAAGGCTTACATATAAAAACTAATATTTATAATAACCCATTTTAAGTTGATAACCACTTAAGTTTGATCTTATTCTAAACATTTTTTACTTTCCACCCCTCATGTTTTATGGTTTTGATACCACATTTTACATCTTTTTATCTTGTGTATCCCTTAACTAATTATTTTAATCATAGTTACTTCTAATACTTTTATCTTTTAACCTTCATAGTAGCTTTATAATTGAGTAATCCAATAACTTTACTATATATTTATCTTTCCACTGAGATTTATTATTTCATATGTTTTCTTGTTATTAATTAGCACCCTTTCTTTTCAGCTTAAAGGAGTCCCTTTAACATTTCTTGTAAGACTAATTTAATGGTGATAAACTCCTTTAGTTTTTGCTTGTCAGGAAAACTCTTTATCTCTTCTTCAATTCTGAATGATAATTTTACCTTGTAGAATACTCTTGGTTGGAATTTTTTTCTTTTAGCCCTTTGAATATATCATGCCACTCCCTTCTGGCCTGCATAGCTTCTGCTGAAAAATCAGCTAAAAATCTTATGAGGGTTGCCTTGAACATCACAAGTTCATATATCTATCTGCTAAATTTCAGTTAAATGTTAAAAATTTATAGAAGATAATATTTCAGAAAATTAATCAGCTATTATTTTCAAATTGCAGCCTAAATCAAAAATTGAACCTAAGGTAAATCTTGATGTGCATGAATGTTAGTAGTAATAGTAGTTAGTATTTATTGACTACTAACTATGCTAAGGCCTTTACATAAACTATTTCATTTAATTGTCACAAAAGCGTTCTGATACAGATATTATTATCTCTACTTTAAACATGAAAGAAATGAAGACAGAGAAATTCAGTAACTCAGTAGGAGCCAGGATTCCACAACTTAGAAATTTTTCCTGGGATGCCTGGGTGGCTCAGTCAGTTAAGCATCCTACTCTTGATTTCGGCTCAGGTCATGATCTCAGGGTCATGAGATCAAGCCCCACGTTGGGCTCCATGCTGAGCATGGAGCCTGCCTAGGATTCTTTCTCTCCCTCTCTCTCTGCCCCGCCCTGCCCTGCTTACACTATCTCACTCGTCAAAAAAAAAAAAAAAACAAAAAACAAAAACTAAGTCCTGAGCAGTTTAAAAGCAATTTATTAGTAATTATTGTTCCATGTTTGATTCTCATCATCCAAAATGACATTGGGTCTTACTGTCCCCTCTTTCTTCCTTATTTTTAATCTTCCTATTCACATCATGGTCTATCTTCTTTCTTAAAACAATTTTCAACTCTGTACGTCTTTTTTTCAATATGCTTCAGTCTTATATAAAAAATAACATGCAAAAACAAAAGCAACAACTTTGAAAACAAACAAGTTTTATTGACCTTATATCATATCTCATCAAAAATTTACACCATAGCAGCAAAAAATGAAAAAACAAAGCAATTTGGCTGCAATCCTACTTTCCCTCTGTTTTTCAGGACACCTGCCTCTCACACAAACTCTTTACTTTGAAGATTTCTATACAAGGTCCAGTGTTTCTTTATACCATTTTGATCCTAACCCTTTCCATGATCCAGAGTGTCCTAGCCACAAAGCTACAGATTTCAGGAGGACTATAAACTCGGGCCTATGAGCTCTGGCTTTCGTTGGCCTTCTCCTTTTGCCCCAAGTGGACCATGAGTCTTACCATTTTGTATCCATGACTCAAAAAGCAGGAAGTGTTACGCTCAGTAGTCCAGTAAACAGGACTAGTCTTTTTTTTTTTTTTTAATTTTAGTTTATTGTTACGTTAGTCAACATCATTAGTTTTTGATGTAGTGTTCCATGATTCATTGTTTGCATATAACACCCAGTGCTCCATTCAATACATGCCCTCTTTAATACCCATCACTGGGCTAACCCATCCCCCCACCCCCTTCCCCTCTAAAACCCTCAGTTTGTTTGTCAGAGTCCATAGTCTCTCATGGTTCGTTTCCCCCTCCGATTTCCCCCTGTTCATTTTTCCCTTCTTACTATTTTCTTCTTTTTTTTTTTTTAGACATATAATGTATTATTTGTTTCAGAGGTACAGGTCTGTGATTCATCAGTCTTATACAATTCACAATGCTCACCATAGCACATACCTTCCCCAATATCCATCACCCAGCCACCCCATCCCTCCCACCCCCCACCACTCCAGCAATCCTCAGTTTGTTTCCTGAGATTAAGAATTCCTCATATCAGTGAGATCATATGATAGTTGTCTTTCTCTGATTGACTTATTTCGCTTAGCAAATACCCTCTAGTTCCAACCACGTCATCATAAATCGCAAGATTTCGTTGTGGTTTTTTTTTTGGCTGCATATATTCCATTGTGTGTGTCTTTATCCATTCATCTGTTGATGGACACCTTGGCTCTTTCCATAGTTTGGCTATTGTGGACATTGCTGCTATAAACATTGGGGTGCTTGTACCCCTTTGGATCACTACATTTGTATCTTTGGGGTAAATACCCAGTAGTGTAATTGCTGGGTCGTAGGGTAGCACGTACCCTTTTGGATCCCTACTTTTATATCTTTGGGGTAAATACCCAGTAGTGCAATTGCTGGGTCGTATGGTAGCTCTCTTTTCAACTTTTTGAGGAAGCTCCATACTGTTTTCCAGAGTGGCTGTACCAGCTTGCATTCCCAACAACAGTGTAGGAGGGTTCCCCTTTCTCCGCATCCTTGCCAACATCTGTTGTTTCCTAACTTGTTAATTTTAGCCATTCTGACTGGTGTAAGGTGGTATCTCATTGAGGTTTTGATTTGGATTACCCTGATGCCAAGTGATGTTGAGCACTTTTTCATGTGTCTGTTGGCCATTTGGGTGTCTTCTTTAGAAAATTGTCAAACAGGACTAGTCTTTAAGTCATTGGTTTTCAAAGATAATTTTAACAGCCTTTTTAATATAATTATATTCAAAAGCCTCATAATAGTAGAGAGAAACAAATCCTTAGTTAAAACACCAGGAACTTGGATGCCCCACTCCTACCAATTCCTGACCTGTCTGAAAGACTCCAGGTGTTCCCCTATAACTCCGAGCAGCACTGATTGAAAACTGTGTTGAATATTTAAGTGATATCAGCCTTTTAAATATATATAACTATATAACTATAATTGTAACTAGGTAGATAGATATATAATATTGTCAGTCAAAATTGTAGCTCAGTTGTCCCATCCAAATGGCTGTTCAGAATCAGCCACAGGATCTGTGGGAGTGGCCTGATGGCCACTCAAGTCTCACATGAGTCGACATTGTGTTTTGTTTAGAACCTTCCTCAAACCCAAATCGCCTGTTTGCTGCTGCACTCCCTTATCTCTGAATTCTTTCTCTGCCCACTCTTACCCAATTCCTATTTCTAGAGTTCCACAAGGAAACAAAGACAGAAACAAGTAGTTCTTCAAATGATTTTCTTGTTGCCAAATCCAAAATCCTTGTCTCATTTGATCTCTTTCCAACATTTCTCTCTTGAAGCTTCCTTTTTGGCTATGGTGGCATTGATTCTCTGCAGTCACTTTGCTTTCTCTGTTTCTATCTTCTTCTCTCTTCTTCCTTTTTCCATACCCTAACTGCCCTAAATGATCACGCTCACCAGCTTTGGGTCCTCAGGCCTCTTCCTTTAGAGCCAATCTATGTTTTCCCAGGTAATCCAATCCCAACATATAACTTTCATCTATTACATATATATATGTAATGTTTATATATATATATATAGTGCCTTACTTCTCCACCCTCCTCCTTCCAGTCACACCTTCGAAAGCACCCTGGGCTACAGTAGAATCCAACTTCTTGTCATTCTCAAAGCACAGTCAGCTCTCTAGACTTCACATTTTCTCAAATGTTTTCTCTTTGAATTCCCTGCTTTCATGTCTTCACCAAAGTGCAGGTACTCCTCAAGACTTAGCTCAGCTATTGCATTCTTCAGGACACCTTCTGTACCTTCCTATAACATCCTTTGCAAACCTCTGTGAACTCATCACCATGTTATAGTTACTTGCCCATTTATCCATCTCCCTGACTAGACCATGAATGTCATAAGATTCGGGACTGTTTTTCATCTCCGTACCCATTCCAGCTAGCACAGCACCTGAAATTAATGATTGCTTGTTGAAAAAAATGAGTAAGTTTTGGGAGATTCATAAAGCATACCTTCTTGATTCCTCTTTGAAAAAGTTTTGGTAAAATGTGAGTGCCACTAGGGGGCACAGAATTATAACAGAATTTTCCAGTACACTAGCTCAAAGATGTTTTCCTTCTGTATCAGTCTCTTAACACAGTTTCTAAATATATGGATCTTTAAAAGATCAAATAGCTGATTCAAATTACTTTCAGAAAGAAGAGCTTAAGTAGTTGGCTGAAAGAAACAGAGTATTGCTGCCATACTAACATGTCAGAAGAAAATGAAATCAGGCACTTTTATCACTCAGACAGATACAACAAACAGAGTTTTATGAATAAAAGTGAAGATAGTATTAGGAAAAAGAAATCAATGTAAATACAGTTTCAAGGAATTGATACTACAAGATTTGGGACTGTTTTAAAATTTTCAATAGAAAAAAGTATCAATGAAAGGAAGCCTTTCCTACTGCAGGTATAGTGAAGAGGAATATTGAGGCTATTTCTATATTTAGAATAAAACCCCAAATCCTGTTTTAAAACAACTAATAGAAATTTCCCAATACTTTTCTTTTGGAAAGAGAAACTGTCAAAATTATTAACACACATTAATAGGCTAAGCTTTTTATTTCAAAAGTTGATATAGTTTAGTTAGTTAAAAAATCTAGCTTTTTGTCTTTGTTTCAGTGGGTTTTATTTTGTTTTTGTATTAAATACCCGTAAGCTTGGGTCCTGGCTCAACTACTATTAGTTTTGAAAAATTATTAATTTGTCCACACCTCAGTTTCTTCCCCTATAAATTGGATATGATTGCAGTGCCTACTTGTGAGGCTGTCAGAATCAAATAAAATAATTCTTGCAAATCATTGTGCATAGTAACACATGCTAAATATTATTTTTCTTTGACAGTGGTTTTTAGCACATTATTTTAGTAATTCCTAGGAAAATAAATTTTGATTAGTTGCTATGATGAAAATGGATGGACCCTTTTCAGTCTTTCCCCCATTCTTTGCTCCACTACCGGCCTCTCTTCACACCCACATTCACTCCACCTACACCCTTTCTGCATCCCAGGGGCAGAGTCTTTCTGAAAGAGCCATGCTTCCGTCCATTGTGTAGGGCAGAGCTGGGATTCCTACTGTGTTAGAATCTTCATGTATTCTGGCCTGGTCCAGATGATTTCTGATGTTGCCTTGGATTCTCTGATTTATTTCTGCTTGTTGGAGAAACATTTTGAGAAGCTTAACGTCAAATCTCTTACAGATAAGAATTCTTGATTGACTAAATATGGTGCTGTGGTACACAATACGAATACATTAAAAATAATAAGAGGAGGTAACCATAACAAATGCAGTTATAGTTGTTATGCTTATTGGTTTGATTATGATCTGATGGGAGGGAAATAAAAGCTAAGGAAAATTATGGTATAGCTGAAAGGGCATTCTATTCAAGAGTTAGGAGACTTCACTTGTACCTCTAGGCCTCTAAGACAAATAGCTAAGCCTTGAGCAAGTCACTGAACAGCAGCCAAAAAATGGATTTCCATTTCTTCCTCAGTAAATTTCCTTTTGGCTCTAAGGTTTGAGGATTCTACTTATCATTACTACCATGGTTGACCCAGGAATCTCACACTGGATCAAAGTGTACCCACATCACTCAAAAGTGGCATTTGTATCACTCACTAGTTGAGATGAACCATGAACATGACTTGATGGGAAGGTATGTTGAGGGGATAGGGCTGAGGCAAATGGGAAGATGGAAAGTCATAGAGAAAAAGGAAAGAGGGGGAGAGTAATGGGATCACTGACATTTTGTGAAAACAGTTCAGATCTAGTTGTTCTACCTGAAAAGTCTTTCCTGGGCATCTATCTCCTAGCTCTTGTATGGAATTTTCAATACTATTATTTTAGAGTACCCTTCAGAAGAAAAATACAATGGGCTAGAAAACACACTGAAATAAAATATTTCTGGTAACTACTTTCAGTTGAAACCATCTCCATGTAGACTTCAGAGAACATGAGTTTCCAAGGTCACAAATTTCAGGCAGGCATCTTACAATGTGTAGAGAATGAATGGTTAAAAGCAAACCCATTTCCAAAGGATAGGGAAGGCTAATCAATTCACACTTTACACTAGGAATAAACATTTACCTTAGGAAAAAGTGGTTGTCTTTTGCCTTTTATATCTCTTTATAATGCTCTAATGTAATTGTTACGCACAGAATATACCCTATATTGTTTTACTTTGCACAATATGCCATCCTCTCTTCTATCTGGTTTTTAATATTTCAGCAAAATAAAAGGCAGTTTCCTAGCAACATTTGTATTCAAAGGTACAACAACAGAAAAAGCTTGATGACAATACTTTTTTTCCCCAGAGTTAATTCCTGCCTTTTGGGGGAAGTTAGCAGGTAGTAAAGGAAGCAATGTACACACAGAGAGAATCTGGTAGAAGAGGCCATGCAGCCTCACTTGGCTTTCCCTTCCAGAGTATTCAAGGCCAGGAAGGTTAGGGCTTGCAGCTAAATGCCTCTTTCTGAATAGTAGTTGATAGACACATTGAAATAAAACCATGTGCTCTTATGTACATAACTCAGTTGGAGTTGAAGACTGACCCCTTGATGGGATTCTGAACTGGGAGGTGAGATTTCTGAATTCTCAGCAATCCTCATACTAACCTGCTGTGAACTCTTGGGCAGGTCTCCTTCCCAGGACTAGCTCTCTAACTGGAGGTTACCCTAGAAGATCCCAAAGGTGTAAACCATTAAGAAACCAGCTCTAAACAGCTACTGATCACTAGATCTGATTTTTTTTTTTTAAAGTTTCATGTCATTTGCTTAATCAACATCACGGGTTCACTGATATTATTGCTGCACATCCAGGAAAATATCACTAGGAAATTAAGCAGCAGGTTCTCTTCAAGAGAACCCTGTCCGTGTTCCACCTTCCCAAAACTTCCTGCCTGCACGCTGGGCCCAGCCGCACCAGTGAGGTGGAAGTGACCCTGACCTACTCAGTGGTGGTGGTCAAAGACTGCAAGAAGGAAAAGCACTTGGTTAAGAGGAAATGGTTTTCATTTCTTGCCTGCAGAATAGCCAAGATATTCAAGTTTAAAGCGTGCACACGAGTCATTTTTAGTCTCCAGATCTTTCACCCTGAAAGTCCCAGCACAGAAACTCCGCGGGGAGTCTAAATATAGCAACAGCAAACTCCCCCCACCCTCAGCTGGGGTCTCGTGCTGTTCTAGGATTGGAGAGCTCGCTCCAAGGCACTCTCTGCATCTGCCTCGAATAGCAGGGCACGGAGCAATCTCTCGCACCTCCACAGTGCGTGGGTGTGAAGTGTATTAGGAGAAAAAGAGAGTGACTCTGGGTATTGGTGTTTGGTGCACAGTCAGTCACGTGGCACGGCTACCCGCTGCATCGAGCGGCTCCCAGCTAGTGCCCGCCGCGGAGAGGCTTGGGGAAGAGGAGGGAGGGAAGCAGGGTCCTGCGGGTGACGAGGGGCCGGCGAGAGGGCTTCACACAAATGAGAGCGAACAATACAAAGTAAAAGAAAGTAAAAGTAAAGCATTTAAATGGAGCTACTGCCAGAGGCGGAAAGGAGCTGCCGCGGGCGTGGGTGTGTGTACTGGAGGGAGTCGAGAGAGAGTATCTCTGAGGGGCGGAGACAGCTGAAATAAGACTTTTGCTTTAGTATTCTAGAAGGAAATCTCTACCTGCTCTGGCTTTGTGGTGGACCCTTAGTTCTTCCTTCAGTTTAACTTGGTTGTTTTTTTTTCGTATTTTGGTGGGCTGTGGAGGTGGGGGGAGAATCCACGCTGTTGGAAGAAGTTCCCTAGCCCGGCTTCCTTTCAGTTTCCCCACACTGAGGTTTAACTGCTTGTGCTTTATAACGCAGTGTTGCTGAAGGCCAGAGGCCGAATCCAGTGGCACCGTGGCCTCCCTCCCCGCCGAGGGCGCGCACGCTTTGGGTCGCCAGAGTGTCAGAGGTGGTGGGAGACTCAGCCAGTCCTAACTCGCCACACGTCTCTCACCGTGTAAGGTACAGCCTACAAGGGGTGGGGTGAGGACCCCGAGAAGCTGGTGTCTTGGGCTCCCTGCCCTCCGGGATTTTTCTCCCAGACGCTGGGCCCGCCGCTGCCACTGCCGAGACTTAACAGTTTTATGACTTTTTCGGACTTAAATGGAAATTTCTTGACTAAGGAAACCCAGTTCGCTCTCCCATGCTTCGCGCCGCTGTCAGGCGGAGCCCCGGGGCAACTCGTTAACCGCGGAGGAGCCACTTTGTAGTTTTTATGCCCTTTTATGCCCTCCCCACACTCCACCCCCCCGGGCTAGGAAGGATGTCCAGTTACTCGAGGGCTTGCTACCTGATGCTGGGATGGAAAGTCACAGCCCGAAAGCTGGAGTGAGCCGCGGGGAGATGCCCGCTCCCCGCCTCTCCGGCTTGGGAGTCGTGTCCTGCGGGTCTGCACACTGATCTGGCAGGAACCCTCCAGCTGTGCGGGAACCCGACCGCCACTGCCGCGAGCGTCGCCCCACGCGCCGGGGGACCGGCTCGTACCTGCAGGGCAGGGCAGGGCAGGGCCGTTCCCGCTCACACCCCTTGCGCAAGGATGGCGGGACCTGGCGCTGCACCGTAGCGGCCGGAGTGAGCAGAGACCTGCATCTCCAGTTTCTCCTCAGGGCACGAGGCCGACTTACCTTACGGACAGCTCCCAAGCCCCCGAGAGAACTAAACAAAGTCGCGCCTAGGAGAGGGGCTTCCGAGCCCCGTCCCCTCTGGGGGAGGGGGCAGACGCAGTCTGGGCGTGGGGAATCGAGTGCGAGAAGAAAGGGGGAGCCTGGGGCTGGGTGTGCGCGCGTGGGAGCGCGCCTCCGAGCGCCCCGCACTCGGCGGGACCAGCCCTGGGGGCACTTGGGAAGGAGGGAGTGATAGCTGCGGGAATAAGAGGGAGCAAGAGAAATCCTCTCAAAGTGACGCCCCCAAACAGGTCCTGATTTCGAATTTGGAGCTAAAGACTGCTAGAAATTGGGCCTCCTTCGCACACCCCTCTCCGCCCCCACCCCGAAGCCCCGGCGGTGTGCTGGCTGCTTGCTTCCCCGCCCCTATCTCGGAGGTCGCGGGCCGGCGGGCGCTCCGTCGGCCGCGGCTTCCTCCTCGAAACCCGCCCGCGCGCATGAGGCCGCTGCCCCCGCCACAGGCACTGGCGCCCCCCTCGCGGTGCCCGTGGTGATGCCATGCCCCGCCACCACGCGGGAGGAGAGGAGGGCGGCGCCGCCGGGCTCTGGGTGAAGAGCGGCGCGGCGGCGGCGGGCGGGGGGCGCCTGGGCAGCGGCATGAAGGATGTGGAGTCGGGCCGGGGCAGGGTGCTGCTGAACTCAGCCGCCGCCAGGGGCGACGGCCTGCTGCTGCTGGGCACCCGCGCGGCCGCGCTCGGCGGCGGCGGCGGCAGCGGCGGCGGCCTGAGGGAGAGCCGCCGGGGCAAGCAGGGGGCCCGGATGAGCCTACTGGGGAAGCCGCTCTCGTACACCAGTAGCCAGAGCTGCCGGCGCAACGTCAAGTACCGGCGGGTGCAGAACTATCTGTACAACGTGCTGGAGAGACCCCGCGGCTGGGCGTTCATCTACCACGCGTTCGTGTGAGTACCCGCGGCCCCCGCGCGCCCCCCGTCACGCCCGCTCCAGGGGGTCTGTATGCCTGGCCCCCTGGGACGCGCTCCGCGCCCACGCCCTGGCCCGGCGCGCGCGCGTGCACACACACACACACACACACTCTCACACACTCGCGCGCGCACACGTGGTAGCTTTTATTTCTTTGCACGTGTTTATGGTCTTCCTCCTAGAGCTTTCCACCTCCCTGAGCCCCACCTCCTCTACCTCTACAGATTCAACCGTCTCCCCGAACACACCCAATGAGCTGCCCCGCAGTTCTAGGCACGGAAGGAGAGAGCCAGGCAGACCTGGGACTTAGGCTGCGCGGATAACTGGGAGCGATTAGGTCCCGAGATACGTAAATTTCAACCGCGAGGGGCGCCCGGGAGCTGGGAAAGGCAAAGGGAGGACGTGCGCCGGTGTGAGGCTTGTGAGAGTGTATTGGAGAGGTTAGGAGGTTATGGCAGGGTTGGACGGGGTGGTGAGAAGAGAAACGGAGGGCTGAGTCCTCAGCCCTGGGGCGGAGCTGGGGAAGCTGCTACTTGGTGGGGAGAGCAGCTAGGTTTTAAGTGCGCCCGGAAACACGCCTCGCCGCCACCTCCACCACTAACGGAAAATCTGTCAGTGCGTGTAGCCCTTCCTGCCACAGAGGTGGCCGAGGTCTAGAAAAGGCGAGCTGGGCGGGGCGAGGTGATGCTCCCGCGCGGTGGCAGAGGCCAGTGGCGAGCCTTGGGCTCAGGAGCCCGGGTCAAAGTGCAATAGCAAACGCGCAAAGGGGCCACCTGGGACAGGGATCAGGCCGTGGGTTAAGTAGGTATTTGTGCCGCTGAGTCAAAATGTGTGTGTGTAAGTAAGCCTTCACCATCTAGCAGAGAATGCTTAATGAGAAAATGATTGGAAGCAAATGTTTATTTTTCCCTTAGGCATTTAAAACCTTTCAGTGGCTTTAAAGTTTACTACTGTTTTTCCCACAAGGTCCATTCATTCAATCTCCTGTTAGAGTTAGGTTTATCTGGATGTTTTAAGGTAGTTTTTATACCGTTGTATCCTGTCTTAATTATTTCTTTTTTTCTTATTTTTTTTTTATCTCTTCCTAGTTTTTTTTTTTTTCCCCTGCTTCTTTATGTTAAAATGAAATATAAAGACAACAGCCTTAGGAGACCTGTAGAGAAAAGTTGCAGGCACTCACTGTTCCTTTCCTTGTTTCCTAGTAAAATAGGTTTTGAACACATGAACTAGGTTTCTTTTAGAAATGAGGCATGTCATCCAAACATAGCTCTCACCTGGGATGGAGGATTGGCGTCAACACCAGAAGCACTTTTTGAAATAACATGGAAGAAGGGGCTGGTTTTGTAAATAGGTGAACCTGGAATTTGACCATGTAGGAGTCAGGAAATTGGTGGAGTCTACAATCTGTGGGGCTCTGGTGTCTGGAAAATTTTACAGTCTCAGATTGATGTGAATATGTAGCATTAGGTAGAATATTCCAGCCAACTTTCCATCTTACAGTGTACACAAGGAGAACGTTGTATAGCATCATTATTACATCAAATGGTATAACTTTTACTATTCACTTAATGTAAGATTCACATTGATTTAGATGTTGTTACTGTAATAAATGATAGACGTAGAGAAATACTACAGATTCTTTTCATGTTTGCCCTTTCTGAGTTGATACATATAATTAATCCTGTTACCTATTGAACCTGATAAATTATTTTAACCTGTCAGGATCTACTAAAACATTTACCAATAACGATCTATGCTCAATTTGGCAGCAAAATATATACTATATGGAAAATGACTTTTTTTTACAAGATTATGCTCAGAATATTTGTATATTTGAATTTACAATATGATGCCGTTCATGAGTTTTAATTTTTCGTAAATTATACACTGTATATTGGAGAGAGAGACAACTGTGGCTGATGCTCATGCTTTGCATCTCCTAAGTTTTGCCCTTGAACATGAATGAGGACTTATTGTAATACAACATTTTCTCTTCAATATGTTAATGTTTAACAGATTTTTGTGGCCTTACAGAATTTAAAATTTTTAACAAGTGATTTTTCAAGAGACTCAAGTTTAGATAGTTCTCTGCTCATCAGACTTTATCAGCCTATCCATGGGTTTAGTGGGAGATATGAAATAAATTATGTGCTTGTCAATACCATGTGCTGGTAGAAAGCTTTGCTTTATACATTTCTAGAGTCTGAAACTGTAATGCTTGAGCAATTAGATAGGGGTGCTAGATCCACATTAGCAGGAAGAGGGAATAGATAGCATCGTCTTCTGGGAGGATTCTGTACAACTACAGCCCACCCTGAGGGACAAGCCATCTTTGCAGTTGCTGCTTATAGTTTATTTAGAAAGCTAGGCTTTACACATTAAATGAATAAAGGAAAGTTATTTTGAGCTGTAAGTCTAACAAGACCATTAATAATAAAGGAAGTTATATGAAAACAATTTCTAAAGCAGTGTAACTAACTAATTCCCTGCCAGCGTGGGAATCCCCAAATCTTACTTTAATAACAGTTTTTGTAGCACATTAAGGTTCTTGCCAAGAGCAAGTGCAGTGTGATTAATGAGGTACTTCAGGGATGGATTTACATGGTCGACCAGTGTTTTCACTGCCAAGAAGCAAGAAAAATATGTTTAAAGTTACGTTTCAGGTAAAGAAAAGTTTTTGTTAAATATGGAAAAATCATTATTATAATGGTATTTTGATGGTATAAAATGTATTTTCAAGTGTAAATATCCGAATCTACTGATGAGATGTCTGGCAAGAACAAGAGATGACCTACTTCAAATACGTTCTTCCAGTCTTTATAAATTAGAGGGGATTAGGAGAGTCTGTTCCCTTACTATTCTTTAGGATTTACCAGACAGCTGTGATTCCTCATTTCCTGTCTTCAGCTGTTCTTCAGTTTAATAGATGAGCTATTCAAATATGAGGTGGTATATTTCTTTGAAGGTTGGTTGTCCATTTTAAATTCAACTTCTTTTTAGGAAAAGTTTAGAAGAATAATGGTGGTAGTAGAACACCTGATGGTCTTCATATATAAATCTGCATTGATGCAACAAATGTGGCTCTGGCATAGGAAATAGGGTGGCAGATATATGTAGCTCCCCACTTTGTCCAGTATATCTTTGCCTGGTATAATGCCATGGATCAGAACTTATAGATATTTTAAACTAGAAGAAATAGTCCAGTCACCCAAGCCAAGAACTTGGAAGTCATCCTTGACGCCTTTATTTTTGTCATACTTGCTCCTGCTGGCCATCCAAATGACCATTAAATTCTGTGTATTCACTTTATAAATATTTTTCGTATCTATTCCCTCTCTCTTTTGCTGTTGCTACTATCCCTCTCTGTTTCTTTGTGTACCTCCATTGGATTATTTGTAATATTCTCCTACTTAATCATCCAGTTTCTGTTCTCAGCCTTCCAGCTTTCCACCCCGGCACCATAGTGTTTTCCCTAAAATGTAAATCTTGTCATATCATCCCCTTACCTATAATCTTTGTGGTGAGGGTCATAAATGTGAATTAAGTGGATTGAGGAAGGTTAAGAATTGGGAAAGTGGAGACAATAGTGTAAGTTAACCAAATTCCTTGGAACAATACACAAGACACTTTATGACATGGCCTCTGTCCATCTTTCTTTCTCCACCTCTAATGTACACCCTGGGCTCCAGCCTTACTCAGTTACTCCATCCTGTGTCACACTGCTGTGCCTTTGCTCATGCTGTTTCCTTTAATTCTTGCCACTCTGTGCAGTCTGGCTAAGTCCCACTGTTTCTTCAAAACACAATTTAAGGATCGCTTCCTCTTAGGCACATCTCCCCACTGCCAGAATAACTTAGGTGCCCCCTGTCTTAGGTTCCATGGCACTTCAGGATGTCGTTGTAATGGTGCTTGTCCCACTGTTTTCACTGTGAGCTACTTGGTCTGGCTCTCCCACAGGAGGGCAAACTTCCCACACAGAAAATCTCCTACTTATCTCTGAATTCCAAGCACCTAGCAAGATGCCTTGTACCTCGTAGACCCTCAATAAATGCTTGTTTAATGAGTAAGTAAAATTTTCTTAGAAGCCTTTCATAGAGGAGTTTCAGAGTGAACTAAAGCTGATGGAACTACTAAATCTTTTGGATTTTCTTAGAAGATACTGATGATTCATTTTGAGGAGGAGGGTATGGGGGCTAGAAGTAGGAGACCATTACTTTGCTTCCAACTTTCCCACTAATTAGCTTTGTGACTTGGAATAAGCCATTTTACTCTTTTGGGTCTCCAAATCTTTATCTGTGAAATGGGCACATCAGTGTCCAG
Source organism: Neomonachus schauinslandi (assembly GCF_002201575.2). NCBI lineage: Eukaryota > Metazoa > Chordata > Mammalia > Carnivora > Phocidae > Neomonachus > Neomonachus schauinslandi. The sequence continues at coordinate 83,550,425 of NC_058410.1, read as the reverse complement.
TGTCTGTGATCCAGCCAAGTTGGTGGAGGATACTACAAATTGTCTATAATTCTATCATAAAGGGAAGGTGTATTTGTAATGAGAAGGGATCTGATCTTTTTTTAGCATTTCCCTTCCTCATTTTTGAGTTGCAGGACCACCTCCTAAATGGTCACTTTAACTTTACTCCTAACTCCTGGCCGAGGCCTGTGTGCCACATAGTAACCAAAGTGATCTTTCTGAAGAGTTAACAGAACACATCCCTCCTAGGCTTGGAGGAGTAATAGTTTGTTGCCTGTCTCTACCCAATTCCTTAAAGGCAGGGACTCTTTCCATCTTGTCCTCTGCCATATCACCAGCACCTAGAACAGTTCTGCCACATAGAAGATGCTCATACATACAGATTGATCCACTTACTGTTACCCCCAATCTCCAAAACATACCCCTGGTTTTCAGGTGGAAAATAAGATTTTACACTGTTGATAATCCCTGTGTCGGGACTCAAATAGACCAAATGAATGACCTTATTATTTACATATATATTCTATTCGGAATTAAGTCTCTGTCCATAGAAATTGATGCTTGCATTTTATTTTTACTCCTGCATTCCTTAAAAATCACTTCCCTTATCTGTAGAGAGGGCTTATACAAGTTATACTGCTTTATACCTTGCTAATATGGTAACATAAAATGCTGCATATATTCTTCACATCAGTCTGTTTTCAGAAATTTAAACAATGCTGCAGTATTTGAGGATCATATTACAATTAGAAATGTTGAAAGTGTTAAAATATGAGTATTGGGAATATTGTGGCATAAAAGAAATAAAATCTAAGAAAAGAATATTTCCAAATGGAATGAAGTCTTGATATAAGAAACACTATAAACAAGGAAGATGCCAGCAGCCTTTTGATAATTGCTTGCAAAGAAATGGTGCCAGTTTTAATTTTTAATTGCAAATGGCTATTTTGGCAGATGAAAATGCCGGCAGAGCATGTTTTATCCTATCCCAGTGATGTGAAACTACTTAAAGTCCAATTGTTGAATAGCCACAGTTCATAGTTATGTTTAATGATTTGTAGATGTTTCCATTTTAATTTCCTTTTCTTCAGCTATTTACAAGCATGCCATTTGAAGTTTTATTTTGTTGCAACCTGGGAGACAGATTGGCCATACAACTGCATTTTTCCATAACTACTAAAATTCTTTGATGGGTTTCAAAGTTTTGGCTTATTCTTTTGATCCTTTGTTATCAGTTTGTCCAAAGAACGAGTTTCCTAAATGTTATTGAAGTCACCTAATTCTAAATTTAAACATAGTTTGAACTTTTATATATGTATATATATGCACACATATATTCCACATGTACAAATACATACACAATATGTATATACACACAGGGTATCATTTAGCAGAGAACTTGTTAATGTAACTATTTACATTTATTTTTGCTCCTCTAAAAGTAAATAAGACACTTGAATAAAATGCAGTTTAAAAATAAAAAGAATCTTAAAGTTACTCTTGGTAATATGGAGATTGTATCATAATTTGAAAGCTATTTCAATGTATATGAACACTTTTTACAAATTGTCATAGTCTTCATTGCTTCCATTTACGAGTAATTCTAGAGTATCTACTCCTTCAGTCAGTGGTAGGATGACCTTTTACAATCATGTTATTATTTCTCTCTTTTTTTTAAGTCAGTTCAGTATAATACTAAATTAATAGCCATTATGTGAATCAGTTAATGTGCTGTATGTTAGTGGTTCAAAAAAGGGAATGATGTGGCCCTTGACCTCAAGGAAATTCCATTAGGGAATATGATTACATTTGGATTCAGTTATGAGTGTTACTGATTTGCTGACTATGAACAAGTTACTGCCAATACTCTCTACTTAATCTGTAAAATAGACATAATAATATTCCATCAAGGTATTACAACATCATATATATTATATATGCATATAACCACACTTGGCATGGTGGCATTGAAACTAGAGAGAAAAATAGAAATAACATAGTGGGGGGCTATATTGCTATGTTAGAGCCCCAGGATTTTATCCTGTAGGTAATAGGCAGTCTTTGAGGTAGGTGGGGTTTGGGCAGGTAATAATGATATTGAATTTCCATTTTAAATTGATCACTCTATCAGCTCTATTATTAATACTGGCTTGAAAGGAACAAACAAGGTAGGAGATCTTTTGAAACTGTCGTTTCAACTTAGGCAAGAGATAATTTGGACTTGGATTGGGGCAATGGTAGTAAAGATGGAGAAAAAACATGATGATGGAGTTGGAGTTGAAATATATTAATGATGTAGTGAACTATGGAAAATGAAGAAGAGAGATTTATTATTTCTGGATTCCTGGTTTGGGTGGTTGGCTAGATAGGGGGGGCCATTAACTGAGATCACAAAAACAGATGGAACAACAGGGTGAGTGGAATGTTAGGGGGTGATAAAATGAATTTAGCTTTGGAGATGTTGAGCTTTTTGTGGCTGGGATTTCCAACTATATATCTCCAGCAGCTGTGAATAAAGATTTAAAAGACATAAAAGCATAGACAAGAGTTAAAAATACAACGAATGCATGTAAAGAGACAGGACAGTAGCTAAAGGATGGAAACCTGAGGAATACCAACATATAAAGGGTAAGTGGAGGAAATAGGGGGCATTAAATAGGATAGACAGCAAGGTGTAAGGAAACACTAGACAAAAAGACGGTCAGGTGGTCATGGAAACCAAGGATATATTCCAAAAAAGAGTCAACTATGAAATGTAGGCAGTGATTTAGTAAGATAAAGGACCGTGGAGTTACCATTAGACCTGGCAACATAGAAGCCCTCAGTGATTTTGTAAACTCACCAATTGTTCACTTTCAGTGAAGTGGTTGGGGCAGAAGTCAGAATGCTCTTAACTGAGAAATGAATCAGAAATGAAGAGAGAAAAAAGCAAGTGTAAGCCATATATTCAGTTAGTTTAGCAAGAATATAAGAAGAGAGATGGGAACACTAGCTAGAAGGAAATACAAGACTAAGGAGGAAAGCAAGAGAGGATATAGGGGAAAGAAGATTGTATACCACCACCAATTGTCATTTTAATTATTGATTGTGTGCTGGATATTGTTCTAAGTGCTTTATGCACATCTTCTCTTTTAATCCTCAGAATAGCTCTAAAAGATACTATTAGTATTAACCATCTCCCTTTAACAGATTAGAATACTGAGGTAGGGAGAGGCTCAGTGATCTGTCTGAGGTCAGCCACTGAATTAATGTCAGAATAGGGCTTTGTACCAAGGCAGAATGGCCGAGAGTCCATGTTCTTAGCCACTATATCTTGATTGTGATGATACCTGTGGGCCCAAGGCTCCTCCTGTCAGATAGCATAATTACAAAAAATGCTTTTGGGTCTCATATAGATCGCTCTTAGTGATACAGTATATGCACAGTAAATATTTGTTGAAGAAAACAATAGTTAAAATCCCTTATGATCTAGTATCAGAGAATTACATATAATTTAGCAGTAGTAGGAATGTTTGTTTCTCTGTCTTCAGATTCTAACCAACTCGAGTTGTAATTTTTCCATAAAGTTTTTCTTGATAGTTCTGGCTTATTTCCTTACCTTTATTAAGCTCCCATAGCTTTTATTATTTGGACCATTTACTTTAGCCTTTAATTACATTTTTGCATTATCTTCAAATTGGATCATTTATCAAATTCTTCACAAATAATTTCCGTCTAACGAAACCAAAGTACCTTCTTTTGTATCTCCTAGATTTTCATTCTTTATTTTTAATTGAAATTCTCCCTGCCTATTGCTACCAATAGGACTATTTGAATCTTATAATCTATTTTTTTTCCAAACAAAAATTTTAAGTTCTCCTAGTTCAAATTGTACAGCAACTTGTATTGAAGACCCAAATTGCTCTTATAACTTCTTAGTACCATTTCCTATGAACATTGAATTTCTAATTTATACCGTCACTGCAGAATATCTAAGATTCATTTTAAAATAACAGAAATTGCTTCTTTTAAGTTTCATAATGGCTGAACACAGAACCATTTGCTCCAAACAGATTTTATAGAATTTTCTTTCTTTAAACTAACAAATAAAATACACTTGTTTTCTTCACACCGGTATAAATACATTTCATTTCTCCTCCATGCTTCCCCCTCTCTCTCCTCTTATATATACATTTTTTTTCTGGATATTTCTTCTTTTCTCTCTCCCACTTGTCCCATTGTTATCCCTCTCCCCCGTAGTTTTTTTCTGTTTGTTTTTTCCTTCCTCTCTATGCATCTATCTTTTTGGAATGGTGTTTTTGCACATATCTTTATGCCATGTTGTTTAATTTAATTCTCTTCCTCTTAAACCTGTCTGCTCTTAATCAGGTGATGCGTTGACCCTGTAACTGCTTACAAGCTCCAGGAGTGCACTGCATAAGTAGACTGGGCTACCGAATTTACACATTGTTCTGCGGTAATTAACAGGCCTGCAGAATGATATGAGGGTTAGAGAACTCTGCTTTTCTTGGAGTTTGAGTTAAGCTTAGATTTCTTAGAAAATAAGGGAGTGAAGTCTTAAAATTGCCCTGTGGTTTTCTAATACCTACTTATTATTTCTGAAATCTGGATATATTCAGATATGCAATAAATAGTTTTTTTAAAAATCATATTTTCCATTTTGGAAATTGACCACAGTATACAGTTGAGAAATAAATTGAAAATTATTTTTATTCCAGATGGAATTATTACAGAAAAAGGTACATTAAAGAAGTCTAAATCTGTTTATAACATATAGTTGAATAGTAGTTAACCTAAAATTATTTAGCACATAGACTGTTAAAGTCATTAGGGGTTTCCTTACTCATTGAGCCAAGAAATAGATCTATAATTTGGCAACAGAGAGCTGTAGTTTTCCTCTTTAATTGGGAGATTAAAGCATGGATTCAAAATGCAAGTGTCATAGGAGTATATATATGAGATGGAAAACCACCTCTATTTTTTCCTACTTGGAAATTTTTCCAAAGCATAGACCATGTGAAAGCTATTTCTGCAACCTTTTATAGAATGCGAACCTTTTAGGGGTCCCATTTCTCTAAACCTGTTTTCTCTCACACCTGAATGAATCTAGGATTGGATGGAATTGAGAATTTGGATTCTTCTCCTCATGTTTTGAATTGGTGGATACATTTCTCAGCTTTCTGATTTGTAAAGTTAGGACATAATTCTTCAATGTTTGTCCAATAACCTGACCTCATGCTGTGTGTATGGGCCTGAGTAGGAACTATGAGGGCTAAACGAAAATAAAACACAGCCTGTTCTCTCAAGGAGTTTTTGCTCCATAAGGACATTAGTTTACTATTTACTAAGCTACAAAAATCATTTCTCTGACTTGACTTAGGATAAAAGCAAAGGTTGGCCCTTTTCCAGGGCTTTTAGCTATTGCTGCTATTGAAGGGATTTACAAGGTAAACTCCAGGATCACCATGTAGAGAACTGCTGATTGCCAGTTCTCTTGACCTCTTGGGAAACCTTGGAGCTGGGTGTTTAGTTGCCTGTGCAGGTGGGCGTTCTGCTCAGGGCATTCCCGCACAAAGACCAAACACAGGAGTTCCCACTGATCATAGTAATTTTCAAAGAGTAGTAATTAAACTAGTTAAACTAAATGTTCTAGTTAATAAAACATTCTGAGTATGTTTAATTTGCTCCAAAGTATTTTTTAAAATAGAAAAGAAATCAATGCTGCTTCATAACACTTTGTTTAGGAATGTTATTTTTTTCTCCCCAAAATGGCTGAAGAACAATAATGTAAATCAAAAATCTGTTAAATAAAAAAATCAAATGAAATACCTATCTTCAGTATATACTCTGAAGTTTCTAATATTGTTAACTTCTTTATTCTGGTACATGGAAGGAAAATATTATACCCAGTTTTCCATGGAGCCTGAAATTCATTCATTCATTCATTCATTCGTTCATTCAGTATTTGGGTGCCCATCGTATATCATGTCCTTGGGACACTTTGGAAATACTGCTTTCCATTTTACCGACTTTTTCCAGGAGAAATGGCGCTTTTCTTCAATTTAGAGAGTAGCACTTCAGAGTGAAAGTAAAATTAGTAAGTGGAAGAGTGTGTGTTCATTGTGACCTCTAAGGTGCTCTTTACTCATCTCCTTAAGACTACAACTGACCCTTCTGAACTAGCTAGGCAGTCAGGTTAAGGAATTACAAGGCAAGATTAAATTAGTTTTAAATTTACCATGCCAGATGACAAAATCCAATAGTTCTGTTTTTAGTTCTGTTTTGCTTCATCAAATGGAATAGGCAGAGAAACTGAATGGCAATACATAAGACTTTGAGGGAACCCATTTATAACCTTTAAGATAGGATCTTGAGCCCAAGGAGTGTCTACTCTTACTCTTGTGGTCCTTGACAACTAAAAGAAATGACAGTCACTTTGTTTAGGGGCAACATTTTACCAAGCTTACACAATCAAATTAGCATCATGTTTTTGTTTTTTCCTTTAGAAGAAAGCCAGATAAATTCCTTTAGGTTCACATCCACCAAGGGATAAACAAACACAATGTGATGTTTCAGAATCAACCCAAAGAAATGAGCTACCCTAATTATGCTGTCTTACTTTAATCTTAAACTGACATGGTCGTGCAGACCTTCCAAAGTTAGGACAGGAGACACAAACGGAAAGAAAAAAGTATCCAGTCATCATATTTGCGCCAATCATGTTGACTTCTAGACTATTCAGGCTACCAGTTTGGTTTGACTGTCATGCTTCAGTGGCCCATTATTCTCTTTTCTCAGTAGAAGGGGATAGTAGTCATCACAGAAAGTGAAACTTATCTTTAGCGGGAAAGATTCCCTTACATGGCTCCAGAGCTTTCGCTTCCAGTGTTGGACTTGATGAGAGTTACTTTACAAATTGCTTTTCCCAAACTAGTTGGGTCATGCTGTGGAGAGCTATTTTCCAAAGCTCACGGATATGGAGTTTTATTCCAGGCTTTGGGGCAAAAAGTAGATAATAAAAATAAGTTTATAGATGGCCCTAAGTGAGGTAGCCTAGACAACCTTAAACAAGAATAGTCAAGAAACTATCACATTGTACTGGAGAAAACATAATATTCCTCTCATTCAGAAGTAGGTATCATAATTCACAAGTGTTATTGGTGAGAGATCATATGTTTTTCCTCCAAAAAAGGTTAAAGGCAATTACCTGATTTTTTTTTTGTTGCTGTTCTTAGTTATTGGTCCAAAGTCCCTTTTCACATTGAGGTCTTAATATAGATTTGCAAAGTACATGATAATACATTTAAAAGACTTATTCACAGTAAATATTTTATGTGTTTTGTCTTTGTTTTGCCTCAAGCACCACTCCTAGAGCTAGTGGTTACTCCAGAATAAGTGTCGGGGTGTGGAACGACAACGTACATAGCAGGACAAGGGCCTGGCCTGGAGTGTTCCCTCTGAGAGTGTGAAGGAGGGGAGAATAGAATTCAAGGGGAGAACTGGAGTTCTCAGTCCTTGATTAGTTTTTGGTAGGCAAAAGAGATGAAAGAATCAAAGGTTTCAAGGTTTCAAGCAAATGTGACTATGACCAAGCAGAAGTTGCTTAATTCTGTTTTAGGGAGAGACAGGATGCATGAGTGGACATGTAACTTGTTTGGGCTTTTGGAGAGAAGGACTGAGGGTCATTAGTTACCAATGTGGAGGTGATGGATGAAGAAATAATAAAGGTGTTGGGAGAAGAATGTAGCGAGAGAGAGGTTTAGGGAATACTGACATGTGGGGAGAAAAGAGGAGAAAGAGGGGTTTGTGAAAGGGGCAGAGAAGAGGAAGATTAGTGCAATATAGCATCCATAGGAGAACCAAGGCTCAAAGAAGGATTGCAGTTGAGTTTGAAAGGATTATAAAGAAGAGAAATGAAAATGTCCATGTAAAAAGAGACAGTAATATGGAAAGCCAGAATAAAGTGGGAGGGGTCAAAACCTAGAAGAAAAGTCAGTGATCTAGGTAGGAGTGAACAGCATTTGCAGCACTATGTGCTAGGAGGACATCCAGTATCACAGGGGGGAAGAAATCATATCCTGGAAATAGGGCCAGAATAACTCAACAACCAGTTAGGGTGCAGGCATAGCAATCAGCATCTCAAAAGGCATCCACAGGGTGAAGGGTGTCCCTGAAGGTATGAAATGGGGACTCCAGGAGAGAGGGTGGTATTCAGAGAGCCTCCTGCAAAAGCAGGGAAATCTGGTTTGAAAGCAATCTTGCAGTCCCTGAGAGAGATGCTGGTAAGTGCAAAGCAGTTCTAAAGAGTTTGAGATAGGGCACCAAACAGTGCTTGGAGGGGAAAAGGAGGAGACAGATTAGGCTGCATAATTGACAATTAAATGGGTAAAGAGAGAGGGAGAATGGTAGATTAGGGAGCAACAGAGTAAAACTAAACCTTTCTTTATTTCCCCAAGCAGCTGGAGGTCAGCACAAATATAAAAACCTAAGGAAAGGCCCCCCCCAAGAAGAGGAAAGATTAGCATAATTGAGAGGAACAGATCCTAGAAGAAGAGAGATAGGGGTTTATGGTAAATGAAAGTTTGGGATGGCATCTTTGGGTTGTGACAAGGCAGCAACCAGAGGTGAGTAACAGGATTTCTTGACAACAGCAAGGCTGTGATGGAGTTTGGCATGACCAGGTGGAAGACTCAGTGTGTGTGATTCTGAGAATCTCTCTAACAGTGGTGTGCAGAGGAAATTTAAAAAGCAGATGGAGCCATAACCCAGAGCTGGCAACTGTGTCCAGGGAATGAGAAATGCTCTTGGAGTCACACACACTGCAGGCTTGTGACCCTGGGCAAATCACTAACCTCTCTAAGCATCGACCGTCTGAAAAATGTGGAAAGGATAAATGTGGAAATGTGCAAGTTATGGAAAGTTCCTTAAAATTGCTGGCACGTTCTCACGCAGGCACACACACACAATGGTAGTTTTTATACTTCTTTTTTTTTAATATTTTATTTATTGGGGCGCCTGGGTGGCTCAGTTGTTAAGCGTCTGCCTTCGGCTCAGGTCATGATCCCGGGGTCCTGGGATCGAGCCCCCACATCGGGCTCCCTGCTCCGCGAGAAGCCTGCTTCTCCCTTTCCACTCCCCCTGCTTGTGTTCAAATAAACAGAGAGAGACACAGCGAGAGAGGGAACACAAGCAGGGGGAGTGGGAGAGGGAGAAGCAGGCTTCCCGCCGAGCAGGGAGCCCGATGCGGGGGCTCGATCCCAGGACCCCGGGATCATGACCTGAGCCGAAGGCAGACGCTTAACAACTGAGCCACCCAGGCGCCCCAGTTTTTATACTTCTTAACCAAAGATAGTCTTTTAGCCTCTTCAGAGGAGGAGATACTGCAATAATAAGTACATGCAAAACATGTGTTTAATGAATAAATGAGTGAATAAATGAATTACCATAATATATTACTTAATTTACAACAGCATTGTGGTTAGTGCCAAGATTAGACGGCCAGAAGTTTCCCGTTGTCTGTACAAGCTCTCTTAGCTTGAACAAAAGGACTTTTCTCAGACATCAAGAAATATTAGAAATATTTTATAACTTCTTTGTTTTTGAATACATGGATAAAAGCATGTTCTTGAAATGTACATTTGAAAACACTGTCAGGGGGCGCCTGGGTGGTTCAGTTGGTTAAGCGACTGCCTTCGGCTCAGGTCATGATCTTGGAGTCACTGAATCAAGTCCCGCATTGGGCTCCCTGCTCTGCGAGGAGCCTGCTTCTCCCTCTAACCCTCCCCCCTCTCATGTACTCTCTCTCTCTCTCTCTCTCATTCTCGCTCTCTCAAATAAATAAATAAATCTTTAAAAAAAAAAAGAAAACACTGTCAGGGACTACTGATTTGACACATTTAAGTTCATAAGATTACAGAGCTGGAAGGACCTTGGGTGACTGTTAACACTGTCCTTTTTTTAGATGGGAAAACTGAGCCTGCAAAAATGTTGTCACTTGCACAAGATCAAACACTTACTATGAGAGGCAACACCGGTGGCCAAGCTTTCCTATTGCCCTTACAGAAATGACTCCAATTTTAGGTCTTGTGATCTGCCCTAACCTTCCTTTCATGAGGGTTCTCTATGGTTCTTAAAGAACTGAACAGAATTAATTACAGATACTGTTGTTCGTCCAAATATTATATGAAAAATAATCTTTTAAAAAGCACTTTCAGCGGCACCTGGCTGACTCAGTCGATGGAGCACGCAATGCTTAATCTCGGGATTGTGAGTTCAAGACCCATATTGGGGGTAGAGATTATGTAAAAAAATAAAAATATAAAATTTTTTTTTAAAGATTTTATTTATTTGACAGAGAGAGACACAGAGAGAGAGGGAACACAAACAGGGGGAGCGGGAGAGGGAGAAGCAGGCTTCCTGCTGAGCAGGGAGCCCGATGCGGGGCTCGATCCCAGGACTCTGGGATCATGACCTGAGGCAAAGGCACACGCTTAACGACTGAGCCACCCAGGAGCCCCAAAGATAAAATCTTTAAAAAGCATTTTCACTCTTTCACTATGTATGTTAACAAAAAAATATTTCTCTTTTATACATCTCTCAATGCCAGAAAAAGGTATTTTTATGACCTTTCTTCTAAAGAAGTTGACTTCTAAAGAAGGGGGCTCTATGGGGATTAAATATATATTGGTTTGTTCTTTAAAGGCTCCAATAAGGGACGCCCGGGTGGCTCAGTTGGTTAAGCATCTGCCTTCAGCTCGGGTCATGATCCCAGAGTCCTGGGATCAAGTCCTGCATCAGGCTCTCTTTCCTCAGTGGGGAGCCTGCTTCTCCCTATCCCTCTGCCTGCCGCTCTCCCTGCTTGTGCTTTCTCCCCCTCTCTCTCTGACAAATAAATAAATAAAATCTTTAAAAAAAAAGGCTCTAATAAATGAATAGTTCAAGTAAGAAACTAGTTAATACTTAGTACTTTCAGTTGCAGCACTGTGGTTTCTTTCAGATATCAAAATTTGGGGACAAATAGCTCCAGAATTTGAGCAAGTGGGAGTGGGAAAGAGCACATACAAACATTATTCCAAAATCCTCCCTCCCCCCGCCCCTCTCTCACACTCACACACACACACACACACACACACAAGCAATCTGACTAGGTGAATTCATTAAGGGAAAGCAAATGTGTTCATCCATAAATTCAAATGAGCCTAAAGGCCTATATTTAAATGTGCCATGTTAAACAGGCCTAGCACTCTTCATAATTATATGCCCAAGAGAGCCTGGGCCATGACAGTGAGACAGGCAGGAGCAGCAAGATGAGATGACCCTATCTTCTGAAAACTCCTTGCCTTACTTCAAGAGAGATGAGGCATCTGTCCAGCTTTGCAAGTACAGTATTTTTTTTTTAAATGTGAATGCCTAAAATTAACTTAAACTTAATTTCTACCCTCCTGGTATTTCTCTGTCTATATCTAATACACTTTTTGTGGTTAATATTACCATTAGAAAATTGATGGTTTCATTAATGAATTATGAGAACAAAGGAATTTGGGTGGTTGTTTAAAATTGTTGGCCTATAAATGGCCATTTTTTGCATGAATCTTGTATATGTACATTGAGAGGTTGATGTGTACTGTATGTGCTCTTCTTCGTAGGCTAGGAAAATTTGAGGCAGAGAAATGACTTGGAAAAAATGAACAGCTCTCATTTATTTTTATCAACCATTCTTTGTGCCCTAAGTTATTCCGGTGGTTTTTAATACCTACTACAGTATTTTTTCTCAGTCATCATAATCCCCTCACTGTGGTCCTGATTCAGAGCTATTTCGTTCACTCCTCAGAGCTTCAATCATTACCCAAACACGGGTGGGAGTCGGGGGCAGATAAAGAAGGAGAGTCTTGATTTTCTTTGACACATGGCTCTTGCATTTTTCCTTGAGAAGAGGGTTGGTTTGGTGCCACAAGATAAAGAGTACTTTACAAAGGCCTCCCTTTGGTCATGGAGCAGATCTGTACACAAATGCAGAGCACTTACACTGGCACTCAGGTAAAGGAATCCTGTAGTTCTTAAACTATACCTTACCTATGGAAGAAGGTCTGATTAGGTGACATTTGTTAAACGTCCTCGGTGTAGTAGCTGCTGCTCAGCCACGTCAAACTCACAGGCCAAATCCATACTCCATGTAATAATACCAACCTATTAAAAATGTTTGATGGCTCCTAAGACAGCCGCAGCTGTTACGTATTTGTTACAGAAGCCAGAATTTTCTTTCATTCAGAGATCTGTGTAGTTTGCAAAGATGTAAGTATAGGAATGTTTCCTGAAGCATTGTTTTATCATTAAAAAAGTACAGAAACAACATAGAACGCTGTCATTATCAACTAGTTAAATCAACAGTGGCAAAATTGTCCAAGGGAAAACTGCATTTTTGAAAAGAAGGAAGAAAATATGCATGACATGGTATGTCATGGTTTCTAAAATGAATTAGTAGTGAAAAAATCAAGTTATAAAAGTGTATATAGTATACACAAGTATTCACTTTTGTAAATTAAAAAATGCACATATGTAGCAGATTCTCATTATTCATGGTAGTTATAGTCTATAAAGTCACTGTAAATACTGAGTTAGTGAGCAATGAATCATTGCTCCTAGCAGAAATAGAAGGTTAGGTTCCTTGGAGCCTTTGGTCACATTTTCATCAACTGATCAGTAACCTTACTTTATGTGTGTGTTTCTGTTTAAAGATACATTATTTAATATATAATTAGTTCATTAATATTGAACTCATAGTATATCTGAATGAAGCTTACCTTACATGTATTTTCTCTGGAAGGCACACCATAGCTTTCTTGTACTTAAGAACACTAGAAAGCGCTTCAGCACTATACAGGGGCCTTTTTAAACAGTGAAATCACCCCCCTCCCCACCAAAAAAAAAGCCACACGAAAATGTGAAAAACATGGCATTAAATAGACCTTGAAAAGGATACTTGTTTACAATGAGAGCTGAAATAAGAAGGCAAAGAATTATCTTCTTCCATGTCAATTGGGAATGTGGCATCCGGAGACAGATTTGGGGCCACCTTTTTCATGTCCACAAATGACCATGAGTGCCCAGCAAGCACTGATTTCAGGGTCACAAATAAATTTTAGGAGTAGGAAAATTTGCAAAGATGGAATCTACAGGGAACGAGGATCACAATAAATGTATGCTCATACATATATACACACACACCCATTTATGCATGTGTGCAAATGGAAAGTTTCTGAAAGGACTAGGAGAAACTGCTTGATGGAGGTGATGGAGAATAGGACTGTAGAGCAGAAATGAGACAAGGTACACCTTTTATTGTAACTCTCTCTGTCCCATGTGGCTTTTTTTTTTCTGTGTACATAACATATACCTTCTTCTCTGTCCTCTCTCATCCCCCGCCCCACCACCACCACCATCTTTATTCTTCAACAAGCTATATGCATTTTCTGAGGAGCTCTAGGGATGAGATTTTATTTAAGCTAAATTTATCATAGTGAATATCCACTGAATCAGGCTCTTGGCAAAGTTGGCCAATATAATTTTGCAAATGAAGAGTGTCTTACAGTGTGAAGTATGACACTCAGAACATGAGTTCTCCGGGTAATTTGTGTTACAGAATATTACCCTGTCTTCCAGCACCCTGAGAAGCCCTGGACTTCAGGGCACTTTAAGTCTGCCAAATACTCTTGCTTAAATTCTTAGCACAGGACGTCAGAATGGAGGCTTAATAAGTAGAAAACAACTTAAATAATATTAATGATATAATGGCAGCTATCAAGTTGGTATCTGAAATTTTGTGTGGAAATTTTCTTCAGGTAGAATTTCAGTTTCTGGTCTCCCCTCACCTCCCTTGTGGAACGGAGGAGGTGGTAAGTCCCTAGGTTTGGTCCCCTGGCTTCATGTTGGGCTCAGAGTTCTCAAATCTGCCTTTCTGTAGGACATCCAGGACTCAAGAGCATCCATTTCTGATTTTGTCCTCAGCTCGTATGCTTGATTTCTTGGGTTACTTGGTAGTCTTGCCATTCATAACTTGTACCTTTAGAAAAAGAGGGAAAAGTTTTAATTTTGTCTGTTTCCTTGTGTATGTCATGGCAGTCTTTTTTTTTTTTTGCCACCTATGAAAAGCGTAACTAGCAAGTAACCTCCCTGAAAGGCTTTCTTCCTAATTAATCTAGAGATTTTCACTTCTGCCAGGTACTTCCTGTGTTCTACTGTAGTGTTGGCTAAAAGCAAGCTGAAGCTAAGCTGACAACGGGTTAAAAAAAAGAAAAAAGGATATATAAGGCATGTTCATATCTAATTATAGCTGGAATTCATTGGTATTAATGGCTTCCCATGGACTGTCACCCTGTGCCCACTGTTCGTTTGTAATCTAAAATAATTCAAATTTCTGTCTAATTGGATTTCTGCCAGCAGTATTCCATCCATCACTGTATCTCTTCTCAAACATTGAGAATATTGTCTTTTAAATATGTTTGTATGCATTTACACATATATAATCAAAATGTGTGAAAACACTCCTTCATTTGAAAAAAAAAATAACAGGCTTGTAAAGAATAACTTTAGCAACAAATGGTGAGTTTATTTTAAGAATAAACTTCATAAATGTATGGACCTCTAAAAATAAAAATAGTAAGATTTCTCAAACATTTATTTTCCTTACCAAATATGACAGTTATCCACAAGTGGAACAGATTGTAGTTATTGCCAATCCCAAAACCACAAGGATTTCAGGAAGAAGCATATGGATATCTATTGGTCTTCATGGTTTACGGTCGCATCTGTATACAGCAGCCTTCAGTGAAACTAAAAGTGACCTTTTCAGATCAGAAGTGGTGTGTAGGGAGTGTGCTTTCTTGAGTTGTTGAGGATGCCTCTGGCTGGTAACTAGTTGGCATCAAGTTCTCTGTGATTGCCTTAGTGTCATTTGTTCCATGACTGTACATTGTAAAGTGATACTGTGCCTATGGGCAAGTGCACAGTCTAGGTGCATTGTCCCAATTACAAATCACCATCGAGCCATGTCTGTGAACCCTGAGATGTGAGTCACCATTACTTTGTACATGTCAGTCACATTTGAAGTTCTTTTTGCCCTTGTAAAATTTTAATGAGTTAGAATCCTCAAATGCACATAACTATCCAATTACCTTCCTGTAGACAAAGCCATGTGCAAAACCAAATCATCATCAGAAGGTGCCTTGATAAATAAAAGCACAGAAAAATCAGATTCTGGTCAAGTCTTGTAGATCTGGGGTCCATTGCCCATTTCCATTTTGATTCTATATGAGGGATATCAGTAGATTGCCTCCCATTAACTCTCCCTTCTGAGGTCGCCGTTGCCTAGGCCAGGGCTCAGCACACTGAGGCCCACAGGCCATATTCAGCCTGCTACTGTTTTTATAAATAAAGTTTTATTGAACCATCATCATCCATATTCATTTATGTATTGTCCCTCACTGGTTTCATACTACACAATAGATTTGACCTTATGGCCCACAAAGCTGAAAATGTTTACTATCTGGCATAGGCTAGAAAACTCTGTTTTCTACACTGTGTCCTTACTCTGTTGGCAGGTGACTTAAGGAGACATGGGATGAAAACATAAACATGGTGAGTCAATTGTCAGTAGAGTTAAAATCTAAAGGATGCTATTAGTTGGAGTTCAGGTCATGGCCAGTGAGGAAGAGTGCAAGGTGAAGTTAAGAGGGAGCAGAAATCATGAGTTAGGCAGAGGAACCTGGTCAGGAGATCCAAGGGACCAGAACAGAGCAGGAGAAAAGCATAGATGCCCTAAAATGAGAGAGAGAAAAACCATATAGTCCTCAGAGATTAGCTTGTTCTTCAAGCCCCCAGGGTTCCTGACAGCTGTCCAATCTACAGGTATATGTATATAAACCTTCTATTGTTCATATAAGGCGAGGAGTTCTTCTTCTTGCAATTAAAAGAAAGGGACTAAAAGAAACCATTATATGTTTGGCCATGATGGGACAAATTTAGTTCTTTATGGGAATTTCTAAGTTCCTATAGAAATAGTTGCCGTTTTAGATCTCAGTATTGACAATAAACACTAATAAACTAACTTGGGTAGAAAAGTCACTTGATGTAGTGGACAAGGGCCATGTTGATAGAAAACTTTAATGTTGACCGCAATGTGAAGATATCTCACACTTAATAAAATTTACATTTCCTCTTTTCTTTCATTTGTTCAGTCATTCAGTAAATATTGAAGACCTTCTAAATACAAAGAACCTGTACAAGAGAGTATGATAGGTGAGAACATGTAGATAACAAGACCTACTCCCAGGGAACATAAGCAATCTTGTAAGAAAGTTGAGCCAAATACACCAACAATTACCATACAGAGAAACCAGCAGTAATTAAATTTAGTAAATATTTATAGCAGACTCATTATATATATATATAATGCCAGGCACCATGGATACCAATATGGATGAGGCTGAGCCTATGACTTTGGAAGAACAGTAGTGCTATTCACAAGGAGAAGGGAGAATTGCTTCCTGCCACAGGAAGGGCAGATGGGCACATGAGATATAACTAGAATGCCCACTACAGCATTATTGGCAGTAGGAATATATATTAATATATCCATAAGAAGAATAGTGGATAAATAACTGTCAGTGCCATCATATAATAAAATACCATCCAGTAGTTGAAAGAAATGAACTAGAGCTACATCAATCAATATTGATAAATCTCAAACCTAACACTGAGCCAAAAGTAAGGTGTGAAAATATTCTTACACTATGAAATGAAGTATATAATATTTTAAAACATGGAAACCAATACTTCTGTATTTCTTAGACTAATAAACATATGTGGTATAAATATATTTTTAGTTGCTTAGAAGTGATAGATAAAAGGATTACTTTAAAATCTGAAGAGAGAAGGAGAAAAATGAGATTGAGGAGGGTATGCTGGGTTTCAAATGTACCTGAATATTTTAAATCTTTTTTTTTTAAAGACCTAACATTGAAAGAAATACAGAAAAATGGGTGATGGGTACATGGACATTCATTATATTATTCTCAGAGCTTTTCTGTTTGAAATTGAACAGAAAAAAAAAAAAAAGAAAGAAAAGCCTAAGTGTGTTTATATGAGGACACATACCAAAGAAAGGAAATGTGGTTGGTTACACTCAATTTCCCAGGCCAAATGATATGGATTACGGCCCAGTTTGAGCTCTGAGCTTCTCAGTTTTATTGTGTGCTTAATCCGATTAGTCAACCAAGTGAAATTTGCTTTGTGGTAGAGTCAAGGCACCACTTTATGTGGTCAAACTAATAAATGGAGCCTGGAGAAAGTGGTGTTTCTCCTTCCTGCCCACAGGTGTGCAGCTCTGCATATGTGGACAGCAGCAGAGGGGTTCTGAAAACTGACTGGCAAATAATGCCAGGAATCCTTGGCCAACACTTCGCTACAAAGGCTAAGGTTCCAAACGTTTTTGGGCCACAGCTCCTTTCAGAATACGAAAAAATTATAAACCACATCTTTAAACAAACATGCACGTGTGTGTGCATACACATGTGACTGCATACATTTCTAGAAATTCGTAGACCATGGGATCTGAGACTCTTAAGGACCTAATATATAGACATACCACCTTAGATAAGTTTGGCCAAATCCTCCAGTGAAGGCAACCAATGGTGCAGTTTCTGTGACTATTTACAGGACCCTGGAGACAAAGCTACAGACTCAGTAAAGAGTTTGTGCCACTCAATGAGACTTCATAGGTGCATTGACTTAGATACCCTGTTGACTACCATCAATTTCTGGAGCACAAATGACCAAAATATATAGAATCTGCCCTTGCTTTAATTGTTTTATAATGATTCTTGAATGGTTCTTTAAAGAAGAAAGCTCCTGGGCATAGAAAATTCTTTAGCTAGTCCTGTCACTTCAAGTGCAATCACTAGGATGGTGTAATCCAGTTTAAGGATTACATGTGAAGGAAATTCAGATGACAAGCAAATTCTTGGCATCAAACTCCGACCACCAATGCAGAATATGACTAAGGAATGAAATTTTTAGTAAAAGGTCAGAGACAACATGAACTTAACACATTTTTTTTCACCAGGTGGCAAGTAGAAATGAAATCCCAGAAGCTTGGTTCATTGAATAAATATTGCAATGACTGACATATCCAAATATACTTAATACAGACACTTTCTCATTGCAAGAGTTACGGGTTTTTTTCTGACAGTTATGCATTTTTATTTATGATTTAAATACTTAGTAGCCCTTTTATAATATGAAACTCCATTTTCTATTCTTCTGTAATGACATTTACATCATTATTGGTTTGATCAGATAATTAAAATGCACTTATGTGAGATATAAACTTTCTTTTTCTTGTCTTCTTTCTTTTAATTTAATCTGTATTAGATCATTCATCTAGTAATTGTTAGTAATTGTTGTTCTCATCATTTACCCTAACCATTTTTCCCCCCTCAGAACTGGCTGACTTGCTAAAGTATATAAAAACAGTGACTCACGGACATCTATTTTGAAATAACCAATATAAATAGGTGCAGTCTGGTTATACCACATTTTAAACAACTGTCCAGCCAAATGAAATGCAAAAGGGAAAAAAAAAGTACTGCAGCTACCTTGAAATGTGTGTTTCAAGCTGACTTTCACAACAGGTCTACATTTATATAGCTGTATAAAAAGCAAGGAAAAGAAACCAGAAATTCCAGAATATTTTCAAACTGGCTTAGACATTTTGACACTTTACTATTTTTCTCTGCCAGGGGAGTAAATGAATGGTTTGCCCTCTGGGGAAAAATGCATTTAAAAGAGAAAATATTTTAAATTCTTACCTTGATGGAAGAAAAAAAAAGAGTTCTTAGTAGGGGGGATATATGTGTACGGGAGGGCACAGTGAGATGTATTTATATAGAGTCTTGTAATTATTCATTTTTCATTCATCACACATTTACAAGATAAGCACTGTTGATATAAAGATGAAAGAGAAGGTCCCTGCCTTCAAGTAATTCCAGTTTTAAGGGAGAAACTTGAAGAAGCGACACAGTGTGCTATGAGAATGGAGTAAGTGATAACCCCGTGGGGCCCAGCAGAGAGGATAGCCAGGGGAGGTGACGCTTACTTGGTGGATGAAAGATGCAAAAGGTCAGCCTGTTTGAGGGGACATGTAGGAAGGAGCAGGAACAGAGGCCAAATGCAGGAGAGAATATTTTGTGAACGGTAGATTGTGCCTGTGTGGAGGTGAGGTAAGAGGTGAGATTTCTGCCTTCTTAGAGCCTTGTTCTCCTACCATTTGTCCAGATAGTTAATGTAATTGCCCCTTTATTATATTGTAATTACCTGATTACCCTTAAAGATTTTATTTATTTATGAAAGAGAGAGAGAATGAAAGAGAGAGCAGAGGAGGAGCAGAGAAAGGAGCAGAGGGAGAGAGACAAGCAGACTCCACGTGGGGCTATCTCAGGACCCTGAGATCATGACCTGAGCTGAAACCTAGAGTCTGAGGCTTAACCGACTGAGCCAACTTACTGAGCCACCCAGGCACCTCACCCAATTACCCTTTAATCTGCTCTGCAAAGTCCTCAAGAGTGAGAACAATTTTATTCATTTCTGTTTCCCAGTGCCTAGCATAGGGCCAGGTACCTGGTAGGTATGAAATGAATGCTCTTTTATTTGGACTGAATGAATGAAAAGATAGATGGATGGATGGATGGATACTCTGAATTTAGAAAGAAATGTACTTGGTCTATGATTGCTTCAGTGGAAAAACAACATAGAAGAAAAAAATGCAATACATTGGGTGTGGTAGTATGTAAAAATATTTTTACTAGAAATGCTCTTGGACTTTATTACAAATTAGAAATTATTTCCTCCTATGCCTGGCTCTTGCAAAATTTCACACTCATGCATATACTAGTATACTTGTTAAATTGTTGGACTAAACTGTCCTTTGATTTAGAAGTATATTTTTTTCATTGGGATGACAGTTTTTAACTAGAAAAGAAAGCCTTCCAATTAAAACACTCTAATTTTGCAATGTGTACCTGAATTATGTGAAAATGAACTTAGTATATAGGAAAAAAATCTTAATTCTGTTAAACTCTTTAAAATGGTATTACGTATCAGAGAGTACACCTTTAAACTACCAATGGAGGAAAAATAAAATAGCTCTGGAGACACAAGGAGAGCAAGCAGACAGCTGGAATTTTGGGGAAATGTCTGTGGTATTTGGGTTTATTTTTAAGGGAAAGAAATTTTTTCCATTAAATTTTATAACATAATAACACTTAAAAAACTTATGCTCAATAAGAATCTTCATAATGCTGATGTAAAACTCAGATTATATTTTTTTCATGAATTATGGTTTTTTGGTTTGGTTTTGTTTTTTTTTTTCTTGGTGTTGGGGGTGGAAAGGGTAAGTACCAAAAAAGTTTTTATAAACTTCTTCCATCTCCTTTAGTTACCTCCTCCTCCTGTCTTAGTGCACATACTCATACACATCTTTTTCTTTTTCTTTTTCATGGGACCTATGTGTAAACCACAGCACACCATATATAAATTAAGAAACACTCCAAATATTCCCTAGGACATTAAAAGGAAATCAAACATAAAACATTCTGTAATGTGTAGGCAACTTTAAAAGTGCTTGAGACAGAAGCAAAAAAAGAGGAAAAGGCTTTATAGTCTTGTGTCTTTTTTAGTTAGATGTTTCAGAAGATGAAGAAGTTTTAATTATGTGCTTCCCTAGCAGAGTGGGATATTAACTCCTCTGAATCATTCTCTCCAACTTAGAGTCCCACTCTCATTTTTCTCTCTCTCTTCTTTTTTTTCCCAGCTTTGCCTTTTCCTTTCTCTCATCTCCCTCCTCCCACAAAAAGCCCAAAGAGCTTGGTGGTGATTCTCTGTAATTGAGCAGAATGGAACTGGGAATAATTCTCACTTCCTCCTGTTCCCTACCTTGTCCCACGTGCGCTGAGGGACAGGAAGACCTATATATCCTTGGATCCTTTAGGCGTTTTCTAATCCATATCACAGTCTACCTCTCCCCTCACCTTTGTCACAGGAACTGCTCAGAGACCTTTGGAAAGGAGGAAGGAACATTTACTAATTTCAGAATTGCTGTATTCAATCATTTTTCTGATCCCGTGCTTAGAATAATGATATCTGTTAATAAACCCATATTTTCCTTGAGGTCACATGACCAATCTAACAAAAAATAAATAAATGAAGTCTTGGCCCATAAAAAAAAAAAAATTGCTGTTTTCTGTTTTAACCCTGAAAAGAGGCTCTATACAAGCCAAAAAGAACGCTCAATCATGGTCAGAAGACAAAATTCAGTTCAGCTTCACAAATTACTCTGAGTGTGATCTTAAATGAGGAAGCCTCCAGGTTCCTGTTTCCTCATCTATAAAATGAGAATGATTAGAAGTACCTCTAAAGTGTCATGTAATCCTTACGAAATAAGTAAAAAACCATGCACCCAACTGGGGCCTAGTACCTCTTTCCTTCCTCCGTGCTGTTATTCACAGCATCCTGGACTTGCTCCCCATTTCAGTCAGCACCATTTGCTCATAGATAATCACAGGTATTTGCAGATTATAAGAATCATAATAACAATTGCTTACTGTAGTTTGTTTATTCCACAAGAGTAGTTTTATTTTAAGAGAGCCATCTCCCTTGGGTTTTTATTACAACAGTTTTCAGCTGCCACATTTTCTGACTCTTCCAGTCTCGAAGACTTTGTATCGATGTTTAGTAACCAGCCTGCAGGCTTTCGGAATCAGTGGAGAATGCCATTTACCGCATATCTTAGATAAACTCAACGAGTCTCCCCCTTGTGCTTCAATGTTTGCTTTAAGGATCCCTTTTGGTTTGAATACATTTTTTTATCAGTGTCTATTAATGTAATTTTATCTCCAACTCTAATTGTGAAATTTGTTTCGTAGATGTTATTTTCTTTCAATACTAGAGGAAAACATAATGGGTGGTACCCAAAAGAAAAACTAAAAACGTGTCTTTTTTTGCATTTTTACTGTATTTTGGTGATTTTTATCAGCTACATTATTTTATAATTGTCATTATACATAGTTATTGGAATTAGTACATTAATGTCATTCTCCGATTAGTATTTGCAAATGTAGCATTTTATTTTGCCAGTGCAGATAGGTTCTAAATAACAATTCCTGTTGAGGCGCCTGGATGGCTCGGTTAAGTGTCCGATTCTCGATTTCAGCTCAGGTCATGATCTCAGGGTTGTGGGATTGAGCCCACTCTGTGCCAGGCTCTGTGCTCAGTGCAAACTCAGCTTGTTCCTCTCCCTCTGCTCCTCCCCCACGCTCTCCCTCTCTTTCTCTCTCTCTCAAATAAATAAATAAATAAAATCTAAAAAAAAAAACAGTTCCTGTTATTAAATGTGAATATAAAGAGTTAATTCTCTTACTAAATATAATTATACGAGTAAAGTGATTTTAATATTTTTTCAAGAAAACTATTCCTGAATGTTTACTAGAGAAAATGTTCTAGAAAAATTTAAATTACAGATATTACATATTTGACTATGTGTTGGAAACTTATACACATCTGGATATCAGACAGTTTCACATATAATTACATATCCTCAATAAATATTTTAAAGACTGTTTCTCATCTATAAAATAGGAATAATAGCATCTTCTCATTGAGTTACTTTGAAAATTAATAAAAATACATCTTTGTATAATAAAATGCATTTGTGAAGGATTTAGTCAGTGCTAGATATTATGATTAAATTCATGCTATAAACATAGCCCAAAGTAAGACCTTAGGGACATAACTATAGGAATAATTAACATTTAGATAGGGGAAGACAGAAAGGAAATAAACAGAAATGACTTCCATGTAATGTAAGAATAGGAATAGAAGGAAATTGGAACTCAGAGGTAGGGGATTGTGAGTGTTTGGGAGTTTGGAGAAGAAGGGGAAATACTGAGTTGTGTTTGGGATACACTGAATTTAGAGTGATAGAAGGGCATGTAGTGAAGATGTACTGTAGCCATCTCATGGATTGCACTAGAAATTTTATGTTGTTGTTTACTTATTTTTTTCAAGAGATAATTATTTTGGGCCAACTGTGTACTAGATGCTGTGCTTAGCTGAAAAATCTAGAATGGAAGTATGTACATTTGTGAGTCAGTTTTCTGAGGGAAAGCTAGGAGTGAAAAACG
Organism: Neomonachus schauinslandi; assembly: GCF_002201575.2. Lineage (NCBI taxonomy): Eukaryota > Metazoa > Chordata > Mammalia > Carnivora > Phocidae > Neomonachus > Neomonachus schauinslandi. The sequence continues at coordinate 83,527,194 of NC_058410.1, read as the reverse complement.
ATGTGTTAGGCATGAAGAGCTGGTCAATGATTACAAATAGGAGAGGAGAGAAAAGGAGGAAATCTCTAAGGAACCAACACAAGAGGCTGGTGGCATATCAAGAGAGTGCTGTACTGTGGGAGAAGAGAGCTTAAAAAAATTACGGATGTTGATTTGCAACTACGTGGATAGAGCTGGAGAGTGTTAAGCTGAGCGAAATAAGTCAATCAGAGAAAGACAACTATCATATGACCTCACTGATATGAGGAATTCTTAATCTCAGGAAACAAACTGAGGGTTGCTGGAGTGGTAGGGGGTGAGAGGGATGGGGTGGCCGGGTGATAGACATTGGGGAGGGTATGTGCTATTGTGAGCACTGTGAATTGTGCAAGACTGTTGAATCACAGATCTGTACCTCTGAAACAAATAATACATTATATGTTTAAAAAAAAAAAAAAGAAGATAGCAGGAGAGGAAGAATGAAGGGGGGGAAATCAGAGGGGGAGATGAACCATGAGAGACTATGGACTCTGAGAAACAAACTGAGGGTTCTAGAGGGGAGGGGGTGGGAGGATGGGTTAGCCTGGTGATGGGTATTAAAGAGGGCATATTCTGCATGGAGCACTGGGTGTTATGCACAAACAATGAATCATGGAACACTACATCAAAAACTAATGATGTAATGTATGGTGATTAACATAACATAATAATAAAAAAAGAAAAAAGTTTACAAAAGAAAAAAATTATAAATGTTGAAAAGAATCACTTTTAAAGGTATTGAATGGTTTTTTTTTTGAGTTTAGGATTATTCTCATAAGTTACAGTGATAGAAAATGAAGATAAAGGTAGATTATTCTTGGCCTATATCTACCATATTTACATATGAAAATGATTACACATATCTACTTATTCTAATATGAAATCGTTTTCATAAGAGTAAAGGTATTGAAATAGTTATTCAATGGAAAATGTGCTTTTGCCTAAATCCCAAATGTGCATTGCTCAAATGTTTGAAAATGCTTAGTACTGCAATTTTCTGCATAATTTGTAGTAAACCAGACAGATTTATCATAAATAGTGTTAACCTTCTTTTGTTCTGTTTAGTAGTAAGGATTTTAAGAAGAAAACCATTGATGTTTTATCTCAGTGGCTGTGTGCAAACAAAAGAGAAGAAGTGGGGAAAAGGCCTTCAGAATCAATAGTGATATATGTTTAAAAAAAAAAAAAAGATAGTAGTAAGGGAAAAATGAAGGGGGGAAATCGGAGGGGGAGATGAACCATGAGAGACTATGGACTCTGAGAAACAAACTGAGGGTTCTAGAGGGGAGGGGGGTGGGGGGATGGGTTAGCCTGGTGATGGGTATTAAAGAGGGCACATATTGAATGGAGCACTGGGTGTTACACGCAAACAATGAATCATGGAACACTACATCAAAAACAATGATGTAATGTATGGTGATTAACATAACATAATAAAATAAAATTTTAAAAAATAATCAACAATGATGGACCTATAATGTTTATAACCCAACCACCCACCACCAGAGACATCAAATAGTGCTAGATTCAGTTCAGATTAACAAATATATACTGACTGCCCATTTTCGAGCAATGTTTTAGGTCCTGCAGACCTCATGCTCACAATCTTCAAGTGTAAGGAGACAGTTATATAAGTCTCCATGACTCAAAGGAGAGTGTTGATCACTGTGAGACATTTCTAAAGGACTGTGAAGATTCTAAGGTCAAGGAGGTCATCTGGTTGAGAGAAGGCAAGGAGAGGTTTGTGGAAAGGTAGAACTAGAGAGAAATGAGGAGGAGGAATGGAGAGTGATGCTATGTTCCCAACAGCAAGATCAACATGAACAGGCTTGGTGCATGGTGTTCCTGGGGGATGATAGTCCAGAGGAAAAGGAACATGAAAGTGGGGGAGGAGTAGGAGATTTGGGTAGAGAGAAGGTGTGAGAGCATACTGTGAATGTTCATGTGAGGAAATGCTGGTCCATGTTTAGGCAAGGAAGAGCCATTAATGCATTTTGAGTAGGGTAATGGTATTACTCGAGCAGCAATTTAAAAGACTGGTATGATAGCAGCGCATAGTATGGTCTGCAGTGGAGACAGATGGGGAAACCGGCTGGGAAGCTATTGTCACAGCCCAGCTGTTAAGGAAAGTGTGAATCAGCCTGAAACAAAAAGGAAAAACTCTATATATGGGTCTTCCAAAATGCAAATATTTGGAAACATTTCATGTGGAATTCCATAGAGCACATGTCTGGATAGTTGTTTTAATTTTCCACTGTGCCCTCAGATATTTGGCACAGACTGAACTGTGCTCTGATTTTGTACAGGTGAATCTCAGCTATAGAGGACCACTTTTGTTGTGGGATAATGGGATCTTCTTACCTTCTTAGGACCTCAAAAGCAGATATATAAGCAAAGTCAGTTGCTGCTTCTAGTCTGCTCATCTTGGACAGTCACACAACCAGATCTCACTGGGGATGCAGGACCATATAAAACAGTATGGTGTTGTGAACTGGTTGACCCAGAAGTTTTAGAGACACTTCTTAATTACTTTACAAAGACAACTAACCGCTCTTCTCACCCACTCTAACTTGGACATGGGATGTTTGCCCTGTGGGTTTAGTTCTCAAATGCATCTCTCCCTGGTATGCCATCATAAGCAATTGGTATGCTTTGAAAATTTATTGCTTTATTTATTTTTCATGAATCTCAGTAAAGAGAATAATATCAGAGCCAAGGTCATTTAAGATAGTGATACCATATTATTTATTCATCTATTACATCTTTGTAATAATAAAACTTCTAACACAGATAACTGTAAGAGAAGAATCAAAGATCAATTCATCATTCTTGGCCTTGCATTTATCTCCCTTTCACCTAATGAAAGGTAAATTTAGTTTTCTTCATTTATGAATCAAATAAACATCATAGACCCAAATTCCTGATATTTATGCCCCATGAAGGTTTTGTCACCACATACATGTATGTCCACTGTACGCCCCTTATCTCTGGCTCTGACATTTTTGGCCTGGACCTAATCACTTGCAGTGACAGGTGCATCTGGGATGCATTTCGCTCTGTCATTGGGTGCTTTAGGACATTATTACACCACATAATAAAACAAATTTTTTAACCAAAATCGTATGAATCAAGGTACAGTTTAAAGCCTAATAAAATGATGGATTTAAAAAAACACACACACACAAGACCCTGCTTTTAAAAATTCACTCCACAAATATTTTTTAGCTTCCGCTCAGGTATAGCAAGTAATCAAGTCATATTTTTGAATTGAGAGAAGTCTTAGAAATGTGGTATGATTTTCCGTGTTTAAAAGAGTCACTTATAATTTTTTCTCATCCTCTTTCAAAATCTCTCTCTTAATTAACTCACCCAATTGATAACTGGGGCTTTTTCAGTGAAATAGATTTAAGTATTATAATATACTTTCTTAGAGCAAAAGAGATTATTTTACTTTTAAAACTTTTGGGAGTTTACCTCATGGATTGTTAGAGCTTAAGGGAAGAAACAGGGTCTTGTTCACCTACAGTGGTTCCTAGGAGGTGCCTAATAAATTTATTCAGAGCTGCAGAATGTGCCAAGACATTGAATCTCTTCCCTCAAATAAATAAAGGCCTGTATAGATAGAAATTCATTACTTATTTGCAAATGATGTTGTGACGTAGTCACAGTGTTTCTATTTGTCAACCTTTTATAATTGTTATGATTTTATAAGAGAATTTAATGCAGCCTATAAGCAACATTAGTTTATCTTCGATATTCCCAAATCCACCCATTCTCAATTGTTAGTCTTACCTTGCAACTTCTCCAACATCACTTTTTTTCGAGAAGGTCTTCAGAATCTGATATTTGAGTGACATTAAGATGTAAATATGATCAAACTTGTCATAGTGTTTGCATTTTACTCCACTACTTAGATTCAAATGAGTCATAGCCATTTATGGTATTTGGAGCATCTCTAGTATTATGGGCAGTCCAAGAAGTTTTCTTGGAACATTTGAAATCCTTACCTTCTGTGTTTAGACCATCAATGAAGAGTCAGTCTATATTCTGCATGTCTATATTGAAAGAATAGATGCTCAAGTACCCTTTGAAAATAAAGGGGATTTGTTTTGTGAATCAGTTACATTTATTTTTGTCAACTTATAAAGCCAATTACTTAATTTTTGGTGATGTGAAGATAGTTCAATTTAAAAATTAAGAATGGAACAGCTACAGAGAACAAAGTAAGGCCCTTGGAGAAGTGTATTTCATTTTGCACTCCCTCTTCTAGCATGCTTCTTCCATTCCATAATCTCAATCTTTGCAAGTTCCTAGCTTACTTTAGATCCTTTTAAAAAATCAGCTCCTCTTAAAAGTCTGTCCTGATACTCCATGGATTCAGTGACTGACTCCAAACCTGTAGTTCTCAGCACCTTCAGATCCTTTAGTGGAATGCATGGGAATTTCTCCCTCAAGAAATGTGTATCCCTTACTGGGCTTCTCTACTCTCTGGCTTTGACTTTTTATCTTCATGCTAGTGACTGGATGAATAAATGCTAAGTTACTAGAGACTATAGCCTACTGCCAAGTTGAACTGTAGAAAGTTAGTTTAATGTTTGACTCTTGCAACTAAACAATGACTAGTGTTCCTTGGATCGACAGTTGAGATCTGCTGACCAGACTTTTCTCCTTCCTGAGTATTGGCCACTTCCTGTATTCTTACTGAGATACGCACGTTTCATGATAGGCATTTCTTAGAATTGTGAATTTTTTTATAGTGATCTATGACTTTAAAGAGTGTGAGATTCCAAACATGTTTAACAATATTTAGGTAATGCCAAAATGTGCCAGGCATACAGCTCAGCAATTATTCAGATAATTTAAGGGTTTTAAAGTAATCCCTATTGAGAGGGGAATAAATAATATGGTATCACTATCTTAAATGACCTATGTCCACATAGGATTGCCTTCTTTCAACTTGCTATGCACATTTAAGTATCATTCCTTACAATATAATTCAACCTTTTAAATTTTAACTTCTAAATCTTCAGCCCAGACCTCTCCTCTTGTTTATCTGAATGCCTCCTTGACATTTCCACATGGATGTCTGAGGGGCATCTCTTCCTGAACATACAAAACCAACTTCCTGGTTGTCCTCATCTCCTTATCCCAAACCTACGCCTGTATTATCATCCCAATCTAGGGATCCTTCCACTTCAAACTCCATCTTCTAGTCACTTAGTCACCCCTCCCCCCCAAAACAAGCAAATAATCAACCCCTTGCACCCATATACACAAATTATTGTGTATTGACTCTTCTTTCTCTCAAGCCCTGTGTCCAGTCGATAAAGTAACAGTCTTTCATGATATCCCTATAATCTTCCCACTCGGCAGTACTCCCTCCCCTCTCAAGCTGGTAGTACCGTGGCTGTTTACATACTTCCCCGGCTTCTGTTCTTGTCCCCTCTAGCCTGTTCTCCATACTGAAGCTTGTGTGAACCTTTAAAAACCTAAGTTAGATCATATATTTTCTCTGTTGAAAATCCTTTCATGATATCATTGAAATGTTATGAACATTACGAATGATAACTTAAGCTAATTTGTGTTGATCACTTACTGGGTAGCAGAGCCTGTGTTGAAGCCTATGTTCTCATTTCATCCTCTCCACAATCTCTTTTTATCATTGCTATCTGACATATGGGAAAACTGAGCTAAAGCAAGATTAAACAACTCTCTGAAAATCACTCAGATAGTGAGGTGGTAGAGCTGTGCTTCAAACTTAAGCAGTCAGAGTCCAGAGCAGGGACACCAAAAGCTAAGTTCAGTTTTCTTTCCTTTCTTGGTAACTGTTTTAACCTCTTCAGGTAGCATATTGTTATAAACGAGATCTATCTGATAATCCATTTTTATCAATGAAAAAAAAGGCAACAATAACAGGTAATACATTTTGAAGGGTAACTTTGTGATAAAGTTTCTTAGCATCCTGTTTGTGTAAGAAGTAGTTAGCGCCTTCTTCCATACTGAGTAACCACCATATACTTCTCTTAACACCGATGGCCCCAGTAGTGTTTTAGTCCTGCTGGAACTACCATTGCTAAGTTTTACTGTTTATCTTGCATTTTAGTCCTCGCTGAAATCCTGCTATTGATGTCTTATTTTTCCCCATCACTGTATTCTTAAAATCACTGTTCATTAAGGTGTTAAGTGAGTATAAGTGATGTGTTGTTCCCAGAAAAATGCATTAAGTTCTATTCTTCATGAGAACTAGCATGAACTAAAAGGAATGTAATTGTAGATAAAGAAGAATTTTAGTGCAGTTGGGAAGTGTTAACGTAACTGTATTCTATCAGACTAATAATGATGACTGGAACCCAAATCATTATAACCTAAATATCGCCATATAATAAAAAACAGTGCTAAAAATGTATGGAAGACTTCTTGTTGTGGGTGGCAAAATTTTTAAAATCACGTTAATTTTTCAAAGAAGTTTAAACAAGTGTAAATTTATATATTTTATATAATAAAACCCAGTTCTAATATGTTTCTTCTTTCCAATGTTTAAGATATTCACATCTAAATAACTGTCCAAAGGAAACCCAATATGCAAAGTAAAATGTAATCCTCTTGCCAAGAATTAAGTCACTAGTGTATTCTATATTCTTTATTGTTTTGGAAATGTAAAATTCTACATAATTGATTATTCTATTTAAATTATAGTAGTCACACATTGTAAATGTACTGAATGAAGTACAACATAAAATCGACATGATTTTACGTCTTAAAGTACTTTTAAAACTTGATTAATTTTTCTTTAGTCTTACCTTGCAAGTTTATCAACTTATTTAGCATGATCACTATTGTATAATTATATAATCAGAATAATAAAAAGTAAATGCCTGCTTCAGGATGCTTTTGTTAAATTGAGAGTTATTCTTGGGGAAAATACAAGTTAGCCCACCATCCATATATAATCAAGTTACTCTAACATAGTTAAAGCACATAGATGATTTTTTTTCCAAAGGAGTCCATTTCTTTGTATATGTTTTCCATTTATTTGGCTTTCCTTTTCCTTTTTTTAATATATTTATTTGACAGAAAGAGAGAGAGCACAGGCAGGGGGAGTGGGAGAGGGAGAAGCAGGCTTCCCATGGAGCAGGGAGCCTGATGCGGGGCTAGATCCCAGGACCCTGGGATCATGACCTCAGCCGAAAACAGATGCTTAACCGACTGGCTTTACTTTTTTGTATTGATTTAGACTTGGAAATGTTTTTAATATTGTCCTGTATTTCCAGTGATACATGCACCATTGTGGATCACTGGAGTGTAGTGATTAAGTGAGCTTTAGAGATGTAAAGACTTGTGCTTAAAGGCTGAGCTCTTATTTAACTAGTTTTGTTGGCATTGTTATTTGGTCAACTTATTTACCCTTCCTAACCATGTTCTTTGTGGGTTCATTATGTGTAAAGCATTTAGCATACTGCTTGGCATGTAATCAGCTATTTTTCTGGATTTATAGAATCTCATCATGGGCTAAAATAAGCTTCATGAGGTGAAGCTTATTTTAAGTTGTTTATTTATTTTTTCCAAGATAGCACTAATCTCTAAGAGAGGACCACATCAAAATGAGCACATGTGAATAGGAGGTACCATATTTTGTGCTTGCCCACATATTGGATCTTTTTCCATTCAATGTTTGTTTAATATTTTCTTCCCTCTCCTAAACCTCTATTTGGCATGATCTTTCTTCCTCATCTTTCTTCCCTCATCTGATACATATTGTTCACCTATTTTGAAAGCGATATTTACTATTACTTCTTTTCCTTCCACTACATCTACATCCTGAACCTTATGGTGCCGCGAAGAATAAAGTATATAAACATATATGCACATTTGCCTCAGTCACAATTACTGTTTAACATTTTTTAATGATTAAAAGTATTACACATGAAAAATACATATCTATATTCTAGGAATAAGATAAAATAAATAAAATTTTGTCCTTTCCCTGTATAGTCATGTATCTTTAGTTGGTTCCTATTTTATTCTTTTTAGCCACCCAGGAAGTGTGATGGTGATGTGGTGACATAAATAACTTTTGTCTGGAATATTTTTATTTGTTGAAAAGCAGGTGTGAGCAGCTACTAGATAGATAACATTACACTATGCCCATGAGAGACAAAAAAGAAATTAAAAATTAAATAATGTTCACAAATAATTAAACTGAAACAAGTAAGTGATCAAAAACTCGGGTTACTTCCTAGGAAAGAACATTTTTTATATACCTAAGGAGATATATTTTTTTTTACCCCCTAGCAAAGGTTCATGGTATCATTTAGCAAAAATACAATGTTTTGGGCAACTTAAGAATGGAGTCGCTCTTCATCCTTTTTAGGAGATTGCTTTTTTGTTTTCATTGCTTTGTTTTGTTTAAACCACCCTAATTATTGGTAAAAGAAAAATTAAAAAGGCTATTTTTGACAGCTAAAATCTATAAATATGATGCTCCAGAATAATTGCCAAACTTTCTCTGAACTTATAAAGGCAGAGAGAGTAATATTGGTGAGTTTTGTGTTGCTCTTTTAAAAACCTGCCAAGATGAAATGTTTTAAAGGTCTTCCGGAAAACTTATGCATGGTACAGTAGTAGTTGCCTGATCATTAAAATAGCCGTGTTTCCAAGGAGGCCTAAAGTTTCATTTCATTAAGATTTGTCAAGGATGTGAAGCATAACATACTGTAATTATAATCATACTTGGTATTTAGCATAATTCACTTCTTGAGGGATATCCTTTTTGGTCAGTGGTTTCAAAATATTTTATCTTCTGCATATAAATGAGGACACAGAGCTGTGCTGAGGTCTGTCTCCCTGATGCGTCTCCCCATTCCTCTGTTCTTGTTCCCCATTCCATGGTTTCTGATCTACCTCCTGTGGCTGCTCCAAGCATGGAGGTGACTTTGACCACCACACAGAAAGTAGAGGACAGAAAAGTGAGGATAGTCTTAGTAGGGCAAGCCCATGGCACCTTTAGGACCAGACAGCATTGCTAACTTTAGTTCAGGCTCCACTTACCCCATCCACTTCTCTTCAGGATTGCTCTGGCCTCCCCAAGGAGTATTCACAATCAGGTCATTAGAGGGCCCCTCAATTCTGACAAAAAAATGGTGTCGTTTCACTAAGGAATCTCACAACAGATCTAGAATTCAGTCTTTGGATACTTCTCCTCTGGTTTCATAAAACCAAGAGCAACTCCATCAGAGGTCTGCCTTACCTTATTTTCATCACACCCCAAAACTGGAATAAAAAGAAGCCTCAAGAGTTACCACCACCCCTGACATAACGTAAGAAGGGCAAGTAAGAGACTGATCTAATAAGGAAAGGTCCTATGGAATATATCGCTATGGTTGCAGAGAGCAGTGAGACCTGCCGTTCAGGTACCACTGCTCCTTAGAGGTGTAATGTGAAGCCTGGAAGAGGAAGCCTTCAGAGCACATAGCAATTAATTTTAAACTTGTCCTTATATTATGCTATGTGTAGCTGGCATAAGAGAATCCAACATATTTTAGTCTGGTACCTGACACTCCAGGATTCATGGAAGACCATTTCTGAGGTGGGAAAAAAGTGACAAAACACCTACATTTTCCAGGGATATGTAGAGGCAAATTTTCCACAAAGCCAGTGAACTTTCAGTTTCCTTATCCCTTCACTGGCACAGCTCCTTCCAAGGCTTGGGTTTTAATTTCCCAATTTCATATTTGTAGTTTTGCATTTTTCTTCCTTAGAGAGATCAACCTTATGGTGCTGTGAAAAATTCTACCTAGCTTTAATGTAACCCTAGTCTAATGTGAAGGAACTTTAAGAAATAATCCCTATGATTTGCTGAATAATATAATTTCATCTACAACATTCATAATCATTGTACTGAAATTTGATGAGGCCTGGGGTTACCTAAATCAGTGTTGCTTCGGAGATACTTCCTAGGAAATTGAACCCTCTGACTCCCTGCTCCAGTATCTTTGGCCACCTACAATGCTGACTAAGACTAACTAGGGTGCCTAGGAATGAGTACTCTGAAAATACACCCCTCTTTCCTTAGATGCTGCCCAATGTTAAGTTCTTAGGATGTCACACTTCTCTAAAATTAAATGAAATTTTCTTACAGTAATGTTCCGATTTTAGTTATGAGGATGTAAGCCAGGAATAAATCTGAAATTGGCATAGCATGTCAAAAAGATAAATATAAATTCCCAAATGAAGAAATTAAGGTTTTGAGAAGTAACCTAAGTCTAGGACTTTCTCACAAAAGAGTTGCTTTTAAAATGAATACTTCAGTTCTAACATAAGATTTTCTTTCAAAGGCACATCTTTCACAAATTTTGGGGAGTAAAGTACAAGATGTATCCTATAAAAATACAGTTCATATTAATGAAATACAATTTTAGTAAATATCTGGAACGCTACATGAGAGGAAAGGAGAATAAATTGAACTCATGAAGTGACAGGTTGAGAAAATCATCTGATCAAATGCTTGATTTAAGGCCATGACTTAAAAGAACTTTATTGCAATAATGTGAATTAAATACATTAAAAAAAAAGATAAAGCTTGTTATTCAAAAGCTTGAATAAGGCTTGTTATTGTCACTATTACTATTAAATCTCTGTCATTAATCTGCCCTGAATTCCTAAAAACATGAAGTGATTAGTGACATATCAGATAAGCAGACTGTGGCTTACTATGTACAAATATCTTTTAGGATAAAAGCATTGTTTTTGAAAGTAGAACATAGCCTTTTTAAATATACAACTAAGTCTTGCTTATAAATAAAAATGTTCCACTTTTCACAAGTTAGTATTCGTACATTACCTGTTACAACAATTAAAAATTTCAATTCTTGGGATGCCTGGGTGGCTTAGTCAGTTAAGCATCTGCCTTCGGCTCAGGTCATGAACCCAGTGTCCTGGGATTGAGCCCCGCATCGGGCTCCTTGCTCGGCGGGGAGCCTGCTTCTCCTTCTGCCTGCCCTCCTGCTTGTGCTCTCTCTCTCTCTCACAAATAAATAAATCTTTAAAAAAGTTTTTCAATTCTTAAAAAAATTCAACTCTAAGACTGTAATTTGGGACAAAATCCATTTGTGTAATGTTTAAAAATTTCCAGAGTCTAAAGCTTATTGTCATCATTTAGAGCTACCCAAGAATTGCCATGAATTTCTGGCAAGAGAATCAGTAGCATCCTTGTAAAGCTCCAGTTAGCTCAGTGTGGATTATTCACACTGTAGATTGGCCATTACATAAGAAACCACTTTCAGAATCAGCCATTAGAAGCATGGTAACTCTGCCCAAAGCAGTCAAGCTACTTCCTTTCCATGTAACTCTATTTTTCATGGATAGTCCACCTTTTCAAATTTCCACTTGTTTACCTCATTGGTATAAATCATCAAGAGCTGCCTGTGCGAAGGTGGTTACAGTATGCCAGAGGTTATGTAGCCCACACCCTGTTGTCCCTGACGTAATATTCCCAAAAGGCCATACATTACAAAGGGACCTGTTTCTCAATCTGGTCGGAATTGTCTTCAGTCACTTAATGAATCACATTAGAGGTTCAGTTATTATTTACCTTCTGGTCATGAATAAAACCCCAAACCTGTCACTCACCATCCTCACTGCTCTTGACTTCTACTGACTCCATCTTTGTTTCCATAATCAAAATAAAAGGAAATAATTCCGAACTATTAGTTCCGTAAATGGATTCAGCTATGGAATACAACAGGAATAATTTTACAGCTTCTCTGTATGATTGCACCTTATCCATGAGAGTAGAAGACTTGTATATTCAAGGATTTGATGATGTTATTTCCACACTTTAAAAAATAAAATGAAATATTATTTATTTTCCAGAAGTTAATAACAGTAAAGAAAAAAGAAATAGAGCCATGTAACATGATATTATAAAGGCCTTTAATGTCATTATAAAAAAATTCCAACTGTAAACATGTATTCATTTTAGCCACGTATAAATATATAACAAATGAAATAATAAAAAATGAAATAAATTTACATATTGATTTGTGAGGAAGCCAAGCCTTATCTCAAATTCTTGATATTATCAAATCACTAGTATCAGTGTCATAAAACAGAATCATTTTTTTTAAGATTTTATTTATTTATTTGAGAGAGAGACAGAGATAGTGACAGAGAGTACAGGCTCTGAGCAGGGAGCCTGACATGGGGCTCGATCCCAGGACCCTGAGATCATGACCTGAGCTGAAGGTGGACGCTTAACCAACTGAGCCACTCAGGTGCTCCTATAAAACAATCATTTAAAAATGAAGGAAGATTAATATTTTTTACCAAATTTAATACACTGATAAGTGATTTACTCCTATTTGGAATCAATTTAGATCTGTAAGTTTGAATCTTAATTATGTCTTTTAAAAAAATTATTTTTTTAATTATGTTCAATTAGCCAACATGTAGTACATCATTAGTTTTTGATGTAGTGTGCAACGATTCATTAGTTGTGTATAACACCCAGTGCTCATCACCACACAGGCCCTCCTTAATACCCATCACTGGATCATCCCATTCCCCCACTCGCCTCCCCTCTACAACCCTCAGTTTGGTTCCCGAAGTCCAGAGTCTCTCATGGTTTGTCTCCCTCTCTGATTTCTTCCTCTTCAGTTTTCCCTCCCTTCCCCTGTGGTCCTCCGTGAGTGACTTGAAGTATTGAAATTACATGTGTGCCTATAAAAAGATTGAAAACACAAAATATACTAGAAAGTGGTCTGAAATACAGATTTATTAAATGTTAACATGCAAACATGAGAAATATTTTAATAATTATAAATACTTCCTCATAATTATTTTTATGAATGTGTATACTTAAAAACTTTTAAAATACTTTATTGTAAAAATTACAGTGAAATATAGCAGAAAGTACAATAAGAAAATTGTTAGATTTAGCTATAATAGAATGGGTAACTGTTATGGTTCCAACTAAATGTACAACTTGTAGGTTATTGTTTCCATCTTCCACAATTATATGCTCCATTGTTTATAGATATATTACAATAAACATTCTGAAAATATTGACCAAGATCAATCACCAAATAAATGAATTAATAAAATTTTTAAAAGATACTACTATACTACTATAACATTAGCAAATATTCATTATGAAATTTTTTTCAAAGAAGATGTGAGAAATAGCTTCTGATAAATGTCTAATGCCTATTGCTGTCCCTTCCTTCCTCCTCCCCACATCTATTTCAATTGTCAACTCAGCTCAAAAACTGGGTCCCTCCATAAAAGGAAGAGAAAATGAATGTGATGGGCTTCATACATCAAATGAAAGTGGCCACTGGAGCTACGTAGGCCTGAAATGTGTCCCTGCTCTGGATGTGAGTGCCCATGAGCTTCCTATTGTATTGATCCTTTAGGCTCTTATTTGGACTTCACCCTACTCAATATGCAGAGAAATCCAGGCCTTTGCCTTTTGTTCTTCCACAGAAAACTGCAGTGGACCAGTTTGTTTTGAAAACTTGCAATTCAGGGGCGCCTGGGTGGCTCAGTCGTTAAGCATCTGCCTTCGGCTCAGGTCATGATCCCAGGGTCCTGGGATCGAGCCCCGCTTCGGGCTCCCTGCTCGGCGGGAAGCCTGCTTCTCCCTCTCCCACTCCCCCTGCTTGTGTTCCCGCTCTCACTGTCTTTCTCTCTGTCAAATAAATAAAATCTTTTAAAAAAGAGAGAAGAAAAGAAAATTGGCAGTTCAAAAGAATAAGGAAAATTTGGAATCACCACTAGGTAAATAAACACCACAAAAATGATTGTTTCTAACAAGATCTGCCAAGGGATGCTAGAATGAATAGATGAAAGTTAGAGGAAAAATAGGATATTTGCGTAGTCTCAGAATACCCCCACCCCAAGATATTTATTAATTATAAGGAAGAAGTCACTTCACAGTGGAGAAACCTGGAAGACACCACTTTAACCAAATGATCAAGGTTAACACCATGAGTAATAAGATATATCTATGTGATGTATCTCAATATGATGATAATAGGACATATTAAAATACATATATCTGTATGCTGGTATACATGTTAATAATGCATCATCTCAATCTAATAATAAGAAACCATCATAAGGATGCCTGAGTGGTTCTGTCAGCTAAGTGTCTGGCTCTTGACTTTGGCTGGGGTCATGATCTCAGGGTCGTGAGATGGAGCCCCACAATGCTCTACCCGCTCAGCGGGGAGTCTGCTTGAGATTCTCTCTCCCCCTCTCCCTCTGCCCTCCCCTACTGCACACACATTCTCTCTCTCTCTCTCAAATATATAAATAAATCTTTAAAAAATAGAGAAACTATCATAAAAAAACAACTTGAGGAATATTCTACAAAATAACTGAGTAAACTCCAAAAGTTTCAAGGAAAAATTGTCACAGATTGGAGGACACTAAGGAGATGCGACAGGTAAAATGCAATGTGGGATCTTGTTCTGGATCTTGAAAAAGAATAAAGACATTAGTGGAAAAACTGGTAAAACTAAAGAAGAAAACCCCTACAGTTTAGTTTATAGTAATGCAATGTTAATTTCTGGGTTTTGATAAAGTCACATATGGGTAAGATTCAAAGTATGGTTTATCCTGAGGCAAAATTCTTCTCCAACCACAAACCTATGAATCCAGACAAGTTACATTCTTCTGAAATATGATGGTGGAACAGGCAAAGGATAGACATTCTTTTCAAAAGGAGAAATTGGAAAGAAGGAAGAGATGACAGATGCTAAGCAAGTCCAAAACCTAGCAAGGCAAATTCCATAAAATTTTAAGTCTTGAGAATAATCCTGTTTGGCTGGATGTCACACCTGCCAGGCCCATTAGTGTTAGCCCTATGGCTAGGTAGAGTGGGCCCACCCCTTCAGCTGGGAGTAGTGACCTTGTCCCCTTGGCTCTATGCAGGTGCCCAGCCCTCTGAAACCTCTAAGGAAACAGCCTGCCCTTGGGCTTGTAGTGGCAGCCCTAATGATCTCTGAATTGCCTGACGGGTCATTCTTCCCTTTCCTTGAAGAATAGCCCATGTTCATTGCCCAGTAGTTCCTTTGTCTGGTCCTATAGAATCCATGAAATCTGATAGCCTTCTTCATTCTGTCCTGCTTTCTCTGTCCTTTTTAGTTCAAACTGGCAATGTCTCTGCTGATATAATCCCGTCACTATTCCTGGTGCCTGCTGAGATGGCTGATTAAATCCATTAGTCCAGGGGGGCATGGGTGGCTTGGTCGGTAAGCATCTGCCTTCGGCTCAGGTCATGATCCCAGGGTCCTGGGATCGAGCCCCAAGTCGGGCTCCCTGCTCAGCAGGGGGCCTGCTTCTTCTTCTCCCACTCCCCCTGCTTGTGTTTCCTCTCTCGCTGTGTCTCTCTCTGTCAAATAAATAAATAAAAATCTTAAAAAAAAATCCATTAGTCCAACCCATGATTTTTTATCAAATGATTGTTGTTCAGCCACACTTTTAGAGCAAGCATTCTTTTTTTTTTTTTTGCAATGGGGATAAGCTGAGAATTTTCCAAATCTCCAGCTTGTGGTTCCTTTTTGCTTACCAATTCCCTCCTCAATTCATCTCTCTCCTCTCTTATAAGCAGTTAGTCACACCTTCAGTACTTTGCTTAGAAATCTCTTTTGCTAAATACACGGTTTCACTGATCATAAATTCTGCCTTCCACAAACTCTGGACCACAACTCAGCCATGTTATATGCCACTTTATAACAAAGATTGCCTTTTCTCTAGTTTCCAATAACATGTTCCTCGTTTTTGTCTGAGACCTCACCAGAATGGCCATTAATATCCATGTTTCTACCAATATTCTGTTCATGATTACTTATGTATTCTCTCAGATGGAGGAAGCTTTCTTTCCAGGTCTTCTCTTCTTTCTGAGCTCTCACCAGAATTGCCTTTAATAGGCAGAGTTGTACTAACAGTCTGTTCCTGGTAAACTTGACTTGACTCGGTCTTGACTCTAGCGTGTACCTCAGAACTCTTCCATTCTCTACCTATTACACAGCTCCAAAGCCACTTCCACATATTTAGGTGTTTCTTACAGTAGCACCCCACTTCTGGGTCCCCAAATCCATCTTAAACCTTAATTCCCTCCTCATAGACACTATCTCTAAATAAAGTCACATTGGGGGCTGAGGCTTCAACATATGAATTTGGGGAGACACAACATTCAGTCCATAACAGTGGACAATCTTGACTTTGAGAAAGCTGAGTGAATCACTTTCTAAGAGAGAAAGAAGTAGGAATATTGTTGAGTTTCAAAGGGAATCTGTAGTGAGAGCTTACAGGACTGTGTTGAAGGCTTAGATTTGTTTATTATCAGAGTAGCCAGAAGGTTTCTCATAGTTTTGTCATCAGCATTTAGATAAAGTCTCAGTAAAGTTACTCGGGTTGTCTTGAACCTCATCGCCAAACCACGTATCTTTGTGTTCTTGGGTTTTGTTTTCTAGAGGGACAAGATAATGACAGTAAACCCATTTTATTCATCACTTTAAAATTATTTTGCCTCTGGAGTTTAAATTTTCTAATATTATTTATTGAAGAAATAGCATCCATTTTATACAATATATAGTAATTTCACATTTATACATAACAAAGTATATTCGGATTATCAAACTAACTACGACAACACCCTTCTTTACAACAGTATGGGCATGTAGATTCTTAGCAGGAAATATTTGTTTGTGGTGATATATAGATATAGATAGGTATGTATATTATAAAAATTGTTAATATATATGTTCAGGGTTTTTTTTTTAACAGAAGAAAGAACGATTCACTAAGAATGTATCATATGCTTTGGTATGAGTAGGCAGCCTAGTATTTTTAGAAATACAAAGTATGAAAGTTTTGGTGTCAAAAATCCCAAGTTCTAGTTTAGTCCTTGGCACTCACTACATGGCTGTACATTCTTTGGAAAGTGACAACCTTTTGGGGCTTCACTTTCCTCATCTGAGGAAAATGGATGCTCTATTCCCTGCCACACCTACCTTACAGATTTGTCAGAATCAGAAGACATCATACCCAACCAAGAAAGGACTTTGTAAAGTGTTTTATGTTTACTTTATTCATGTTTTGCATTACTACAATAGTGATTATTTTCTAATACTCATCACTTTCACATTTCATAATTAAAGGTGATAGTGAAACTGGAGAAATCAGTATCACAGTTAAAAAAAAATGACAGAAGTAAGAAAAAACCCTTGTGAAAAGGTTAAATGATTAAAGGTAGAGATTATACATGAGGAAGACAAGACCAATAGATAATCTAGTAATTGTCTTCAAGCACGAGGAAACTATTCTGGAGAGTGAATAATGATGAGCAGAATGGGAAAGTTTAGCCTGACTTATTTAAGTTAATTAAACAAAATAACTTTGCAATAGTGAGAATCACTGCAACGCAGAATTGGCTTCTGGGGAGGTTGTGGGAAGTGTCCTTGGGCTGGGGACGACTGGCCTCCATCCTTGCCTTGGGGTCAGGGACTTGAACTCTAGACACCCAGGGCTCCTCTATCTGAGCTTTGTGCTCTGTGCTTCCGTATGAATCTAGGATGCTGTGATAGTAAGGGAACCTCTTACTTTCCTGGTAACGATTGTTTATCCACAGAAAAATAAACAATGGAAAGTCACACACTGAGTACACAATGCATCAAGTGTATTTCCCTCCTTGAAAAAGAAAATGTTTAATTTTTATTTTAAATATTGGAAAGAAATTTATTTAATGAGTATAGTAAATACTAAAACATTCTTCTTTCCAAAGTTATATTCATTAAAAGTGACTGAGTTGGGGGAGAAGGCAGGAAAAGGGAGTGGAGCAGGAGGTGGAGGAGGAAGGAAAGGCCATGGAAGGGGAGGGATTCAGACAGACAGTAAGGGTTGTACATTGAAGAAGAGTGGTGGAGGGTGGACACAGGAGGATGTGAAATGAAGATATTTAGATTTAGTAAAGGGCACACCCTACTGTTCATTTAGACTGTGGAAATCAGCATCGTTATCATTTATCTCCTGCCTCTGAAAGTCATTTAGCTGGTTAATTACTTCGTCCAGGTTTTCAACCTTCTGATTTCTTTACTTTGGTGCAATAACTTGAGGGGGCCACAAGAGTGGACAGTGGAAACTTATTTCCTAGACTGCAGTAGCAGTGACAAAGCAGTTTCATTTGGATGAAAGCAAACCAAGTGTTCACAAATCAAAAGTTCTCCCCTTCAGCTATATGACGAGGTTAACATGACTCAGCTTTTTATTTCTAGAATTTCAATCAGTCTCAGTGCAATATGTTACATTCCAAACATGAACAAATTACTTATTTTATTCTAGTAAAACATTACCTCATAAACTAACTTTTAAGATTTGAAGACTGAAATTATGCAACGAATAATCCAGATCTTTACTCCAGATCTTTTTTGGAAACAGAGGAAAGAAAATATTTCTATCTCTATCTGTTAATCTATCATCTCCAGTGTTTTTTTTTTTTTAGGAGAAATTATTTTTCATCTCCTAAAACCTTGATAATAATTAGAGTTAAATTTCTTAACTTGGTGTGTTGGAGGACAGAATCAATAGATGCTAAATGGAGGTCCTTAAGAAAAGGTTTGCAGTAGGTGTGACAAATTGTCTTTCGACAATCTAAGTAAGGCTTTGCTATCAACTAGTTTTGATACTCTGCTTCATAGAATAACTGTTTTATTCAGTTAGTAAATATGTGTGAGCATAACTGCATAGATGCTACTAGATCTCTTATTTTAAGTAATATAATTATTATATAAAGACTTTTGTAGGAAGTTTTTTGCTAAGTTGCACTTAACGTTTTCGTTACGTAAGGCACTATAGTTCATTCTTTTAAACAATCCAGTAGTATTTTTTTGCTTTGTTCAGGTCTTTCTGAGACAAAAACAAAAACACAAAGAAACCTTCTTCTCTGTTTATATTTCCCTAAAGACATTATATGTTGGTATCAGGGTACCACTTGATTTTTTTAAAATTGAATATCCAAAACTGTCTTAAGGACACATAAGGTTTAATCATGAACTTATTTGTTAAATTACCAAGTTAATTTTACTTTCTATCCAAGGGCTTTCCAAGAAATTATAAAATTGTCATCTGTTGCAAATAAAAGTTTAAAAGTTCAATTCCCAGGGAGAATTAGAGAAAGAGATCTAAACTGTATTAATTTGTCTTGGAATTGAAGTAGTATTTAAGTTACAACATTGTGTTTTTGAATTCCGTCGTGGAAAGCCAGTCTTTGTCTCTGGGCCACCGATTTCAGTTTTCCCTTCTGGCCCTAGTGTCTGCTGCCACTTTGCCTTACAGACTTGCCTCTTACACAGACAACAACCCCCTAAGATTAACCTCAGTGGTTGAGATTGAATGACTGGACCATAGTGAGAACTGCCAGTGAGATAATCAATGTGAACTTCCCTGGCATGCTTCCTAAAGATATGTGTCACAGTTTTCCAGAATAACCCCTGGTGAAACTCTGCCTTTAGGGAATTCATCTCCCTTATTTCACTATAGATTCTTTTAAACTAAGCCTTAGGGTTTTACGTAGCTGGAGCCTTACACTATTCATTTGTAGAGTGGTGGTTTTATGAGACGGGAGCAATGAATGTCTTAGAAGTATCCATCCACTTTAGAATTGAGGGAGTGAATTGCTGGACATTTTAACCTAGTTTACTAGGACAGTCTTTCCTTTGTTTTAAAAATATATCCAATCTGAGCCTCTTATTGATTTTAATACTGTGTATTATTCCTTATGTAACTGTTTAAATAAATGCAGAGCATTGTGTCTTTGGAGAGGCATTATTATGGGATCTAATTCCATTAACTCTTAGAAAGACCTTCTAACTTTTGAGATTACCAACAGGGAGCTGACTAATCTGCCTTGAACTACCGTACATCCCATTTAGCACTCCATGAAAAGGACTAGTTATTCTCTACTCTTCTCTTGAACACAAAGACACCTCCTAGCATGTGAGCTACAAATAGGAGAAGTGTGTGGGAATGCAGTACATCTAAAAGAATGGAAAATTTTCTCTGTTTTTTTCCTGGATTGTTTAAATATTGTTTTTCTCTCTCATGAAGTAATAGAATAAAAGCCCCCTTATAAAGTATTTTACTTTATTATAAACTCAATTATACTGAGTCAGAGCACACTCAGGGATGATATAGGAGGGACAGCAGGTTAGTATCTATGTCCTTGGTTTTCAAAGTGAATTTCTGGAGTAAACACCTCAAACTTTCCTAGATTAAAAAAGAATATAAAGATTTCTGTGTGGAAATGACAGGAAATTTACTATTAATTTCTTTATATTGCAGTTGTGGGGTTGATTGACCAACACACTAGCAATTTTTTAAATGCTATCACTTATCTTTTTGTTAGTATCTTATTTTTGCTTCTTCCTGTAAATTTGACATTTTAAAAAAACTGGGTGAAATCTTTGTTAGAATAATTTTATCCTGATCCCTTATAAAATGCTGATTTTTAAAACCTCTTTATGTGGAGATGAAATTGATGTGTCTAGGCCTTTCACTTTGTTTTTCTTCAAAAGCCTGATGTAGAGTAACAGGACCAAATTTTAGGAGGTCTTTGCTGGCCAAAATCCAAACAGTGTTTTTGGGTAACAGTGAGCGTTTAGGTTTGGTCAGTATTTGTCTCTTCAGCTTCTTTTGTTTTTTGGTGTTTGTTTTGTTTTGTTTTTGTTTTGACCTGGCATTTGTATATGTATGTATATATATGTGTCTGTGTTTCTTTTTTTGTTTCCAATTTTTATTTATATTCTAGTTAGTTATCATACAATGTTATATTGGTTTCAGGAGTAGAATTTAGTGATTCATCACTTACATATAACCCAGTGTTCTATAACAAGCTTTGAAATGTGTAAGGCTGACCTCCTTGAGCTACCAAATCATATTACTTCAGTAATTGTGGTCTCAGTTCATTTCGTCTTCCCAAAAACAGGTCAGCTAAAACCTGGTTCATAAGATCAGATGCACACCATGCCACACTAGCCTCTGAAGCCCTGCTCCACAGCTGTGACAGGCCATCTGGGGCTTACTCACACCAGACCCACAGTAACTGGTGAGCACTTGGGCCTTTTAGGTTCTGCCCTCTGGAAACACCAGTACCGGCCTTTATGTTTAAGATCACCTGATGAAAGGGCGCCTGGGTGGCTCAGTTGGTTAAGCGACTGCCTTCGGCTCAGGTCATGATCCTGGAGTCCCGGGATCAAGTCCCGCATCGGCTCCCTGCTCAGCAGGGAGTCTGCTTCTCCCTCTGACCCTCCCCCCTCTCATGTGCTCTCTCTCAAATAAATAAATAAATAAATCTTTAAAAAAAAAAAAAAAAAGATCACCTGATGAGATTGTCTCCAGGAATGGAGATGCAGATGGGATAGTTCCCAGACAATCTGGGAACCTCAGGAATGGGAATGTTTATATTGGGATGACATAAAATAATTTTTTGGGGAGGGAGGAATCTTGTAAAGATTACTGTCACTGTTTACCATACCATGAGCTTTTTCTAAACTACTTAAATTTATCTTGTAATGTGATCTGTCTAATGTCACAGAGAATGAATGTATCCAGCATGAACATTTTACTGATGTTTGTCTTGCCTTTACTAAACCTTATCTTGTAATTGACAAACTTCCTTATTTTTCTGTTTCAAATACAACATGTTTCAGAATAAGGTTTTTAAGTTTAGGTAAGAGAGCGCGTTTTAACTTTAGAGTGTATCTGTGTCACCTAGCATAATACTAGGGAATTCATTTGAATGAGAAATTTCTTCTGTGCACCTACCATGTTCAAAACACAGTTGAGGACCTAGGAATTACTTACAGACTACATGTAACGCTACTGAACTGTAAATCAAATATCAACATGTAAGGTTGAACGAGCAGCATTGTTTCCTTCTTTTCATTTTTCCTTACATTGATGGATACCACATGCCTTTCTTAGGTAATTTTTTTTCCAGGTGGTTAGTAATTACAGCCATTATTGTCTGTGATATGGCAGGGCTCAGATAGCAGCTAGTCTGCTTATAATCAGATGAACAAGATATTATGTTTGGCTTTCTTTATGGAAAAAAAAGGCATTTTATGAAATTGTGGTTAGAGGGCTGTTAGCAAGAAGGATGTGTGGTTTCTTGGAATTACAATTTGAACGTTTTAGAGAAACAGAGGAAAGTGTCTCTCTGTTGGACTGAAATTGGTTTATGTCATTGCTTCTCTAGCTGAAATCTGTGGATTCTATCAGAAGTGTCACTGGAATAAGACATGATCCCATAAAAAGGCATTAAGTAATGCTAAGAAGATGATAAAAGTAGTATCAGCTGACCACATGCCCAGCATCACTGGGCACTTTAAATGTGTCATCATTGAATTCTCACAACCCTATGTTATTATCGTTTCATAGATGTTGAAATTGAGACCTAGAGAGATTAAGAAACTTTCTCAAGGGCATTAATAGGGGAATCAGGATTCCTATCTGACTCCAGGGCTTATGCTCCTAATGCCGCATCGTTACACATTATTAAATAAAACCTTGCATTAATGGCACTTCCAAATGCATTAGATTAAAAAAATAAAGAGGGGTTTCTGGGTGGCTCAGTCAGTTGAGTGTCTGACTCTTTTTTTTTTTTTATGTTATGTTAATCACCATACATTACATCATTAGTTTTTACTTGATTTCAACTCAGGTCGTGAGCTCAGCGTGGTTAGATTGAGCCCCGAATTGGGCTCCATGCTGAGCGTGGAGCCTGCTTAGGGTTCTTTCTCTCCCTCTCCTTCTGCCCCTCCCCGGCGTGAGTGCACGCTCTCTCTGTGTCTCTCTCTCAAAAAAAAAATTGGGGGGGGTGCGCCAGGGTGGCTCAGGTGGTTAAGCATCTGCCTTCAGCTTGGGTCATGATCCCAGGGTTCTGGGATAGAGCCCCATGACCGGCTCCTGGCTCAGCGGGGAGCCTGCTTCTGCTTCTCCCTCTCGCTCTGCCTCTCCCTCTGCTCATGCTCTTTCTGTCTGTATCTCTGTGTCTCAAATGAATAAATAAAAGAAATCTTTAAAAAAAATTTTTTTAAAGATAATAAAGAAAAAATAACACTGGTCATATGTTATGTGTACATTTTTAGTAAAAGTTGTGTTGGGGCGCCTGGGTGGCTCAGACGGTTAAGTGTCTGCCTTCCGCTCGGGTCATGATCCCGGGGTCCTGGGATCCAGCCCCACATCGGGCTCCCTGCTGAGCGGGGAGCTTGCTTCTCCCTCTCCCTCTGCCTGCCGCTCCCCCTGCTTGTACTCTCTCTCTCTCTCTGTCAAATAAAAAATAAAAAACCTAGGGCGCCTGGGTGGCTCAGTTGGTTAAGCGACTGCCTTCGGCTCAGGTCATGATCCTGGAGTCCCTGGATCGAGTCCCGCATCGGGCTCCCTGCTCGGCTTTGCCCTCTGACCCTATCCCCTCTCATGTGTTCTCTCTCATTCTCTCTCTCTCAAATAAATGAATAAAATCTTTAAAAAAAAAATCTAAAAAAAATACAAATAAAAATTATGTTAATCGTGTCATTTTTCTGGAAATTTTTATTGCATTAAATTGCTAGAAGACCAAAATGTAAAACTTGACATTTTTTCAATATACGTGTGTGATGCTCCAGTAAGTGTTTAAGATGCTTTGAAACAACATTTAATTTGCGAGCTCGTTTTTATTAATGTGCTCGATTAAGTAAATTATTTTTCCCACTTTGTCTATGTTCCATATTTGATCTTCTGTGGCTTCCAAGAACCCATACAATGTAATTTTTACTTAATTCCATTTTGACTTTACTTCATTCCAAAAACAAAAACAAACAAAAAAAGAAATGTGAAACACTTATTTTATCCTATGAGAAAAGCCAATAAAAGGAAAGAATCACCCAAGGCACTTTTTTTTTTTAAATTTAAAATTGGCAGGGAATTTTGTTTAGAAAACTATGGAAACCAACTTGAGATTTACATACAAGGATTTCAAAACTTGTTTTGCTAATGCAGTGTCACTCAAGAACTCACTGAACCTCACAAGGTAAGCTTTCAGTCAATGTTTGTTTTGGAATATGATGATGACAGGCAAGAATTTCCTACACTGAATATTGAGATATAATTCACATACTGTACAATTCACCCTTTTAAATATAAAATTCAGTGGTTTTTAGTATACTCAGAGTTGTACAACCATTATCACTATGTAATTCCAAAACATTTTTATCATTCCAAAAAGAAACCTCATCCATATTAGCAGTCACTCCCCACTCCTACCACCACCACCTCAGCCCCAGGCAGTCTCCAATCCACTTTCTGTCCCTATGGATCTGCCTATTTTGGACATTTAATATAAGTGGAGTTACACATCATATGGTCTTTTGTGCCTGGCTTCTTTTACTTAACATAATGTTTTCAATCATCCATGGTGTAGCAAGTTTCAGTACTTCATTCCTTTATGTTGCTAAATAATATTCCACTGTGTGGATAGGCCACATTTTATTAATCAGTTGATGGATGTTTGGGTCATGTATTTCTTTCATACTAAAATCTGAAGAGTAGGAGCATGAATACAGCCCATGCTAGTTTCTTTTTTTTTTTTCTTTAAGATTTTTTATTTATTCATGTGTGTGTGAGAGAGAGAGAGAGAGAGCACAAGCAGGGGGAGAGGCAGAGGGAGAAGGAGACAGACTCCCTGCTGGGAGCCTGACGTGGGGCTCCATCCCAGGACCCTGAGATCATGACCTGAGCTGAAGGCAGACACTTAACCATCGGAGCCACCCGGGCACCCCTGGCCCATGCTAGTTTCTAACTGGAGAACAATAATTAACACTCTTGCCTCTCTCTCATATTAACAACATAAGTCTATGAAAAGAAGATACCATTAGAGAGAAAACCCTGACTTCCGTTATTCAGGTAATTAGAGAACCATGAGAATGTTTTTTCTCACTTAAACGCCTCAGCAAGTTAATTTTGTTTTTCTTTACTTTGCCTGACATTTGGTAGTATAAATTCATTGGCTGGAACCCAAAAAAAATCCACATTAACAGAGATAGAAGAAATACTTCTTTTTATTATTGTACACTAAATTAAGTCTAAAAATAATCAATGTAGTGTTGTGAAATGAAGAGTCAAAATTAGGGTTGTGTTTTCCTCATCGTCTTTGTTGGATTATTCCCAGATAACCCAAGGAGAAACATATATTTCAATTTATAGTGAATTTTGTGATCTGATACTTTATGTGGGTGTTTAGCAAGTAGTGATAGAAGAAAGAGCACTAGTCTGCAATTACTTACTGCAAATCACAAGCTGCTAGAAATACTGCTTACTAATTGTGTACCAAAGGGCTTGAGTAAGAAGGAGTAGACGGGTCATGAAGTTTTGTTCATCCCATTACTTGCTTCTGTAAGCCATGATGCCCGTTGAGTGACCTGTGTGGTCATCATAGATCTCCTAGGGAGCACGCAGACCCTGCGGGTTTGGGAAATCCCATCAGGGCGTGAGAGGCAGGCGTGAGGGCATGCTGTGGGATGCCCTTGTCTCTTCCTACTACGATGATAACAAAAACAAAGATTACAAGAGCTAATAGCTGTTATTCATCAAATACTTACTAAATCTGCAGGGCACATTGCCTCTGTATTTTACCTCTAAGTTCACAACCCTTCAAGATAAGTCGTATTGTCACTGTTTTGCTGATGAGAAAGTATGGCACTGAAGAGTGAAGTGGTTCTCTCTGCGTTGCACAGCTAATGCGTTAGCGGAGCTGGAATTCAAATACAGGCTTGACCACATCCAAAGTCCCTCTCTCTGAACTAGTCAAAGAGGAGCAGTTAATGTTTGACATGCAAACTGTACATGTCACACACCCATAATATTGATGATAATATGGTTTATGTGGCCCAAAAGGTGAGATGTGGCATGCCTGCCTCAAGTAAATCTGTTGTGCCTGCTTTTGTTCTGGATCTTGTGACTTCATAGCTACCTCTTTCAGCTTATTCCCGTGGCTTGCCCTCTTCCCCCATGCTGTGATCTTAAGCTACTCAGAAGATAGGATAGAGTTCTAATGGAATCAACAAGGGAACCATCCCCTTTTAATACCTTTAGTACCCATTGCTGACTTACAAAATTTGGAAGCATCCTAGAATATTTAATTTTTTTTTTTTAAAGTCTCTAGATGTACCCTGGTCTCAACTCCTGGGTTGCCTTGGAGAATCAAAGGAGTCCTTCTTATCTCAGGAACTTAGAACCTCCTGCAGTTCTCTAGGATTTGAGGATTTCTTGGAGTGTCAAGAGCTAATCCATTTCTTGTAAGATCTTCAAATCTGACCCAACTTTCAAGTCCTTGGAGAAAAGAGCCTGCCTGAGCTATTTCTGTATAAGGTCACATCATGAAATATTCTGTTATGTATTTTAATGCCTAGGAATCCCATTTATAACATTGAAAGGACTGAACAAATTCCTCCCACAGTCAAGTTCTTTTGGCCAGCACAGCACAGACATTGTCTTTGGGAAAGACACACTTGCTTATGTTCTCCACAGCCCCCTCTGCTATCTGTTAAGACCACGTCCATCCTGCTTCCCTTGTTAATATTCTCTGCCTGACCCTGAAGCCATTTGTTTCTGAAGCCCCCAGAAGAGAGAATCTTTTAAACTTCTAGCTCTACTGTTCTCTGATTCTCCGATTATTTCCAGTTTATAAAATAGGACTTGGGTTCCTTTTCCTTTGTCCCACACTCGGACCCTCCTTGCTTTCCTTTACCCCACTTTCCTTCAGTGCCCAGACATCCAGTTCTTCTAGCCATTCTTGGCTGTCCACATTCTTGGCTACAGTGCCCCACTTGTACCTTGCCCCCTTCAATGCCCCAGTGTCCAAAGCACTGCTTATATGCCCCTGCTTTATTCTTTTTGCTAAATTGTCTATCACTATGAGGAACCATGAGAATACGCTGTTTAAACTGATTCACACTGAGAATGAATAATGCCGAGTATTTCTTACTTTACTGTTAGGAAGGGGGTGGGGTGGAATGAGGAAGAACTTATGAACTCCAATGATTCTTTAGTTGGTGGATTGCCAGGGTGGTGAGGGTGAAGGGACTGTGGAAGGAGAATTCTTATTTTTAACACCGCTCAAAGAATGGAGGGGAAGGGAGAGGCTATGGGCACCCAGCTTCCAGGACCTTCTTCTTTCAGTGTTAACAGGAGAACTGGTTGCTACCCCACATCTAGATGTCCCACTTCCTTCCTCCCTGCGGGATGCACCCTCTCTAAGGACTGCTCTGGCCTCAACTATATCTGACTTGGGACCTTAGTGTCTCTTAGCCTCCATGCAGTGGCTGAAAAATGCCATGCTTGATTCTACACATGCTTGATTTGCTTTGCTTTTAATTCTACAACCAGTTCTGTAGGGTGTCTTTATCACAGCTTTGTAAGTAGAGAAATTAAGTATAATTAATTCAAGGTCACACAGATAGTAAGTGCTGAAACTGGTCCTCAAACTAAAGTGTGCCTGAACCCCAAAGCCAAGGCTTTGCCTCCTGACTTTATTAAGTTATTAAGTTCTCGGAATTCCCCATCTCCAGATACCCGTGTCAGAGGAGGGAGAAGTCTGCACACACATTCCCACCCACTGCTGGACTCTGGTCTTCAGAGGGATCTCAAAGCAAGTTCTTGTGAGGCACACATACCTTTTGTCTTGCACAGATCATCTTAGCTGTACTTGGTGTAGCTGTCCCTTTTACATGGCCCGGAGCTTAGTTTTATAATTGTCAACAACTAGCTTTCCTTTTGCACACCCTCATAAATCATCATTGCCTGTCCTCACAGAAGAATCTTACCTGTGAGATAGCTTTTAGTGCCTCCATTTTATCAGTAATGAAAAGGAGACTTTGAGAGTTTATACTGACGTGCAGTCAGTGTCAACACATGAGTCTTCTGATTTCAACTCCCATAAGTAAACCCTTCTCATATATGTATGGCCTCATCGCCTGTTATGCACATGGTATGATACCTGGCTTCTACAAAGCAGAAACTAGACAAGTAAATTGAATAGGCCCACCGTGGTTCTCCCAGCTCCCCCCCCCACCTCAGTCTGGGTGAGGGTAATCCCACTCCTGGCATTCAAGGTCATTCCTCAGTCAGATCCAGGTGCTCTTGTTTTGCACTAGTGGAGACCACATCCCACACTCCCCTGACACCTGAGGTCACCGACAGATAAGACCCTAGCCACCTGCCCACTTTAGGGCATATCCACATAATAGGTGAGGATTGTAAGGACAAAGTATTTGAGTTTCTTCCCAAGGTGTTACTTAGCTATTTTATTTAGAAAACTCTGTCCACTCTGACAGGCAGTAAAAGCTTTTAAAAAACTTGTATCACTGTCTCTTTGGGCAGACGTGCCCCTGTGACCAGACATTACTATCAGGCCCCAGGCATTGCTGTATTCCTCCTCCACATGATGCTTCAAAAACATTTCCTTATGGGCTGCATTCTTGGCATACAACATTGTCCCTCCCCTCTTCTGTTTATACATCAAGTCAAAAACAAATAAGCACAAAGAAACACACAGAATGAAAAAAAAAAAACACAGGGCAATAAAAAAGGGTTTCAGAAATACCATCAAGTACATCTTTTGTACAGCACACACCTTTCAGGGGCTATTCAGGACCTCCGGGGTGACAAGGTTCTTAAAGTTCACTCTTTTAAGAGTTTTTCTCTCTCCTTCCTTGTCTAAATTTAGATTGGGACCAAGTGTTTACTTTGAGCATTTCTTTATCTCTACCTCTTTTCATTTGCTGTTTCTTATCTTGTGTAGTTTGGGAAGCAGAAGAAGAGGCTAGTCAGAATTATAGTACCTAAAAAAAAGTTCCAGGATCCCTGTGATGTTCCTGCTATAAATAAATGTATGCACTGTATAGTGCTAGAAATTGTGCAGTCATTCTGACTGCCATCACATCTTTTAAAATTATTACTAATTTTTCGACAAAGTTCAAAACAGTTGAGGGGTTTTCTGGGGATAGGTGAGATTTGGTCAGGCATAAAAAATAAAATATAGAAGTTTTCCAGAAAATATTTAATGTCATTCTTGATACCCATTATTAAAATTGTGCCCTATTTATCTGTAGAAAATACTTTTTATTATATTTTTCCATTTAACTTGTTTTAATGGTGTATAATAATGTAAAATCTCTACAGTTGTAAAAATGTGTTTTTGAAAATTTTAGTTTAGTGTGTTGTTTTCTCATTGTACCCGTTACTAAAAAACATAAGCTCAGTAAATACCCATCACCTTCAGAAATATTTCATGTCAAAATAAAGTACATGTAAAGTAAAAACAATTCTTTAGAGTGAGAGAAACATTATAGCTATATAAATAACTAAAGAATTTTTCTTGTGTTGTTAATTTTAGCCATTCTGACAGGTATGAGGTTGTATCTCATCATGGTTTTCAATTGTATTTCCCTGATGATGAGTGATGTTGAGCATCTTTTCATGTGTCTGGATTGTTTTCTTTGGAAAAGTGTCTATTCGTGTCTTCTACCCATTTCTTAACTGGGTTATTTGTTTTTTGGGTGTTGAGTTTTGTAAGTTCTTTATAGATTTTGGATACTAGCCCTTTATCTGATATGTCATTTGCAAATATCTTCTTCCATTCCGTACACTGCCTTTTAGTTTTGTTGATTGTTTCCTTTGCTGTGCGGGAGCTTTTTATCTTGATGAAGTCCCAGTAGTTCATTTTTGCTTTTGTTTCCCTTGCCTGTGGTGACATGTCTAGTAAGAAGTTGCTTCGGCCAAAGAGGTTGCTGCCTGTGTTTCCTCTAGGATTTTGATGGTTTCCTCTCTCACATTTAGGTCTTTCATCCATTTGTACTTATTTTTGTGTATGTTAGAAAGTGGTCCAGTTTTCCCAAACTCATTTGTTGAGGAGACTGTCTTTTTTCCATTGGATATTCTTTCCTACTTTGTCAAAGATTAGTTGACCATATAGTTGTGGGTCCATTTCTGGGTTTTCTATACTGTTCCATTGATCTATGAGTCTGTTTTTGTGCCAGTACCATACTGTCTTGATCACTACAGCTTTGTAATACAGCTTGAAATCTGGAATCATGATGCCTCCAGTTGTTTTTCTTTTTCAGGATTGCTTTGGTATTTGTGGTCTTTTGTGGTTCCATACAAATTTTAGGATTTTTTAATGCTAGCTCTGTGAAAAATGCTGGTGGTATTTTGATAGGGATTGCATTATATATGTAGATTGCTTTGGGTAGTATAGACATTTTAACAATGTTTGTTCTTCCAACTGGTGAGCATGCCATGCTTTTCCATTTCTTTGTGTCCACTTCAGCTTCTTTTTTTTTTTAAGATTTTATTTATTTATTTATTTACTTATTTATTTGAGAGAGAGACAGAGATAGCGACAGGGAGCAAGAGCGGGGAGAGAGTGAGAAGCAGGGCAGGGAGCCTGACGTGGGGCTCGATCCCAGGGCCCTGGGATCATGACCTGAGCCAAAGGCAGATGCTTACTCGACTGAGCCCACCCAGGCGCCCCTCCACTTCAGTTTCTTTCATCAGCGTTCTATAGTTTTCAGAGTATAGATCTTTTACTTCTTTAGTTAGGTTTATTCCTAGGTATCTTATTATTTTGGGGATCAATTCCTCGATTTCTTTTTCTGTTGCTTCGTTATTGATGTATAGAAATGCAACAGATTTCTGCACATTGATTTTATATCCTGCGATTTTGCTGAATTCATGTATGAGTTCTAGCAATTTTTTTGGTGGAGTCTTTCAGGTTTTCTACATAGAGTATCATCTTGTCTGCAAATAGTTAAAGTTTGACTTCTTCCTTGCCAATTTGGATGCCTGTTATTTCTTTTTGTTGTCTGATTGCTGAGGCTAAGACTTCAGTACTATGTTAAATGGTGATGGTGAGGTGGGCATCCTTGTCTTGTTCCTAACTATGGAGGAAAGCCTCTCAGTTTGAGGATGGTATTAGCTGTGGGTCTTTCATTTATGGCCTTTATGATGTTAAGGTATGTTCCCTCTATCCCTACTTCATTGAGGGTTTTTATCAGGAAGGGATGCTGTATTTTGTCGAATGCTTTTTCTGCATCTCTTGACAGGATCATATGATCCTGTCAAGGATAGGATCCTATCCTTTCTTTTACTAATCCAGTGTATCATGTTGATTGATTTGTGAATATTGAACTACCCCTGCAGAGTTTTGACTCTTAAAAATGTCACATGTAGTCATTAAACATTTTTTTGTTCACTCCAAGTTCTCGAATTTGGGAACTTAATTTACTGATGGTCCCATCTAAAGTTAATTTTGAAGTTTAAAATAAACTTCATGGAGACAGCCCTCTGGAGTCCTCTGGTTAGAATACAAATAGAGTGCAGCTGTACTCCAGTGTGTGGAGATCTCTCCCATCACAAGTCAGAACAAAATGAGTGAGAGCTGTGACAGAGACGCAGTGACTAGTGGCCAGAAAGTCATGAGTCTACTTCCTCTGTGGATGGCATTAGCCTCCACACATGAAAAGCAAAACCTCCAGCAAAAAGAGATGTTCTTCAGTCTCAGGCAGCATCCTCCAGTTCATCCAGGCCCCTCCCAAACATAAACATTTGTTACAAGGTACACTAGGTAGGAGAGCCCTGAGCATCACTTTCAAAACACGGGGAGCATCTGGGGTGGGGAGGGGCTGGAGCAGCATCCCTGTGCACAGAACAAAACGCATTTGTGATTGATGGACACCAGAAGATTTCAGTCCCTTTGAAAAGATAAATTTCAGAGGTGGCAGATTTTGTAGTACCTGAGAAGTTGTGATCAAATAAAAATTTAAAGACCATATGTACTCACGCTTACAAAGTATTAAGCAAACCGTAGTTTATCTGTGTTCATTATATTAAGTCTTTTGTTACTGTTATTATTGAGGTAAAATTTACATATATGAAACAAAGTACAATTTGATTATATTACATGAAGTTTTAAAGTAATTTAATTATAGTTTCTTTAGTTGAAAACAACAATTTTTGATGCAGCCCCAATGCTGAAGGAAAAATGAAAAATACAACAAAATTCCATAGGAAGTTGACAGTGTCTGATTCAGTAATGATTTATCTTCTATTTCAAGAGTCATTTAAGAGTTAAAGAGTACAAGATTACATTTGTAACGTGAATTTCAAAACTTAGCTGGAATGGCTTGCAAAAGCATGAAAACATGCTGTTTCCACAGGATCCTTTTGCCATGCATTCATACACGGTCACACTCCCATGCTTATTAATAATTTCATGTTCATCATCATCATCATCATATTTTCACATTACTCTTCCTAAAATTTTGACCTGTTTCCAGTTCTCTGTGTTTTGGTTCCCACCCCTCTTTGCCTTATCTCCTTCATTTTATTGTGTTTCATGAAAGCAAGGCTTGTGTCCTGTTTAGAGTTGTGGGGAGAGAGCACTAGTAAAATTTCTTGTCATAGGGCGCCTGGGTGGCTCAGTTGGTTAAGCGACTGCCTTCAGCTCAGGTCATGATCCCAGGGTCCTGGGATTGAGTCCCGCATCGGGCTCCCTGCTCTGCGGGGAGCCTGCTTCTCCCTCTCCCACTCCCCCTGCTTGTGTTCCCTCTCTCGCTGTGTCTCTCTCTGTCAAATAAATAAATAAAATCTTAAAAAAAAAAAAAGAAAGAAACATATTCTAGGATTTTTCTCTTTTTATTTTTTAAACTTAAAAAATGTTTAGGGGCGCCTGGGTGGCTCAGTCGGTTAAGCGTCTGCCTT
Source organism: Neomonachus schauinslandi (assembly GCF_002201575.2). Taxonomy (NCBI): domain Eukaryota; kingdom Metazoa; phylum Chordata; class Mammalia; order Carnivora; family Phocidae; genus Neomonachus; species Neomonachus schauinslandi. Next base: position 83,494,380 of record NC_058410.1, on the reverse strand, counting down.
CGGCTCAGGTCATGATCCCAGGATCCTGGGATCGAGCCCCGCATTGGGCTCCCTGCTCTGCAGGAAACCTGCTTCTCCCTCTTCTACTCCCCCTGCTTGTGTTCCCTCTCTCGCTGTATCTCTTTCTGTCAAATAAATAAATAAAATCTTTAAAAAAAAAATTCTTGTCATATGTTGTTGAATTGAATTGACTTAAACAATGTAAAACACTGATGTTAACAATGACTAGGTATCTTCCTACAAGACTTATAATGGAAGGAACAAAACCTGTGTGTTCTTTGCTATGATTGCAATCGAACATTGCTGCTGCCAGTGCTGATGTCAACATCTCCGTTCCCCCAGGCACACTTAGAATGCTAATATGGGGTAACACATACATGACTTCTAGAATCTGTGTCCAGAAAAGTCTAACAGCGCAATAGTTTAGATTTCTTAAGCCACAATAGTGGAAGTGTATTTCTCCCAGTTTTTTCCATTCTTTGACTCCTAAGGAGGATGCTAATGTATAGCATATACTAAATATCACCAAGAGTACTATGCATGAGCTATATATAAGTAGGCTTCAGAGAGTATAAAAAAGAATGAAAATTACACGCATCCCTTGTTTTTTTCCTTAATAATAGATTAGCAATTGTTATGTATCAGATAATGATTCAGAAATATCCAGAATCATTAACTGGTTAGTCATTGAATTTATTAGCTTAAATTGGCTTTTTTTCTTAGTATAGGTTCTTGAAAGCTTGAACTCCAGTTAAAGATCAGTAAATTCAAAAGGTTGCCGAGTACTTGACATGATATATTTGAAATGAATATTTATTTCTTTTACCTCTCTGTTTGCATTAGACTCATGTCAATTATATGGTTCCTCCCTATAGCCTCAATAATAAAGAGATTTCAAGTTGGAATGTATATAGTTCTATTTTTACAAGTATTGTTTAGAAACCGATTTATAAGCCCTGTGATTTATGAAATATTTGTGAACAAAACTCCTAATGTCTTTGGAATGCTGCAGATGAAAGAGGGTCTTGTACTGAGCAATTTGCCAGTTTGAGACCTGCCTTTTACAGTTGCTCTGCATTTGACCCTTTAGTCCTATTTTGAGTTACCAGATGAAAATAAGGTTTCCCTTCGAGTGGTGGTTGCTAAGGGCAACTGCTACTGACGCCAAAAGATGAATACTCTACCTCCTTAGTATAATGCCTACTTTGTGAGCTAAATAAAGAGCTCAATTGCAGAGAAAGAAGTCATATACATGTGAAATATCAAGAAAGGAATAGAAACAGCAATATTAGAGATGTGAAAATCGAAAAGAGAATTACTATCAGCAGTTTTTTGGTAACTGCCTGATACTTTGGATAGCTATCCTAATCACCTGGGTACTATGCATTTCCACCCATCATAGCTAGAAAATGAGCAGCGTTTGCTGGCACGAGCCGTTCTTTTGTAGCACAAATATTTAGTTAGTTCTTAGTGGATTTTGAAAAAAATGCAAGTGAGATTCTGATGGAATTGCATACTAAGGTATTTGTCAACTTTTTGTCTTGTACCTTCAAAGCCCAGATAGTTTTGCCATCACAATTGCTTTATGCTGTTTGGAAAATTTGTAGCAGATAGGGGCAGTTATCTCTAACTGCAGTTGAGATAATAGATTGTTTTTTGAACATGTTGGTTTTCCTAGTCAATAGAAAGTGTTTATAGCAGCATGCATAATTACTTTGACCAAATTGTGCTATTTTAATATAGGCTTTGCTATGATTGCAAAAGTCTTAAATTGTATCCTAGGCATTGCTGTTCTTGAAGGGTGAGTTCACTACTCTTTTATTGGCATCTGCTCCGTGCCAGGAATCACAGACTGATGGGGAAAATGGATATAAAATCAAGTAATTCAGATTAATATACTGTGAGCTATAATCAAGGCATAAACTAGATGTTATGGGAACACAGAGGAAGAACTATGTTCACTGACTCTCATATTTAGCTGTGAATGGATGTGTGTGAGAAACATCTGCCTGCAGCAAAGTCACTTCCTTGATTATCAAGGTTCATCCAACTGGTCTGTTTGTTTCTTTGCATTTCTCTTTCCTTCCTCTCAACTTCTGAAATTGTTGATTAAAGAAGATAACTCAGCTAGAGAAGATTCTTCTTCCCAGAGTAGAGAGGCTGGGATATGGGTTCCTCTACCCAAGATTCTGCTAATACATCCTACGTGAGCATGAATGTTTTTGACGTTTTCTTTTTCTTTATTTTTTAATTTTTTATTTAAGTTCAATTTAATTAACATATACTGTATTATTAGTTTCCGAGGTAGAATTTAGTGATTCATCAGTTGCATACAACACCCAGTGCTCATTACTTCCAAGTGCCCTCCTTAATGCCCATCACCCAATTACCCCATCCCCTTACCACTTCCCCTCCAGCAACCCTCCGTTTGTTTCCTGTAGTTAAGAGTCTCTTATGGTTTGCCTCCCTCTCTGTTTTCATCTTATTTTATTTTTCCTTGACATTTTCTAAGATGTCAGACAAAGAGGAAAAGAACTCTAGAGACACAGCTTGAACAACCTCTGTTTCCTCTTGTTTCCCAAGACAGTCCTAACTTCAAATGAGTCCTCCTGCCCTGGTAAGATCCCCTTTATCAGATTTTATGTACTGATGCGCTTGATTTGGGAAATATGGTAAATGTAGCAAAAATGCACAGGAACGAAGGAGGACCTATGAGGCACTGCTGCACTGTGGTGCAAAGTTCGTGATAAGGAGCAATAAGAATTGACAGTAGAAACTAGGCCTATAAAGACATACTAAAGAAGGTTTTGTATGCAATACTAAGAAGTTTGGACTTTGTGCTCCAGTCAGAGAAGCCATCAAATTTTTCAACAAGAGAAGACTGGTGATCATTTTTTCAAAAGATAATAATTCTAGTATGAAGATGGAGAATATATTGGGTTTAGGTTTTCAGGAAAGAGATTGAACTTGGAAGTATAAATTTATGAGTTGTTAACTTATACATAGTAATTAAAGCCATGGATAGGAGGGACCAAGGAAAGCAAGGAAAATAAGAAGATAAGCAGGAAAGAAGGAAGGAATCTTTAGCAGTATATGTGATTGGAGATAAATGAAGGAAAAACAAGCAAACAGGACTGTGAAGGAGTGATTAGAAAGAAGAGAACCAGGAAAGTGTGTTTAGGAGCCAATCAAGGAGCGCATTTTAAGATAGAGGAGTTGGTAGGGGTGCCAAATGCTCCCAGGAGGCAAGTAGGATGAAAATTGAAAAAGTACTAGTGGACTTGGCAATCAGAAGGTCATTTGAACCTTAGTGCTATTTGGGTTCACTTCATAAGGTCTTCTTTGTTAAAGAAAAATCTGTTAGTACTGGGGTAAGAAAGTTTCTGGGGAGCAAGAGAGGAAATCTAATGGAGTAAAAGTTTTTCTTTGGAGGGAAAAAAGTTGGGATTACAGGAAAATGAACCTAGTCTTATGGCACTAAAGGAAGTCCTAATCGTAGAATTATAAGACTATTACTGCTTGTTTATATAGTGCCACCACAGGCCAAGACTCCACCTAAACTGTTTCAGAGAGGTATCTTAATTGCTTATACTGAATCCAAATTTTGAGGTAATAAGCAGACATATTAAAACTAGCACCCCACTGATTTAATTTGGAGAGAGACATTTATATTAGCTGTTTCTAAGACTTTTCTTCCAACCTTTCTCAAAACCATAGTTATTTCATAATTGGTTCTCAATTTTAAAGTAGAACTGCTATAATAAAAAAAAAATACGGCTTCAGATGTTTTAGTTCCTGAAAGTGTCAGAACACCATGTTTATCTTCTCTTTATTCTTTTCACTGGTTTTTGGAGAACCTTGATTAGCTTACATTTTCAGATTTAGTTTCTTCCTTTGGGCCCTTATATGTGAATGCCGGCTGCCTTCTGCCCAGCAAAAACTAGGATAGTCCCATTCTAACCCACCCTGTTGTAAGCAGCAAGCTCAGGGAGGGTAGTGAGAAATTGTACATTTTTGACTGTGTGAAATATGGACAGTTGTTTTTTTCTGGTAATTGCCCTCTTCTTCGATATTTCACAAGATATCCTTTTCATGAGAAATAGTACACAGGAAATACGCAACATCTGTGACCCTCTGAGAGGCCTTGCGTGGGGTGTGCCCCTGTGGCCAGGAGGAGAACTTGGTTTGCAGATAAACTAGCTGGATGACTGAAGGTTTCTGTCATTTTGGTCTGAATGCTTGACATGGTAACAGACACATCCTTTCTTTATGTCTGTCCTTTATTCTCATGGATTGAGAGATGCAGAAGGGTCATGTGGCAGAGTTAGGAGAATATGCATTGGCCCAGAAAGATGGAGTACTGGACTTTACTTCTGACTTGGGCCCATATTAACTTTGTAACTCTCTACGGACAAGTCAGTGAAGCTTGCTGAGTCTGAATTTCCTCATCTCTAAAATAAATGCAATAATGTACCCTGAGGACCTCACAGAATGGCTGTGAGGATCCAGGGAGAGAATACCTGGAGAAATGACCTGAAGAAGTGTGCTGTTGTTGACACATTGGACCTACACCATTTTCTGTTAGAGGACAAGTACCATCTAGATATTTGTACACATAAATGATCATTGTTGTAAAACAAAGCTCCACGTGTCTGCATTTCATGACTCAGTTCCATTTCAAAAGGACATTAATTTCAACCTGAGCTCAATAATGTTTTCATTTCTCATTTTTATGAATTTTTAAGCTTACAGTAAAGTACAGAAAATCATAGCTATTCTTGTACCTTCCTCATAGCTAAAATGGTCAGACCATTTTGCATCATTTCCTTCAGATTTTCTTGCAAACAAATGAAGTTTACAGATACTGCTGAAGCCCCACCTTCCCATCTGTTTCTTCCCTTCTATGAATGTTACTATTATCTTTAAGTTGGCATCTATCAGTCCCATGCATGCATGTCTTTGTCCTTTTACTACACATCAGTTTTTCCATAATATATATATAATTATAATATTTGTTTTATATATGTGTATATATATGATAAATGCACACATATACATATACTGGAGGATATATGTTTTGGAGGATTTAAACTTGTACACAAATTATTTCATTCAAAAATAATGTTTTGGGAGATTCATCCATGTTACACATATAGTTCTAGTTCATTTAACTTGAAAAGAAAATATGAGTTCTTACATTACTGGTAAGAGGGTAAATCTGGACAAATATTTAGTAGAGCAATTTGGAAATACTGAGTAAATTTCAGAGAATATATATCCTATGACCCAGAAATTTCATTTTATACACAATCTTTAGAAACTATCACACATATGCAAAAAATGTGAATAAGGTTTTTGATAGCAGTGATTTTAATAATGAAAACATGGAAGTAATCTAACTAGTGAAATGGACAAATGGTACAATACTATATAACAGCTAAAATAGCATTTTAATAAAGCAGTGTATGGTAATCTTAGAAAAATGATCAAACTATTAAAAACATGTAAGTATACAAATAATACTTGAGAAAATCTATGTGTGAAAAATTACTTAATTTGAAACCTTATAAAGCAAAATATATTCTCTTATACCTCACTCACTATAATTTTTTATATAATCTATTTTTGCTCAGAACCAGTGTATTGGGATTGGATATTTAGTTAGTTAGTTAGTTCAGTTAGCCAACATATAGTACGTCATTAGTGTATTGGGATTGAATGAGCTAACTACAGGAGAAAAATAAGACATCTCCAAAAGAGATGCAGGTCAGTAAATAGGCAAGATCTACTTTGCAATTTTATTTCAATGTTTTTATGCAATGCTGGATAGCAACTGCTTATACCATCTCAGTAAATCACAATCAAAGAAGTCCTTGAAATCAGTGTTATTTAGGGGTCCTCTGCTTTAAGAAAATCTGGCATATTAAAACATGGGCTTAAACATATATAGTAAATTGGGGATTTCCTAAAAGAGAGGAATACAAATGCTTTTGGATAAGGACACTCAAAATATCCTAAATATGACTCAATATACCAAATTTATTTTTTTAGTGCTTCAGGAATACATCCATTGCATAAGGAGGAAAGGTACATCCATAATTTGAAAGGTAGTAATTTTAGCATTAAACAATGATTGACAGGTAAGTATCACATAGTATTAACTATAATGATAAGCTATACTGAAGATGAGGATAACCAGATTATTGCTACTCACCCTTCTAAAGTCTCATAGTTGCAGTCAATCACAGTATCTTCCTTTATTTGCATATCTTGCCATGTTCATCACTGTGATGCTGACAGGATGTTCTTTTAGCTCATTCTGTAAAACTAATATGTTATAAATCAGGTGATCATTAAAGTCTAACAGGGTTTAGTTTTGTGATTTCATTCTACTCAAGAATCATTGAGTGACCTTTTCACTGTGAAACAGTTTTTCAGAGAATATTGATTCTGCTGCTCTGTTAGGATGGTTTTTACCAGTCATTCAGACTATTCACGTATATCCTAGATCCTGCCAATTATGCATTTCTGGGCACCATCTGAAATGAGGAGGGAGCAAGTGGGATGCAGGAGGAGGAAGGAAGGGCCATGTAGAATAGTTATAGAATCAAGTAACTCATGATGGGTCACAGCTGTGTTTATTTCAGCGGCTTCTTCTGCTGAAATTTGGGATACAAATTCTAGGTTTATTCCTGGAAGAACATTTTTCTCTCAACTATATGCAAAGAAAGCAGGTGAGGGTAGCAAAACAAACTGTAATCCAAGATGAATTTCGGAATTGGAAAATTTAGAAGAAATGAGGAAGTGGGAAAGTTTTGCTCTAGTCTTCTTTCTGGTATGAAATATTATTGATCAGATGACTGTGTCAGGTTCAAACTAACAGTGAGTCAAGATGAGATCAGTGGCTAAATGCTGACAGACCTGCCATTTAGAGATTCGGCAAATTGTTCCACCGGCCAAAAAGGGATTTAAACAATTCCTTTATTCATGCCAGCTGATTAAGACCTTGCTTAGCTCTTCTCTTGACCTTTAAAATTAATGATTTAGGTTTTTTTTTTTTTTTTTACTATAAGAGTTAAATTATCCTACTTGGCTGATTATATCTTCAGGTACATTAGAAGAATGCCAAACCTCCAGCTTCATTGTGAGCTACATAAATACTACAAATGAAGAACAAACAATGGCTCTATTACTCTCAAGAATTTATATTTTTATGAGATGAAGTTTTATTTGATATAAGAATCCTTTAACCACATAATTTTCATTCTTAGCCACTTAAGTTTGGTTGATGTTGAGATGAAATGACTAATTTGAACTTTGCTTAATTTGAAAGTTTAACATAATATAGATTAAGCTTAAATACTCTCATATTGAAGTGCCTCTTATTACACTGTTAAATTAAACTTCTGTGGGGGCTCCTGGGCCTGGGTGCCTCAGTCGGCAAGTGTCCAACTCTTGATTTCCGCGGAAGTCATGATCTCAGGGTTGTGAGATCAAGCCCCCCATCGGGCTCCGTGCTCAGTGGGGAGTCTGCTCAAGATTCTTTCTCCCTCTCCCTCTGCCCCCCCCACCAATGCATTCTTGCTCACTCTCTCTAAAATAAATAAATAAATCTTCAAAAACTTAAACTTCTGTGAGCAAAATAGTTAACATTTTTTGAATATTAACTGTGTTTGAGGCATCAGACTTTCCATGCATCACGCCTCACTTTTCATACATAATTATTCCTTATTTCTACTTCTGTATCTGTAAAATGAAGACAATAACTAGACCCATCTCAAAGTCTTGCTTGAGAATTAAATGAGATCATTTATAAAGCACTTTGAGCAGTAAACAATAAATGTAAGATATTAAAATCAGCTATTTTGATAATCAAAACAGTCATAAGAGATAGGCATTATTATTCCCATTCTTAATGTACAGGTAGCTCACACAGCTAGCAACGGGCAACACTGAGATGCAAAAAAATCCCAGTTATGTTTGGTTTTAAAGTCCAGTCCGTTACCTCATTCAAAGAACTAAATAGCAATTAGTTTTTTTTTTTTTACTTTAACATATTACAAACTCTTCAAACAAACCCTGACATAAAGAACTCCATCCCTATCATCACTATCCTACTTCTATCCAGGCCCATTCTCTCTTATTCAGATTGCTTTTGTTTTGTTTTGTTTTTCTGGGGTTTTGTTTGCTTTAAAGAAGATTTATCAGGTTTAGTTTGAGTTTCTCCTTTTAGAACGCAATATCCGATTCTGAGATCCTCAACCACAGTGCCAGTTGGTGGTGGGTGTGTCACAGGTAGTTTAATTCAAAGCAGTAGAACAGTACAATAAAGAACTAACATTTACAAGTGACTCTTTAAACATAAATTACAGCAGATACAAGATTATCCCTAAAACAACATCCCATTGACTCCATTACAAACTTACCTGTTTCTTGAGAGGGAAAACAGTCTCCTGGGAATCTAAATAAACTGCAGACCTATAATCCACACACAACTGCAAGAGGGTCTTCCTTGCCATCATCCATCACAATTGCTGGGTTGAAAGATGGAGAATGGCTGAGCAGACCACCCTTCAGCTAAGCTTCCATAGAGGTTCTCTTCCCAACTTAACTGACCAGGGGAGGAAAAAGTATTGATATACCTAGAATCATCAGATACCCTGTATGTTTGGGATCAAATGACATTTTAGCTCTTCTATCATTTGACTTCATTGCTGCTTATTACCAGGTTCATTCATGGTGTCAGCTCATTTTAGAAGTACAACATCAACAACAACAAAAAGTTCCAGGTGGGATTTTATTTATTTTTTTATTTTTTTTTTTAAATTTTATTTATTTATTTGAGAAAGAGAGAGAGAGAGAGAGCAGGGGCAGAGGGAGAGGGAGAGGCAGACTCCCCTGCTGAGCAGGGAACCCGATGCGGGGCTCAATCCCAGGACCCTGGAATCATGACCTGAGTAGAAGGCAGCCAACTGAGCCACCCAGGCGCCCCAACCATTATACCATGGAACCCCACTTCCAGGTGGGATTTTAATACCAAAACTATAGGGGAAAATATTAGTAGCTGAGTTAACTAAAATAACTGTCTGAGAAAATTGATAAATTGTATATGTGCACTTTGTAGAAGGCTCAAGGTAAAAGGATGTTTAATGAAAGCTCCATATTCATGAAAATTTAACAAGCAATCCAGAAAATCAGCCAAATTTTTTATATTTTTGTACAAGGGTTAACCAAAACTCACATAATATTTAAGGCTTTTTATCCCAACTTCAGAGCCTCTGAAACAAATTTCACTTGGTTTAACCTAAAAAAAAAAAAAAATGCTGTTTTAGGCCTTTTTTTTTTTAAAACTTTTGAAAAGCAGGTACCAAAAATTGTGATACCAACTTTTCAAATAAAATACTGTTCAAGAATTAGTCACAAATTTCAAAGTTTTATAAGTAGGCAGTATTATAAATTCTATAGCTAAGAATTATTTTGTGTTTCATGCATATGGAGGGAAAAAAAGAGTAATGTGGACTGTTTTTTGTTTTAAGATTTTTTATTTATTTGAGAGAGAGTGAGAGAGTGTGAAAGAGCACTAGCAGTGTGAAGGGCAGAGGGAGAAGCAGACTCCCCGCTGAGCAGGGAGCCGGATGTGGGACTCTAACCTGAGACTCTGGGATCACAACCTGAGCCAAAGACAGACACTTAACCGACTGAGCCACCCAGTCAGGTGTTTTTTGATGTAGTCAATAAACTCTGTATTACATCACTATACATCACTATTAGGAGAATGTTCAACTGAGTTGTTAAATTCTTTCCACATTAGAAATTCTAGAATAATTTAAAACATTAAAATTATAAAATAATTCATAATAAATGCAATATTATTTTCTTGGCTGCTCTTCTTAATTTGTATGTATTGTCCTAGACTGTTCTTTCAGAGGAAAGCCAGTATTCACAAACTGATGCCTTTTCAATGAGATGCATTATGAGGGTGAAAGTGAGGCCAATCAAGGATAAAATACTAAAATCTGTGTAGCAATGTGACATGCTTCTTAGGTAAAAGGATAGGAGCCAAATGCAGTCACCAATTCCATGCAGCTCAACGGAAATAAAGGTGGACATTCCTGAATTATTGGTCAAGCTCAAGGAAATACAGATTTCTTTTTTTTTTTTTATGAGTACATAAAAAGGTTTAGGAACCAGTGTTTTGCAAGTGATAAAAAAGTATTAAGTTCTTGGAATGTTGCAATAAATAGCTAAGGTTCACGTAGAGAAGGATGTGTTTTTGAATTTCAAGGAACAAAAACTCCCTTTGTTTTCTTTCACTCTCTGTGGAAATACTTTAAGACTCAGCCCCAGGTCTGTGTACAGCAATCAAATAAGTTTGGCTGTTGTTCCCCCATGTCCTCGGCACGTGACTCATTCATGCAGAACACTGACAGACAAACAGATTCTCATTGTCAAGGAGTATACATTACCCTACACTTCATTGCAATTGCAAAAAAAAATGGTGACTTTACAATGAGATTCCATTTCATCAAGCTATACTTTTGGCAGATCCAAGTGAAAAAAATATTATTTATATTTACTATTTTTTCCAAGTGTTCTGCCTTATTATCTCTTTAGAATCGGTCTTAGATTCCTTTTAAAAATACTTGACTAATCTTTCTCCTGCTCTCCATCCCTGTCATCCCTGACCTGCCCCAAGCCTATTAACTGTCCCATTTAAATAGTCTCCTAACTGGACTATTCTCCTCTACACCATCTACCACCATCTACACACAGCCACAGGAGTAGTCTGTTAGGGTGCAGATCTGCTGCCATCGCCCCTTTGCTAGAGCCCCGCAGTGGCTCCCCAGCCCAGCAGACAGAGGACAAGCTCTAATCAGGGCAGAGCACACCCTCTGCGAGGAAGCAGCCATCTCTCCATCTACTCTCCCCAAAAACTTTGAACTCTACTCCAGCAATCCTGAACTACCTCCAGTGTCTTACCCTTTGCATCCTCTGCCTTTGCCCATGCTGCCCCTTAATGCCCGTCCTCTTTCCTTTACTCTACTTTCTCCTTTTAGACTCCACTCCTAAGTCACTTCCTCCAGATGTGGGTTGGGTGGCCTTTGTTTGTGAGCCCATGGCCTGGGCCTGTCCCCTTTGCTGCACTTCCCCATGTTGCTTTGTGATTATTTGTTTGCTGTCTGCTTCCCCCAGTAAATTAACTTGTCGGGGGTAAGAACAATGTCATAACAAGCCAAAAAACCCAGAAGGGCTGAAAATGTCTAGCTAAACCATTTCTTAAAAAATATTTTATTTGGCCAGAACCAAGGTACACAGACTTAAATTCTTGCAAAGAAGCATTTGCAAAGAAGCCAGTTCAGTCTATAAACTACCAAGTTCAGGCAGTTTAGATATATGTCAGCATTTTTAAATATTCCTTCATTTGGTCTGATTTTTTTAAAGCATTTATCTATTTATCCAGTTCTGTTTGTAGTATGTGTTTTAATTTTCAGCTACATTGCAAGAAAGTACATGGCGCTGCAAAGGAAGTAATTACCCAGGATGAGGACATTTGATATATTTGCTGTTCTTGTGAAACTTGTAAAACTACTCATTCGAAGAGATTTTCTCTTAAAATAAGATTTTAAGCTAGGGTAAATTCAATAAATGTTCACTTGTGGCTGCTTTTAAATACCAATATTTTGTACTCCATTTTTGTGTGCCTTAAAAAATATGGTCAAGCCAGACTTTTCTATAAAAATAAAACTGAATCTTACCTTACTTCCCTCTGAACACTGATAACTGCACATAAGGTGTTGTGATTTTAAATTTTATTAATAGCTTCTATTCTAGCCCAAGCTTCACATTTTTAGATGTTTTCATTATCATAATTAGATTTGGGGGAAGATCATCTCCTATTTTCTTCCTTTTTTAAATGTACGCAACAGAAATCTTTAGAAAAAATATTTCTCCTTATATTTATGGAACAATAGTGAAATCATGTTAAATTTACCAAAAAGATTGTTTTTTTAATATCCATAAGGACCAAACTGAAATATTTGTAAGTCATTATTTAAGACTTTAAATACATTAACAACATGCATGTTCTTTTTATGTCTTTGTAAATTTTCCTGCTTCTCATTTGTCAGAGATTACCCAGTGAGAACCTTGTAGGGATGTCTGCAAGAGGTGATTAATAAATTCTTTTAGGCGGGGCACCTGGATGGCTCAGTCGGTAAGCGTCTGCCTTCGGCTCAGGTCATGATCCCGGGGTCCTGGGATCGAGTCCCGCGTCGGGCTCCCTGCTCCGCAGGAAGCCTGCTTCTCCCTCTCCCACTCCCCCTGCTTGTGTTCCTGCTCTCGCTGTGTCTCTCTCTGTCGAATATAAATAAATAAATTCTTTTAGGCAACTGCAATAATGACTTTCTTTGCTTCATGTGATATACTTAGTATTTTTCCAAAACATAAAAATCACATAGAATGATGTATGCCAATATCAACTTCATTATTTAAGGGATTCCTTCCTAATAAGAAGGGAACATAAATATGAGCTTAAATTTTCCATATGTCTTGTTCTTGCTTTTTTAAAAAGGTAGTCTTTGTTCTTCCGGAAAATAATTATTGCATGTGGTGAAAAGTTATTTCCATTCATATAAAATGTAAAGTTTCCTCTTTGCTTAGAATGACCATTTCTGTAATTAGGAGTCTTTTTAAACATGGAATGCTATTATTTGATCTTTTTGTATCTCTGACTTCTGGCTCTATTTTATTACCTATCTCTTGATTGGTGATACTGTATAAAACATGCTATTTCTTTCCCTTTTTCTTCTTCTGCTCCATTAAGTTTATTGCATTTAAAAGATGATTACCATGCTACTGCATTAAATATAAACATTATTTACAGAAAAGATGTTACAGTTGAAGATTTTATTATATCCCCTCAGTTCAGAAACAAAGAGAGGCACTCCAGGGCCTTCACAATAGCCTCGCCCAGCCTTGAAGTTATTTCTGACTTGACTCCTTCTTGGTGTTTTTGCTTCAAATAAACTGAGTTAGTCAGTGTTTCTCCAATAACTTCTGTTCTTTTCTGCCTATCTGCCTTTGCTCAATCTATTTCTTCCACCTGATATGATTTCCTCTGTATTTGAGCCCAAATCCCATTCACACCAGTTCCCTTCACCACATACATGGTGACTTTCTTGATACTTGCATCCTGGGTGTCCTAAATAACTACTTATTCCCTTTGATTTAGATGACTGAGTTGTGAGGACAGACATCCTGGGTCAGTAGAATTCACTGCATGCCTATCAATCGTCAGGAAGGTTAAACAGCAGAAGCTAAAGCTAGAGTTTGTCTTCCTATTGAATCCATTTACTCCTTTTGTCAGTGTTTGGTAAGTATGAAAAGGAAAGACATACTTTGCCAAGATATAGATGGTAGAATTGCCTCCATAGATTAAAAGAAATACTAGCTGCTTCTCCGTGGAGACTTTGTATTTTATGAGTAAGAAAATTTAAGTTGCAATGTTGAAGTGCATTTAATTGTGCAACTATTCTTAAAAATATACCTAGTGGGGTTTTTTTGTTGTCTTTTTTTCTTTTAATTTTATTTTATTATGTTATGTTAATCACCATACATTACATTATTAGTTTTTGATGTAGTGTTCCATGATTCATTGTTTGTGTATAACACCCAGTGCTCCATGCAGAACGTGCCCACTTTATTACCCATCACCGGGCTAACCCATCCCCCCACCCCCTCCCCTCTAGAACCCTCAGTTTGTTTCGTTTTTACTGTCAAAGTATTTTAAAAATAAAGCACAGCTAGTAAGATAAATGAAAATTTGTAAAGCTTAATTTCCCCTCCTGTAGGAGTTTGTGTCCCTTTAAAAAGTGAGATGGAGGGCAGGGGGAGATTTTCAAAGCAATTATCAGTCCTAATTTTTGACACAAAAAGAGCTGTCAGATTTTTTACTTTGGTTACTTCCATTTGAGAGCTAATTTGTTACATTATTACAATGTTGACAGCTTCAAATTCCCTGAAATAAATGATCAAAGGAAAAAGTCTAGTATAAGGTAAAAAAACGTTATTTTTTTGATATTGTTGTTTTACTCAAAAAAAAGAGAATTTTTGTGTGTGAAAAGTTAAACAAGAGAAAAATAGCGAACTATTAAAATGAGTATTACATTTGCATAAATTATTTTGCAAAAAGTATTTGATAAATGTTTACTGCATAAAGAGCTTGGTTAATTTACTTTGAAATTTTGGTGAAATAAAGCAGCAGAAATCAGAAATAACAAACATTATAAAATTAAAATTGGTTAAAGTGCCACTGATAGTGTAGTTCTATTTTCTCTTTTTAGAATGAATTATTGAGTGCTTCAGAAAAGAAGGACCTTATTGGCCCCTGTAAATCTGCCTGTTATTGTCTTTCCTTTTATTAAAGCAGGAGCATTAAGATATTCTGAGTATAGGGGCGCCTGGGTGGCTCAGTCATTAAACATCTGCCTTTGGCTCAGGTCATGATACCAGGGCCCTGGGATGGAGCCCTGCATTGGGCTCCCTGCTCAGCAGGAAGCCTGCTTCTCCCTCTCCCACTCCCCCCTGCTTGTGTTCCCTCTCTCACTGTCTCTCTCTCTGTCAAATAAATAAATAAAATCTTTTTTAAAAAAAGATATTCTGAGTATAAAATGTGAAATGGAAAAGATGTTTTCTGTTTGAGAGATTCTCATAAAGTTAATATTTTATAAAATATCTTGTTGTAACTGAAATTTAAAAGATATCTGTTTAAAGAATTAAAAAAAGATTTATTCACTCATCCATTAGACATGTACTGGTTCTTTCTCTTTGCTGGACATATGGTAGACACTCAGGATGGAGAGATAAATTATAACTATCATTCCTTAGAGATTTACAATACAAGGAGTGTAAATAAATCTGTAACCAAATAAATCCAGCAGAAATAATAAATGTTATGTAGATGTGTGTATGGAGTATAGTGGAAGCACAAAGATAGTGATCCTACTTGCCCACGGCCTTGTAATGGGTTCTAAAGTACATATTACATATGCTATAATATTTTCATATATGTGTGTATTTTTATAATTGCAAAAATCTAAGAACAAATGTTAATGTGTGTATATGTACATATTCATATTTTCAATCAGTTTATGAATATCAGGCCATAATGGTTTGTTTCATATCTTTCCCATGGCCAAATCACTTCTTGATATTATACTAAGCAAATGAGAAAGTGCATCAACTCCCATTAAGCAATAAATTCTTTTTTTTAGTAAATTCCTAATTTGGCACACTAAACTGGTTCATGATGGCCTTGAAAGTATCAAAGTACCTTCCAAAAATATCTAAATTAAAACCAAGGCATAATTTAACCAAAAAGGAGAATGTAACCAAGAAAAGTACAGAATAGTTTTTTTTTATAGTAATCCACATTATTATTAATTATGAAGTATCATCTTTATATGTTCCTTTCTTGTCAAAAGAATAATACTCAGAACCACATGTAGTAATCTTCTATGCACATTCATGTTCATAAACATGAAGACACCCACACCAACATAATCATACTGCCTGTATTATACTTAAGATATTTTAGGGAATATATATTAACTTAATTGTTTCTTGGTGTCCATATCAGGGACAGAGATGTCTATGTAACATGGTCATATAAACTGTGAGTGTGTATGCATGTGTGTATACCCGGTTAGACATGTGAACCACCTAGGGTTTCCAAATGGGAGTGGCAATTCAACTTCATAAGTGGTTTTTAGATTTGTACGTATATTCACAAAACCACCTGTTTCTTTTGAAGTATTGCTATTTCCATTACTAAATGTGAAATTTTGAGTCTCACAAATGTTGCTTATTCCACTGGAGAACCAGTTTTTGTTTGTTTGTTTGTTTTTGTTTTTGTTTTTTTTAAAGATTTTATTTATTTATTCATGAGAGACAGAGAGAGAGAGAGGCAGAGGGAGAAGCAGGCTCCCAAGGAGCAGGGAGCCCGATGCGGGACTCAATCCCAGGACCCTGGGACCATGACCTGAGCCAAAGGCAGACGCCTAACCATCTGAGCCACCCAGGTGCCTGGAGAACCAGTTTTGATACATTTTTTTAAAAATATCAAGGTACAAAGCCTAATTAAATTAATATACATCAGTATCAATTTGTATCAGTAATAAAACTATTCTGTATGTGATCATTCTTCCTCCACCTGCAGGCATTATCCAGCTTTTGATTGTGTGTATGTGTGTGTGTGTGTGTTTATTTCAGAATTTTTAAAAATGACATCATTGGGCGCCTGGGTGGCTCAGTTGGTTAAGCGACTGCCTTCGGCTCAGGTCATGATCCTGGAGTCCTGGGATCGAGTCCCGCATCGGGCTCCCTGCTCAGCAGGGGGTCTGCTTCTCCCTCTGACCCTCCCCCCTCTCGTGTGCTCTCTCTCTCTCTCATTCTCTCTCTCAAATAAATAAATAAAATCTTTTTAAAAAAATAAATAAATAAAATTTAAAAAGTAAAAATAAAAATGACATCATTATACTATATATCTGGATACAGTAGGAAATGAAATAAAGTTTATATTTAGCTATTGAAATGAATATTATTGAAAAACATCCAGAAATTGCCCTTGAGATAAATTATAGCTAAGATAAAATGCTTAAGAATGCCCAGTTTATTCCATGATTCTTGAATCTTCTGGAATTTAAATTATACATTAATCTGAAAATAGTTAATCAAGGACAGAACAGAAACTAGATACCAGTTAAAATTTTTATATGTATATCTTTAATTGTCCAGCAACTGTAAAACTTCTTTTTTTTTAAGATTTTATTTATTTATTTGAGAGAGAGAGAATGAGAGAGAGAGCATGAGAGTGGGGAGGGTCAGAGAGAGAAGCAGACTCCCCGCCGAGCAGGGAGCCCGATGTGGGACTCGATCCCGGGTCTCCAGGATCATGACCTGAGCTGAAGGCAGTCGCCCAACCAACTGAGCCACCCAGGCGCCCCAACTGTAAAACTTCTTAATAAAATCTGAATCAAAAAAATGTTTTTCCTACTAGCACTCCAGTACAGGTGGACAAGGGTTCAGGCTCCATGACTGACATGGCATTTACTCAATCAGCTAGTACAGTCAAAAGTCTGACTCTGACCTTTTACCCAAAGTCAGCTCCAAAACTGTAGTTCTTCTTGGTTTCAGATCCAGACCATCCCTTCCATTTCTCTTTTATGTCCTAAAGCTGCTGTCCATACCCATGGTGAGTCTCATCATCTGCTGTTAAACTGCTCATCCTGAACTTTTGGCTGCTTTTAAGGAAGTAACATCTCTTCAAATTCCAGCCACAGTTTTTAAGAAATCCACCTCCTGCTTAGCCACACCTTCTATTTTCCCTCCATTGACATCCTGTCATATTTCCAAAGTAACTGCCTTCTGTAAGCTCTTAAAGAATTCTCTTCACCGTTTATTTATTTCTTTGGTTTTTCTCATACTCTTTTCACCCCGATTTTACGTTGGATCTTTGTGAATATGTTCTCCATAACACATAAAATGTATTTTCCTCTTAATTTTATCTTTCTAAACCTTATCCAGTCTTCAGAGCCCATGCCATGTCATGCCTTCCAGAAATTTCCCGCATGGGCCCCCCTCTAGATAATCCCTAAATCTGAAATATTTATTAGCATGCAGGGCATGTAGAACTAGTGATAAATGTTTTCTGTTGTACTCTAATGCTATTATGTCTGTAACATGGACTTACTTAGCTTTTTAAGAGAAGGAACCATGGGGCACCTGGGTGGCTCAGTCGGTTAAGCGTCTGCCTTCAGCTCAGGTCATGGTCCCGGGGTGCTGGGATCCAGCCCTGCAAGGCTCCTTGCTCATTGGGGAGCCTGCTGCCCCCTCCGCTTGAGCTCTCTCTCTCTCTCTGTCAAGTAAATAAATAAAATCTTTAGAAAAGAGAGAGAGAGAGAAGGAACCATGTCTTACTCTTCTTTTAATCCCCATTAGAACACAAAAAGATATATCAGGTACTCAAGAAAGACTCACTTATTGAGTAGATTACAAAGGTCATTATGAAACTTTAAGGCAATAGTTTTCAACCAGGGGCACTTTGGGACATTTGGCGATGTCTGAAGACATTGTTTAGTTGTTACAATTGGGAGGGAGATCCTACTGGCATCTAATGAGCAGAAACCAGGGATTCTGCCAAACATTCTAACAGTGCAGGGGAACACAACACCCCCCCAGATATCAGGAGTGCTGAAGTTAAGAAATCCTGCCTAAATAGATGTTACATTTCATAGTAAATAATCTACGATCTTATATATTTCCTCCAAAGGAAGAACCTTTAGGGATTAATCCATGGAATGCTATTATATGCATTTCTTCTCTTTCTTCCTGCTTTTAAAAGAAGATCAAATAAATGCTTCAGGGATATCCAGAGGTCATTTAAAAACTTAGTTCTCTAAATCCTCACATCGCTACCACACAATAAAATCAAACATAAACTGAGTCTACACTGTATTTATCAAAACATGGATAGGGGCTACCTTGATCCTTTGATAAGAACTTTCTTCTTCCTAAATTTTCTCTGATCTGTGCTCCTCAGCAGTTCTTACCCTCTTATTCATATTACCTTTTGTAATAAAGTTGTTTTTGTCAACGTATGTTTTGATGTTTAAATTTTAATTACAACTAAGTGGAGAAATATTTATAAATTTATGTATTTATTTATTCGACAGAGAGAGACACAGCGAGAGAGGGAACACAAGCAGGGGGAGCGGGAGAGGGAGAAGCAGGCTTCCCGCGGAGCAGGGAGCCTGATGCGGGGCTCTATCCCAGGACCCTGGGATCATGACCTGAGCCGAAGGCAGATGCTTAACGACTGAGCCACCCAGGCGCCCCGGAAGTATTTATAAATTTTATATTTTGCGTATATTAACACATATTTCATATGTATTAAGATATGAAATTGAAGGGAGTGATGGTAGAAAAAATTGAGAAAAAATTTTGAAATATAAAAACGAAAATTCTTTTAGATTTCATGTCTTAAAGACATGAAATTATTTAGAATTTTACCCTATCGCAGAGAGAGAAAAAAGTTAGATTTGAATTTATTAAACAAATACTTCTTTCCCAAACTTTCTTCTAGATGGAGGGACAAATCATAATAGCAAAAGTATAGTTCCTCTTTTGACTCATGTATTTTTCCATAAGTAATTGGGTTCCTACCAGGATATTTTGGAAGAAGAAGGATGCAGTTCTCTAAGGAATTGCAACTATTGCATATATAGTTTTTATTGTTGCACCTATTTTTGACACATTCCAAAATGATATATTATGTAAATATAGTATTGATCAGTTTTCCTCCCTTTTAAAATTCTCCAAAAATAAAACATGCATAGAGAAAATTACTTGGTTTGGAGTAGAAGTCATTCTAAATGTGTGCTTTTATTGCCTTGTTTTTAAGACCTTTATTTCAATCCATACAAAACATCCAAATAATTTAGTCCTGGAATCCCATTCATTGGCAAACTAAAAGACCATCCAAATAAATAATAATCTGGGATTACGCTTGGTCATTGGAAAGGAAATATTTCTAGAAATAAAAATACTGTTCTTCTCTTTTTCCTGTAATTTTCATAGCACTCTGATGGCAGTTTTATGGCCACTAACAGAGATTTGGCCCAGAAAATCATGTTTAAACTGAGGGTGCACCTCTGCTAAATCAAAATGAATTGTGAAATAGCTAGAAATGCCACAGCTTCTCTTCATGTTCTGCAAATTGTTTCAAGATGTTTTCTATAAACTTGCACTACTTTTGCTTTTATATTTTTACTCATTCATTCAGCAAATATTTACTAAGAACATACCATGTACCAGCCACTAGTCTTAAGTCCTCAATCATTGATGAGCATAGCACACATTCTTCCTGTTTGACAGTGATTACAGTCTTACAGTAGACAAAAATCAAATAATCATACAAATAAACATTTTTTCTTCTTTCGAAAAAACATGTATTGAGTGCCTCCAGGGTTCTGGACCTATTCTAGGCTTGGAGGATACAGTGCAAATTCTAGGAAGGTTACATTCTGGCAGACAAAAAGACAGCAAGCAAATAAAAGTAGATAGATCGATAGATATTATCATGGCAGGTGGTACTACGACAAAAATTAAGTTATATAAGGCATAGAAGATTCTGGGAGTTGGGGTAATATGTTTATAGGCATAGTGGTCAGGAAATATTTCTTTTTAATATTTTATTTATTTGAGAGAGACAGAGATAGTGAGAGAGAGCACACAAGCAGGAAGGAAGCAGGGAAGCAGATTCCCTGCTGCACAGGGAGCCCAATGCGGGGCTCCATCCCAGGACCCTGGGATCATGACCTGAGCCAAAGGCAGGCACTTAATCCACTGAGCCACCCAGGTGCCCTGAAGTCAGGAAATATTTTAACAGAGACCTGAATGAAGAGAAGGAATGAGTCATGAGAAGAAAATTCCAGGCAGGAAGTACCTGACATATTAGGGAGTCAGCAAGGGAAATGTGGTAATGAGAGAGAGTGGTAGAAGATGAGGTCAGAGAGATAGGAAGGGGCCAGATCTTTTAAATGGCAAACAGCTTTGGTTACTACAAACTATGCAAAGTGCTTTGTAACAAACACAAGTATTAAAAGAACAGATATCTGGGAGCCTAACCTAACCTGGGGAATTAGAGGAGGCTTCTGTTGGGGACTGAATTGTGTCCCCCCAAATTCATATGTTGAAGCCTTAACCCCCAGTGTGACTGTAATTGAAGATAAGGCCTTGAAAGAGGTAATTAGGTGGTAAATGAAGTGGAAGGGTGAGATCCTAATCTAACAGGAATAAGAAGAGGTATGAGAGAATAGGAAGAAATACCAGGAAAAAAAAAAAAGGAAGAGATACCAGGGATCCATGCACACAGACGAAAGGCCAGGTGTTGGGATTTAGTGAGAATGTGGTTGGCCATTTGCAAGCCAAGGAGAGATGCCTCAGGAAAAAACAAAACCTGCCAACACCTTGACTTGGACATCAGCCTCCAGAACTGTGGGAAAGTAAATTTATATTATTTAAGCCACTCAGTCTGTAATGTTTTGTTATGGAAGCAGTAGCAGACTGATACAATTTCTCTGAGTAGGTGACCTTTGAGCTGAAAACTGAAGGATGTATAGGAGTTAACCACGAAGTAGCATAAGACAACAGTACGTGCAAGGACCCTACATTTGAAAAGCACATAGTGTGTTTGAGATTCTGAAGGCCCATTGGCTGAAGCTCCGAGAGCAAAGATAAGAACAGTACATGGAGAGATGAAAGAGCTTGAGGGAAGCCAAATCATACAAAGTCTGGTAGGCTCTGTGAAGGACTTGGGCCCTTATCTTAAAGGGGCTGATGTGATTTAAAAAAATTGGCATTTTTAAATATCACTTGGCTGTGGAAAATTGAATGGAATAGGGAAAGAATGAGTGTGGAGAGAACCACTCCAAAGGTCCCAGAGAGATGAAGTAGACTGGACTGGAAAGGAGGCAACAAAGATGGAGAGAAATGAATTGATACTTGCAGATAAAGTTGATAGGGCAAGGATTCCTCCTACATCTCTGGGTCTTGCAAATGGAAATTGATACCACTCTTGAGATGGGGAACACTGAATTCATAATTTTATCTCCAAACCTAATCAGTTCCATTTTGGACATGTTGAATTTGAGATGCTTCTAAAATATCCAAGTGGAGAATGAGTAAGTGGATAAATCTGGAGCTCAGAGAACAGATGGAAGCTGGAGATACAAGCTTGGGGTTCACCAGCATATATATAGTAATTGAAACCTGCTATAGTTTCATTTCTCTAGAGACAGGGATTTTATTTGTTTTGTTCATTGATGTATCCCAGGTGCATGGAAAAATGCTGATATATAGGAGGCACTCAATACATATTTGTTGAATGAATGAATGAATGAATGAATGAATGGATTATCTAGGGAGAGCATTTCATATGAAGAGAGAAACAGGTCTAGAATGAAACCTTGAAGAATGGCAACTTCATAGGTGGGGTAGAACTTACAGAGGAACAACAAAGGAACACTCAGAGACAGGAAAATCAATCAAGTCTGAGGTACATGAAGCCAGGGGAAAAGAGTGTTTCAAAAAGAAAGTGAGTTTATCCTCTGGAGCGAATGGCATGCAGCAGCAAGTCTAGCCTATGAATGAGCACTTCTGAATCCTAACGGCAAGAGGGGCCTTAAAATACTTGAATTTATTTATCACCATTGTCAATCTTTGAATCAAAGACGATTTGATTGCTTATGTGCAAGACTTACCTCAGATAATAACAGTCTCTTAGAACCACATCTCCGACACATTCCCAGCATGGGTGTGTATATAATTACATCATCATTCTTTGCATTAAGTTATGATCTTAACGACACTTGCAAATAATGTATTCAAGTAACAACACCAATAGCTTTTCTTGACAAGTTCACTTGAAGTCTTCTGTCTGGATGAAAGCTCAACCACTTTTTGCCTTACTATCTCCTTCCCTCCCTCTTTTTATTTCACTCTGTGCTTCCCTACTCTCTGCATAACAAAAACTTTACTAGCTTCATGCATAATCACATGATGAGTCATAATTAAGATTTGAATAAATGATAAAAATAATTTTATTTCACCACCTGTGTACCATCCACAAAAAAAGATAGACTGATTAATTAATTAATTTCCAAGGTCATGAGTATAATTTGTCTAATCCTAGCTATTCTCATATAGATTCTCTGCCTTGCAGAAGAGCTATATGGAACCCTCTGGGGACATTTCTAATACTCATGAGCACAGTTTTCTTATAGCTAAATTGGGGTCACAGACCTCAATTTAGAGATCAATAATATTCAGCAGAAAATCCTGTCTCTCCATTTCATCTGAATGGCCTCTACCTTGAGATAGATAACCCACTTGACTTTTATATGTTATTATTTGCAATGGAAAAAATAAGGAAAAAAGTCATTAATTGTCCTTGGTTTAGATCTCAACTGTAGACTGTAAATATTTAGTTTAAGGAATACTTCTCCTTCTTTCTCCCTGCTTTATTTTTCTTCAGTACACTTATCCTACTTGAAATTTTATTATATTTATTATATGTTTATTACTTTATTTGGTCTTGGATTATCTTCCCTTGGAAGATACAAGATACAATGTCTCTCTCATGTTTGCTGCATCCTCACACTCAAAACTATGCCTGACATATTGTAGGAGTTCAGTAATATTTACAGAATGAATAAATAAATAGATGCTTAAAGCCTGATGGTGGAGGTAGATATAAAATGCTGGTTGAGTTTGCAATTTAGTATGAAATGCAATTCCTAGTACCAAGTCACACATTTGAAATCCAGGCAAACATTTTTGCTTGTTAACATCTTTAACTGTCTTCTCCTAAGTGTCAGCCCTGCATTAGATGTTTCCACATGAAGATCCAAAGGTGCTTTGAACTCACAGTGTCCCAAACACCCTTCTTTTTTGTTTTCTACTCCCACCACAACCTCATACCTCCCTCTCCTCAAGGCCTTCCTTATCACCTCTACCTGTTCCTTTGAGTTATAAAACGCCTCTCTCTCCTTCAGCTATCCAACCAATCACCAAATTCTATGAATTCTGCCTTTATAATGTTTTTTATATCCACCTTCCAAACCACTTGACCCCTGTCCTGGTTCATTGGATAACTCCTTTTCCTGACAATTGTAATCACTTCTAAGGTCTCCTGGTGCCTCTAGTCTCCTTTTTGTCAGGTCAGTATTACATTATTCCATATATTCCACACCTAAGTAATGTGAATATTAATTAATCAATAAAAATTAATTAAGTTTTTTTGTGTGTCCATTCTAGGTTCAAGGAATAGTCTAAGGCCAAATGGGGCTCTTTGTCTTACAGAACGGTGTAAAGACTAGATAAGCCCATGTCACTGTCCTTCTCAAAAATGTTCAGACTTCCTGTTTACAGTGAATAAAACTTAATCCCTTAGAATGATACTCCCAAACTCTCTTGCCTTTCTAGTTTTATCTCACATCCTTCCGATGACCCTAAACACAAGCATTCTATGTACCTTCTGTGTTGTTTCCAGAAGGGGTATGCACTTCCATCCTGAGTTCTGTCTTTCTTCATCTCATCTCTCTAACTGGAATGAGTTCCTCTTTCCCCTTACACATGTGATAAAGTCCTATTCGTTCTTAGACGCCTAACTCAAATGTCTGCTCACCTGTGAGCCCTTGTCCATTACCACAGGAAGAATTAAATCTTTTCTGTTTGCTCACAGACTTCATTTATTCCTCTATAAGTGCACTTATATCTGCCGTAGAGTAGGTTCTGAGCACCTTAAAGACATATATATGCTCCTGGTGAGTCCATTTTTTTTTTTAAGGCCTCTTACTACTAAGCCTTAATTTATCTATCTGAGATTTCAAGTTCATATCAAATAGTGTATTTCTAAGGAGTTCCTAGATTCTCTCCAGTATGTTCTAGAAAGTGCTAGCCACAATTGTGCAGTGCTACAATAACTGCTGTACTCAGTTTCTCTAAAGTTCTCGGTCCTTGAGCTGTAGCATGAGGAGCTTTTCAGAGCCCATTTGGTAGGAAGGTTTACACCATCTTCAGAGTTCAGAATGGAACTGAACTGAACAGGACCCTCATAGAACATCCTATGCAATATAGTTGAATACTTTGCTTTCCCTTTTTTCTCTGACATAGCTCAGAAGCTGTTGCTTGTGTACTTTATGCCTGATATTGTATGGTTACATAAAAATCTCTTCTTCTCATAAATAGGGATAGTGTTAACCTTGGGTACTATTTGGTAGCTACTGTGATTTCACTAATGACCATCAGATTCAGAGCTTAATTGTCAACTGATATATGTCAGAACGCCGTATACTGGCTAATTTCTGTCAGTTTCTAAATGATAACTGTTAATGTCAAGGCAGTTCAAAAATAGCAAAAACTTGATTTCCCCTTAATATCCTGAAAATCATATTCATGGGCACCAGGGAGTCTGGGCAATAAATCTGATGGATTTTTGCCATCATATTTAGAATAAACAAATTAATGTTAGAAACAGTTTTCTAACAGGAGATAATAAAGGAAATGGGCAAACACAAATAAATGTTACAAAGAGGAAAAATACAATTTCTGTGAGCAGATTAATTGCTTTTGTAAATTAGATGGAACTTTTTAAATGTAGGCAAGAGTTTTAAAATTATACAATTTAGCTAAATAACGTAGTATTTGTTCCTGTCATTGAATAGTTGTCTTTCTATTGGGGCAAAAATTGATGTTTAAATATGTTTTATGACAAAGAAGTGTTTGCCAAATTATTTACCAGTGAATATTTCTTTAATTGGACTGAGGTGAGTGAGCGTGTGATTCCTCCCTATGGTGGCCAATTTCAGGCAGGTCACTGCAGGGTGGGTGTGAAGATTCACTCCCATCTCTGCACCTACCAGTGAGATCATTAAAGAACACATGTGGTGCTGGTAGCACACAAACTGGCCGGTGTCTGGATGTGTTCACAGTATGACCAGGTTCCCCCAACCTGTCCCAAATCCCCAGGCTAAATCCCTTGAGGCTCTGGTGTTCACCTTGCAGATTTTGGCTGTTAATCACAGTTACAATCTTGTACACTGCAGGCTTTCAGTAAATGTTTGCCCTTTGATTATTACAAAGGCTTTCTTGGTAGAAAGGTTCAGGTAAGAACCTGAAGCATAGAATGAAATGGGTGATGAGTAGAAGAATCCGATTCTAAATTTTGCTGAGATCAACTCCTGCCCTCACATGGTAGGGAGCCTCTTTGGTACCTCACTAAAATGTAGAGAGGATAGACCCTCTTCCTGGCTGAGGCCATATACTGGCTTAATAGCATATGTAATTTACTCTTTTGGCTTTTTTTTTAATAAAAATTGTATACATTTATACTCACTTCAGCAGCATATATACTAAAATTAGAATGCTATAGAAAAGTTAGCATGCACAAGGTTGACATGCAAATTCATGAAGCATTCCATAGTTTTATAGGAAATATAGTTAATAATATGTAACAACTTTGTATGGTGACAGATGGTAGCTAGATTTATCCTGGTCGTCATTTTGTAATGTATGTAAATGTTGAGTCACTATGTTGTACACCTGAAACTAGTATTATACGATATGTCAACTACACTTCAATTTAAAAAAGAGATCTCATGAACAATAGGTGTTCAAGAGTTCCTTTCCTTAAGATCTTGTGAATCAGATTTTGTGAAGTTGAACCAAATAATTTCAGAGTACAGTGCCTAACTTATTCCTCTCAAATAATCCACATAAAATATAGTATTGCTAAATAAATTCCCTGTTTTTAGATCAAAAAGTATATATTTAAGGTGTATAACATGATGTTTTGATATACATATATACATAGTGAAAATAGTCAAGATAATTAACATATCCATCTCCTCACATAGTTACCTTTTCTATGTTTGTGATGAGAGCACCTAAGACTTACTCTCAACAAATTTCCAGTATACAATGCTGTGTTGTTAATTATAGGCACCATATACTGTACATTAAATCTCTAGTACTTATTCATCCTACAGAACTGCTTACTTTGAAATATAGACACATCCAAATTAAAAAAGGGAAATCAATTATAAGAGGACATTTATAAAATATTTTAAAAGTAATATTTGGTTTTATGAGATCATATTTTAATGACAATTAGATAATCTAATACTATGAAATTCTAATGATATCTCATACTGAGGTCTTAAAAAGAATAACTGTTTCACAGTACCTGAATATCCTCATAGTGTCAAAATTTTTCGATTCTTGAGAAATCTTATATCTAAAAATAATTTCCCTCTACAGCATATATCAAAATTCAAAAGTTCACGATTGATGTTTGTGGTATAATTACTTTTATATTGTTACATGTAGAATCATGAAAATATATTTGAGATCGCAGTTGAACACCTATTTTATGTCAATAAGAACTCTTGTACAGTTTGTTAAGGCTGAAATGCAGTGAGAACATTTGTCTTGTAACATTAGAGTCCACATCCAGAAACATTCTGTGTATCATAGAAAAAATAATGCAGTGGATTTTATGGGTTTTTTTAAGTTTTGAAAAATAGAAAATTTTCACATAAAAAGTATGTCATATGATTTATAATACATTAAAAGATAGCTGATAAATTCATTTTGATCTCACACAATAGTGCTCAAATTTAAAACTTTTGCAGTCTTAAACTTTCCGTATCTTTCCTGATCTTTTACTTAATGCAAACATTTTTATAACGTATGTACACATATTTAAAGAAAGTATATTAGCATATTTATAATAACTTATGACAATTTTATGAATATCACCTAATAAATGAAACCTCTATTCTAAAGAACTCTTAAATGATATTTAAATATGAAGAAGCCTTATTATTGGGGGTTTGGCATAAACAAATAGATAACAAACTACATATGTCTATATGTAGGAAAGACCTAAAAATTAAAGGAAGTGATGTAAAGAATTGGTTGTGGGAAAAAAATTCTAAGTTGAATTTAAAGAACTAGATCAGATTGAACACAGGTTAATTCTTCCTTTCTTATAGACTGTCTAGGGGACATAGTTCCTATTATATTTTAAATTTTAATACATTTTATTGGCTTGTGGATTATTTTAGCTCTGTTATTAAAATAATGTTTCACTTCTAAATATGTAATTTTGAAAGGTTTGCAGCAATGTCCTTTGTCTGATTTCTTTAGAGAAAAAATAATATAATAATAATAAGGTGATGAAATAAAATTATTCTTTTAGGAATGCATCTTTAAAGGATAAGATATTGAGATTCAAAAACACATACATTTCAATAACACTGTGAGTTGATCTTAACAATAGGTACCATAATAAATTTTCTAGTTACTCAAATGATACTGCTATTGTTCAAAATTATTTCAGAGCTCTTCTTTTGGAGTTGCCTTTATAACCAAGTTATGAACCACATAAAAAAATTTCTAATATGTTACAGTTGCATCTTTTTCTTAACCCAAATGCCATTGCCCACCTTATTTATATTGTTTATCATAAGGGACTCCAAATGTCCTTTTACAGCCTCCCAAAATAAAATTCATTCTTTAAGTATATTTAAAAGAATGGGACACAATTCCGAAGGAAATTAAAAAGCGGTTTTGAAATACTTAAAAGACTGCTCATGAGAATAAATGTATAACCTCACAGAGTAACTGTTTTATAAAGGAAATCGATTATTTGGATGTATAAGCTATGGTATGTGTGTGCAGTCATTATGTTTTTATTCATTCATTTACTTACGATTGAACTACCATAATATTATGAAAAACTATTCTTAGCATCAAGGAGGCATTTAAAATGTTTCCCTTTGTTTTAAGTTGGTTTTTTGGGTTGTTTTTGTTGTTGTTGTTGTTTTTTTGCTTAGTTGAATATTCATTTGGCTTTTTTTGCAGTACCAAAAGCAACAGGTGAAACCCTGCTTTAGAGGCTTCTCCATGGTCTTTAATTGTTAATCCCAATAGAAGCTTTACTCTTTGCAAATCAGTTCTGGGCACCACATTTGGTAAAGGCTGGGTCTATAGCCACAAGATTAAATCTGTTTTCACATTTTTATCACATAAAGGAGACCACACCTGTTTGGTTCGCTGGTATATGGCTGTCATAATATCCATATGCAATAGGAGTTCAATTACTGTCTGCTGAGTGAATGTCAGATGTCAGACACACAACTTGTCATTTTTAGGTCTCCTAAAAATGTTATTTGAAAAACATGTTCAACTTTGATGAGACAAGAGAAAAGCGTATCTTAACAAAAGCAATCTTTAGAGAAGAGATTGCAGGGATGCTTATTCATAAAACATATAAACCTCTTGTTCTACTTTAGCCACTGTTTCCCCAGTGCCATCTCAAAGCAGCAATTTAAATTCATTTCTGCATTTTATCAACACAGTGTTTATTAGACACCTACTATAAGCCGAAGAGTGTTCTAGGGACTGGGAAAATAACTATAAACAAAATAGAGTTCCCATGGAGTTTGCATTTTAGTGGGGGCAAATGGTGATTCTTGAAGATATTGTAATGTATTTGTAAGCATTGTTTCTGATTATTGACAAAATGTGAATAATGATCCCAATGTAGTGAGGTCTCAGTGGTATAATTTGGTGAGCTTCATAAACTGTATCACAAAAAAGAGTGCTGCTAACCCAGTTTGGGCAAATATAGAAAATTTGGATGCCTGACACCTAATGTTGTTTCACCAATGTTGTAATGATTTGCTTAAGATGAATGGTTGACCACCTTGAACTTCCCAGGAGTTACCAAATAATGTCTTCATTGGGAATTCATTCTTGGATGACATATGCTTTTAGAAAATAACACCTGTGAAATGTTAGTATAGGAACACTTAATTTTGGTACAATCTTTAATAAAGACTACAGACTTTGGGCTTTTTATCTTAGCATTAGCCACATATTTAAGTATGATGGACACAGCATCACCTGAATCCTTAACTTAGAATCCATTTCCATGAGGCTGCCTCTAGATATTTTAATGTGCATTTAAACCACAGAAATAAAAGCTGGGTGAATATTTGTGTTCATGCATTCATGAATGAGTTTCTCTGAAAACATGAAAAATACTCCTAGCACTAAGAAGGTGTTTGAAAAAGTTTTTGAAGACCATTTGTTTTGTAGATACTCACTTAGCTTTTACAGGACAGTAGTACCAACAGTAGCTAGAATCCTGCCCTGGAGTCGTCCCTAGCATGAACTCGCATGACTCTCTTTCTCGAAAATATCTCACTGCCAATCACTACCCATAAATCTCTAGAGGGCAAAGACTATGTTTCATATGTGCACCCCTTCCAACCCCTACAGCCACCCCAAAACATACAGAGCTCCTCATGCATAGAGTACCTGTATGTTTTTACTAATTGGCTTTGGCTAAGAGCTGTGAAGAGCCCTCTTCCTTGCTCTACATTGCTAAAAATTTCCCTTGAGTAGCTTTCCTGAGAAACTGAGGTTGCCCTGGCAGCCTACATTTGCTTTTTTTTTCTAAATTCCTTTTGATAGCCATGATCTTATAAAAGAGTTCCTCTGAACTGATCTCTAAGAGAGTTTGAATCGTTATGTTGCGAACGTGGGCCTCATCCTTTGCTGGTCTGCCTACTCTGCTTGCCACTTTTCCATCAGCAGTTGGTGGCATTCAGCAGCAGCTGCCTTATCTTTATCTTGCTTTTCACTTGAAGATTTGGGAGCTAAGCCAGGTCTTGAGATTGTTCCCTTCTGCTCCTTCTTACGGTCTTATTTGAAATCCTTTCACATGTTTGGGGAGGGGGGTACCCAGACAAGGAAGGACAACAAAAATGACAGTTTCTCCCACTCCCCAATATAAGTCCCATTTTAGACCTGCTTTTGTAATTGCTAGTGTTTCATCAGTTGTTCTTTTTGTATTGAAATGTAAAAATATTCTAGCTTTGTTTTCTAAAAATAGCTTCTAAGAAGTAGTTCAAACATGGATGTAAAATACAGTGAGTTGAAAAAAAAAGAGATACTACTGGGATCAGGGGAAAGGGTATTCATTCATTCATTCATTCATTCAAAAACTGTTGAGCATCTACTATTTGTTTGGATCTGTGGGGCATGCAAAGATGAACAAAACATAATTGTACTCTCTTAAAACTGCAATCTAGGTGGAAAAAAAGGAATTTTGCCCTATACCAGCAGGTATCTGAACTCCACCCAGATTTTTGGACCCCTACTACGCTAGGTTTTCTGATGGAAAAGTGTTATTCTTTCTTCCCTTGGAGAAGTATTTTGAAAGACTAATGCAGTCTCCCCTCTCCAAAGATGAATGACATTGAGGTGGAAGACGTAGGCAGAGATCTCTCTAGACATTAGGCATCCCTTGCTGTTCCACTCTACCTGCTGCTTCCAGAAATAACCCTGCTCGGAAACCCTTCCTCTCATAGGTTCCTCTGAGTACAGCCCACATTTCTTAAGTAATGAAAAAACAAAAGAATAAAAAAAAATTTTACATGACTGAAGACTGGTTACCTACCAGCACCATTTCATTCAGTTCTCACCCCAGTGAGACGAGGCAGATATTTTACTGGTGAAAAATCTGGGTACTGAACACTCAAGCCAAGTCAGGATTCAAAACCAGGTCTGTGTGACTCTAAAGCCATACACACTTTTAATGTTATAACTTTGTGGCATCCTGCTTAGAGGTCCTTCTCTGAAGGTGGCATCTTTTCTTGGCAGTAATGGCCCTGTGGGCCCTTTTTAGGTAGTTCTCATAGGTTCCTCTCTTGTCTGTCTGGTTACTCCCTTGCTTCCTTGAACAATTCCTCAGGGATTGGACAGCATGGTGTTATTCTGCCAGCATCATCTCCAGAAAGAACCCTCTAGTGCTGGCAGCCATTCCCTAGGCCCCTCCCAAGGCACTTCCTCAAGGACGGACACCCTCGACTTAGGCCCTCCTGGCTTTACGGCACACAACCGGAATCTATCACCATTGTCCCAGAGTGCTGAAGGATGTGGCAAGAATCTCATGGTCCTCATAATTCCCATCCTTCCTATGCCTGGTATATAACTAAAATCTAATGGTGACTCAGTCAATGTTGAGTCAGTGTTAGAGACGTGATCCAAAGCCATCTATTTGTCTGGTACCCAAGGCAGTGCTCACTTTCATTCTGCCATTTGGCCTCTGGAGTGTCCTTTGTCCCATATGAGGGAGCTTCAGAACCTGTGCTTTTGAGTCATTGTGTCAGCTTTTTATAGTTTTACTATCTTCTCCATTGCCTTTTACTGCTATACAAGTGAGTGCACAGCTCACTTAACCTTCTGCTAGGTTTGCTGCTTTTAATCTGTTGTGGAATGGATGCTTTTTCACATTTTATCTAAAATGAGAGATGACAAGACTCCTAGGGAAGGACTCCTGTGCATTCACCTAGGTTTCTGAATCTATCAAAATTGTTGCCTGTTCCAAGAAATTTTTTTGCTTCCTCCTTGACTCAGCTATATCATATTATTTGTGTTGCTATATCCTTGGAATAAGTGGTAAAGGATATTTTCTCTTCCCTTTGTCCCCACAGGATCTAGGCAAGGTATGAGCATGTAATTTTCTTCAATTTCTTTCTTATTTAGCCATTTTTCAGCCAAAGAGATTTCTGCTAATACGTAGAAATCCTTTTTGGAGGAAAGCATGATCAAATCAGTGGGGAGTGATCTGTGATGTTTGATGTGATTCATTAATTGCTGTAATAAAACTCCTGGAAGTGTGAAACAGTGAGAATCTTAGAGATTATTTTGTTTGGTCCTTTTATTTTCAGATCAGGAAATCGTAGTAGGCCGTGAAGATGAAGGGCTATGTGCAAGGTCCCAGAGATGGTGGGCCTAGAGCCAGGATAAAACCCCAACCTCTGGTTCTTAGTTCATTTCTTCTTTCTCTTTCCACTCCTATTTCTTCTTAGAATCAGGTATATCTATTAAATGATTATAGATTTCATATTTAAATTTATGAGTATAATAGTTACTATCCTATGGGTTAGCATCTTGCAGAGAATCAGCAAAGTAGGAAGTGTATAAATTTAGAAACCAGATAGACGATGATCAAATACCAATTATGTCATTTGCTGACCATAGTATTGGACAAGCTATTTAATCTCTCTAAATTTTAGATTTCTCATCTGCAAAATGGAGATTATAATAACAACCATGGAGTGAGAGTTAAGTGAATTAATTACTATATAGAGCTGAGAACAGTACCTGGCCCATAGAAGGTGTCCAGTAAGAAAGATGTACAACAATTATCAGATGTCTTCTTCTCCTTTATCTAAAACCTTTATTCCCTTTATGCTTAAAATTTTTGTTATATGGCTATTATTTTAGGTTTTTGATAAGTTCTACAAACAAGTAAGTTTATAAATAGGTTTAAAGTGTGTATTTGATTTTCATGGATTGTTTTCTTAATCCAGATCTGATTCTCTGCCTGGAGTTGCAAAGAAGTGAGTGTATATTTACAAAGGCATTTAAGTGTCACAGACCAACATTTCTCAAAGCCTGATCTTAGATCACTTACGTAAGAATCACTTAAAGGGGTGGGAAGATTCCCAGGCTCTACAATAGACCTGATGAATGCAAATCTCTAATGATGAAAGGGCCCAGGAATCTCTATTTTATGATAAACTCAAAGTATGATTTTCATACATTTTAATTGTTGAGAACCACTGCTATGGATGAATTTTTTTTTTTTTTTTTAGATTATTTGAAAGAGAGAACGTGTGTGCGGGCAGGGGGAGGGGCAGAGGGAGAGGGATAGATTCCCAAGCAGACTCCACCTTGGGCATGGAGCCCGACTTGGGGCTTAATCCCACCACCCTAAGATCATAACCTAAGCTGAAACCAAGAGTCCAGTGCCCAACTGACTGAGCCACACAGGTGTCCCTAGATGAATTATTCTAAATGCCAGATTACTCAACCTAAAATATTATTTTCCTTATTCTACGTCCTTGTTCAAATAATCTTTAGTAGTTCTCACTAATCTCCAGTTTGGCAAGGAGGGTCATCCACTATCAGGTTGTGTGAATTTGCCTATTTAGTCTTGTGATAGGCTGGAAAATGTCTCCCAAAAGATATCCATGTCCATATCCAGAATCTGGAAATAGGGTACCTTAGAATATTGCAAAGGAACTTTGCAGATGTGCTTAAATTAAGGATTGCGTGACGGACATTATCCTGGCTATCGAGGTGAGCCTGTGTAATCACAGTGGTCTGTATAAGAGAGGCAGGAGGATCAGATAGTATGTGAAGATAGAAGCAAGAGATTGGAGTGATGGCAGGAAGGGGTCCTGAGCCAAGGAATGCAAGTAACTTCTGGCAGCTGAGAGGGGAAAGGAAACAGATTCTCCCCTCACAGGCTCCAAAAGGAACCAGCCCTGCTGACACCTTGACTTCAGCCCAGTGAGAGTGATTTTGGACTTCTGATCTCTAGAGCCATAAGATACTAGATTTGTGCTGTTTCAATCCAATATTCTTGTGGCAATTTGTTGCAGCAGCAATAGCAAAGTAGTACCTTGGTTTTTCTCCAACCACTCATCTTTTCTGGTCCTTGGCTCCTTTCTCACTGGTTCTTGCACTCTCCCTGAACCTTGTCTTGTGCTTTCTCATCTCTGAGCTGTGCTCACTTTCCACCTACCAGGCATGCTCTTTTTGTTGTTGTTGTTCTCCTTCTGTCTGTCAGGCAGGAGTGATTTTCCCTTCTCTGAAGTTCTAAGGCAATCAGGACCTGTGCAATTTATTGTGCATCTAGTTATGAAAATCTCCATCAGGGAATGGGAAAGCACAAAATCTCTCAAATCAGAACTCCTAGGTTTAAATCCTGATTCTCCCACAACCGCCATAGAGGTTTCTCAACCCTCCAAGTCTCAGTGTCTTCATTTCTATCAACCTCCTAGGATCATGAAGTCTAGAGATGCTTCACATAATAGTGAATTGGCATTGTCGCTCAATCAGAATAAGGACTCTATATGTGTTGGTGATTATCTGACTTGTCGTTCAGCCTATCTCTGATTATTATCTTAAAGAGCTATTCAGCCATATTGTTTACATTTTAATACGTTTGTGTTTTTGTTTCCCTGTCTGTTAACTCCGTGAAAGTAAGCATGATGATAATTATAACAACAAATAACAATAATAATAATAGCGAAATGATAAAATGAAAGGAAAATGTCTTCATTTTGGAAGACATTGTTTCAGTTCTAGCTTCACAATTTACTGGCTGTCTTAAAAGAAAAGAAATTGAGTTTCTTCATCTGTAGAATGGGAATAATAACGGTATTTGCCTCTTAAAATTGATTTCAGGATTAAGTAAAATGATCAGTTCAAATCTTAGCACCTAGAACATGGTGAGAGTTGAGTACATGTTAACCATTGTTAATGGCAATCAGTATTTAATTTTCTTTTTACTTGTCTTTATTCTGTAATTAATCTTGATATTCCTATTACTTTATATATGGCAATAATATGAGAAATAAGGGGAAGAAAATTGGGTATATGTCTAATATATTGTGCTTTGCTATCAGATGTATTATAGACTGTTTAGGGTTTTTTAGGGCTTGCTCTTGGATTAATGCTCAAATGTGTGCAGGAAACATATAAAACTTGGTTGCTTTCCTCCCTCCCTCCCTCTCTCCCTCTCTCCCTTTCTTCCTTCTTTCCTCTCTTTCATCTCAGGTGACTGTATGAATAGTTTGGTATTTTAAGTACTTTGAATACATTAGATTTTGGAACTATTTTTGAAAAAAAAAAATCTGTGATTCAATATATTGCCATTCATCATTACTTCCCTTTACAACCCTTCATGCTATTTTAGTGCAGATGAGAGCTCTCCTATCCCAGCTAATTTGAATTGATGTTTCACATGAGAGTTCATAAGTGACTATGCTAAAATTAAGGTCTATTACATTTTCTGCACTTCCTTTGTCTGCTAATATTATAATATGATTTTTAAGTAATTGGATTTCTTTTGACATGATTTCTTATTTAGAAACTCTGGCTTATTTGCAAGTCTTTTATCTATACATGTTTATATATTTTATATCGATATTTTCTCCCTGGTTGCCATCTAATTATCTTAGAGAGACTTGGAATTACTCTTTTTTATTTAAGCCATATAAAATAGCTGTATATCACCAAGAAAATATGAATACAAGAATGCTAGGAAAATTTGGTAGTAAATGTTTTTGTCATTAAAAGCAAGAAGAGAAAATGAAACTAATTTGCATAACGAAAAAGAGTAAGTATATTTAAATGTCCTAAATAGATGCCTCAGAACTCATGCTTTGTCATTTATTATTTTTAAAGCAAGGAAAGATTACCTCCTCTTCTTACTCTTTTGGCCACTTTTATTCAAAGATTTAAAAGGCAACTGGGAATTTCCCTCATGACCCGTGGGATAGTCTATTCTTCGTGTATTCTTCTTAGACTTCCTAGACTACACGGCATCACAGTGGTTACAGGCTCTCCCTGGAAACCTTTCTTAGTGACCCAGTGCCTTGGAAAATTGTTCATTTTGCCCTAAGGAGACATTCTGACTCTAGACTTACACACACACACACACATACACACACACACACACACACACACACACCCAAGTGAATTTAAAATGAGAAACGGAGACTTCATCTGACAAAATAGAAAATGTTTGCCCTGTTGAGAGATTTATGGCCCCGTGTTCTCCTTGGCCACAGTGCTTGAGTGCCTTCACTGAGAAGTGAGAGGCAGTGCTGAACAAAAACCATACTACTTTACAGACTTGGTGAGAGTAATTTTACTCATGAATAAGCAACAGCTCATGCTTGTGCAAAATGTCCATCTGTGCCCTCTCATTGTGGCTCTCTCTCATTAAAAAGAGGCATTAGAAGCCAAATAGAAAATATATTGTTCAATTTACCATAGATTTCAGAGGAGAAATACGAGTTTTGTTTCACCTTATAACATGATTCCATTTAACAAATTTAAAGAATATAATCCTAATGTATTAGTTCATCCATTATGAAATTAACAACTTATCTTAAAGAATATGTTAAAATTGGTTTCTTAAATACTAAAACAAGGATGAATTTTTACTTAAAAAAATTTCCCTACTTTTCCCCTAGACATAATTTGTTTTAAAAAATCATCTAACAGAGGGATTCCTGAGTGGCTGGGTCGGTTAAGCTTCCAACTCTTGGTTTCTGCTACTGTCATGATCTCAGGGTGGTGGGATGGAGCCCCACATCCAGCTCCATGCTCAGCGCAGTCTGCTTGGGATTCTGTTCCTTCCCCTTGCTCTCCCGGCCCCGGACATGATCTCTCTCTCTCAAATAAATAAATAAATCTTTAAAAAAAAAATCATCTAATAGAGGAACCATGATATCTTCTCAAACAGTCTTTTTAATGCAATATCAAATTATATTGTAATCTAGTGGCAAAATAACACTGAATTATAATCAACTCTCAATATATACATATATATTCCAAAAATGTATAAACTCTTAATATATTTAATGAAGTTCAAGTAGCAGTCATTTTTCCGATGTCTCCCAAAAATGAATTGATCATGTTGATTGCTGGTTTGGGGGGGGGGAATTTCATTGATTAATTTAAAAGTAGTATATATGGTGGGCTTGACTTTTCTTTAATAAGTGTAGTGGGAGAAAATAATTTCTATAAGAATCATTTTTAATTACCAAAGACAGTATAACCTAGTTATTTTTATTCTTAGCAAGAACCCCATTTTAAATTAAAATATTTTAATTTTACAGTGAAAATAATTTATAAAATCAGATATAATTTATCAGATAGTTTATTATGTAACAAAAATGCCCTTTGTCAAATACATCATTGTCATCTCTTAAAGCAGTTTCCAAAAATGCCCTTTCCAAAGTAATTTGTATGCAGAATGCATGGATCTATTGTATATAAAAGCTTTCATCTCACATAATCTAAAAAAATATGAAATTTGGTTAACAAATTTTTTACTTTTTTACATGATCCCTTAAATTTATCCGAGAAGAGGTATTTACAAACTATGGATAAAATCTGTTTTTTAATATTGTCACTTACTCACAACAAATGACTTCTTTTCATAAATTTCATTGTTAAAAATAAACAGGACACCTTTTAAAATTCTTGTCAAAGGTGACTGGCCAATGCAAGGGTTGCAAATAACAGGAGGTGAAAGAGTGATTAGAAAGCAATGGAGAATAGATTATGAAATGCTATTATATATAGATATAGATATATATTACTCTCTTTAATTCTATTTTGTGATTAAAGGAAAGACAAACCAGGGAGGAATAAAATTAAGAGAATGCTATAGACTGAATATTTCTCCCGAAGTACGGGTGTTGAAATCCTAACCCGCAATGTTGTGATATTAGGAGGTGGGGCCTTTGGGAGGTAATCAGGTCAGCTAGGTGGAGCACTCTTCAATGGAATCAGTACACTGAGGAAAAGAGACATGAGAGTTCACTCTGGCTCTCTGCCACTATATGAGGATACAGTGAGAATATGGCCATCTATGAACCAGGCCCTCTGGATGTTCCAGCACCTTGATCTTGGACTTCCAGCCTCCAACGCTATGAGAAATAAATGTCTGTTATGTAAGCTATCCAGTCTATGATAATTTGTTATAGCAGCCCTAGCTAAGATAGAGATAAAGAGGATATAAAAAGAGAGGTCGTGATCTCAGGGTCCTGGGATTGTACCCCATGTTGGGCTCCCTGCTTAGCGGGGAGTCTACTTCTCCCTCTCCCTCTGCCGTTCCCCACTCCTCTTGCTGTCTCTCAAATAAATAAATAAAACCTTAAAAAAAAAGAGTAAAGACAGAATGAAGGCCTTAAGTTCTGTGGAATGTTGATTAAAGGTAAGCTGTTCAGATCACACTTATTCGTGGCACGCAGGAAAAGTTGTTTCTTTTCAAAAAGTGATCAGCTGGTTAGCTACTATAACAATTCAGTCCTTACACATGGAAAAGCTTTCTTGAAATAGGGCTAATGTAACCATCAGAGTTGAACTGTGATGGATCATGTTCTGTACATAGCACAGCAGGGTCTCAGTATGACCTGCGATGGGGGCAGGAGTGATGAGCCATGAGCTGTTCTGAGCAGTAACATCTCACATAGAGTCACTTTTAACTCATGGACTGGAGATTTCTACTTTTCATCTTGATCAAGATTTATGGGGAAATAAGTGCAGGAAATGTCAAGCCCATCTCTGAGGTAATAATTTATAGTTTTTGTTGAAGATTTTCATTTCATAGCATCCAAACATTGTTCTTAATATTAAATAAAATATTTTCACATGTAAAATTAATGATAGCATTTATGTACTTAGTGTCCCCTCCCTTCCAGAGAATATCCCTATCATTTTCTGTGAAGCAGTCAGTTGGTTTCACAATTTTTCTGGATCTTTTTGGACATTTGTAGGCATGTTTTGAATAGCAATGACTTCCCAACAATTGCCCCTGAAATAAGTTGGAATCAATTTCTAGCAACTGTTATTCCCTCAATAATTCTTCAGATTCCTGAATTGGTATTAATTAGCTCTTAGCTGTTACCACAATAATACTGGATAATAGATTACCTAATCCCCAGGAGCATTCAGGAAACATGTATTTCTTCTTCACACATGGGTTAGGGCCAGTTGAAATTTTGGTGATCTAGGCTGTCCTCAGCAAGGTGTGGCTTTAAGTTGCATATTTGATCTAAGTGGGCTGTACCTTTCTTTCATCTTCCTTGGACCAGAAGCTACGTGAGGCATTGTCTTCTCATGGTAAAAGGCAGAGTAAATGTGCCAAAGCCCAACCAGGCAAGAACATTTTAACCATCTGCTTATGTACTTCTGTGAACATTCTACTGGTCAGAGCAAATCACATGGGCAAGCCTAACATCAATGAGGAAAAATATATATATTCTTTGATTCTAGTGGGAGGTTCTGCACAGTCAACGTGGAATATGGCGTAGCTGTGGAAAAAAGTGGGGAACTGGGAACAATTATGCAGTCTGTCATGCTTCACCTTCTAGATCACAATTACATACCTTCCACACACAAAGTACCTTAATTCTTTTTTTTATTATTTTTATTTATTTATTTGACAGAGAGAGACACAGCGAGAGAGGGAACACAAGTAGGGGGAGTGGAAGAGGGAGAAGCAGGCTTCCCATGGAACAGGGAGCCCGATGTGGGGCTCCATCCCAGGACCCTGGGATCATGACCCGAGCCAAAGGCAGATGCTTAACGATGGAGCCACCCAGGTGCCGCACAAAATACCTTAATTCTAATAATCTCCTTTTCCCAGGCATCCTAAAATTGTCATTAATTTATGGAGTCAGTTTCAAAGTCCAGGATTTTTTTATTTATGTCAGTTCTAGATGCAGCCTCTCCTGATCTGAAACCTTGTGAATTTAAGAGACAAGTTGTCTAATCCTCCCCCATGACAAACAATCTCCCAACACATAATTGTGAAATAGGGACATGGTAGCCACAGTGAACACTCCATTCAAAAAAAAGGTGACAGTGAGAGGCACATTGCAGTCACTGGTTCATAGTAATTCTGAAACCCCAAGGCATGAACGTTGCCAGGTCTCCCTATCCTGGAGAAAGGGAATATCCTTTGATCAGGTACTGATTCTGCTCTCTGGGAATTAGCTAAATAGGGAACGAGGTTGTATCAACTCTTCTTTTGGTGAATGTATTCGGAAGCATCAAGATTTTTAAGACAAGGAAAGAAAAAACTTTCCTTTTTAATTTATTTTTGACTTTTTTTTCTTCTTTAATCTTCTATGACATAATTACAGATGTCTCTAGATTCATAAAGGTCTCAATGATATGTATACATATTCTTTACTTTATGAAAAATTATTTTATTTTTTGACGAGATAATATATTTTAATGACCCAAACATCAAAAAGTGTACAAAAGGTATAGAGTGAACCATCTACCTCCCAGTATGTTCCCATTTTTCTTCTTTTTTTCACACAGAATTGTAATACACTGTAAGTATTATGCAGTGTTCCTTTTTTCACTTAATGTATCTTACAGATTTTCCCACATCAGTACAGAAAGAACTCTCTCATGACTTTTTAGAGCTGTGTATTATTTCATTTAATGGATATACCATGGTTTTTAATTAGTTTTCCATCAAAGGACAGTTACAGCAGTCCAGATGTTTGGCTATTACAGCTAATGTTGCAATAAATAATCTTGTATGCCTGCTTCATTAGTATATTTGGAGGAAAAAACCCAAAAGTGGAAATGTTGAGTCAAAGGGTTTATGAGTATGTAATTTTGAAAGAAACTACCAAATTGTCTTTGATGGAATTTCTAACAATATTACTCCCACCAACAATATGGAGAGGGCTTCTTTTTCTATGGCCCTGTCAATAGTATGTTAGCAAACTCTTGGAATTTGGCCAATTTCCTAAGTGAAAAATGAAGTTGCATTTCTTTTATTATGAATGAGGAAGAACTTATTTCATGTATTTAGGAGCTATTTGTATTTTTTAGAATTTACATTAACTGTTCTTAGACTGTGACCAAGTTTCATTGGGTTGCTAGATTTTGTCTTATTGCCTTAAATAGATAGTGGGTAAATGAGTATTTTGTAGGAGCTGCATGTATACCAAGGAAATTAGTCCTTTTT
The DNA here is from genome assembly GCF_002201575.2 of Neomonachus schauinslandi. Classification (NCBI taxonomy): domain Eukaryota; kingdom Metazoa; phylum Chordata; class Mammalia; order Carnivora; family Phocidae; genus Neomonachus; species Neomonachus schauinslandi. Next base: position 83,453,162 of record NC_058410.1, on the reverse strand, counting down.
AAAAGGTTACTTGAATTGTAAATATTTTTCATATGTACTGACTTTCTTTATAGTTGTTTAAAAACTATTTAGAATTTTATTTGTTTTTATCATATGGCCTAATTTATCAATTTTTCTTTTATGGTTTCTAGATTTTGTATAACAGAAAAGCCTTTCTCTACTTTAAGGTTATAAAAAGAATTCTCATATCCTTTCTTGTAGTGCTTTTACTATTTTGTTTTATTACATTTAGTCTGATCCTTTCAAAAATTTTTTTGGTGTATGTGTAAGATAGAGATCTAACTTTTTATCCTTATGGTTACCTGGTTTTCTCAATACCACTTACTGTATAGTCCATCTTTTCTCCCTGAATATGAAATGCCACTTTTATCATATACCAAAATTCTGGTTTTTTAGAGTCTATTTCTGAAGCTTATTTTTTCCTTAAAGTCACATCTCTGTTCTTGTAATAGTTCCATATTAGTTTCATTACTGAGGCTTCATGGTGTTTTATGTGGTAGAGTTACTCATTCCTCTTTCTTGTTTCCAGAATTTTCCTGGATGTTCTTGTTTATTTATTTTTCTATATAAGCCTTAGAATAATTGTATTTCATTCTGGAAAATAAATATTGATTTCTTTTGGGATGCCATTGCATTTACAAATTAGCTTTCAGAAGATGAATGTCTTTATGGTGTGGTTCCTATCCAAGAATATGGTATGTGTTTCTATTTGTTCATGTTGTCTTTTATGTCCTTTAGAAGCATTTTTAAAGCCTTCTCCATGTGGTCCTCATAAATTTCTGATTAAGTGCTTTTCTTTCTGATTCTTTGTATGGCTTAGCATATGTGATGCTGGGAAGGAAGGACTTGCTAGCTGTTTCAATCCTAGCTCTACATCCAGATTCCTGTGGAACTAGAAGAAACAGATAATGTAGTAAAAAAGCATATGAAAGTTTTAAGTGCAAATGAGGGGACAGGTGGGAAAGTGTAGCATACCTGGTGCTAACTAGCTTCTGTCATCCTATCCAATGAAGCCACCAGATTTGTCTGGCACACACAGCATGGGAAAAGCACAATGTACGTAGAAGGGCCGCAGAAGGTAGAACAGTTGTCATTTAGAAGTGGATCTAAGAATTTTTATCAATTAGACTTAGCTGCATGTAATAGCTATCCCAAATAACAGTGACTTTAAACTTAGATAGATGTTTGTTTTTATCTCCTATACATGAGTTCTGGGTGTTGGCACTCCAGCCCCAGTGTGGTCATTTCATAAACATCAGTGATCCAGTCTCCTTATTTCTTTTTCTGCTTCTATCTTTAGTGTGTGGTTTCTATCTTCAAGTTTGCCTCTCAGTTCAAGATGGCTAAAGAAGCTTTTGCCAAAATGCACATTTCAGGCATGAGGACAAAGAAGGAGGAGCAGGGCTAAACGTGAGCCACCAAGCTAAGCCAACCCTCTTTTAAAACCTCACTTCTCTCACTTCCCCCTCCTTATCTGTACAAGGGGCTGCTCTCAAGAATATAGAGAGTCTGTTACTAAGAAGAAGGGGAAAATGGCTTTCAGGAAAGCAACTTCCAGTCCCTGCCACAACAAGAACATTTTTGCATTTTCTCCTCAAAGTGCAGTGAGAAAGGAGAAGGAAAATCCCAAGAGGAAAAATAGGAAAGTGAAAAAAGTGAGTGCAGTTTGATTATTTTTTACATTTTAGGATCATTTAAAACAACCCAGTGTTCAGCAAACTCTCAACTGGAAATCACTGCTTTGGCCCTATAGTTTTTCAGCTCTGAAATGTTTTCAAGAGGAATTGGGTCACATGTTCTCTTTTTCTTCTTTAGACTTGAGGAACCTCAGTAAGGAGTTAAAATATAATCCACAAAGGACACAGTTTGTACAGGGCTCACAAAGATGATTAAAACATGGTCTCTGCCTTTGGATTCAGAGGGCTTCCAGAAAATATAGATGGCATTTTTTTCTTTTTGGAAGCCACTAGACTGATCGGGGAGTTAGAAGCAGCTTTCTGAGGGGGCCTGAGGGAAAGTGTGGGTAGGTGTGGGAGGGTGTTTCTTATCCTGTGGGTCTTGTAGTAGGGCTGTAAGAGAGGTGGGGTGCTGGAAGAGAGATGGAGAACATAAAATGTATTATTTACAATCTGGGTGAAAAAGTTTGAAACATAGCTTAGAGGGCAAAAATAATCTGTCGATGCAAGAGGACTGAGGACACTGACCCTTCAAGTCCTTCGGATCCAAAACAGCCTCTGGCACCTGAAGCCTCACTCACCTGAAGGAGAAGTTCTGGGGCTGCTTTCAATTCTCAGAGGCTTCATTCTGTTATAAAAAGCAGATATTTTTGTGTGTAATATAATTTTATTCTTTAAATGACTATAAATATACCAAAATGTTACATTAAATTTTAGGTTCTCAATTGTAGCCATTTAAGATTTTTCAGTGTATCCAAAACGGTATACAAATAAGTGGTAAGACTTTCAATTCACATATTTCTTAGAATATCTTATTTTTCTTCACTTTTTTTTTTCTTTTTGCTCTTGTATTGGATTTATTATGTTACTTCCCATGGTAAACTATAAGAACTTGTGTGGTCGCATGGAAAAAAAAAAAATTTTTAAAAGGAATTAGGGCAACCAAGATGTCTATCAGTAGGTAGCCAAGGTATCCTTCAGATAAACTGTAGTACATGCTGACACCAGAATATTATTCACTGTTAAAAAGAAACGAGCTATCAAGCCATAAAAAGACACGGAGGAAAGTTAAGTGCATATTACTAGGTGAAATTTCCAATGTGAAAAGGCTACATACTATATGATTCCAATTATATGACATTTTGGAAAGGCAAAACTATACAGACACTAAAAAGATCAATGGTTGCTAGGGGTTTCAGGGAGGGAAGGACAAATAGGCAGAGCAGAGGATTTTTAGGGCAGTGAAACTTCTGTATGTTACTGTCATGATGGATACATGACATTATACATTTATCAAAACCTACTGAATGTATAACACCAAGAGTGAACTTTAATGTAAACTGTGGACTTCTGGGGATAATGATGTGTCGAACCAGTGTAGGTTCATCGATTGTAACAAATGTATCACTCTGGGGGGTGATGTTAATAGTGGGGGAGGCTGTACGTATGAGCAAAGCCTATAATAGGAAATCTCTGCTTTCTGCTCAATATTGCTGTAGACCTACAGCTATTCTAAAAAATAAAGTCTATTTAAAACATTTTAAAAAGAAATTGGGATTAATATAAGAACTGCAGGAGTGTGTAATTGTGGGGAATTACTGAAAGCAGTTCTCCATTGGATAATTCCATGGAGTAACTCTGCTGAAAAAGCCTCACACTAGGTGGTACATCTGAGGGACTGAAGCCACCATTTGTGATGTGTTATATGGGACCAATAAATAAGACACAAGAGAAAACATGTAAACTTTACCACATCCTGTTCTATCAGTGGCCTTGCCACTGCTCACTTCGGTTTTACTCTGCTTAGTCTCTGCTGCTTCTGAACTTCTTTGATTTCATAACGGAAACTCTGAGTCTTTGCTGCTTTACAGAATTTTATTTTTAAACTTACTCTTTCTTAGGAATGATAATATAGACACCACTCTCACAAACACAACATTTAAAGAAAATCACAGCCCCCTAAATAATTTGTTTCTCTATCAGAGAACGCAACAGAGCTACAGATGGTATGTTCAGTGAGCCGAGAACTTAGGCCTGAGAAGCTATTAATTCTCACAGCAGCTCTTCTACTAACGACTTTATGGTCCCCGGAATTGATGTCATTCAGAGTCTGCTTCATACACAATAAATCTTTAAAATGAGAAAAATAAAATTAACTCTTGTATTTTAAGAATATTTACAGCACTATAAGCCTAAGCTATTGTATTAGTAATCGATTATATTAGTAATCTATTACAATGTAACAAATTACCACAAATGTAGTGGCTCAAAACAACATAAACTTATTATCTCACAGTTTGTGTGGGTCAGATGGTAGGCACAGCTTATTTGGGTTCTCTGCTCTGGGTCTCACCTGATTGAAATCAAGGTGTGGGCCACCAAAATACTGAAGTACTTACCAGAGAAATAGTTTTTCTAAATTTTTATTACAGTAGTCCCATAGCCTCCTCGGTAAGTTTCAATGTCCTCGCTGGATATAATAGCATCTGTAGAAGGCCACACTAGTTTTTTCATCCAATTATCTTCAGTTAAGAAATATTTATTGAGGGGCACCTGGGTGGCTCCTAGTGTCCTGGGATCAAGCCCTACATCAGTTCCCTGCTTAGCAGGAGAGTCTGCTTCTCCCTCTCCCTCCCCCCGGCTCATGCTCTCTCTCACTTGCTCTCTAAATAAATAAATAAATAAATAAATAAATAAATAAATAAATAAGAAATATTTACTGAGTACCTCTTATTCGCACTTCAAGGCACTAGAAATACTAGATGAATAAGAGGACCTTATCTTAGGAAATGAATGATCTAGTAGTGAAGCAGATTGGGGAAGGATGTTAAGGGAGACCAAGCCTGAATCATTTTGAGAAGAGGAAAGAAACTCAGAGTAACCGCAAGATCAATTGTCTTGATCCTACAACTAGTGAGTAACTGGAAATTCTCTGCAAATGATAAATTTGTCATGGGCAGCTGTTGTAGTCTGTGAAGTAGAGTCTATGAATCAGCCTGCAGAGGTCATCTGAGTTGATAAAGACTGTTACGGACTTCATGGCCAAAATGAGATTCTCAACCAAGTATAAGCAACGGTTTTAGGACAGTGTTTGTAGTTGGAAGATACAGCCATGTTCACCTAGCGCGTAAGGAGATGAAATTCTGAGAGAGGATCAGAGGGCAGGTGAAGACTTTTCCAAACACAGTTTTACAAATGGAAGGAGTCTAGGAGGTAGAAGAGTATGCTGAAAACTTCAGCAAGCTACTGGTGCCATCTTATACCTTGAACTCTAGGTAGAACCCCAGAGATTTTAGCTGCTAACTTCTGTCAGCTCTTGTGTTCTTGTCCAGTTCTTTCCCCTCTCCTCTAATTGTGATTGATGCTGGAATTGAGTATCTCTCAGAATGGAAACCTAGGAATTGTTCCAAGATTTTTGGTGATGATGGAGGTCATGTTCCAGGGCTTGCAGTATAATGAAACTTGTAGCTGAAGTAACACTAAAGGGCTTTCTCTTTGGAAGGACTTAAAAATATGAGGATGACATTGGTCACCTGTAAGTTAGGGAAGAGAGTATCTGATGGGAGTTTGGGTGGAGTCAGTGATCTACTTGTCTTTTCTCTGAGAGTGGGAGATAGAATCTGGATGTTCAGGAAAATTAAGTTGGCAATGAGGTGAACCTTGCCTGGCTTGAACTTGGATGTAAGATTGTCCAGTAATGTGTTCTCAAAGGGAGCTCCATTGTTAAGGTCTCAAAAGTCACATGAGATCACATAATATTTCCTTTCCTGTGACCTTTCTGATGTTAATAGTGGGGGAGACTGTACGTATGAAGATTATGGTCTTTATGGTCTTCATACATTATAAAGCCACAAAATTAAACTTAGTTTATCCCATGCAGCTGAAGTAGGGATTAAAGAACTCTTTAGGAAGACTTACAGATGTGAGAAAAAAACAAAACCCAAGCAGATACATTTGCTGGAGCAAATCTTTAAAGGGTGCCTCAGGAAAGAATGGGAAATGTGGCAGTTGCTAGAGAAGCAGACAAACCTAACTCCATTATCCTCTAACTCTGAAGGATATGATCTTCTGTTTTAGTTTTAGGGGCAACTTAATACCATCTGGTTAAAGAACTGTGCCACACCCTCACACCCCACCTTTCTCCCACCCCACCCTCTCATGCCCTGCCATTCAGCCCATAACTGCCCGTGGCTCTCAACTACTTTTATACAGTAAGGAAGAACTGAAGGTTCCTGGCCTGTGAGTGAATTTTAGACTTGGTTGTCAAATAATCTAGAGTGATCTGGGTTGGGGTGCAGGGTGAGTAATGAAATCTCCCTAGGGGTAGAGTAATGGTGCAAGGCTGATTAGCAGATAGCTTCAGTATCCTTCATTGTAATAGGCTATTTGAATATTTAATGCAACACAGTTCAAGGATCACCAGAGAATTTGTATTTCTCTTAAAACTCAGTGCAGTAAAACCTCCCTTGTATAATAGATGTTGTTGTAATGCAATCTTGGAAGTAGTTTTCAAGTTCATAGGGTTGCAAAAGTTCTACTTGATCTGTTCACATATACAAATGTGACTTTCCCTGCTCCTCTTTCTACTGCTATTTATATCAGCTGTCCTACAGATCAGCTTTCTTTGCAGTATCTGATATAAATAACCACAGTTCTCTAAGTACGATCTGCTCAAGATTTCCAGGTAGTTCATGGACTGATATCTGGTTATTTATATTTATGATTTGGTGGTGATATGCTTTTGTTACTAATATAAAATACTTTTCATTTAAATGCAGTAACCGTTACACCTGAACTCAATGATCTTATTAAAAAGCTACTCTTCCCAATGAGCAGGTAAGCTGAGTTTGGACACTGCAGGGACATTTAGAAACAAGTAGCAGTGGTGGTCTTTTTAGGCCATGCCCTTGAGATGGAATTTTCATGAGGGACTTCAAATGAAATCCAAATGCAGAAATGAACATAACATACTCAGTAGAATGCAGCTGTCTGATTTGCCCCAAGTCTGAGGATATCTTTCAGACTTAAGGAGTATAGGCGTCTGCTTATTTCCATGCCCCTTACACTGTAACTAAAAGAAACCTGAAATATTCCTGTTTCTTTGAAAAAAAAAATCAGTCAACAAAAGCTGGAATATAAAACTCTTTTTAGGGTGAGACCAACCAATAATGTTTTTATCTTGAAATTGTCCATGTTAAAGGCTTCTGCACAAAATTCTTCAAAAACATTTGTTCATTTTAACCATTTTAGTTGTATTTTGACCTGAAATGCACTCTTGACTTTTAGGTAATGTTGCAGCAGTCATTAGAAGATTTAAAGACCAGTGCGCCTGGGTGGCTCAGCTGGTTAAGCGTCTGCCTTCGGCTCAGGTCAGGATCCCAGGGTCCTGGGATCGAGCCCTATGTCTGGTTCCTCAGCAGGGAGCCTGCTTCTCCCTCTCCCTCTGCAGCTCCCACCCTTCTTGTGCTCTTTCCCTCTGTGTCAAATAAATAAAATCTTAAAAAAAAAAAAGATTTGAAGACCAAGTATGGAAAGAAGTGTAATTGTATACATAAAAGCATTATTAAGTAAGCTGTAGTTTTTCTCTACTGGTTATAAGTCCAGATATTATTAAATCCAATTAATGAAATCTTTAATAATATAAATAATGCATTTTATTAAGCAATTTTTCATTATTTTAGTCATTAAAATGTAATTTAATTATGTTAATAGAATTTTAATGGAATTTAATCTAACATTACCATGCAGCTTCAGAATTTGAATTTTTAAATAAATTTGTAGTAAATACAAACCCATTTTATTTTTATTTTTCATTATACAATATAATGGATGAAAACAGAACATAATGGCATTTCACAAATTCAATTTATTAACATCTCTATTGGTAACCATACCAATATTATGCTGCAATAAACATATGCCCTCTCAAAATCCAGATCCTGTCCTTACTATTAGGACAATGATTATATTCACATTGTATCTATTACAAACAACTTATAAAGGAAAGAGTGCTGGACTGGATTCAACCCTCTAGTTTGTATTCTTACCAGATCTGTAGCACTAAGCCTTAGCTTTCCATTTGGTGAACTAGTAATTCTAATCTAAACCTTGCCTATTTTATGGAGAAGTATTAACTGAGATGAAAATAAAGTATTGGATGCAATGTGAATTTTTGTTATTGTATCTCTCATGATAGACTAGGTTTTGCTGCAGTAACAAAAGAAAAACAAAGTCCTAAATCTCAGTGACTTGAATCATGGAAGCTTATTTCCCTCTCATGCTTCACATCCACAGGAGTTGGGCTCATTATAATCCCCGTGAGACTCAGGCTAAGGCATGCTCCATGCTAATATGTGCTTCCACAATCACTAGGTGAGGAGAAAGATGCAGGTGGATCACTCACTGGCACTTAAAACTTTCTCCCAGAAATGACACGCCAATTATGCTCACATTTCATTGGCCAGAGCAAGTCACGTTGCCATACCGAACTTCAGAGTCAGATGAGAGAGGAAATACAAATATCTATATCTACATCTATATCTATATTTATATCTATGTCTATATCTGTATCTCTGTAATAAAAAGTAGGAAGAAAGACAGAGGGACACCATCCCTGCTGAGGAATCCTACAGCTACACTGGGGAAGATTTTTGGAAGAACATGAGTTAAGAATAGGCTATTGAAAAATGGGAGGGTCATGGATTTATGGAGAGGAAGTGATGAACTAAAATACAGAGAAAAAAATTCGTCACAGAAATTCTGATTTGGGGGCTGTTCTTAATGAGTACATTTATATTGTTTTTGTGAAAATATCAAGACCTTTTAATCTAATAACTCAGCTTTTCTGTGTCTGTTTCTCTCGCACCTTGTCTTATTGCTTTGCCATTTAAAAGTCTAGCAATGAGAGAAATTTTGGAAACTATGTGCATTTCTATGTGCTCAATCACTCTTTAAAACTGAAAAGATCAGTTAGGAAATCATTGGGTATTCCATACTTCTTTTGTCACCTGTAATCACTTAATTGCTTCAGTTGTGCTCTCCAGACTTAGCAATTCATTGTAGTATCGGATCAATACAAGATTACATGATTATATTAAGTAATTATATGTATGTAACTTCCACACTCACTGCAAGTTCTGGGAGCCACTGCCAGTGTTCAACATTGTCATTCAATCATGGCAGTGGTCAAGGCTAGGATACTTGTAACTTCATTTTCCTAAATTTTAGCCTTATATTAGAATATTGCAGCCATGCTGTCTTTATTTTTTTTTAAGATTTTATTTATTTATTTGAGAGAGAGAGATTGAGAGAGAGAGTGCACATGAGAGGGGGGAAGGTCAGAGGGAGAAGCAGACTCCCTGCTGAGCAGGGAGCCCGATGCGGGACTCGATCCGGGGACTCCAGGATCATGACCTGAGCCGAAGGCAGTCGCTTAACCAACTGAGCCACCCAGGCGCCCACAGCCATGCTGTCTTTAAACTGAGTTTTTTTACTTCGGAATTAAAGCAACTTTTTGAGACAGAAATTAGGTGTCACCTGATGCCAATCGTCGTGAATTTCCAACTCTTTTTAAAGGAGGTGGTTATATTCATCTTCTAGGGCTGCCATGACAATTACCACAAACTGGGTGGTTTAAAACAACAGAAATTTATTCCTTCACAGCTCTGGAGGCCAGAAGGCTGAAATCAAAATGTCAGGTCATATTTCCTCTGACAGCTCCAAGGAAGAATCCTTCCTTGCCTCCTCTACCTAGCTTCCTGTGGTTCCCAGCAATCTTGGGCATTCTTTGGTTTACAAGTGCATCACTGCAATCTGCCTCTGTCATCACATGGCTGTTTCCCCCATCTCCCCTGTGTACCCCTGTGTTCCTGGCTCCAGTTGTTTCTCTCCTTATAAGGACACCATTCATTAGATTCAGAGCCCAACTATAATCCAGTGTGACCTCATCTTAACTATATTACATCTGTAAAGACTATTTCCAAATAAGGTCACATTCACAGGTACAGTAAGTTAGGGTATCACCATATCTTTGGGGAGGGGACACAATTCAACCCACAATAGTGATATTAATGAAACTTTTCTGTAAATCTGTGGCAAAATTCTGTGGAATACCTCCCCTCCCCGCCCCAAAATATATGACATATACTAATTTCATCATTCCCTTTGCTTCTGATAGCCACTTTATTTAAAAGTCTGCGTTATTGTTTACTTGCCCTAAGACCTGGCTCCTTGGTATCAGCTCTTCTCTTTCTCTTGATTTTCTCAGTGGGACTTGTCAAACATCTACCTTATTTCTAAAAGCATTGGGAGGCAGTTCAGATGAACCAGAGTAGACATGCCAGTGATCAAGGGTGAGTCACTGTTTCCCCCCTCTGTCAGGGATCTGTTGACAGATACTAATGGTAGCTGTCATTGAACTAAATATGAAGCAACGGTAAAAGAAAACAAGGTTTGCACTGCTTTTAACAAAGACACTTAGAATTGTTTCTCCTTGCTCTTCAACAACTACCTCGGACACATTTAGCTAAATGCTTTTTAAAAATCTAAGCAGAATCTTGGATCACCATCTTTTTTTTCAAAGTAATATTAATGTAATTTTGAGTATAAGAATAAGGAAAAAACGTTAGAAATTTCCATTTCGGGTAGTAAATTGAGATCCAATGCAACACCCTTTTATACTACACTATATCAAACTAATACATACCATGTTACATAGACCTATAGTAGTTGCCCAAAGTGATAAAATGACTTGATTCTACCTAACAGAACTGCAAATCCTTTTAATTATAGTAACAAAAGATGATATGTTGTATTGTAACCCTTGTCTAGAAGAAAAGGGTATGGATTTTGAGGTCTCTTAAGGATTATATGATTTTGTAATTCTAATATTTACCTGTCCCTAGTTCAAAGGTTTATAACCTAAGGTCCAGAAGTTGGATAGAAAAAGATACATCTTTATTTTCACTAACTATGATGTTTGATACATTCTTAATTATGAATGTAAGCAACAAACCATTGTATCATTGGCCACAAATAGAAATCATAGATTATTTTTTTATTTCATTTTATTTATTTTTTTAAGTAGGCTCCACACCTAGCAGGGCTTGAACTCATGACCTGAGTAGAGATCGAGTCGGACGTTTAACTGACTGAAACACCCAGGCACCCCCATAGAATTTTTTTAAATATCTCATCATTTGTACTCATCACTACTTCAAAATTATGTTAGCTACGAGACATGATACTAGACCTTTTTATTTAGTGCTTTAATAAAGAATGATTTTAGGGGCGCCCGGGTGTCTCAGTCAGTTAGGCGTCTGCCTTCGGCTCAGGTCATGATCCCAGGGTCCTGGGATTGAGCCCCACATCGGGCTCCCTGCTCAGCCGGGAGCCTGCTTCTCCCTTTCCCACTCCCCCTGCTTGTGTTCCTGCTCTCGCTAGCTCTCTCTCTGTGAAATAAATAAATAAAATCTTTAAAAAAAATGATTTTAATGTTTTGTTAACTGTTTTTCTGTAATTATTTTTCATTGTAATATCTTTATTTTCTACATTTTAAAAATGGTTCTTCAGGTTCATGGACTGCCAAAATGGCCTATGACACAAAAACAGAACCTCTGTGCTAGTTTTAGTACCTTCTATTTCACCATAACAGGTTAAACAGCAGGCTCAAATGTCAGCATTAAATAGTGCAACTTCATTTCTTTTTCAGTCAACTAATTTATTCATCATCTGAATTTTTTTAGAATATTATGATACATAACATTGGACTACATGACTTAAGGTACAAGGTTATAAAAATGGAAGTATAATATAATTCCTATTCTCAGTGATATCATAATCCAGTTAGCTACATAGCACATGAATTGCCACTGTTTGTATATCTTAAAATAATAACATATAAGGCTTTTAAAAATGTTTTCCAAATGCTGTCCTATATGATACGAATTGGTTAGACACCATCAGTAGGGTTGTTAAATTGGTAGAGTAAGATCAGACCAGTTTATAAGGAAAGAAGTGACTTTCCCTTAAAGCAGAGAGAGATGAGGTAAGAAAAGGGTCAACTCTTCCAAACTGTAGTTCAGAAGGACTATCATTGCACATCACTGTTTCCTTAGAAAAATCCTACATTAGAAAATCCTGTCTTTTCTAGTGTCTAGTCTACACATTTCTTAAAAGTATAAATTAGTTGGGATGCCTGGGTGGCTCAGATGGTTAAGCGTCTGCCTTCAGCCCAGGTCATGATCCCAGGGTCCTGGGATCAAGCCCCACATCAGGCTCCTGGCTCAGCAGGGAGCTTGCTTCTCCCTCTCCCTCTGCCTTTCTCCCTGCTCATGTTCTCTCTCTGTCTCTCTCTCTCTCTCTCGCTGTGTCTCTTTGTCTCCAATGAATAAATAAAATATTTAAAAAAAATACATTTAGAAAAAAAAAGTATAAATTAGCTTATTAGAAATAAAATGGGCTTGAGGACCTCAGAAAGAGCAAAGAGGAAGAAGGGGAATGATTTTGGGGTTGGGAAAGTAGTTGCTGTCTATGAACTTTGATACAATTAATGTGCAGTTGTTTTCATTTCAACTTTTTTCTAAGTGCAAATACTCACAAAAACTAGGAAAAAAGATAGAGGCGAGCTGAGATAAGCCCAGCCTGCCTTCCATATCACCCAGTTGATTGTAACCTTCCTGTAAAGAAACTATCCCTAGAGTTCTTTTTACTCAAGAGTTGTTTTTATAGACCAACAGCTTGTTTGAGCATTACTTGGCAGCCTGTTATAAATGAGAATCTTGAGCCCCAACCCGAGACCTACTGAATCAGAATCTTCATTTTCGTGAGATCCGTGAGTGATTTGAATGTACATTAAATTTTGAGAAGCAGTGATGACTTTAAGTTCAACTATAATAACAGAGAATATTAAATTCCTACACCTCACTCTTTCAAGGTTTGAGTTTTTAGCTGTTGTTTGTGTCTTCACCAGGAGAGATGAGACCCATATTAATAAAAATGCATTTAATAATTAGTTTGGGTGAAAATCTCATTAAGTCAGGCAAATGTTCCTGAAGAGCTTGTAAACAGATTTTCATAATGGAGAGTACAGTGTATTAGAAAAACCAGCCCCTGTTGAGACCACAAACTTGCCAGGAGAGCTCAGTGAATGTAAGTGGTAAATATGTTTAGAGGGAGCAAGAAGGCCCAAGTATTGCATTTAGGCAAGTCATAAGTGCATGGTGTGCCAGGGAAAATTAATGTTTTTCCCGCACCAGGTCTGACATGTTCACACATGAATGTATTTCATTCAGAAAAAGTAAAGGCTCTAGAGTGGCAGAGTCTGGTTTTATGAGAAACAGATGTGTCATGGTTCACCCACTCCCTGACCACCTGTGGTTTCCCCATGACTCAACTTTCTTGAATAAAGGGAGTTAACTCTTGGATCTTGAACAAATTCTAAATTACATATTTATTTTCTTCCTCCTCATATTTCTCTTCACTGCTCATTGCCATGACAGAACCTTACAATTCAGAGACATTTGAATAAACTACAAAAAGAATTTTCAACACTCTAAAGGATTTTCATTTAAAGGCAAGTCCTTGTTCTGATATTTAGATTGAGGTTCTATTAAAAGTTCAAACAGAATACCAACTTATCCAGCCAATTAGAAAGAGTGATTTTTGTTTATAATTTAAAGCCACCTGGTTATGAGTTGTTTTTACTTACTGCTAGTTTTTTAGTTGAGGGCAGGAATTATTCTCATTCAGAAATACACTTTAGATGCCATTGGTCAATCACCTAATTCTCAGCTACCCCATTCATGGAATAATGTGGCAAATTAAAATTATTAATATTCTGTAAACCTTAGTACCTGCTATTAAAACTTACCCTAAACCACTTGCTCCAATTGTTCACAAGTAGCCAAAAGGAAGGATTTGAACTTTATTACATTTTATTTCTCCTGCCATACTCTGCTTTCCATTCAACATAAAATGGGCAGAGAAATGGTCCAAACATAGGTAGGTGAATGGAAAAATACAAGATACAAAAAAGCCCACATAGGGAACAGTGACAATATTTTTTAAATATTTTTATTTCCATTTACATAATCTATTTAGGGTTGTTTTTGACATACCATTGAGGTATTTGGTTTTCCTTTTCACAGAATATTTTTTATTTATTTCAGAAAGCATTATCTAATTAAAAGCAAACATATAAATTAATGTGGGCTGTCAAAGAAGTACTCACCATTCATAGTCAAATTACAATTAACAACACTTCCAAAAAAAGCAAAACCTTTTTTTGAAACCTATAATTACCTCATTGTTTATAATTTTAAAATTGAAATGCAAAGAACATGGATTTAAATTCCATAAAATCTTGGTCTGTATATCTTGCTATCAAAATACTACCCAAAATAGCAAATGGTAAATTTTATGTACTTTTTTATAAATGGAGAAACATAAGTGACAAAAAAGCGAATAACCTGAACGCAATGTGAGTCATTCACAAACTTTGAAAAGGACTATCAAATGCATTTCATTAGAGTGTTTTGTGAGTTCAAATGCACAACCTCTATCTAGAGTGAAAGAATGCCCTGGAAATAAATAATTTATGAAGTCTGATATGATTAGATATTAATTAGTAATAAAGATTTACTAGAAATCAAGTTTAATGCCATTTTGAATTTTCAGAAAATATCCTATTTCAGGGGATGCCTGGGTGGCTCAGTCGGTTAAGCATCTGCCTTCGGCTCAGGTCATGATCCCAGGGTCCTGGGATTGAGCCACACATCAGGCTCCCTGCTCTGCGGGGAGACTGCTTCTGTCTCTCCCATTCCCCCTGCTTGTGTTTCCTCTCTAGCTGTGTTTCTCTCTGTCAAATAAATAAATAAAACCTTTGAAAAAAAGAAGAAAAGAAAATATCCTATTTCGATACAGGAGGGCTGGAAATATTGCACTACTTAGAGTTTGCTCAGGTCTGACGACCCTCAATGAATTATCAACGTACTTTGGGACTTATTAATTTTATAAGCAATAAAATCAGATGATAGTAGATTTTGGTCATAGATTGAGCTATAGAAAAGGGATGACCTTTTTTTGAAATTGAAGTGATTTTTCATGTTGCCACAGTATGATACATCTTAAGTCCATTTGATTAAAAAAAAAACATGAACATTTCAGAATGCAATGTTAGGCTGTATGATCAAATATCCTTCTATCTAATACATTAAAATCATGAATTTGAAGTTAAGATGCTTTGAATTAAAAAGTTATATAATAAAAATACCTGATCCATTGGTCACACACTAATTTTGTATCTGTTTTTAAAAAGATTTTATTTATTTATTTGAGAGAGAAAGAGCATGAGTGGGGGAGAGGGGCAAAGGGAGGAGGGGCAAGCAGCTCCCTGTCCAGCAGGGAGCTGGACACAGGACACAGGGCTCCATCCCAGGACCCTGGGATTGACCTGAGCCAAAGGCAGACACTCAACCGACTGAGCCACCCAGGCACCCCTGATTTTGCATCTTATAAGCAAAGCTACAATGATCTAAAAAGTTGTAACTTGCCCTGGATAAATCCTTTTACCTGATTAATAGCATCCTACAAAAGAATTTTTTACTGTTCAATTCTTCCATTTCTAACCCTTCAACATGTATTTAGTGGGTTTCATCAGCTTGTGTTACTCAAAAGTATGTATCTTCAGAGTATTCCAGTTGACCAAGATATTTTAGATGTTTGCTTGGATAGAGCTAGTAGTGAGATGCAAAAAAAAAAAAAAAAAGCTAACATGTAGTTTTTACCATTAAGAAGCATACAGCTAGCTCAATAGAAAAGCCTGTCCAAAATCAGTGTTAATACAAGAAGGGTTATCCAAAGTCGTAGTGGGGAGGGAAAGGCATAGAGGCAGACTAAGAAAACACATTTGAACTAGGTCTTAAGGGATAGACAATGCTTTTAATAGAAATGTTGGAAGGTAATTCCAAAGGACAGGGTACACTGTGAGCCAAGGCATGGACTCAGGAAAGTACAGGGTGCTTTTAGGTAATGAATCATCTGATATGATTTGGGCTCAGAGTGGAAAAAGGGATTAGAAAATATAAATGAAAATGTTGGTTGAAGCCAGATAAGAAGGCTTGAATGACAGCTAGAGTTAAGACTATTCTTACAAGTAATGAGGGACCAAGAAAGAATGTTTGGTGAGTTTGGTGAGTTTTTCTGTCATCTAGGCACATTCACATTGATTATAAAAAAGAGAAATGTAAAGAAAGTATACATATTTAGGACACAAAATCATCAAAGAGTTTGAATCGCTTAAAATTGCCGTTTGAAAGCCAATGACTGTCAAATGTCATATAGTTCACCTTGGTAAATTCATCCTTGACTTGTTTTATGAAAAGAGGGTCTTAAAATGTAACATAACTAAGATTGAGAGAAGCATCACTATGATTTAGTGCAAAAAACAATGGATTGATTTTACAATTTTTTGACCACCTAAGCACATTGTGAAGCATATTATATATCTCTAGTCATTAGTTGTTACTAGACTCATTTTCAGGATAAATTATGGCCAGAACATTCATATAAATTTCCCCAAATCATTAACTAATCATCAAGTAAATGATAGTGTTGGAATTCAAAGGTACATCTTTTTGCTTTTAGTTTGTTTAGATTGTGATTTGAACTTATATTTGAGTTGGGAGATAGATTTAAAAAAAACACTAATTACAAACTAATTGCTTCAGTTGTTTCACTAAAATCAAGCTTTGCTACAAGACAGTACTGGGTTAGTAGAAAGTCCATAAGAGGAAGAACTTGATCGCAGGGCAGGACTAATGGCCTCAGGTTAAACTAAGACCTAAAGATGAAAAAGAGCTAACAGGTAAAAGAGCTAAGAGGATTTGGGGCAAAGAAAACAGCTTTCTCTTTTTTTTTCCCTTTTTTTATTAGCTATATCTCAAGGCAAATTTGCTTGGAAGTAAAAACCAAGGTGTCAAAGAACATACTAGTTTCACTCTGGCTCTGCCTCACCCATTAATGTGGACACTCATCCTCAGAATGAACCCCACTTATTTCTGAGTCTCCAGGTTACATCTTGCACATTCACGACCACAGTCCATTACAGGTATAGAATCTCCACACCTTCCTGAATTGATGCATCCTAAGGTGCACATGGTTTAAACTGACAAACTGGGACAGCCAATACATGTAAAATAGGAAGCTAGCTTAGGCTAATCTGAAGCTATTTCTGTCCCAATGATCTATAATATTATTAGTTTTTATACTGCTCTCATTTGAAAATGTGGCTTTGTTAGAAACATGGCATAACAAATACATGCAGTGACAAAGGGCAGGAAACAAAGAATCAATTGATCTAGATTCTTCTAGATTCTAGAATACTTTCTGAAGAGAGGAAAACTATGTACCCATTGTGAATGTTTGAATGTTATTTATAAATTTATAATTAGAATTTATCGCAGTTTCTTGCTAGGAAGACAGAAAAATTGCTTTAAGAAAGGTTCTAATTTTTTGTTAGTATAACAAAGGATGTCAAACATTAATTTAAAATATGTAGGATAATAGGAGAAAACTTTGAGATTTGGGGGAAGAAGTAGTGATAGAAACCTAATTTTTGGTTGCTTTTTGATCTTTCTTTTTTATGATGTTGAATTCATGAATAGAGCAGAGTTCATATTTTCGCATGTCTATATGCAGGTAGCTTCATTTAGGGGTCTCTGAATGTCCTACAAAACACTGTGTCAGATGCTAATGTATTTCCAGGTTTTGGTGATATGAATAAAACTGTATTAAGCATTCTCATATAGGTCTTTGTGGAGTATTTTCCTTGGATAAATATGTAGGAGAGCAATCCTGGGTTCTATGGTAAGAAACTGCCAACTACTTTTCTAAAGTAGCTGTATCATTTTGTATTCCAGCTAGCAATGTATGAGAGTTTCAGTTGCTCAGAATCTAAACCAGCACCTGGTAGCAACAGTTTAAAAAATTTTAGCCATTCTAATTGTTACATAATGCTATCTAATTGTAGGGTTTTTTTGTTTTGTTTTGTTTTTAATTTATTTGACAGAGAGAGACACAGCAAGAGAGGGAACACAAGCAGGAGGAGTGGGAGAGGGAGAAGCAGGCTTCCCACTGAGCAGGGAGCCCGATGCGGGGCTCGATCCCAGGACCCTGGGATCACGACCCGAGCCGAAGGCAGACGCCCAACGACTGAGCCACCCAGGCACCCCTCTAATTGTAGTTTTAATTTGCATTTCTCTAATGATGCATTAACCTAATGATGGTGAACATTTTTGTATATGTTACTTACCACCCATACTTGCCCACTTAAAAAAATTAGGTTCTTTGTTTTTAGTAGTTCTTTTAAAAGATTATTTATTTATTTATTTGACACAGAGAGAGAGAGTACAAACAGGCGGAGTAGGAGGCAGAGGGAGAGGGAGAAGCAGGCTCCCCACTAAGCAGGGAGCCCAGTGTGGGGCTCGATCCCAGGACCCTGAGACCATGACCTGAGCCGAAGGCAGACACTTAACCGACTGAGCCACCCAGGCGCCCCTGTTTTTAGTAGTTCTTTATAAATTCAGAATGAGAGACTTTTTTATTAGATGTGTGTTTTGCAAATATTTTCTCCAAATCTATGACTTGTCTAATCATTTTCTTAGCAGTGTCTTTTCTGATTTTACTGATTCTTTGAGCTTTCCTACATAGGCAATCATATGGTCTGAAAATAAAAAATTGTTTTACTTATTCCTTTCTAATCTCTATACCTTTTAATTCATTTTTATATTTTATTGCACTGGCTTGGACCACTACCATGATGCCCTCACTACTCCTCTTGGCATTGTAATAGTGAGAGGAGACAGTCTTACCTCGTCCTTGACCTTAGGTGAAAACATTTATTCTTTCACCATTAAGTGTGTTGTTAATTGTAGGTTTGTTGTGAGTGTCCTTTATCAAGTTGAAGAAGTTTCTTTCTATTCCTAGTTAACTGAGGATTTTTATTATGAATGGATTCTGAATTTTGTCAACTGTTTCCATATCTATTGAGATGATTATATTTTTGTTAGTATTGTTGTTAGTCTGCTGAATATTGAATCAGTCTTGCATTTTGGGGATAAACTCACTTTGTCCTAAGATATTATCTTTTTACTATACCACTGAATTTTATTTGCTAGAATTTTGTATAATTTGAGAACATATTTTATATCAGTGGGGACACTTTTGTTCCCCAGGAGACATTTGGCAATGTCTAAAGACATGTTTGTTGTTACAGCTAGGAGTACAGGGAGGATTTGCTACTGGCATCTAGTGGGTAGAGGCTAGGGATGCTGCTAAATTGCACAGGAAATCTTCCTCACAACAAAAGAAATTATTTGGCTCCAAATGTCAATAGTGGCAAGTTTGAGAAACTCTGCTTTATAGTATTTAAAATCTTTTCAATTTTCTCACATTTGTTTTATGGCCTAGAATATGACTATCTTGGTGAATGTTCAATGTGCACATAAAAAAAGTGCCTTCTCTTGATTAGGGGAGACTATTGTATACCTGTCAATTAGGTAACTTTGGTGTTGTTCCAATCTCCTATAATCCTGCTGAATTTTTATCTACTTGTTTTGTAGATTGCTGAGAGAAGAGTGTGGCCATCTCCAGCTGTAACTGTTAAGTTTTTACTTCTTTCAGTTCTATCAGTTTTTGCCTCGTTTATTATGAAACTATGTATTTAAGTATATTCAGGTTTTTATAAATTCTTGAAAAATGGACCTCTTTATCATACATGATATCACTCTTATTCCTTGTAATATTTCCTATTGTAAAGTCTATTCTTTTTATATTAATATAGTTATTCCAGCTTTCTGTTGATTGGTGTTTCTGTGGTGTATTTTTTCATCCTTTAAATTTTAATTTTAACCTATCTGTGTCTCTGTATTTAAAGTGTGCAGTTGGGACTTTCTTTAATTCATATTGACAATTTCTGTCTCTTAATTAATGTGTTTAGAGCATTACCTTTAATGTGATTATTGTTATGGTAGATTTAAATCTACCATATCACTAGTTGTTTTCTATTGATCTCATGTGTTCTTTACTTCTTTTTCTTCTTCTCCTATCTTTGGATTAATTAAAAAAAATTTTATGATTCTATTTTATCTCTATTATTGGTCTATTATTGTTGTTCCTCTTTTAAATTTTTTAGTAGTTGTTCTGAGTTTTACAATTTACATTTTTAATTTATCAGTCTACCTTCAAGTATTTTTATACCATTTCACCTATAGTGTAAGAACCTTAAAACACATACTATATTTACTCCTTCCCATTTATTATGTTATTGTTATCATCCATTTTACTTCTGTAGATAACCTCATAATACATTGTTATTAGTTTTGCTTTAGGAAGCTATATAATCTATATAAGTGATTAAAAGTGAGAAAAAAAATCTTTTATATGTACCTTTATTTTTCCATTTCCAGTGCTGTTTATTTGTGTAACTCCAAATTCCATTTGGTATCTTAAGCATTCTGTCTAAAGAACTTCCTTTCACTTTTCTTGTGCCATAGGTTTGTCGGCTTCAGAGCTGTCCCCCAGCACCCGGTCACCTCCTGCATGCTTCTGCCACAGCAGGGACCTTTCTCTAGTTTCTGCTCCCAGTCTTTCCCAGGAGCACCTGATGGAGGCCCATGGACAAGAGTTTATGAGCAAATGTGGACTCCCCTGTGTCTGGATTTCTATTAGTTCATGCTTGTCCTTTAAAAATTCATTAGAATTTTAGCTCATTTCTTCTTACTCCTTTGTACTAAGGCCCCTTCTTTCTGCCATGCTTTGCCCAAGATAAAATACTTGTCTGTCCCTCTTAGATGAACTTGTCACTCTTTGGAACACAGTTTACTTTGTTGCCTTGCATCAAGGAAAGTGATTAAGGAAAAGAATCCTGCATCAAGGAAAGTTGCATCAAGGAAAGTTGCGATTTTGTAAATTATCTGGCATTTGTTTATTTGGTAGAGGAGAGCAGCAGTCTTGTGGTTTTCTACATCCTCTTCTTCCTCTGTTGAAATGGACCTCCTCTTTTCACCTCTTAAATAAATAAAGGTGGTAACTAGTTTTGGATTTGAAATGGCTCAAAGCATTTTGGAACTCCACTTTATGTGTATTTTAGGACTGAGCCAATATTGCCCTGTAGTATCTTCTGTTATCTTAGTTGCTTATTATTCAGAAGGAAATGTGTCCTTGGAGTTTTGGATTTTTAGAGATTATTTAGCAAGACCCCAAAGGGTCTATTTCTACATAAGATTTTATTTCTAGAATCATTTCCCAAAAAGCAGTGATTGTGAAAGTGCTATAAATTCCATGGCTCAAGATTAGGAGGTGTTTGGAGGTGATGGCATGGGATGAGATCAACCTTGTGATTTGCCTAAATTCCTATCCATTACATTATATTTTAATACGGTACTATGTACTAAAATATAGCACATTTTAATCTGTATAAACTTTGTACATCGGATTAATAGCCAACTGATCTGTGGAACAAATTTATCACTCCCTGTTCATATGTACTCAAGTAATTTAAATACACATACTTGGTTAAAGTAATTTAAATCCATTAAAAGAACAATAGTTATTTTTAATTCCTTCAAATCCAGACTACATACAAAAACCAAAATTTCAGGATTCTTTTAAAATACCTATATATTATTATATCAGAATTAAAGTCAGCTTTTGTATAATGAAAGCTGCCTTCCAGATGTATGGAATGTAATATAGCAATTCAAATATAAAGCATAATGTTAATGCCCACAAAATAATGTCATCTTCATTTATGCTAGGATGAAAGGTTGTGAAGAAATTTAATATTGTATATGGATTAATATAAAAAGAAACTGGGATGTGATAGAGCATTCAAACTGAGTTTTTCATGTAGTGTGCTCATATGTTAGCCCTTAAAAAAATGTGAATCATATTGAATCCTAGCAACTCTGAGTGATGCAGTGTAGTTTACCAAGTTAGGCACCCCATGGAAATGCTATTCATGTAGCACTTCCTAATCAGTGTGCATTTAAGTCATCTTTTAAAGAAAATATATACATTCTTTGTGGGCAGACAGGTATTTATTATTTTACTTTTCAGAATTTTCCACCATGAAAAAATTGATATAATTAGGAAATTAACATTTGATTTAAATCCATTTCTGGGATGCCTGGGTAGCTCAGTCAGTTAAGTGTTTGACTCCTGATTTCGTCTCAGGTCATGATCTCAGGGTTGTGAGATTGAGCACCGTGTTGGGTTCCACACTCAGCAGGGAGTCTGCTTGAGATTCTCGCCCTCTCCCTCAGCCCCTCCCACCCTCTAAAATAAATAAATAAAATCGCTAAAAAACAATTAAAAAATCCATTTCCAAGAATAGAAGAAAATAAACAAAGTTAATTATGAAGTTACAAGCCATATCAATGAGCTCTCTTTGGAGTTTGAGGAGTTTAGCATTTGGGTCAGAGTAATTCGAGAAATATTTATTTGCCAGGCACAGATCAGGTACTTCATCGGCTGCAATAGATAGTCTCTGCTCTCAAGTGACTTCCAGTCTGGTAAGGGGATGGAGTAAATTCAGCACAAATGCAATAAAACAAAGCAACTAGTATAAGAGCTGAAAGAGGCGTGCACAAGCATTCAGAATGCCCAAAGGTCTCCCATGCGGCCAAAGGAAGGAGAACAGGAATATGGAGATCAGTGAAGGAAGAAAATAAAAGAATCCACTCTTCTCAGTCCCATGATACTCTTCACAAGATTAGGGCCTCAAAACTGAGCTTTTCCTGTTTTCTTTAAGAACATGGAATTCCATGTGTGATTCACTTATATCTCTCCAGCTCTCATTTCTCCCATTAGTAATTACCTCTCTATTTTGTTGCTCAAATGAATACACTTTATTTTTTTTAAGATTTTTTATTTATTTGACAGAGAGAGATAGTGAGAGCAGGAACACAAGCAGGGGGAGTGGGAGAGGGAGAAGCAGGCTTCCCGCTGAGCAGGGAGCCCGATGTGGGGCTCGATCCCAGGACCCTGGGATCATGACCTGAGCCGAAGGCAGACGCTTAATGACTGAGCCACCCAGGCGCCCCTGAATATCCTTTAAAACCATGGTATTTTAGAACTATTATTATTTTGTTTTTCTGTGTATTTGTTTTATATTATTTTTCAGAACTTTAAGATTTTAGTAATTTTGTGAAAAGCCATAACTTTATTAAATCTGTAGCCACAGATAATCCAGGGGAGGGTTCAATCTTATACCTATAGTGTAAGAACCTCACAAGACATACTATATTTACTCCTTCCCATTTATTATGCTATTGTTATCATCCATTTTACTTCTGTAGATAACCTCATAACACATTGTTACTAGTTTTGCTTTAGGAAGCTATATAATCTATATAAGAGATTAAAAGTGAGAAAAAAATCTTTTATATGTACCTTTATTTTTTTTTCCATTTCCAGTGCTGTTTATTTATTTGTATAACTCCAGATTCCATTTGGTATCTTAAGCATTCTGTCTAAAGAACTTCCTTTTTCTACTTTTCTGTTTTTTGGCTTCAACAGTTAACCTAACAATAAATAGCTTAGGTCACAACAGAATTCAAGACACAGTAGAGAGCTGAAGCCTGAGCTCAGAGCCAGGATATAGCAAGAAGCCTTTGATATTACCAGCTGCCAATTAGGAAAAGTGTGAGAAGTACAAAAACAAGTAAAGGAATAAAAATGTAATTCAAGGCAATTGTGACATATTTATTTAGTGCCTTAAATGGACTCACTTATTTAGGTTTTGTTGCATATTTATTTATATTTTATTATCTTCATTAGTTTACCATTATAAAAAAAAATTATTAAGTTATGCATCCATAAGGAGGAGACATGTCAGAACTAAGCCCTGTCCAGAGTTCTTACTAACTTGGTTGACCTAAAGATATAAGCGAAGGAATGAAATTATGTTAGGAATAAGAGTTTACTAAATACATCACCCAATTTTAATAGCATTGTATGGTGACACAGGGTAGCTACACTTGTGGTGAACAGAGGGTAATGTATAGAGAAGTTAAGTCGCTATGTTATACACCTAAAACCAATGTAACATTATGTGTCAACTATACTCAAATAAAATCTTTAAAAAATACACATCATCCAGAATGGCCAGAAATTTCAACATGAATAATTATGAGAGAGAAGCCATTGAAACTAGAGGTTTAGTAAGTGGGGAAGGGGTATTGGGGTATCTTTGGCTTTCAAGAGCTTTCTAAAAAGTCAGAGGCACTACATGTGCTTCTCATCTCAGATAAGCCTGGCTGTCCAGCACACAACCACTACTAAGAGCAATCAGAACTGCATAAAATCCTTTGGAGATAAATGATCTCTTCATTAAGATTCCTCTCTGGGGGGGCGCCTGGGTGGCTCAGTTGGTTAAGCGACTGCCTTCGGCTCAGGTCATGATCCTGGAGTCCCGGGATCGAGTCCCGCATCGGGCTCCCTGCTCGGCTGGGAGCCTGCTTCTCCCTTTGACCCTCCCCCCTCTCATGTGCTCTCTGTCTCTCTCATTCTCTCTGTCTCAAATAAATAAATAAAAAACCTTTAAAAAAAAAAAAGATTCCTCTCTGGGAATGTGAAAAGATGGGGTCTAAACCCAAAACCAATCCATAAATTTTGGAGCTGTAAGTCTGAGGTCAAAAGGCATAAATCTTAGCAAACAAATTTCCTTTGCTCCAAGGCTATCAGTCTCTCTCACTCCAGTTATAAGCAAAACATAATCATGGCAGAAGACAGAATGATCAGTTCAAGCTGACCATGGCAAAGGTTAGAGGAGGAGCATATCAAAGTTCAGCTTTATATAATAATAGTCTGCCTCTTACATTTTTATTTAGTTCCGCAATAGAATGATGATTATGCAGCTGAGTATTTTGAAATAATTATTTCTAGTAGAAGCTTTGCCCAAGTTTTACCTACACATAAACGGAAGACTGCCTCCTTATGTCTTCCCAGTTTACCTGGTATAATCCCAGTTTATACCCCTTTCATTCTCAAAATGTAGTTGGGTGAAAATATAAAGCCACAAGTCACCCTGCTAATGAGCCACTCCTCAAGAGATAGCTCCTCCCTACGGGGGAAACTACTAGCTAAATATACCCACAGATAGTATTAAGTACTGCTGAAAAGTAAACATCATACATTTTTAAATCACATTAAATGAACTAATGCAAAAAAAAGCATGATGTAAGTAAAAAGATAAAGCTTCACACCTATATGCTCCAATGTTTTTTCAACCTGAAGTGCCTATGGGACTTAAAAATGCAGTGTGACAAAAAGGGAAGGAAATAGATAAGATGTGCAAATGAGACAACCATTACAAAAAAGGGTGAAGGAGCAAGGAGAAGATAGATCTTACTGAACAGAGCCGACAGAAACACTCAGCATTCCTGTCCCAGAATGACACAGAACCCTCAGCAAATAATTTCATGAGAAAGGCAAAGGAGCCTTTTTCCAGATGACAGACTTTCTCTTCACAATGAGGGTGTGCTTCTGTTGGACTTTGTCTATACTTGGTAATTTTTTATTAATAAACCATGTCCAGTAATTTATGCTGTACCAAGAAAGGCTCTTGTTGGAAGAGCAGTGTTAGCCTCCAGATTTGGGTCTAATACACAATGTAGCAAAGTCTCTTGGGTAAAGTTTTAAGAGCAGTTAGAGCTAATTAAAAAGACAGGCTTGTCAGCACCTGAACAATGTGGAAAAAAAAGAGCCAGTGACTTGGCTTTTGATTTTGAGCTGCACCCAAGTTAAAGCTGAATACAATTGTTTTTTCAGGAGTGAGTGTGTTGTGTGTGTGTGTGGGGCGGGGGGAGGTGGTTATGTGAATGGGGTGAGAGGGTTCATAATCATAGATATCAGATCAGCTTTGGAATAAAAGTGAAAGGCATTCTTAGCTGCTTTCAAAACCTCTAAAAATAGCCTGATGTCTCTGCCAAAGCTAATATAGACAGGATTCCCATGGAAACCCTCTGGGCTAGAAGGGGTGGGGTATTATTTTTTCACCAGTTATTGGTTGAATACATCTGTCCATTAACACATCACTTTTCCTCATAACGTAGGACCATATCTGTTGTCAAAACTGATGAACCAAACCCTAAAGGTACCCACTTTTCCTGGTCTACTTATCTAATGAGGGCAAAAAAGTACAGCAGGGACTATACTTGATGGAAAAGCTAAACCGGAAAAGAAAAAAAGAAAAACCAAACCACGTGTCACCTTGTTCACATTCTGTGCTTATGCTATTAGTTTTCACAACTAGTTTCTAATTCCTATTTTGAGTCCATGGTCATGGCCAAATTTTATTATATTATTTGTCCCATATATTTATCTGTGATAATGGCCACCCTCCTTTACATTTTTCTCATGGGGGGGGGGTCCCATTTCTGGATATATTTGTTAATTCTGAGAAACTAAGAAGAATGAAAGGATAGAAGGTAAGCCTCAATTTGATTGTGAAGTTAGCCCTTGGGCAGTCTTCTTTTCTTCACTTTCAGACAGAAGGTAAAAATTTAAGAAAATACTAAGAGCCAGGAATGATCAACTTATTTGTCTCTTTTCTCTTAGAATTGTAGCACCTTTGGGAAAAGAAATTTAACAAAGTAAACAGGTATAATCGCTATCATTTACAGATACTGAGATCGAAAGAACTTAAATATTTTAAAGATTACAAAAAACAAGAGTATAGTAAAATTATGAAGGTATTTTCCACATAGCCTTAATAGATAAAAATTATGACTAATTTAATGACTAATTGGCAGTCATTTAAAAAAATTCTACAACTTCATTCTTTTATCTTTTCCTCTTTAGCCTAATAGGGTGTATTTTCTAAGCCACATTATAAAAAAATAATTAATGGATGTACATTAGTTCTTAATATCCAAAATACATCCATATAAATCAGATCTAATCACCACCAATATAAACATAAAAGGTTAAAAGGTCATAATTTTTCATAGTTCTTCCAGAATTATTAAATAACATACATATTCATCATATGTCATTTCATTTCTTTATGTGGTTAATTTTTTTTAAAGATCTTATTTATTTGTTAGAGAGAGAGAGCACAAGCAGGGGAAGCAGCAGGGCAGAGGGAGAAACAGGCTCCCCACTGAGCAGGGGGCCCAATGCGGGACTCGATCCCAGGACCCTGGGATCATGACCTGAGCCGAAGGCAGACGCCTAACCGACTGAGCCACCCAGGTGTCCCTTTAAAAGACATCTTTTCAATAACTGCAATATGCATATTTTCTTGCTTAGTATTTATATCTTTAAATAAAGGTTGGGAAAAGGATACAATAGTCTAAAATATTACAGGTCAATATCCCTAAATATTCGGTGAAATTTCATTTTAGGATATTCTTAGCCCCAATAACAGTAGTGGCAGTTGGAAAAAGACCTTTGATAAGCAGGAGTCACTGAGATTTCTAAATAGTATCTGGAAGTGCCCAAGGCCAGGTGCTGAAAAGGCCTGGCTTTCCTCCCCTGATCACAGTGGCTGGGCGGCCGGTGCAGAGGAATCTGCATCTTCATCACTAGAATGGGCTTGGGGCATGTCCAGAAAATATTTTCATTATTCCCAGCCCCACCTGCAGGAGATATTCACTATTAGCCAGAGAGAACCCCACTAGAGGGGTCCAGTCAATCAAAAATATCTGTTGGCATTCTATATATGGAGAATTCATAAAATCACATCAAATGTTTGGGGGGGGGAATAAAGAATAGGATATCACAGTCAGCAAAGAATGCTGGTGTGTGTGTTTGTGTGTGTGTGTGTGTGTGTGTAACTTTACAGATTTAAAAATATTAGTGCATGGTTTAATTTTGTAAGAATGCAGTAAGAGGTGAGGAGGGAAAGCACAATGTAAAAACCATAAACCCACAGCTTTGTCATTAAATAGCTGGGTGGGTGATCTTAGAATGTTATTTTTTTAAATATGTTTTTAATTTGGACCCTCCACATCTTTTGACTGAAAAGATGACACATTTAATGGTGTGATATCAGATCATTTATCATTTTAATCAGGCATTAGCTTTCACAATAGTCAAATGGCCATTGACATTGAAAGATTTTGTAAACATCAGGAACAGAAGGCAGTGTAGTATGGCCAAAAATGTGATACTATTGGAATCTATGAGAAATTTTATTTAGATTAATATCCAAAGTTGGACAGCTTTTCCTAGGTACTAGAATAAACACAACCTATTGTCTAAATAATACAAGGACAGCACTGTGTTGTGATTAAATGAGTAAGTAATACTACACATTGTTTGCTACTGTTTGAACAAGTTACATTTACTGCTGTGTCTCAAGAATTAAGTAAAAATGTATTACATCCATCCATTTCAGTTAAATTTTCTTTTTAAGCTTTCTGCTAAATTGACCTATCATTGTCATCTGAATCTGATTTAAGCATTTAATCTCATCTTCCCAAGATATAAACATTTTAGTAGTGCTTATAGTAAACACACAAAAAAGCCCTACACAATTATATTAAGCTATTATCTAGAATCAGATTCATTTTTATATAACAATAATAAATGGTAGATTTTAGTTATCTGTTAACTGTAAGTTACATAATACATACATCACTTATTTATTGCAAACATAAAAGTTCTCTTTCATATAAAGATATATCTTCTTATATATTTTTCTGAAAAAGTGCTAGTGCCCAGGACCCTCGGTGTGTCACTTCACAACACATTGAACAACATTAACAAACCATACATTAATTATTTTTTAAACAGAAGTAATAGCCCCACAGGCAGGATGTGTTGGCCTTAAAGGGATGAGTTATCATAAACACTATCTGTGTAGACATTTGAAGAAACAGCGTGGGAGTTAAAATTACAGGTTCAAGAACCTATTTTTCATCTTTCTCCCACACATATACTCATTTCCTGTCATATTCTTTCCTAAAAGTTTGCAAATTTCCAGTGTTTCTTAATAAACCCTTCCCTTAAATAAATGCATAAAATGTCAGTTTTAAGTCATGCTTGGTGCCCTTTATTGTCTTGTGTAAAGATTCTTCATATCTGAATGCTTATCACATAAATTCTTACAATTCTAATGCTTTAGTACAGAACAAATTATGTTATCAGAGGAAAGGTGTTCATTTCAGGTCTGAGACCTCTATTGTAATTTCTGTCATAAAAGGAAGACTTCAGCTTGTGCTATCTCTGAATTCTATGATATTCTGGTTAAGGTTTGGCAAGTAAAGAGGGAGAAAGCCTAAAGAGGAGGGAGATCCATGGAGGAACATTTTTAATGCTTCATGTTTCTAAGTAGTCCCTTGAGGGGTAATCATGTGCTATTGTGGCAAGAACAAGACATTTGGAGGACAAAAAAGAAACCTGAACTGAGTTCTGGCTCCACCATTTTCTTGTCCTATGTCCTTGGGGAAGTAATTTCTCTCTTTGCACTTTAATCTCCATCTCAGTATACAGCACTAATCAATATAGGGTTTAGGGGCAGATCAAACGCTTGTTTTTGTAAAATGACTCTGTAAGCTCTAAGTTACTATAGAAATATAAGGTCTAATGATCATTATTTTGATGATGTCTAACTAGAAGAATAGAAAATCTAAGTAAGCCAAGTCACTAGAAAGGCTGTATTTGCCAAGGTCATACTCAGAGCACTAAGCAAATGTTGTGAATATGTGACATCTGATTATGAAGAAACACCTTGCTAGTGTAATTGGAAAATTTGTATGAATTAAAAATTGCATTCATTTGGAATGACAAAAACAAAAATAAAAACGAACAAAATACTGTATGAGACTTTATTAGGATATATTCCTCTAACTAGAAATTGGTGTTTGGTATCAAGTAAAATGAAAAAAATATAAACCATTTGATGTGATAAATACATCTTAAGCATCTAGTATGTGCCAACTACTATACTAGTTGCTAAGGATACTGTGGTGAGCCAGACAAGCACAATTTCTCATCTCTTGGAGTTTATATTCTAGTTGGGGGTGGTGGGGAGATGCACGCAATCATCAATAAGTAAGAAGAATATCAAGTCAAGATAAGGGCTGTGGAGAAAACTAAAAACAGAGCTATAAGTGAGAATGTCTGCTATCTCCTTTCCACTAGGTGATTAGGAAAGTCCCTTCTGATCAGGGGATATTTAAGCTGAAGTCTCAATGACCAAAAATAAGCCAGCCCTGTGAAGACTTGAGTATGAGTGTTCCATGAAGAAGGACCAGTTAGTATAAAAAAAAGGCCCTAAGATTGGAGTGACCTAGATGTGCTTGAGGGTCAGTGTAGCTGAGAGGTACTGATCAAGGTGGAAGTGTGGGCTAAGATACTGAGAGGTAGAAGACAGCTCATATCTACCTTCCTGTACCACTTGTAAGGAGTTTGGGTTGTATTATATGATTATATTGTATGCATTGTGTTGTATTTGGATTGTACTATATGATGAGCTGCCACTGGAGAGTTTTAGGCAAGAGAATGACTTGATATGATTAGCATATAAAAAATATATACTGTATGGATAGTAGACTATAAGAGGCAAAAATAGAAGCCACAAGACCCATTAGGAGATTACTGAATTGTCAGTAAGAAACCACAGTGGCTTGGGGCACCTGGGTGGCTCAGTCGGTTGAGCGTCTGACTCTTGATTTCGGCTCAGGACATGATCTCGGAGTCGTGAGATGAAGCCCTGCAGCAGCCTCCATGCTCAGCAGAGTCTGCTTGGGATTCTCTCTCTCCCTCTCTCTCTGTCCCTTACCCTGCTCACTCTAAATAAATAAATAAATAAAAATCTTTAAAAAAGAGATAGAGACCATAGTGGCTTAAACTAGTATATTAACTAGTAATAAAATCATTTTTATTCATTCATTCATTCGATGGCCTTTACATGCCAAATCCTCTTCTAGGCATCAGGCTTGCAGCAAAAATCAAAAGCAAAGAATCTTCCCTCCTTTATGTAGCTTATATTCAGTGATGAATATAGACAATCAAGGAGAATGATGGGTGGTGAGACTACTTTCGATAGTTTGGTCAATGAAGACTTCTGATCAGTCATAAATGAAGTGAGGGAGCAAGCATTGCAGTTGTCTGGAGGAAGGAGGACTCAGGTAGAGGGTAGCAAGAAAAACCTAGAATGGGAATGTGCTTGGAGAATTGCAACAACAGCAGTATGGCTGCAACACAATTGGGTAGGAGGCATGTGGCGAGAGTTGGGGCTGGAGGCTAGCTAAGCCAAGATCATGCAGGGTTGGCTAGACGTGGTAAAGACTTTGGATTTTGTTCTAGATTTTATGAAAATCCAATTGCACTACTAGGTATTTACACAAAGGATACAAAAATACTGATTTGAGGGGACACATGCACCCACATGTTTATAGCAGCATTATCAACAATAGCCAAATTATGGAAGGAGCCTAAATGTCTATCCACTGATGAATGGATAAAGATGTGGCGTGTGTGTGTGTGTGTGTGTGTACACACACACAATGGGATCTTACTCAGCCATCAAAAAGAATGAAATCTTGCCATTTGCAATGACATGGATGGAGGTAGAATGTATTATGCTAAGCAAAATAAGTCAGTCAGAGAAAGACATCTGGGTTGAATGCTGCAAAGAGGTTGAATACAAAGAGACCAGAGAATTGACTTTTGAATTTGGCCACATGGCAGCAGCTGGGGAAGAGCCTTCTTGGTGGAAGCCAACTGGAATGGATGGAAAAGAGAAAAGGGGTGAAGAAGGGAAAATAACTGCTGATAGCTCCTTTGAGAAGGAGAAGAAACTTTGCTTCAAAGGCGAGGTGGGGGACAGGAGCCGGATTCAGGTAGTCATTTTTGGTTTTTTATTTGTTTTTTGTTTTGTTTTGTGGTAGAGCAGCTTTGTTTTCTGATGTGATGGTTCTAGTACAGAGGGAGAAATTGATGTACAGGAGACAGAGGATAATTACTAGAGCAAAGTCTCTTAGAGAAGATGGGATCTGTGGCCTAAGTGGAAAAGAGGTGAACCTTGGAAAGGAGGTGGAACTCTTCATCCAAAATAATTAGAAGGCAGGCAAGATAGAGTGGGTACAAATGAGTGCCCCAGTCATCATATCACAGTCTAGTTCATGAAATTTGTGGGCTTCTTTGTAGCCGCCTTATTTTTTAAAAAGTTGTGTGTGTGTGTATGCACGTGTGTGTAATTTCTTTCAGTTGTAAAAGCCAACTTTTTGTTCCTTTTCATCATGTCCCAGTATGGGACCATCCCACATGATTTACATTTATAAATATTTCACTGTCTGCTTCACTGCTGGAGCAATGTGTTGGGTTTCAGCCAAAAATCCTTGCAGTGGAGGAGAGGAAAGCATTTCATCATGGAATGGATGATGAAAAGAATCACTTCCCAAATAGCCAGTCTCCCTATCTTTGGCCCCAGCCAGGAACTCCCCCAAATACTCCTCTTTGCCCAAATGCTTTTCTTTGCCTATTTCTACTTATGTAGTGATCAGAAAAGGATGAACTACCAGTAGAAGAGCAGAAGAGAGTAAAATAATTTTAAAGTAGAACAGAGATACTATGGCATGCTAACTCATGGATAGAGATCAAATGCATATATTCTCAATTTTGTTCAGTGATCAGAAAAGGATGAACTACCAGAAGAAGAGCAGAAGAGAATAAAATAATTTTAAAGTAGAACAGAGATACTATGGCTTGCTAACTCACGGATAGATATCAACTGCATATATTCTCAATTTTGTTCATCTCTTCAAAAGTGATTTTGGAGTTTTGAAAGTAAGATGGGAAAATAAATATATGTATCAATGACATAATGTTTAATGCTATGTACATAATAAAAATACAGCCTTGAAGGCAACACTGGGGGTTGTTTGATAGAATTATAAAGTAGGAAATTAATCTAAGCATGATCAAATGCAAAATCATGTATATAATCACAAAATATACAAACCTCTCAGTATTTTTCAGGTCTTAGAATCATGTGGGGAGCTTTTAAATAAAATGCGTAAGCTTCACCTCAGATCATTAAATCAGAATCTCTGGAAAGGGATCTAAGCATCCATTTTTAAAACTTCCTAGATATTCCATGTGCAGTCGAGAACCATTAGTCTGATCATTGAGAATGTCTTGTAAAAATGCACAGAACTGTATCATGAAAAAAAAAAAGAACTGTATCATAAACTCCTGTTCTGGTCATTGCGAACTGCCTACTACTGACATATAGAAGGAAAAAAATCCACTAAAATGCAATTCTACACCTTTAGAAACTTTTTACTTCATAGCTTGGTCTAAAAACAGTTTGTATAAAGGACTAGAAGCAAAAATGACGATTTTTTCTTGATTTGTCTCAAGATGGGGACATAGAATAAAAAGTTCAAAGACTTAGGCAATGCAAAAGACTCAACAGCTGTTAATTCGATTGAAGTGGGAATTCAGCGTACTATTGAAGAACTATTTTTAGGCACTGTGCTGATAGGTGATACCTTCTATCACACCCTCCTGCAGAGAGCTTGCCTAGAGTAGACAAAAAATTTAAAACCATGTTCAATAAAAGAAACAGAATCCTGTAAATCTATAAACAGAGCCAATAGCATGGAAGCCCTCTCAATACAATCTCAAGGAAGAGCTTGAGAAAGGTTAAATGGGAGGTATGGTTTAAAAATGGATTTTAATGGCCCATTTGACTGAAATTTCTTTTCAAGAGAAACAAATTCTAGGAAACGTTGGCAGTTATATTAG
Organism: Neomonachus schauinslandi; assembly: GCF_002201575.2. Lineage (NCBI taxonomy): Eukaryota > Metazoa > Chordata > Mammalia > Carnivora > Phocidae > Neomonachus > Neomonachus schauinslandi. The sequence goes on along the minus strand of NC_058410.1, from coordinate 83,419,725 downwards.
GTGAAATCATTCTGTTATCACTAGTCTAAAAATAGAAGCAATGGGAACATAGAAAGAGGCAGAAGGATGAGTAGTTCTCTTCTCCAGATGACTGGAAAGTATTACCACAGAAGACATCCAGAGACTTCTCACCTACTCTTCTGCTTTTGTATTAAAGACATTAAAGCATCAGTAGATGACTGTGAAACGTTTCTATGATGTCTGAGGAAGAAGAATGAAGAAGAAGTAGATTTACTTCAGGGGTTTGAAAGGAATGAAATATAATGAAACTAAGCATTATAATCTTTGAAAGGAATAGTATATGACACTAAATATAAAATGCAGAACAGTTGGATTTGTTTTTAAAAATGAAGATGACCTGAATTATTTTTAAACCAAGAACATTTAGTGTGAAATCAATAATTATTTCAAGTAGAGAGGAACCATTATTCATACATGTGGGTCACTTCCATTTTCTTATACTTCTAAGGTGCTCTTACTGCATGTGAACTTAGGTACTACAACTCCTTGTCTGTCATTGAGATTCATTTAGTACTTCCATGTGAATATCATAGGATAAACTCAAAAACTAAAAATAGGTACCTTAGAACTACTTTGTGCATGCAATCATAAATTAGTAATATTAGCCCCTAAAGGAGCTTTGCTATTGTAGTTAACAATACTGTTTTGTAGTGTAAAAATTTACTGAGAGAGTAGATCTCATGTTAAGTGTTCTTACTACACTAAAATAGTTTTTAAATAAATGTGCAACTACAGAAAAGATTCCTGTATTCATCTATTCATCCACAAACTTTTATTGTTTACTAATGTGCCAAACATTGTATCAGGCATTCAGCATATAAATAAATATGAAATCCTCTTAGCTTTCAAAGCAACCTGAGTCTAGAAGTGGGATGTGGGAGGGCGGTTATATCAAAGATAGACAAGAAATCAGATGCACTGAAAGAAGTTCTTGCACTTCTAGAATAGGAGTAGATAAAAGAGTGGGCAGCCTTTCTGGAAAGGTGAGTGGGAAATGAGAGATTGAAAAAAAGTGAAAAAAAAAAAAAAGGCTTTACTGCATGAATGCAGGTTTGTGTGTGGCCAGGAAGGAGGGATTACTGGGGGCACTGTGACAGGAGCAGATCTCAAAAGGTGAGTAGGAGTCAAGGCTCAGACAAGATGGACATGTATTCATTTATTCTAACTCAAAAAAAAAAAAAAAACAATTAATATACTTTCACTTGAATTAAACTTACTCTTTTTGAATAAAGGGCTTAAAAAATGGGCTGTTTAACCCATTTGGAAACTTAAGGAGTTTTTAGTTTTAAAAATGGCTGCTGATGGCAATATGATTTCTACATAAGGACTTTTTTTTATCAGACTTCATTAAAACAGGGTTCTATGATTTTGATAACTGTTTTACTTAATAGTTCCTGTGATCTGAGAAGCTGGGGAGGCAGGTACAAGGGAATAGAGGATGGGATCTATGGACAGTGAACTTATGGATATGGAACAAGGACTTTGAGAATCCCTGAACTATTTGTATGCAAAATGCGTGCACGCGTGTGTGTGTGTGTGTGTGTGTGTGTGTGAGCATATTTTTTTCTGGGGAAGTAGTCTCTACTTTTCAACAAATTCTAAAATGATTCATAGCTCCAAAACAATTAAGATCTTTTGCTTTAAAATAAGAAATTATTTTATATATCTTCTGATACAGACTTATGGTCAATTCAGTATTCTTATTATTCTGAGTTTATGAAAAATACTGCTTTGTGAAATTTGGCCCTATAAATTAGTGAATTATATATCTTGAGATAGCTTATCTTCGATAAACACTTAAATTTTTAAAAATAGTGTATATATTTTAGAATACTTACTGCAAAAAATACATTATTATAAAGATTATACACAAAATTACAATGTAGGCCTTAATTTATAACTGGCCATTACAGTAGCCTACTTTATTACAAAGTGCAATGAGGAAAGCCTTAAGCCTAATTGTTGAAAAAGGTAATAATTTACAAATTTTAGAAAGTGGACACCAGTCTATAACATTTGTGCATTGTTTGTTGTAAATTGTTAAGTGATTCTACATACTAAGTAATGAAAGTCCTTGTTTGTCTTAGTAAAATAAATGGGCTTTGTAGAAGTGAAAATTTTTAACATATTAATTGTTGCTTGTGGGGTGAGAAGATAGTGTTGCAAAGAGAGAGTGAGCATGAGCAGGGGAGGGGCAGAGGGAGAAGGAGAGCGAGAACCCCAAGCAGACTACCCGCTGAGTGCAGAGCCTGACACAGGGCTCAATTACACCATCCTGAGATCACGATCTGAGCCAAAATCAAGAGTTGGGCCCTTATCCGACTGAGCCACCCAGGTGCCCCAAAGACAATATTACTTTTAAAACAGACTTCACTGAACTACAATATTCAGAAAAAATAACAACAATGTGCTCCCTGCCCCATCCCCCAAAGAAACACCACTGAGAAATGTTCAGGTAGAGCTTTTTCCTAGGAACTCTGAAGCTACCCAGAAAGTTGTCTTTACTGAAAATATAACATTGGCACTCATCTGAATTGCGATGAGTTACTTTACAAGTATCAAAATTTTAAAACAGAACTAAATTGCCAATGTATCTTTTATTTAGTGTCACAGATAATCTAGATTTTAGCATATCAGTGTTGTACTTTATAAAACACAGTATTGAAATAGCAATAAACGAAAGTAATGATATATAGAAACTATTAACTAGTCTCAATAATTTTAAATTTCAGGGCGCCTGGGTGGCTCAGTTGGTTAAGCGACTGCCTTCGGCTCAGGTCATGATCCTGGAGTCCCTGGATCGAGTCCCGCATCGGGCTCCCTGCTCGGCAGGGAGTCTGTTTCTCCCTCTGACCCTCCCCCCTCTCTCTCAAATAAATAAATAAAATCTTAAAAAAAAAATTTTTTTTAATTTCAAATTAAGATTCTGTTGGAAGCTTTCTTTTATAGCTGAGAATTATATATTCTTTTTCTTAAAGATTTTATTTATTTGGAAGAGAGAAAGCACGAGCAGGGGCAGAGGGAGAGGGAGAAGCAGACTCCCCTACTGAGCAGGGAGCCTGACACAGGGCTAGATCCCAGGACCTGAGCCGAAGGCAGATGCTTAAGGGCCTGAGCCACCCAGACACCCCATAGGTGAGAAATATATATATATATTTTTTTTTAAGATTTTATTTATTTGACAGAGAGAGACAGCGGGAGAGGGAACACAAGCAGGGGGAATGGGAGAGTGAGAAGCAGGCTTCCCATGAAGCAGGGAGCCCAATGCGGGGCTTGATCCCAGGACCCTGGGATCATGACCTGAGCCGAAGGCAGACGCTTAACGACTGAGCCACCCAGGTGCCCAAAATATATAAAGGGAAAGTTTTTTTTCTACTTCCCTAACAATCAAAATATTTGGCAAAATCAACATCAAACTTTCTTTAAAAAGCATATGGAAATGCAGAGGACCAAGAGTAACATCATCTAGTGGGTTTGCATTACAAAAACATAAGAACAATTATAAAATCATAACATTTAAGATAGTACAGTATTGGTGTAAGGACGGACAGCAAGAAATCAATGGAACAGAATAGTGTCCAGATACAGGCCCACACATACAGGTCCCCTAATTTATGCAAAGATAACACTGTGGTGCAGCAGGAAAAGGATTTTTTTTTTCCAATGAAATCTGCAAGGTCAATTGGATAGTCTTATGGAAAAAACAAATCTTGACACACACACACACACCCTTATCACAACATACACAAAAATCGGTTCTAGATAAACTGCAACCCTAAGGGTAAAAGTTTAAAAAATAAAAAAAACTTCTAGAATAGGTTTGGCGAACTTTTCTTAAAGGGCCAGATAGTAAATATTCTAGGCCTTGCAGATCATATGGTCTTTTTGCAACTATTCTCCTCTGCCATTGTCATATGAAAGCAGTCATAGACAACATGTAAGTGAATGAGCCTGTGTTCCCAAAAAGAGTTTATTTGCAAAAACAGATGGCAGTATGGATTTAGCTTGCAGGCCATAGTTTTCTAAACTCTATTCTAGAACATCTCTCTGACCTTACAGTAAGCAAACATTTCTTAAACTGAACACAAAAGGTAGTAACAAAAAATAAAAATTTGATAAATTAGACTACATTAAAATTCTTAAATCTTTTTTTTAAGATATTATTTATTTATCTGACAGAGAGAGACACAGCGAGAGAGGGAACACAAGCAGGGGGAGTAGGAGAGGGAGAAACAGGCTTCCTGCGGAGCAGGGAGCCCGATGTGGGGCTCGATCCCAGGACCCTGGGATCATGACCTGAGCCGAAGGCAGACACTTAACCATCTGAGCCACCCAGGCGCCCCTAAAATTCTTAAATCTGTTCATCAAATGACACTGTTAAGATTTTGAAAACAGTACCACAGAGCAGAAGAAAACATTCAAAATATAGTCAACAAAGGATTTATATCCAAAATATATAAACACACACATCCTACAGATTTTTTTAAACAGAGCCAAACCAATAGAACAAAGGGCAAGAAATTCTTGAATAAAAGTTTTACAAAAGAAACTGGACAAAAGAGAAAATCCAGATGGCCAAAAAGATATGAACTGTTCTCAGCCTCATTAGTTACCAGGAGGATAAAAAAAATAAGTCTTCAATGACATCCTAATATGTACACACAAATGAAAAAGATGGGCAATGAGTGCTGTTGAGGATGTAGAACAAATGGAAATTTCCTATCCTGGTAGCAAGAGTGTAAATGGGTATAACACCTTTGGAAAATTGAATTGTCTATTTGAGGTAATCATGAGTATATCCTATGATCCAACAATTACATTCTTTGGTATAAAATCAACATGAATGTGTCCATATGTTCACTAAAAGGCATGCACCTGAATGTCTGTAGTGGCACCATCCATAATTGTCACAAACTGGAAACTTCCCAATCCACATCAACAGAAAAACAAATACACGCGTGATACTGTGAATCGCATTAAGAAAGATCGGCAGTTACACACGAGGAAATACGTTGTATATTCACATAATATATTTTCACACTATATAACAACAAGAATAATCTACAACTACATGCAACAACATGAATGAATCTCTCCCCAACTCCACCCTCCAAAAAATATTAAGTGAAAGAAGCCAGACACAAATAGAATACACATATGATTCCGTTTGTGTGAAGTTCAAAAACAGGCAAAAGTTACCTGTTAGAATTGAAGATCATGGTTACCAGGGTGGGAGGACATAGCAAGTGGAAGGGAAGGTTCCTGGAGGGCTAGTATTGATTCTTGAACTAGGTACAGGTTTCATAGATTTGTGCAGCTTGTGAAAATAATAACCTTACTTTTAAGCACACTGTTATATGTACATTTAACTCCACTGTAGTTTACTGCACAGGGGCTTAAATCATTTGAAGAGGATTAGATTAGCATCAGGATAGATAAACATGATGCATTCTGGCTCCCTGTTCCCTTCTCTACTTCATGTTTATTTTGGTCTCCTTTAACTTCTACTTAATGTAATATTTGATTTGCAAAACTAACCCATATTCTGTAAGTCCATACTGGTAAAAATAAGTGATTGAATAAGTTAATAAATGGGAGAGAGAAGACAAATCTCCCATGCAAAAGAATTCAAGTAATTTATGTAGGTACTTCACCCTCAAGGAGGTGGACTATGCCCCTGCCCCTCAAGGGTAAGGCTAGGCATAGTGGCTTCCTTCCAAAGAGTACAGTATGGAAAGGAAGGAAAAGAATAACTTTACAGTATAGAAATCTGACAAACACTACCTTAGCCAGGTATTCAGGGTCAACATCATCACTGATAGGTTATATTGATAGTATGTACCCTCAATATGATGTGATAAGAATGATACTTTACCTCTGTGGTTTTCCTCCAAAAACCTATAACCGTGCTCTAATCATAGAAAAAATATCAGACAAGCTCAAATTGAGGGACATTCCACAAAATACCTGACCGTACTCCTCAAAACTGTCAAGGCCATCAAAAACAAGGCAAGTCTGAGAACAGTCAGAGCCCAGAAGAGCCTAAGGAGATACAACATCTAAATATAATGTTGTGTCTTGGATGGGATCATGGAAAAGAAAAAAGGATATTAGGTAAAAATTAAGGAAATCTGCATGTAACATGGACTTTAATAATAATATGCCCATATTGGTTCATTAATTGCAACAAATTTACTCCAGTAATGTAAGATGTTAACAACAGGGGAAACAGTGCAGGTGTACTGGAACTCTGTATTATCTTTGCAACTTTTCTGTAAATCTAAAATTATTTCAAGGTAAAAGTTTTATTTAAAAAATATAATCCACATAATAAACACTAGGTTAAACTTAAACTACAGAATCAAGTTATTAACAATAAGAAAATAAAAGAGTAGGAAACAATGACTGGTTTCATAATCCAATAGCCAGTTACAGTGCAGTAACTATTCTATGCCTTCTCGACACGTTTGAATGTATTCCTAGTGCTTAAACTTTATGAACGTGAATTACTTTTGTTTACTTCAGCACATTAAGGTGGGAGCTTTATGCACTATAACTTACTCGGATATTTTAAGTTAAACTCTTTATATTAAACTTCAAGCAGAGTAGCTGAGTGATGAAATAGAGAATGTTTTTGTTAGTAATTACAGGCTATTAAAAATAAATTTTCACTCCATTACACTCTTTCATCAAATATAATAGAAGCATCATAGAAAGTTGGAACTGAAAGGGACATTTAAGAGATTAGTTCAGCTCCTTAACTTTATATGAAATAACTGAGTGCCAGAGAGTCTGGGACTTGCCCAAGGTCATAATAAATTGGTGGAAAGCTGGAATTCACTTATTCAGTTGAACCAGCATTTACTGATTATTTATTATATGTCAAGCACTGTGATAGGTGCTAGAAATATAAAAATGGTAAGACTTTATCTTTCTGGAGGAGGAGGTGGGGGTGGGGAGAGGCGAGGAAATGAGTGGATGAATACAGTACAATGCGGAAGCAAGCTACTAGACATAGTACAGGGTGCCATGAAAATGAAGGAGCAGATCACCTGACACAGCTAGGTGTCACTTGAGCCTTTCAAAGATAGGCCGGGTTTATACAGATGAGGAGGCTGAGACCTGATATTCCAAGCAAAGCTGATCACCTGAGCCCAAGGCAGAAAAGGTGAAAAAATGTGTTGTGTAGGAAACTATGCTGTCTGCTGTTACTGCAGAATAGTGCAGGCAAAGAGCAGCAGCAGTTAAACTGAAAATGCTAGACCCTGGAGAAGGTTTTGCACCATTTAATGAGCCACGTCTTGTAAGAGAGGGGAAGTTACTGAAAGATTCTGAATGTTAGTTAGGTTACTCAGATGGTTTTGTGGAGGACAGATCTGAGGACAAGACTAAGTCCTGGGAACTCTGTCAGAGAGGTTACTGCACTACTTGAGAGACGACAGAGGTGGGTCGGCTGGTTTAGGAAGGTGCTGGTTAATATGAAAAGGAGGTGTACTCAAGAAAGACTTAAAAAATGATGGACGATTAATTGGATGGGTTGAGGCGAGTGGAGTGGGGGGATGGAGGTGCTGACCAACCCTAGTCTACACCACAGGTCTTTGGAATTTCAGATCCCAAGGAGTACACGTAAGCCCTGGGCTGTATTTATCCATTTGTCCTCACCACAGGTCTTTGGAATTTCAGATCTCAAGGAGTACACGTAAGCCCTGGGCTGTATTTATCCATTTGTCCTCCACCCCAGGAAATAGCTCAGAATACCCACAAGTGAAGCAGTTTTTGATAAACATTGAAAAGAAAGCAAACAACAATAAAACTCATCCTAGGACAAAAGGCACCTTCTTGCCCTATATTCACATAATCAAGAGAGACCCCTGAGGTGATTCTTTGCAAAGAGGATTTGCTTCCAAGGTTTTTGTCTTCCCTCCTACACCACAGAGAGCTCACCCTAAATTTTAAGTATACCCCCAAAAGGGCACAACTTGAATTCCTGCCCTCATGCATCCCCTGTTAGGCTTTGGTGACTGGATGATTGAGCTGACTCTAAAGAGAGATTATGGGAAGAAAATCAGGACAAAAGATAATGAGTTCAGCTTTAGACAAGCTAAATTTAGGGGCACCTGGGTGGCTCAGATGGTTAGGCATCTGCCTTCGGCTCAGGTTATGGTCCCAGAGTCCTGGGATCATGCCCTGCATCGGGCTCCCCGCTCAGCAGGGAGCCTGCTTCTCCCCCTCCCTCTGCCACTCCCCCTGCTCATGCTGTCTCTTTCTCTCTGTATCTCTGTCTCTCAAATGAATAAATTAAAAAATCTTTAAAAAAAATAAACAAGCTAAATTTAAAATGCCTGTGGAATATCCAGTTAGAGAAATTAAAAAGGCAGTAAGGATAATCTACTCTGAAACCTGGGGAAGACATAACAATCTGAGAATCAAAGGTTATAATACAAACAAAAATCATGAAAGTGGATGCCATTTCTCAGGGATAAGAACAGTGGGAAGGATAGCAGGCCAAGTAAAGACTGTCGTATCCCAACAGCATAGGAGTGTGATAGTTTTCAGGAGATATCAGTGGTATTGAATAGAGAAGAGCCACCAAAAGCCATACCTAAAAAAAAAATCCGTTAAATTTGATGACTTCAGTGAGAGTTCTTTCAGTGGAGTGATTGTTCTTAATTGCAGTTAGGTGGGTTAATGAGTATGTGGGTGATGAAAAAGTGGAGACTGCTTTTCTATACTATTCCTTGGAGGTTTGGATGAACGTGAGAGGAGAAAGACAAGAAAACATCTAGAGGCAGACCCACTCTAGAAAAGTGGAGACTCTTTTGTTACTTTATTTGGGATGAGATGTTTAGCATATTTGTAGGCTACAAGGAAGATGCCCACTAGCAAGGCAGGTGTTGTTGAGAGAGGGTAGGGAGAAGGCAGGGGAGACTGGGGTAAAAGACATACAGTAGGAGGAACTGCCATCCAACAGTGGAAGGAGGATTTCCTTCTCTATAAGGAAGGAAGCCAGCATAAATTAACATATAATCAAGTTTGTAGGAGTGTGTGTGTGTGTGTGTGCACGTGTGTGTGTGTGTGTCTGTCTGTCTATCTGCCTGTCTGTCCCAGAGAGGGTAGTGGGGCAGTAGGGAGATAAAGATCGTGCTTGAAGACTTTGTTACTTATTTATTCATATTTATTTTTTCTAGTAGGAGGTAGATTCATCTGCCAAGAATGAAGAAGTTTAGTCCTAGGAGAGCAGCAAGGGTTTGGATGAATTTTAAGGAGTGTAGGCAAGGGAATTACTAAGGATAAAAATAAAAAGATTAAACTGAGGCTAAGAGTGGGAGACTCTTAATGTTTGACAGCAACAATCTGTAAGCTTGTATGATTTTTTCAGTTATGTTCAACTAACAGAATTTTTTAAAAGGCATTTATTAAATATCCCTTAATATATTCTTGGCATTGTGCATTGCTAGCATTACCTCAACCCCAGTAGATGAGTATGTTTATTACCCCAATTTACAAGTTAAATAACATCCCCAAGGTTGCACAGCTAGTAAAAAGGCAGAGAACAAGTCTGTCCAACTCCAAACCACATGTTGTTGGCCAACATGCTGTATTTTCTCCCAAAGAGTTAGAGCTTTAAGAATTGATACAACATTTTGCCTAGCTTCAGGGAACTCCTAATCCACAAAAGAAGTTAGGACAATAAATAATCACAAGCAAATATGAAGGTTTGATATGCTCAGACAGCAGAGAAGAGGAGCCCATTGCTCTGAGCTTTAAGGAAGTCTTCTCAGGGATCCAACACCTGAGCACTGAGCTGATCTGTGTCAGTATTCACCAGGTGAACAGGGAGTCAGGGGCATTCCAGACACAGGGACTGTGTGTGCAAAAGCAAGGAGGCATGAGAAGCCATCACATTTTTGCTCAATGCACCTGGAACATAGAGTGACTCTTGGGTGAGGGGTAGGAGAGATGGGCGAGATATGGGCAGATATTAAGGGCATCATACCTACTGAGAGTTTACTTTGGTAATCAGCTGACTGACATGGAAGATTTTAAAGAAGAGAATGACATCGGATTTTTTTATTATTGAAATATAAGTGACATACAATGTTACATTATTTTCAGGTGTACAATTGATTGGATAATTCTGTGTGTTACTCAGTGCTCATACAGTAAGAATAGTCACCATCTGTCATCATACAATGTTATTACAGTAGTATTGGCTATATTCCCTATGCTGTAGTTATCTCTGTGACTTACTTATTTTATAACTGGAAGTTTGTACCTCTTAATCCCCTTCATCTGTTTTGCCCATCTCCCCACCCCCCTCCTCTCTGGCAACCACCAGCTTGTTCTCTGTATTTAAGAGTCTGTTTGGTTTTTTGTTTGTTTTGTCTTGTTTTTTATATTCCACATGTATATGAGTGAAATCATACGGTATTTATCTTTCTCTGTCTGACTTACTTCACTTATTAGCAGTATACCCTCTAGGTTCGTCCATGTTGTTGCTGATGGCAAGATTTCATTGTTTTTTATGACTTAGTAATATTCCAGTGTGTGTGTGTGTATCACATCTTCTTTATCCATTCATCTAGCAGTGGACACTTGGATTACTTCCCTATCTTGGTGATTGTAAATAATGCAACAATAAACATAAGGAGACATATGTCTTTTCAAGTTAGTGTTTTCATTTTGGGGGGGTAAATACCCGGTAGTGGAATTACTGGATCATATGGTATTTCTGTTTTTATTTTTTGAGGATCCTCCACACTGCTTTCCACAGTGGTCGCACCAACTTACATTCCCACCAACAGTGCACAATGGTTTCCCTTTCTTTACATCCTCACCAGCACTTATTATTTCTTGTCTTTTTGATATGTGAAGTGGTATCTCGTTGTGGTCTTGATTTGATGATGAGTGATATTGAGCATCTTTTCATGTGTCTGTTGGCCATCTCTATGTCTTCTTTGGAAGAATGTCTATTTAGGTCCTCTGCTGATTTTTCAATAGGATTGTTTGCTTTTTGGTGTTGAGTTGTATAAGTTCTTTATATTTTGGGTATTAACCCCTTGTAGGGTATATCATTTGCAAATATCTAGAAGACAATGATATCAGATTTTAGTTTTACAAATATGACCCTGCCCATGACAAGCAGGATGGATTATACAAAAGGGAGATTAATAATTATAAAAACTATACACTGTTATGTCCTCTGAATCAAACACTATGTAAGTGATTTACACAGATTCAGTGACTTGATCATCATAGAAACCCTGTGAAGAAAGTGTAGTCATTCCCATTTCACAGGTGAGGAAACCAAGGCAGTGATGGGCTAAATTACTTGCCCAGGATCTCAAAGCTAAAAAGTGGCAGAGGCAGAATCTGAACAGAGGCAGACTGGCTAAGGCAAGGATCTTGATTGGGAGCCTACTGCAATGGCCGTGGGTAAAAGATGCTGAGGATCAGGCCTCAGGCAATAGCAGTGGAGCTAGAGTAGAAAGAAACAGCCACAGGTTCCTAGATCTAAGGCCAATGTTCTTGCCATTGTTTTCTTATTTTTTTTGTAGTTTTTCTATTTGTATCTAAACATAGATCTGATGACACCTGTAGTGGGTTTGGTGTCCCACTCCCCCCCCCCCAAAAAAAAAGTCACATCTGTCGAGAACCTTAGAATGTGATCTTATTTGGAAATGGGGCCTTTGCAGATATAACTAGTTGTTAAGATGAGGTCATACTAGATTAGATTGGGCCCTAAGTCCAATGACAGGTGTCCTTGTAAGAAAAGGAGAGGATACACAGAGAAGGATGTGAAGACAGAGACAGATTGGAATGATGCAGCAATAAACCAGGGAAAGCCACAGATTGCCAGGACCTGCTAGAAGCGAGGAAGAATCCATTCCTAGAACCTTCAGTGTGAGCATAGCCCTGCTGGCACATTGATTTCAGATTTCTGGCCTCCAGACTGCGAGACACTACATTGCTATTGTTTTAAGCCCAAAAGTTAGTGCTAATTTATTACAGAAGCCCTAGGATACTAATACAACACCCTTCTTTATTCAAGTTAAATTTCCATGTAGGGTTATATTCTCATATATTTATAATTGCATACAAATAAGTATATGGTTTTTGAAGGAAAAATCATTCACAGTTGATGATCTCATAAGCCTGCCATCTTTATTGCATTTCACTGCTGTTTGCCCAATAGACTAACCTCATTTGGATTCCCGGAGGTTAGTCTTGCTTTCACCTTCATGTTATTATCCACACTTTAAATATATTGAGTTGCAAAAACAGAATTCTCTTTGTACCCTAGCCTGGAAGTACCTTGAAGGTAAGACTTATTTTATAAACAAAACACCAACCTCTATGTTTGAAAAAGGTTATAAAAGTGCACAAGCCTGCTTTAGGCTTGGCTTTTGCACTGACCCAGGAGTTGACAGAGTCTGCTCTCATTTAAGACGGGAAATATCAGGAGCTCTTTGCAAAGTGTATGATAGGCAACATAAGCAATCAAGCACAAAGGGAGTCTTTTCACATCTTATTGGAAACTCTGAGTTTCCACAAGATAGAATTGTAGAATTTTAGAGCTATTCAGATAGAATTGACATGTAACTCCTTTGTAACAAAGGAATTAAAAACATTTTAATTTCTACCAACACAGTGGCATTGACTTAATTTTAAACCTATATCATTTATTCTTTTCTCTGCAAACCATATTCTTATTGACATGTCACTTTTATTTGTTACCTATCTTACAAATGCTCTGTTTACCATTTATTTTTCAGAAAAAAAAAAGAAAAACTGGATACAAATGTATCTGAGGTTTTCTGGGGCTGCCTGCTCAGACTCATCAGTCACAGAGACACCTACACACACACACACACACACACACACACACACACACTCCCACAAGAGCTTGAGGTGCAACCTGATGGAAAAAGGGAGACTTGGTGACTAGAGCAGTTCTGCTCAGAGCATTTTCTCCACACCTACTACCCTTATCCCAGACAATGCAAATCATTTCATACTTTCCAGTGAGCAAGAGTATTTTAGTAGTTAGCGCATAAGTAAATGTCTACCCTCTTTTCCAGAAACACAAACATACTATAACAAAGCAGCTACAACCTTCCTTTTAAAATTCACTCCTGCAGGGTTTTTGTGGTTGTTGTTTAGATGAATTAATCATATTAGGAGACAGGATGCAGGTTTTAGGGTCAGTGATGAGGAGATTCTTGACATTTATCTCCTCTACAGGGATCTCCAATTTTTTTAATCAAAACACTTACCGGAGTTTTCTTGTTTATTAATTTATTGGTTGATCTATTTTCTGTCTGTCTGTCTGTCTATCTGTCCAGGATAGCAGACACTTACTTTCCTTATTCACTGCATTCCCTATAGAGTCTAGAACTGCACCTGTTGCTAATCAAATGTTTATTCAATGAAGGAAGCAATGCATGCAGAGTAGATATCTCAGGATCCATAATGGAGTGAGGAATGAGAGAAAGAAGCCATTACAGAAGTGAAGGTCATTGAAGACACAGATTCTTTAGCAGAACAGAAGCATGGACTCTAGTGGGAAACTAAGGCAAAATCTTGGGTAATGTTGGAAAAGGGCTGGTTTCACAATCTGCAAAGATAAAGGAGGGAAGCATCTCAAGGATGAGCACAAAGCAGATATGGGGCAGGGATGAAAGTGTAATTAATTCTTAAAGTTATGTCCTTTGGACAGGTGTAGAGAGAGGTTATGGGGGATATGTAAGCTGAGTATTTCTAAAGCTTGCCTATAAAATGTGACAACTCAGACTCTCTAAAAAGGAAATTAATGAATTCGCAAGTATCATTTCCAGGGCTTTACAACAAAAATATGCATTTTGAAATCCTGTGTTTATGTGTACACTCCATGGGTAATGGCATTATAATATAGCAGTGGTATGCCATGAAATAACATGCTGGAAAAACAGTTTAGACTTTGAAATGCAATAACTAAGTTAAAATATGCAAAATACACTCAAGCAAATATTCAGGTAAAGTTGCCTAGCTCTAGGATGTGCCTTTGCTTGCTCTCTCTACGTCTGATCTCACGTGGCTTTATATAGGAAACAAGAGAAGCTAATGTCACCCAAAATATCCTAGGTATGTATTGTCAGATGAAGAAATTATAGAAAGAGAGAAGGAGCTATCGCTGTGCTGAAAGAAGAGGGAGAACTGTAGCTATATCAACATTACCCAGTGTCACCTAGTTACATTAAAAAGTTCTGAATAAACAGCTCAAGGGGAAAAAGACATTTTCCTTTTCTGAGTTAATATGTTTCTGTGCTGTTGTCTGGGCGTCTTTTCAATTTTCCTTTGTTGACTTGACTGTTTTTGGATTGGAGGCTTCTTTTTCTTATCTGTGGGGAGGAATGCTTTTCTAACTAGAGCCGGTGACTTTGCTGGGATGGCAAGGTTTACCACAGAACACAAAAGCCTGTGCCCCCCGTAAAGAACTGAAACATGTCCTTTAGTGCCCGAGAGCTCACCAAATGGGGAAGTAAGAGGAACACGCCAACGTGGGGAGCGGCCACCACCACCTCTCCTGCCTCTGTGCCTCTGGTTGCAATTTCAGTCTCCCTCTGATCCCAGACCTGTGTGGCCAAGGCTATGGGTACACATTCGGAAATGTGCTCTGATGGATTCTTCTTTGCTCGGGGAGAACACGACCAAGATGTCAGGGGGAGGGCCGAGGCCAAGGGCACTGGGGCTGTATTTATTACTGACCGTGGTTCTAAACCACCACTGCTGTTCAGGCGCTGTGCTTCTCCTTTATGTAACCTTCCCTAGGAATTCCGAATCTGACGAGGCAAGACCTGATAGGGAGGAGAGAAGGGAGAGAGCGAGGGGCAAGACAACTAGAAGGTGGGTGTAGGAGAGACACAGTCATTGAGAGATTTCCAGGAAGGAAAAAAAAAAGACTTTCATTATGATATTGTTATATATTATAGTTACCGTATTGGTTAAGATTATATTCACTGCAGGTTATAGAAAGCAGACTAACAGTCACTTAACAAGTTTAGGATTTATTTTTCTCACACAACAAGGAATCTGAAGGGAGCCAAGCCTCCTCAGGGTCGTTAAGGACTGGGGCTCTGTCTGCCCTTTCCTCCTCAGTTTGTCCTTGCCGTGTTCGTCCTGTCATGGTCTCAAATGGCTGCTCCACCCCCAACCTCACACTTGCATTCCAGTCAAGAGGCAAAGGGACCCAGAAGCTCCTGGCAAGGTTTTGCCTTTTCATGAGTAAAGATCCTTTTCCAGAGATTTCTGCCCATGTCCGTTTGTCCAGAAATGAGTCCCATGGGAACCCTTGCCTGTGAGAGAGACTGAGAGCTTGGGAATTTACGGTTCCAGCTTCTGTAGGGAGCACCACACTGAGAGCAAAAGGGATGGCTATGGATTTTGAATGAAGCGCAATAGATCAAGGCCAAATTATCAAATAATCAAAGGAAAAGGGTATATATATATATATATATATATATATATATATATATATATAGGCACTTCAATATATATATATATATATATATATGCGAAGCCAAAATATGCGAAGCCAAGCAAGAGTTATGATGACTAAAGGTCGTGCAGGTAGAACCACACACAATCAATGACAATCAGAGGTCACTGACCAACACTAAAGTGCTTTAGACTTCTATTGCTTTACTTTTCTATCTTGTGAAATGTTTCTATTCTCCTATTTGTTCTCTGTTGAAGAAAAAATAGGACAACAATATTTTATGACTTACATAGGCGGTTTTCTCTCCCAGGTTTTGGAGGGACACATGCCCCCTGGGAGTCTCCCTGCACTGGGTGCTCCTTTGCTCTGGGTCAAAAATCGCAGCAGCGAAGGCTCGAGATGCCAGGGAGCTGAGACAGTGACTCAAAAACATGACAGGCTAGGGAGTTAGTAAAGAAACAGGAGCAGGGCAGAATTTTTATATTTTTCTCATCCCTCTTCCTCTTTGGCTCCTGATTAATGTAACCTTCAAGTCCACACTTAACCCACCCCTTCCTTGGAGTCTGCTTGCCTCTCATGCCCTCTCCGGTGGTCTGACAGAGTCTCTCCTCCTGTGTGCACACATCACAGCTGCTGTGTGCCTTTATCAGAGTAACATTCTTTCCCTCGGCAAAAAACTACTTAGAGCCCACCATGTTCCGCTCTGCCCAAAACTCTGGGTTTAGAGCTGTTCAGCCCCTGCCATGCAGAACAGCACCACCCACCGGAAATACAATGCAAGCCAAGCAGGTAATTTTAAGTCTTCTATTATCCACAAAAAAAAAGGGGGGTAAAAACAAATGGGTGATTCTAATTTTAATAATACATTTTATTTAAACTAATATACCCAAAATATGGTTTAAATAATATTTATTAAATTTTAGAGTATCGATATTATATCAAAATAATACCAAAATCACATTATTTGATGTGACTGTTATTATTACACATAAAAATTATGGGTGAGATATTTTACTTTTTTGTATTAAATCTTCAAAATCCAGTGTGTATTTGATCCTTACAGCACATCTCAATTCAGACGAGCCACGTTTCAAGTGGTCGGTAGCCACACGTGGCAAGTGGCTACCATGTTCGGCTGCACTGCTCTAGAGCTTACAGACCTTAAATAATGATTTATTGTAAAACTTGTTCATTAGGCCTAGTAAATGTCTGATATACACAGGGTTCATGGCATGTGGTGTTAAGGGAAGCAGTCTCATGTGAAGAAAGCCAGCTGCTCTTTTTGTCGGCTCCCCAAAAGTAGGCATTTATCTTAACGCCTTTACCATTGCCCAGAGTCTAGATCTCACCCTCATAGATTTAAGAAGACTTGATCTATTTGAAGTCCTACAGTTGATTTACTTCAGAATCCTGGCTCCTCTAAGTGACAAGATCCTGGGACTAGTGTATGAAAATAGAGAATCCAAGCCCATTTGCAATGAAATGTGCCAGGAGGGGGTGTGCACTTGTGTCATCTCCACGCACCTGGATTTGGCATGTCCTGGCAGGTGCCAAATCCAGCCCCCCCCCACCTGTTTTTGTAGAGCCATTAGCTAAGAATTGTTTGTGTACTTTTAAAGTCGATAGGAAATCAAAAGAAGAATAAAATTGTGTAATACATGAAAACTGCATGAAATTCAACTATCTGTGTCCATAAATGTTTTACTGGAACACAACCACACGTTCAGTTAAGTATTATCTATGACTGCTTTCATGCTACAATAGCAGAGTTTTGTAGTTGCAACAGAGACCATATGGCCCGCAAAGCCTAAAATATTTACTATCTGACTTATTACAGAAAACGTTTGCCACCTTCTGCCGTAGACCAGTGGCTCTCACCCTGTGTTGTGTATGTGAACTACTTGAGGAGCGTTAACCAAGTACAAATACCTAGGACCCACCCCAAGTAACTCTGATTGAATTAGCTTCTGGTGAGGACTAAACATTGGTATTAAAAGAAAAATTTTATTCTAATACTATAGCCAGTCTCTACAGGAAGCCAAAATAACCAGGAGGTTGTGTGGAGAACATGGACTCAAGTCAGGAAAGAGCTTGAGTATCCATCTTCAGTCAATCCAGGCCTGTCAGCATACAGACCACTTGAGTCAGTGTGCCAAGGCACATTCTTTAAACTCCGTGCTCATCCAGACCCGCCAGTATTCACTTCCGTGACCATGACGTTCCTTCGCTTCCAAACTTAACCAGCTCCTGCTGATTGACACATTCTTCCTGCGCATTCACCAGTTAATCCAGCCTTATCAGCCTGGGGCCATTCTGTCTCTTTAACATGATTTTGTTTGTCTGTTCGGATTCACTGTGTGTGTGCTGCTTTTCTATCTTTCTGAGGACAGATATTTCCCACCCCCCCAGATTATTTCTTGGTTGCCTCAATGCCTGTGTCTTTGTCAACTTATATTCCAGTTGTTGCTTTTCTTGGGTATCTTTGAATCTCCAGCCTGATATGTCTCTTAAGTATTTAGTGGATGACTTCGAGCGAATGAAGGAATGAATGAATGAAAAGTTAGAATTGGGGGCGCCTGGGTGGCTCAGTCATTAAGCCTACTTGTATTCCCTCTCTCGCTGTCTCTCGCTCTCTGTCAAATAAATAATAAAATCTTTTAAAAAAAAAAAGTTAGAATGGAAGGACAGAAAAAATACACAGGAATTTTGCAAGCTGTGTTTTGTGGGTATAAATATGAGTTTAAATATTCTTTTTTAAAGATTTTATTTATTTACTTGACAGAGAGATAGAGAGCACAAGTAGGCAGAGAGGCAGGCAGAGGGAGAGGGAGAAGCAGGCTCCCCGCCGAGCAGGGAGCCCAATGCGGGACTCGATCCCAGGACCCTGGGATCATGACCTGAGCCAAAGGCAGCTGCCTAACTGACTGAGCCACCCAGGCGCCCCTAAATGTGAGTTTAAAATCAAAGTGTCCACGTTCAAATCCTGGTTCTGCTACTTTACCTGGAGAGCCCCATGGGAGGATCACTTCACATGTCTGAGAACAAGACTTTGGGTACTGTAAGAAGGAGAGAGTAACACCTACTTCACAGAGTTGTGTGAGGATGACTTACCAAATATGGTAGTTCTTACTATAATCCCTGGTGCATAATAGCTTCTTAATAAAAAGTTTCCTCGTCCTTCCCCTGCATGGCTAAGGCATCCTTCTGTATGAAAATGTCCTGAGTAGTTTGCAGTCTTATTTATTAAATTATGCAACTTTTAACACGGATACAAAGTTCTTTTATTATTTGAACATATATTTTATAATACAAATTTTCAAATAATTCTAGATAACAAAATTTTATAATTGACTTTATAGTTCCATACCATGGCTCTAATATAAGATTTTTTCCATGATATAAGCATCACATAAACCTATTCACTTTGTAGGCCCTGTGTCTTTTTATATAACATTAAATTTTACTTTTTTTCAAAAGCTTCTTAAGTTTTGAGGTGGGAAATTACTTCATGTGAACTCATAGTTTATATATTTAGGGAAAACGTGGTCTGTCTTTTAAAATATTGTCCTTTCCTATTTGTTGGTTCCAAAATAGTCATAAGATAATGAAGAATCAAAAGTTCTTGACCCTGGCTTCATGCAATAATCACCTGAGGAGATACTTTTAAAATTCCAATGCTCAGCTTCACTCCAGACCAGAATCTCTAAGGGTGAGCCCGGGCATCATCTGTTTTCAGTCTTCCAGATGATACCGATGTATAGTGAAGATTGGAAGCCACTAATCTATCATCCCACCCTCTGTTTAACGTATGAGGAGAAATGAAGCCCAGAGATTAAATGACGGACCCCCCACCCTCAGCTGAACTGGAACTGAAACCCAGTTTTTCCACCTCAAGACCAATGTTCCAAGTTAATCCTATACCTAGAATTTTAGGATACACAGTTTTCTTGATGCATACAAAAACCTCACTGTAGGAACTATTGCTTAATTTAAATGGGATATAAAGAGAATATCAGTGGTAGAAGAATTAAAGTGTATATGTTTAATTCATTCTTTAAAATTCAGTTAAGCACATCTTATATGTTAGGTATGGTGACTTTCATCATTAGGTCTGTTTTGTGGGGTAAATATTACTGTTCTTATTTTTAAAACGAGGATATTGAGGGGTGCCTGGGTGGTTCAGTCAGTTAAGTGTCTGACTTTTGGTTTCTGCTAAGGTCGTGATCTCAGGGTCATGGGATTGAGCCCCGTGTCACACTTGGCACTCAGTGGGGAGTCTGCTTGAGATTCTCTCTCTTCCCCTCTGCCCCTTCCCCTCTTTCTAAAAATAAATAAATACATCTTTAGAAATAAAATAAAATAAAATAAAATGAGGAAATTGATACACAAAGAGGTCAATAGACTTGCATTTGGTTACACGGCTAGTGAGTGGCAAAGTCATGAAATGAATCCAAATCCTAGGACACAATCCTGACTTTCTTTTCCCTCTCTAAAAATAGAATCTTACATTTGTACAATTCTTCATCTTTTGTTTTCTTTTTTCCTGCAGACATTGTTATCTCAATTGATTTGGCCAATAATTTAATTAACTCTGGCAAGATTCTCTTTATTTAGAAAACCAGAGAAAGATACATGAAAAGGTGAACTTGTAAGTTTTACAGGTTGTGCCCAATAATTAAAAATCATCTAAGACATCTCAGTAAGATTTTAGAGGGCTAATTCTCATACATTTAGTGTGGGGGATATCATTTTGTTTGGTTTTGTTTTTTGGGCTAGGTGGAAAAGACCCACTGGATAGGAGTGGTGAGCAGAATGTACTTATGTTTCACAAAGAGCCATTTTATAATGAACTTGGATGGGTCCCAGTTCAAAAGAATAGAAGAATAGTATTGAGATGAGGGGATCCTGAGGTGGCCAAATAGACTCAAAACTAGACTCAACTTGTCAAGATAAATGGTTGACATAACTTGTCTCTACAGAACTCATTAAAATGTTGATTTAAATATTAAGTTTCTTAAAGCAGTACCTTTAGTACTTAGAAATATATACTACCAAGTTTTTCTTTATTTTTCCTTTAGGTCTAGATCCTTTACTCTCCATAGATTGAGAGTAATCACAAGAAAGGCTCCCAAGACAGTGAGAGTTCCTCTCTGTAAATGAAAGGGTCAATCATAATCTTTTTCAAGTAAAAGCAAATAAACCGTATACATGTAGAAAAAAGAAAGAAAAAGAAAGGATTAGTGAAGCCCAGGGAAGCCACAGCCGGTATCTCATAAAATGGAAAGCAGTAAAGGTAGATTTAGTGGCTAATGCAATTTAACATCAATCTGAAATACAGAAAAAGAACTTGTATGATTGTTTCTTTCTGTGAGGGTCAAAAGCTATTTGGGAATACTAAAGTAGTTTTGAAAGTTAAGGAAATTAGAAGAATAAAGCACAAAATATTAAATATGTAGATAAAGAAAAGAATTTTTAAGTCCAAAGAATTATATTCCATATTTGCTGATTCAACACAGATTTTTTTTCCTATGTGTGTATCGTCTATGTGCCAGAAATTGTTCTGGGTCTGGAAGTAAGAATGGCAAGCAAGACAGACAAGGACCTTGCCCTCCAACAGCTTGCCTTCTGGTGGAGGGAAATCATCAGTAAACAGTCAACAAATAAGATCATTTAAGCTTTTTAAATGCTCTAAAGGAAATGAATAGAGTGTGGTCTTGGAAACTGACTGGTGGGTGAGAACGCCACCTTCCATGGAGAGTCAGGAAGGGCTTGTCTAAAGAGGTGACTTTTGAGGTGAGATCTGAAGGTGAAGAAAGAGCCATCCACAGGACAAGTTAGGGGAAGCACTTGTTAGGCAAAGAGACTGATTTATGCAAATGTTCGAGATAGCTGCTTTGCATATGAAAGAGATAAAAAGGAGGCCAGAGTACATATTAATGTATGTGTTTATGTCTGTGTCTGTGCGTGTGTGTATGTGTGCCTGCATGCACTGATACACCAACGTGCACGTACACACACACACACACACACAGAATGATGACAGCTCAACATTAGCTGAACTATTATCCAGAAATCAGAACGGGAGAATTCCCTTGATTCATATTTTAAGGTGTCCTGACTCCCTTCTATCCTACCCCCCATGCCTTTCCCCCATCTCAAACATACACATGTATGGGAAAAGATTTAAAATATTGACTTCCCGAAGTGTGCACCTTATCTCTAGTTCAGAATGTCATAGCCAGTGACTCCTGCCTGTGCTTGGGTGGTTTTTGTAAATTCAACTATTAGGAAACCATTAGTTTCTAAATGCTGGTGTGCAGCAAAAGAAGGCTCCTCTATTTTCATGGAGAGGAGACTAATATAATACACTGTCTAAATTGAGACTCCCAGAGAATAAACTTCTTTGGGTACCATGAATATAAAACCTTGTTTTGACCTTCATTTCTTATTCATGGTGGTAAGTCAAGTTGTTGAATACATTTGTGACTGGAGAAAGCTAGTGTATCATACTCTAAAAATCTTTAAATATTTGTTTCTTCTGTTCTTTTTTTAATGTCTCATCTTATAGTCTTTTTCCTTTACCACATCCATTTATTTCTCAAAGTTACTGTTCACAAAACTTTTGAAAAATCTCATTTTAAACTGAAGCTTCTTTTTGCTGTTGTTTCTGCTTTGGTTGGAGTAAGGAAGATCTTGCCATGTTGTTCTTTCAAAGCACTATAAAACAAACATTAGAGATATCCTCTCGTACGAGTATTTTGGAATCAATGTTTTTCTAGATGTTTTACAAGTAAATCAGCTCTTGGATGAAATAGATGTTTAAGTAAATATGGCTCTTAATTAAGATGGCTATATTCTGGTAATCACAAGCTCATGAATCAGAGCATTTCAATGACAGGTCATGGCTTTTTTTTTTTTTAAATCTTAATTTAGAATTTTTTCAATTGACTTTGAGATGCTGTTACAATTCAACCTGCCTTTAGTGTTTTAGGTGCCTTAAAACATGTTGCTACTGTATAATGACTGGGAGAGCATAACTGCAGGGTGCCAATTACTCTGGCAAAGGAACCTTATTACATTGTCTCCAACTAAGCATGTAATTAATGTCTCTATTTCAAGGCCATTTCAGCAAATTCAAAATCCAGAGACTATCCATACATATTTAGAGATGCATAGAAACACTGGTGATGTCTTCATTGCAGAGGACAGCAATGCCAGAAGAATTTGGGGAAGAATATGGAATACTTTATCACATATTGCAAATATTTTATTGTAACAAAAGATGTGGTTTGAAATAAAACGTGTCACTCTAAAAGTCTCATTGGAGATAGAATCACCCCCTTAGGGAGGGCTTTTTAAATGGCTGAGATGTTTTCAGGTTGTCACAGTATCTATGCAGAGGTCAGAAATGCTAAATGTCTTGCAATGCATGGGGCAGTTGCACTTTGAAATCTTGCTGGACGTTTAGAATTGCAAACAGCCTATTTATAGTCATCTGAACTTAAGCCTACCTCCAATTTGCAAATAAACATAGGGCAACTTTGTGCAATTGTAATACTCAATGAATTTTGCAGGAATGCAACTGCTATGTAAATCAATAGATGACTGTAGTTAGTTTTATTTGGAACTTTACAAAGACTTGGTTATCATTTCAAAAAAAAATTGTGCCATTGACAGCAGCGCAGCTTGTGGTATTTGAGTTGCCAGTAAAGCGCGCCTGTATTATACGTTTGCAGCAGTTACCGTCACAGGGATTCTGTGTTTAGATGACACCCTCCAACAAATTAATTATATCTTCTCATCAAGCGTATCATGCCCAAACATTTACCTTTTGAAATATAGTTTTATTATGAATTTCTTTCCTTATATGTTTCCTTTATATTACAGATTTTGGGGGAATTATATGTGTTTAGACAAATTATTTTATTTGTGAATTTCATTTCAGGGTATTAGAGGGGCATTATAAAATAAATTATGTTTCTAAAGGAGAGTTAGTTGAGATAAGTTTAAAAATGATTCTTCTAAAATGTGTCTGTCCTCCAAAGAGAAAGGGGGAGGCTGTACGTGTGTACTTTAGTGCAAAGAAAGAAAAGGCAGGAAAGGGGGATGAGGGAATTGGCCTTGATTTCAGCTCCTACTGTGTCAGGCCCCGTGCTCAGCCTTTCAAATGCATGATCTCATTTTTTGTGCATGGTACTGAGAAACGCCATGTGTGCTTTGAGTCTCCTGGCCCCAGAGTGCCACATTCGGAGCTGTCTGCTTGACATTTGGAGAGCCAAGAGTGAGAGGAAATGAGTAGATGAATATAGTCTTGACGTTGCTGGAATGTTAAAATTATTTAAAAGTTCTATTAAATAAGTGACAGTCTCAGAGCCTGATTTATGGTAGCTAATGAAATTTTCACAAAGAAGTATTATCATGAAGTTTGAAAAAAAAAATCATAGTAGATACACACACGAATTCATATGCATATGAATGTCACTGCACGTTGCTGTGCTTGTGCTCCCTATTTATAGCTTTCGGGACACATCCGCAAGTGATAAATGAACATTGAAATGCTACACATATGTTTATATCCACTTTTAGCTATGGAGTTCTTTCAAAAGTGGTAGCTCCACTGAGCCAAATCCCAGGCATTTAGAAAGTACAAAAAATTTTAAATTTCTAAAATGAACCAAAAAGTAAAAATAAGGAAAAACAGAGACTGAGAGATATGGCAGTCATAAATCTGACACAAAATTATTTTTAAAAAGTACTGTAGGAAAATTAAATCTTATCAGAATTCAGTACTAAACCTTCTTGGTTGGTTGATGATAGTTTTTAAAGAGTGACAAAAGAGGACCTTTCTGACACATAGATTTTGTCTAGGCTTTTCAAAGCACTGACAATCATTTTACTGTGTAACATTTTAGAGTTGTCAATTTAAACATGCTATCATTTTGAGTAAGTGAGAGATTGCTTTCTTTTTAAAATGCCCAGGTAAGGCTAGAGGTTAGTGTTTAATGAGGAGTGTTTGTCTATCTCATTTTTTACTGACCAGAGTATTACCTTAAGAAAGAATAAAACAAAGTTGGAGGGGCCAAGTTCAGGAGAGAGGGTATCTATCCTGAAAAGGTGGGTATGTTGCAGCCACTGTAAAAAAATTGAAGATGACCAGAATCAATCTTTTTAAGTCCCTTTTCTTAGGTTTCCTTTGGTTGCAAGTTGTAGATAAATAAAATTGGTAATAAAACTGGCTTAAATAAAAAAGAGAATGTGCTAGCTCTCTTAACTGGGAAGTCCAAGAGATACTTGCTTCAGGCATAGGTAGACACAAGAACTCAAATGATGTTATTAGATTAGTGTCTGCCTTGCTTTTTTCCCATTTCTTGACTCTGCTGTGCTTCCTCTGGGTTAACTTCACCTGAAGTAGATTCTTTCTCAACATGTTGGTTGACAGAATCACCATGCCTAAATTATCCTTATTCAAGCAGAGTGAAACTTAGTTTTTCCAAAAACTACAAAAAATACAAATACAAATACAAATATATATACAAATGTATATACAAATACACAGACACACACACACACACACACACACACAAAGGTCCTGTGTTGTGCCTTTTTTTTTAATTCCAGTGTAAT
Organism: Neomonachus schauinslandi; assembly: GCF_002201575.2. Lineage (NCBI taxonomy): Eukaryota > Metazoa > Chordata > Mammalia > Carnivora > Phocidae > Neomonachus > Neomonachus schauinslandi. Next base: position 83,394,602 of record NC_058410.1, on the reverse strand, counting down.
TAACAGACTGTGATATTAGTTTCCAGTGTACAATATAATGATTCAACAATTCTACACATTCTCAGTGCTCATCACAATTAAGTATACTCTTAATCCCCCTTTGCCTGTTTCATCCATCCCCCACACCCACGTCCCCTCTGGTTGTTCTCTGTATTTAAGGGTCTGTTTTCTCATTTGTGTCTTTTTTTCTTTGTTTTGTTTCTTAAATTCCACATATGAATGAAATCATATGGTATTTGTCTTTCTCTGACTTATTTCACTTAGCATTATACCCTCTAGATGCATCCATGTTATTGCAAATGGCAAGATTGCATCCTTTTTTATGGCTGAGTGATATTCCATTGTGTGTGTTTATACATATATATCACACCTTCTTTATCCATTCATCTATCAATAGACACTTGGGTTACTTCCATAATGTATCTTTTTGTATTAGTGTTTTCATTTCCTTTAGGTAAATACCAACTAGTGGAACAATTGAATCATATGCTATTCTTATTTTTAATTTTTTGAGGAGTCTCCATACTGTCTCCCACAGTGGCTGCACCAGTTTGCATTCCCACCAACAGTGTATGAGGTTTCCTTTTTCTCCACATCCTCACCAACACTTGTTGTTTCTTGTGTTTTTGATTTTAGCCATTCTGACAGGTGTGAAGTGAAATTTCATTGTGATTTTGATTTGCATTTCCCTGATGATGAGTGATGTTGAACATCTTTTCATGTGTCCATTGTCCATTTGTATGTCTTCTTTTGGGATGTGTTTTATTGAACCAATCTGGGTCACATGCCCATGAAGCAAATACTGTGGGCTAAGGAATGGATGGGTGATGCCAACTGGCCAAGCCAAGGTCATGTGCCTTATAGGGGGAGGCATGTCAGCTCCATCAGAACCTGAAACAAATGCACTGAGATTGGAGGAAATGAGATTGTATATCCTCCAATTGCTGGTGGCCCAACCCAGAGGGAATAGCCAGGTATTGAGAAAATCTACTTTACTTATATTACAGTTACACAAATCCTAATTTTGTTCATCTTCTTCTTGAAATGTAAGAATGCATAGTTAGGGATTGACAGAATTTTAGAACGGAAAGAGACTTTGTAAATTATGTAATTGAAAGCCATCAATTTAAGTAATTTTCAAGAATTCACTCATCTTTAAATTGAGTCTCACTAATTGCAAGAGCTGGTTATCTTACAGCAGTACAAAATACTTAAGAGTATTATAAAATATGAATTAGAATTTTGTCAAAGGCATTCATTGTATATCCCAAAGATATTTTAGGAATGACTCTTAAAGTGGACTTAACAGAGAGCTTATTACCAAAAGCTTACATAAAAATTTTTACAATCCCATCTTTTTTCCCTACCCAGCTATGCTATCTTTTAAAGTTTTTATTATAACTGTAACTTGTTACTCAGTCTATGGTGTTTTTTGACAAGAAATTCTGATTTTTAAATTCCTTATATTTTTGGTTCCTCTGATCACTATTTCTCCTAATTATTATAGGTAAGCACAATTGGTATGCTCACATTGGCTAGCAGAAAATAATCATTCCATAAATGTGTATGTGTTCATTTCAGAAAACATATACTTTCAAAAGGAATGCAAAATGAACCCCAAATGGACAAGTTCTGCAGCCCTGACAGTGATGTGAAGCAGGTGTCATATTTCAAAGAAAGTCAGGACCACAGGGAGCCAAAGGAACTCCTTTGTGTCTGCATCTGGTTACCTCAGTTCATTAGAGCTGGTGATAAGAAGGCCAAGGTCAGGGATCTGATCTCTCGGGTGCCTGAAGCACCCGGATATGAAGCCACAGACCATAGCACTGCCATTGTCATTAAAGGGAATAAAACTTAAAGGGTATGGATAAAGTAATGGGGAACATTCCCCTGCCCTGCGAGCACATCTGCGTAGCATGTTGTCCTGTGCAGACTCTTCAGAGGCATTTACGTCATAAATGGGAATTATAAGATGATAGAGAAGGTATTAAACTGATTTTTTTTTGCTGACCGTGAAAGTTTAAAGTTTCAACATAATTAGATGTCTTTGTCATATTAAAGATAGTGATATTAAATTTTGTAGGAAATACTGATTTTAAAATTTCCGAAGGTCCAAATTGAAATACAAATAGATACTATAATAGGATTAAAAGACAAGAAGAGCTATTGGTGAATCTGTTCATTGAATGTAATGAGATTATTCTGAGGCAGATGAGTCCTTAGCTTAAACAAGAAAATGAGCTGTACGGAACAGACATGTAATATTGCAACTTCTGTAAACTCACTACATTTTTGTGCTTTGTTAATATACCTTAGTCCTGATTTCTTTTTGGAAAACAGAAACATTTATTATAGTATCTCAGCAAGGCTTCACAGAAGTAACTAAGTTTGTATTTAATCCTAAATTTACCTATATCAACTATGTATAAACTATTCATGTTAGAACAGCATATCAAATAAAAACTCATAATGACTCTGAACTATGTCAATTTCTTTACTTATTAAAATTTTAAGCATAAGTCCTCTTTGTTATAGTTACATTGGCAATTTATATCCCCAATATGCTACAAGAGCTCAGCCAAGTAAGTTAATGATATATTTAATAGGTATTGTAGTGATATTATTTAGTTCAACTGAGATTTTAATTGTGTGAATAGGATACAGTACATATTAAGACATTATATTGGGCTTTTATAGTAGAGTGACTTATTTCATTAGCTCTAACATAGATTTATGGTATGAATAAATAATAAACTAAAAAATAAATTTTGGCTAGTATTTTTGGCAGAAAAAATCAATATCAAGTTATAAAGATTCTATTTACAATTTTAAGACTCTCATTAATTCTTATTGGAATGATACCTTCTCTCTTCATTACTACTTACTGTTAATCAATTCTTGAGTACCTAAAATAAGAATGTCACCATAGGTAAGACATTAAACCAGTCTCTATGGGGAAATAAATAAATATAAAAATTGTTGATCTCTAGGAATTTATAGCCTACATGGGATGCAAGACATAAAATACTTGAAATAACAATTAACCATATATAAAGCACTCTGTGATACCCAGTGAATAATTTGGAGAGTGAATGCTCTAATAATTCAAAAACAGAGCAAAACTATTATGGGAATTGAGCCAGGTCTTGAGAGATGCCTGTAGTTCATATTAGTGGAATGTAATTGAAAGTTCAGGGGTGCCTGGGTGGCTCAGTTGGTTAAGCGACTGCCTTCGGCTCAGGTCATGATCCTGGAATCCTGGGATCGAGTCCCACATCGGGCTCCTGGCTCAGCGGGGAGCCTGCTTCTCCCTCTGGCCCTCTCCCCTCTCATGCTGTTTCTCTCTCTCTCTCTCTCTCAAATAAATAAATAAATAAAATCTTTCCCACTCCCCCTGCTTGTGTTCCCTCTCTCGCTGTGTCTCTCTCTGTCAAATAAATAAATAAAATCTTTAAAAAAAAAAAAAAAGTTCACAAGTATGTTCAGATACCTTTTATCCCAGTATTTTCTTAGATGTAGTTAATATACATTTTTGAAAATATATTTTAAGCTGATATTTCAGTTTCAAGAATGAGGTTTCATAAGACATGTTATAATATACCTAATATAATTTATAAGTATGAATATTTTCAGGTGGGGGCACAGATTGGAATTGAGCAAGCCCTCAGTTTGTGGCACATTGACATTGTTAATCCAAAGATTGCCTTCCTTTTTATAAAATATTTATTTTTTTAAAGATTTTATTTATTTATTTGAGAGAGAGAGAGAGTGAGAGAGAGCATGAGAGGGGAGAGGGTCAGAGGGAGAAGCAGACTCCCCACTCAGTGGGGAGCCCGATGTGGGACTCGATCCTGGGACTCCAGGATCACGACCTGAGCTGAAGGCAGTTACTTAACCAACTGAGCCACCCAGGCGCCCTATATAATATTTAATGTTTAAAATTGTTATCCACTGCATTTCTTATTTTCAGTCCCATTTTCCCACATAGGTACCTATTTGTGTATATTTAATATAAGACCTTCCTCTCTCTCCCCCATATATATACGTGTGTGTATATACACATATATATGTATGTACACGCACATCCACACACAACATGTAATAATGTGTGGGATATGTTTTTAAATTTGCAAACAGTTATTTACATAAATGGGAAGGTATGGTGTACTCTTAGAATTCTCCAGAGAAACAGAACCAATAGAATATTGAGAGACAAATTCGTTTCATTGAACTGACTTATGCAGTTGTGGGGACTGGCAAGTCTAAAATCTGAAGGGCAGGCTGATAGGCCAGAGACTCTTAGGCAAGAGCTGGTGCTGCAGTCTTGAGTTGAGGCAGAATTTCTTCAACTGATTGGATGAGGCCCACCCACATTATCAAGGTAATCTCTGTCACTTAAAATCAACTGCTTATAGATGTTAAAACATATCAACAAAATACCCTCCCAGCAACACCTAGGTTTGTGTTTAATTGATAACTGATTAGTATTGCTTAACCAAGTTGACGTCTAAAACTAGCCGTCACACATGGCTTATAGTGTCCTATTCTGCTCCAGAACATCTCCCTCACCCCCAGCAAGTAACTTTATTAGCCTAAAAATTATACTCATAGCTTCAACAAAGGGAATACACTTGTAAATTTAACTGAGTCGTACACCCCATTTCAACTCATGAAGAAAACAGTATGTATTCTCCACAGCCCAGTCTAGTAACATACTCCTTGAGATCAAACATGCAGGCTCCAGAATCAGAATGTAAAATGGATATGAGGAAGGCACTGAGACTGGTTATTGGCATAATAGCTCTTAACTCTAGGACTGGCCCAGTGTCCTGTTCTTGAATGAGAATGATAATGAGGCTAACCTTCCTTGAGCACATCCCAGGTGCCAGATTCTGGGCCCAGAAATTTTCATGCCGTTCATCCACTCCTCATAGTGACCTCTTAAAACTCTTCCAAATAGCATAACACAGACTTAATTTGTGTCCCTCTAGGTGATGCTGAATAAGTATCAAATCTACTTTGAAAAAAAAAATACATTTCTAATTTTATTTAGTCATCCTTGTTGTATCAAAATTTCCTAATTACAGCATTTTAGGGGCATTCAGAATAATTCAGATTAAAGCAGTGAGGGGAAAACAATTTATTTTGATTATTAGCCATTACAATTAAGTGCTTTAAGTCACATAATCTTAATAGCCAGACTAATAAATAATTACAGGTTTCCCCTGTTATCTGAAAGTAGAGTGAACCTTCTATAAGCCTGAATGGCATAAAGTAAAGAAGCAATCACCATTAATTTATATGGAAATTTTTTGAGCATTCCCAGATCCAAAAATAACCTCTCGTAGGCTTTTCTGATACCTTAGGACACATCTTGCTAACGGACGCACAAAATAAATCAAGATAAAGCACAGATGCTCACAGACACTATTCGAAGCTGTAGTGCGTTGATGATGAGGTGCTAAGTGTGGTTCCTGGGAACAGAGCTTGGTGGGGTCACAGTCACTGCTGAGGATGCACGCTGCCTCTATAAAGGCCCTCTGCAAAACAAAAGCCAAATGCTATTTTCACTTTTCGCTTTTTTTTTTTTGTAAAAATGAAAATTCCCTTCATATTTCTTTTGGTTAGCAAAAACAGGTACTAATGTAGGTCTTTCATAAAAGCAAAGTGGTATAACCTGAACATTCCGAATGCAAGGGATACCTGTATGAAAGAAAGCCAACCTTCATTCCCACCACCATGCCACACTCCCCAAGTTACAGTTTGAGTTTCAACAAGTAAAGCCACATACTTTTTAAGTCTTACTTAACCTCTCAAACCTTATGCACCAAAATAGCGGGAGCAACTTTAGATTACTCAAACATTTTCTCCAACAAAATAAAAAAATCTTCTTTTTACATATTCCATTAATAAAATTAACCACTGACTCAGTTCTGGTCCCCCATGTAGAAAACCAAACCTCGACCCCAAATCATTGTTTTAACTTAGAAAAAATTCTATTTGTGTTAGCTGATAGTCTCATTTCATCACAAAGATCAATATAAGATATTTTAAAAGTTGGGCTTTTTGTATATTTCTGAATCAAAGCATTTGGCTTGGAAAGGGCCTCAGAGTCCCTACAGAGTAATCCTCTTAAGGTCCCAGAGCTCATGTCCTATGGCTAGTTAAAGAGAGAGCAGAGGCCAGACCCTTCATCCCCTGCCCCAACTGCAGCCAATTACACTGCATTCTGCTCTTATTTAGAGCTCAGCCTCATAAAACCGCTTTCTCCTTGTAAACTCTTTCCTCACATAAACATGCCTCTCTGTGTTGAACTTCAGGAATTATAACATGATCACTGTATTATAGCAAATGATCCCATTTTCTTGTGATTCTTCCACAGCCCTGTCCATCCCCAGTCTGCACCAGTGTTGCTTCCAGAGACAATAAGGGAACTATTTTAAGAGATTGCACCTGGACCATTGTTCCAGTCTCTAAGAGCAGTACCTGACCTTATTCTCCAGGCAACCGCAGAGTTCCATCTCAGGCCAGCCACACTCAATATTTGTCTTGGACATAATCTTTATTCCTATCATTATACTCCCACTGGTCCCCCTTCTTTCAAAAGAAACTTAATTTCAGGAATGGAGGGTGTGTGGAATATCATCATATAGGTTCATTCTCATTTTGGTTTTTGTACATACAAATCTACATAATGACTCAAGATAAAATCTGGACAAGGAACAGACACTTAGTGGAGAAAAAGTTACCACACTGCCTCCTTGCTTACCTCTCATAGGCTTTTCCAAGAGTTTATGCTTAATGGTTTCAGTTTCCAAAAGTAGAGCTTGCTGTCTATGCCAGATCTGCTCAATGTGTCCACACCAGAATATCCCTACAAACATTAGATCTGCCCTATAAATTAGTGACATATTAGATCCCCCCCCCCCAAATTCCAGAGCTTTGGCTGCATTGTGCTAATGCTTTAAGTGCTTTATATACTTGCTAAAAAAAGGAAAGATATTCCTAGTATGTTCACACACTGTAGTCATTGGGAAGTATGGGTCCTACTTGTCATCAGATACTTTTTACTTAATTGATTCTTTGACTAAATGCTTAATTCCAGAGTCTTTCTCATCCTTTTTATTTTCCTGGAGTCTTTTTCAGAGATCCCTTAAGAAACAATCTTCTTTATTCTTAGAAATAATAGTTTTGTTTGTAAGAAATACAAGTCCAATAATCTTCCCTTTAGTAGCTACAAATAGATGCATTTTAGGGGAAGAATAAAGCATAACATATTATAACACTTAGAGTCTTGAATATAAGCAAAAGCATTTATAACTCACATTTATAGGACCTTACATATTACTGTTCTGGATTTTTGAGAGATGCTTCATAGTCTACATTACTTCATCCTGGTGGCTAAACTCTACTGAGAGGCCAGTGGTGAGAGAGACCTTAAGAAAAAGGCAAGGAGGAAGTGGAGCCCAGAAATATCTTGGACTTGGACATATCTTTCTTTGATGGTCTGCCACAGTTGTCTTTTATTGACTCTCATGATGCTGAACAAGCTCCATGCACCTAGACAGAAACTACAGCTTGCAAGAGTGTTTTCTCTTTGTTTTCTCTTTTACTTGACATGGATTAAGATCCTCGCCAAGTAGTGCTAATTTCCTAAGTGTGTTTATAACCATAAGAGGGGATGGAGGCATCATTCCCAACAACACTGGTAGAGTTCATTGACACAAGAAATAAGACAGGCAAAAATGCAAAAGATAACAAAACCTGCACACCATAAGGAAAGGGTTAGTCACCATCTAAGAAATGCCCTTAAAAATATGTTTGCCTCTGGGCGCCTGGGTGGCTCAGATGGTTAAGCGTCTGCCTTCGGCTCAGGTCATGATCCCAGCGTCCTGGGATCGAGTCCTGCATCGGGCTCCCTGCTCCTTGGGAGCCTGCTTCTCCCTCTGCCTCTCTCTCTGTCTCTCATGAATAAATAAATAAAATCTTTAAAATATATATATATATGTTTGCCCCCTTATCTTATATTCCTGGTTGTAAAAATCATATACATTGGGGCGCCTGGGTGGCTCAGTTGGTTGGGCGACTGCCTTCCGCTCAGGTCATGATCCTGGAGTCCCTGGATCGAGTCCTGCATCGGGCTCCCTGCTCGGCGGGGAGTCTGCTTCTCCCTCTGACCCTCCCCCCTCTCATGTGCTCTCTCTCATTCTCTCTCTCTCTCAAATAAATAAATAAAATCTTTAAAAAAGAATCATATACATTTACTGGGTAAAATTAGAAAACTAAGAAAAATGAAAAGAACAAACTTTACTAATAATCCCACTATTTGAGTACCAGTACTTTTAATATGTTGTTGTATTTCCTTCTAATCCTTTTAGAATACATGTTTCAACCATTTTTGTCATAAAATATATTCTACTTATGTTCATTTAACTTTGCGATATCATCATTGATCTGTGTTCTTGAGAACTCTTCACAAAACTTATTGTAATGGCTTGGTAATAATCCATCATGTGGAATTTCCCAAGTGATTAACATTTTGTATATTTCCAATTTTTCACCAATTCAAATAGGGAACACCTTTGTACTAAAACTGTGTGTGTGTGTGTGTGTGATTATTTCTGTGGGATGGATCTTGATAAGTGGAATACTGGTTCAGAAGGCTATTGGCATACATATAAAACTGATTTGTCGGGTGGGGGGATGGGTTAGCCCGGTAATGGGTATTAAAGAGGGCACATATTGAATGGAGCACTGGGTGTTATATGCGAACAATGAATTGTGGAACACTACATCAAAAACTAATGATGTAATGTATGGTGATAAATATAATAAAATTTTAAAAATGCAAAAAAAAAAACTGATTTGTCAAAGGGTTGTAGCAACTTATAGTTTACACTCTCACCACCCCTTTTATGGAAGTGTTTATTACAAAACCTATCTATGCAGCAGGGTAGGGGTGGGTTTTTCAAGTACTAATGTAAATGTGAATTTTGAAAACCAGAAAATCTTACATGAGAGCTCTTTGGTAACGTGAAACTTACCTGGTGTGCTATTTCAGAGTGACATAACATTAAATATGGAAATGTTAATATTAAAACACTTAATTGCCTGGTACCACTGATTATCATTAATGAATTACATCATTATATTCATGGATATAAGCACTCGGAATCTAAAAGAATTTAGTACAGTCTACTGAAAAACAGTCCTCTTTTATCCTGTTGGTTGTCGTTTGTTTGTTCCTCTTTATGGTTATATGGCTTTTCTAAGAGTCTTAAAGAAAAGAACCAGAGTATGTGTCTTTTTTTCTCTTTTTATGTCCATCCTCGCTATTAATCATTTTTCACATGCTGCTCTTGCCCGTTAAATGCTTCAAATGGACTAGGGGAAAGACTTCGTGAACTCCAGTGCAGTGGTTTATAGGGCAAGAGCGGAAGTGGGGCTGGCTTAAGGAAGTAGGAGTGGGAGCCCATTAATAAACTTACAGGCCAAATTGATAGGATGGGGAATGTAGGACGGACATTTAATTCCCTAGTTATAGCTACACTGGCCAAACATCTTGGAGTCTTAGAATTTTCAGACAAAGTTCTATTCCTCATATAGGCCATCTTAAAATGACCTCTTATGGTTGCCTAAGCATTATTAGTCTGTTCTTTCTACCTGACTTTATCTGCTGCTATTTTTTTTTCTTTCCAGTTTTGGTTCTTAAGGCTGTTGCTGAACTGACTCTACTGCCCTCCCTAATCTTTCTGAGGATTAATCATTTTCTTCATTTTCATTGTATATGTTAATTTTCAGTCTTATTTTTTCACTGTATGGTAAAATATATAGATGGTTTTACAACTTGAAAATCTCTTTTCTATACATAATGAACATTCAGTAGTATAAGCAGCCTTTGTCTCTCATTTATTACAGTATGTATCTTGGAGATTTATCAATGAGAATTCCTTCAATCTGTGTGGTTAAGTGCTTTATTCCAATTATTTATTTATTTGTCTATTTGTTTATTTTTGATGTCAGAAAATCCTATAGTTGGGTTATTTAAATCAGACAACAGAGTAGTACTGAAACAGTGCAGGTTTGGTATCGTAATATCTCGGTTCAAGATACCGAGCCACCTCTTGCTAATACATCCAATATTCATACCATAGGACTAGGTTCATAGTAAGTATCAATTAATTTTTATTTTCACCTCATCATGTTTATTTAGTATTTATTATGTGTGTAGCAATAGCATAGATGTTTCAAAGGTATAACTGATTTATACAATAGTCATCTTTTCTCTCAGTGGGAGATTAAATCATTAAATTATAAATTATCATCAAAGATCAACATCTTTTGTACTTGGAAATTATTTCTCTGCTTATCTTCTATCCTGATTAATTTTGAGCTGAATCACTGGTTCTCAAAGCTTTGGGGGAGCTTCACAAATAGATGTTCAGGATGCACCCAAATCTATTGCATAGTGGGGCTCAGGCCACCGTGAGGCTCACTGGAGCTTACAAACCACGGAGATAAATCATTTTTGTTTAACACTCCTACATGGGTTAGTGAGGTATGCATCCAACATCTCTCTTCTTTGGCCCCCACCAAAACCAGCCTCCAGAAGAAGTGACATGTGAGGTAGGATTTGAAGAATAGGAAGGATTTGTTCTATGCAGGAGGCTGGGACAGGATGCAGGAAGGTTTTCCAGGCAGAGGGAGCTGAAAGTTCAGAGGCCTGCAGAACAAGAGAACATGTTCTCTGAGGGGAACTGGAAGAAGTTTAATAAGGCTGTTGTGTAGAAGGGGAAGTAGGAAGGAGGTAGTGTTAATAACTTGGACTTTATCCTAAGGGCAATAAGTGCCACAGAAGAGTTAGCAGGAGACAGGTGTGATCAAATGCTTGCTTTACAAAGAAAATCCTTCTCCTGGCAGCAGTGTGGAGAGTTGACTGGGGACAGAAATCGGAGAAGAGAGTCAATGGTGGCCTTATCCAGGGTGGTGGCAAAGGAAATGGAGGGAAATGGGCTGATTTGAGCAATGATTAGGCATAGCTAGGGAAGAAGCTGTCGAATTTGAATTTTCAACTTCAAATGACTAAATGCCCGGTGTAGACCGGAAACAGAAAGAGCGTCCACCATGGTGGTGGGAAAGCAGTGGGATGCAACATAAAAAAACATCGGCTGAGTTACTCCTTTTTTTGTCCGGTCTGGAATATTTAGTTAAGTCTCCATTTCTGGGGGTGAGGTGTAACCTTACCAAAGTCGTGTTACCTTGAGATCAGCCATAACTTTACTTCTACTCCTTGTGTTAGCCATCCAGATGATCCACTGTATCTATTTAAAATAAATTGATTTAGAGCTAAAAAAAATGAAAGGCCCGTTTTATTTGTTATTTTTATGTCTTGTACCTTGGAACCGACAGAGGAGCCTTTCCCAAGCCAGGTGGTGAATGAAAATGACTAAGAAAGTGACACCACATTTTTTGAGTCCTATCCATGTTGACAAGGCAAAACCTTGCACACAGAAAAACACATGTAAAAGTAATAATCCATGTGGGCTAGATACTGACCACGTTCCGTGGAAATTTGCACATAGAGCACTTCCCTACAATTTGATCCTCATAATGTCAAGACAAAGGAGTCTTTAGTGACAGCCAATCTGCTCTGATAACAGAGATATGCTGCTTTCTACTTTCACTTTTTTCTAAAGTTCACAGATGTGCTCTTGATGTGGTCTGAGTATTTTTGTGAACTGCTGGAAAATTTCACTCACACACTAATGGTTCCAATGAACACAAAATACCTCTTCCAGAGAGCAGTTGCCAATAAGCAGTATTTTTAGAGGCACATGTCACAGTTTCTGTTTGCCTCTGTTGTGACTGTTAATGGGCCCTGAATGATTAAGAAAGAGCCTCTGATAAAAGTCATTACCCCACTGCTTCATTATATACTATGGGCAGTAAATGTTTACTACACTTTGAGCTCAAACTAACATGTCATTAAACCGTGTTCCTATTAAATAAGCTCCCAGTGCATAGCTGTTACTCCCTCGAACATGTTTGTCATTTCTCTGTGTCTGAAATAGCAAATAATTCCTTTTGGGTTCTTACAGCTAAATGTTTCTTAACAATGATGTCATATCATTTATGCATGCTTCCTCAGGGAAATAGTTCAGCTTTCTGAATTCTTTGGCTAACTTTGCCACTCACTATCCCTGTTTCCACTAATACTCTCTGACCTGTGGAGTAAAGGAATCCTTTTCAAAGAAGAACTGGGAGTGAAAGGCACAGCACAGAGATCTAAACCCTAGAATTGACATGACATTTTATGGCACAAAATGCATGTCCTATGATATTCTCATATGCTGGGGGGTGCTTTCCTCTGGGAATTGGAGAACCAGGATTTCTGGTCTGACCAGAGTAGAAATCTATTTTCCTTTCCCATCGTAGAAATAGAGTATCTAACTTTCTCACCCTCGAGCTCTGCAGGAAACATTTCTTTTGCTGTGTATGAAAATGAAAAAGGAAGTGCTTGCTATTGAAAACAGTCTCAGATACTATATAATGTGAGTGCTAGAAATTATGACCGCAAGCAATTAGAGGGGAAAAGTCATTCAGGTGCCATTTTGGCTTTCTGTTAAGTATGGCTATAAAAATAAAGTGCCTCTTTGGGCATGCTTCGTCATTACTTCTGGGTTAAGAATGAAGACAGGGGGAAAAATCTGAAACAAACATGTGGTTTTCATTCTGACGTATAGAGTTAACATTATTTTCCGCAGCTACAACGATGAAGGGTTAGTATCTTTTCACCTATTTTCTAAAACAATATGGTAATATTTTTATGCTGGCTAACCTGGAGGTGCTAAGAATATCGTGCGTCTGGTCGTCCTTGGTACAGAGTATTCACTTTTTCTAAAATGGTGAAGTTGATTTCCATGTGTTTACACAAGGGCAAGAAAATGTCTTCTTGCCTAAAGCGTAGGCATGGCATCACGGCACGTGGCATTGCTCAAGCACAGACCTCGCCAGATGGCTTCAAAACCCAGGGCGAGCCGAGAGTTGCCAGGGCAGAGCCTGTGTGCAAAATAGGCTGCCACGGTTGGCATCGAACTGCCACAATAATATTCCCTGTGCTAAGTTTGAAGCAGAGGAAAATTCTGTTGACGGTCAGTTCTGAAAAGCGTACTTTCGGTAGAAAGGAAGAATCGTGGGAGGACTTTTTTTTTTTTCTTTTACTCCTCTTCCCAGAAGAATCCTTTACTATGCTTCCCGAATCCAAGGAAGTCTAATAAATTCCGAATTCTAGAGAACGTCAGAAAGGCTCATTTGAATATCATCAGCTGGTTGGGTTCTGTGCAACCTCTCTTAGTAAAAGATCAGAATTTATTTTTCCCATATTTGTGGATGGAGGATAAATGATACAAGTAAGCATCTCTTTCCTACTAAAAAAGAACCCTCTATTCCACCAGCACTTTTCTTAAGACAGGTTCCTCTCAGAATTAATCTTCTGTACTCCCCCAGCTCTGCAGGGGTAACGGCACGTCTCACCGTCAGCACGTATTAGAATTAGTTCTGCCTCGCTGGATTGTGAGCCTGTGGGTGCGAAGTTCCAAGGCCCACTCATACAATGCATAGACCAGTGCTTTGTCTGTAATAGGGGTTGCAATCTTGTTTACTGAGTGAAATCATATTGAACAGGAACCCACGGGGAATACCATTTATACAATGCCGAAAAGCATTTGGTGTCAGAATTAATTTAATGGCAAAACCTCTCTGTACTTCTGTCATGGACTTAGTGCTAAAATTGTGTACACAGGGTCTCTTGGAACCATCATGATAAAAATCAGGGAGAAAGGGCCAAAGAGCCACTTTGTATGAGGAATATTCCTGGACAGAATGGAAGGAGGAGGCTTATTAACTCTTCCTAGGGGAGCTAAGATGACTGGACTGACTTCAAAATCGAGATCTACTGAGAAGCCACAGTCAATGAGCAGCATGTTAAGTGCACCCAAGCTTCATTTCTCTTTCTTTCTTTCTCTTTTTCTTTTTTTGGTTAGAGAGTTGCGCATGCGCACATGCATGTGCGAGACGTGGGAGGGGCAGAGGGAGAGAGAGAGAGAATCTCGAGCAGACTCCCCAGCTGAGTGCAGAGCCTGAACTGGGGCTTGATCTCACCACCCATGAGATCATGATCTGAGCCGAAACCAAGAGTCCCGTGCTAAACCGACTGAGCCACGCAGGGGCCCTCCAAGCTTCATTTCTAACTGTAAGGGAACATTGCAAAGGTTTAGGAACAACTGAGAACAATTTTAAAAAACAAGCAGCAAGCCAAGGTTTACCTGATACCTACTGTCTTAGGAATTACTGAGTCAAGGGAGGGACATTTTTAATTGGAAACATTTTTTTAATGGACTGAAATACAAATTTCCCTACGTCATTTATAATCTATCGAGAATTTACTTGTAAGATAGTATTACAGGATAGTATACAGTATTTGGGAAATATTCTAAATGTGATTGCTGTCCTGGTGAAACTGAGCATTCTTTTTTTTTTTTCTTTTCTTTTGTATTCTTTATCTAGAGATGCTATTTATTCACCTGTAAGGAACTGTGGTGTTTCATCTACTTGATATTTGCAATTCACTGCATTTGTTTTTATCAGCTACCTATTATTAACGTGAACAGTCTGAGAAATATATATTTAAACCTAACAAAACTTTTAAAATAGCCTTCTTTTCAAAACGCTTGTTTCCAGGATTCTCCCAGCATGAAGGTCTCACCCTGAGAATATGTTAGGCCAGCTGGGGAAACAGTTATTTTTTAAACCTACTTAGGCATAGCCGATTGCTGGGTAACAGTAATATGAGTTTACAAGGTTTTTTGGTGGTTTATTAGCATGTGACACATACCTAGGAATAGAGAAATAGCTTTTTACCCAAATGAGCCTCTTCCTCTACTTCCCATAATTAATATTACTTTATCTCACACCCACTTTGTTGTACCACCTTTTCAAGTGAAGGCTTTCATTTAAATTCCCTTACTGAATTCCTTAGGCCAGATATTCAGTAGCAGTTGCTGGGCTATCAGTGGGTATTCCTGGGCTTGCTGACTCTGTTGAGCCCTGGGTCCATGCCACCATAACCCAGAGCTTTTGGCGCCAGGCAGGACGAGAGCAAGAAAGAGGGCAGGCAGGATTGCTACCAGAACAAGAGCATGGCCCAGCACAATGCCAGCCCCAAGGTCACTAATACACAACACTTAGGGGTGAGGAACAGAGTGGGAGGAAATTTCAGGGAACACAGACAAAGAATGGTACAGCAAAAAGAGTAGAGAAGGGCCAGATTCCCAATGGAGAGTGGCAGAGCCATCACGTCCTCTAGAAGGAATGCACCTGTGGGGAATGTGGACCCTCTGAGTATAGGATGAATTAGCTACCTTCCATTGTACCCCTCGGCTGCAGTGTACCATAACAGTTCACTCCTCAGGCTGCCTGGCTTCAGATCGTCACTCTGCTACTTACTAATTATGCCACCTTAGGGAGATGACTCAAACTCTCCTTGCCCCTGTTTCTTCATCTGTAAAATAGAGGTTATAAAATTATTACCAACCTTAAAGATTCCCAGGAAGATTACTTAGATAATATAAAATACTCTGGCTCATTCTTATAAAGAGCAACACAAGGAATTAAGTATTTTTGCACTGTATGGTGTGTTGCAATTCCAAGAGCATGCTTCGGAACTCTTTATTTTCTGTATGGCTTTCTGCCACCAGTAGTACTTGCAAGAGTTTTTGTTTCCTTATCAAATCCTTTGCAGTACATTGAGTTTTACATTAAACCCACATTGAGGTTTACTCATATGGAGCACCTACGCATGGAGGTATAGTTCCAGTTTTTCCTTTTTCATCTTGTTAATTGACAAAGGTACTGGGGATGCTATCAATCCAGGCCACAGTAACAGTAAGAAGAGTTACTTCTCCTTGGCTGCTTTTGTGTGCATTTCTTTTACAGCAGAATAGAGCCCTTGTTTAGAGTTTTAAGTAGGAAACAATTGAACAGAAAGGAACACTTGTTTAGAGTGTTAAGTAGGAAACAATTTGGTGTAATATTCATAATTTTGCATGGATTTTCACATAGAATCTTGTCAACTGAATTCAGAAAAAGAGAGCAAATATCAAGCAGAAGAGAGCATGGGAAGGGAGTGGACCTCTTGCGGAGGAGTGGACCACAGTCAGGAAGTGTGGGATGCAGATCTTTCATCTTAAAGTATGTATGTATGGGTGGAGTTCCCTGCTTGCTGTTTTAGAAGATACAAAAAAGAACCAGACATATTTGTTATTCTCAAGGAGCTTGCAGAGTCGGGTAGGTGACATACAACGTGTACACGGGAACTTTACATCCCCACAACCTAACGCAGACCTGGCACATGGGAACTATGAATTGCTCACTTTTTATCCTCAGAATATAGCAACAAGAGAAAATAGAGTAAAAGGTTAAAGCAGGTTTTTATAAGTGCACTAAGAGAGATGGAGGGGAAGATGTGAAGGGTAAGCACTTGAGCCGGGTCTCCTGATGTGCAGGATATGTGGCTTGGTGGGCAGAGAGGACATGAGCAAAGGTAGTAAGGGTAGGAGATTCAGGAGACGTGGGAGTGATTATGAGTAGTTTAGTTTGACTAAAGGGAAGTGGTGAGAAGTGAGCTTGCAAAGTAGATTGGCTCCAGACCAATTCCAGTAGGCTTGGAATTTGGACTTGATTCTATAGGCAGTGAGGACCCATGGAAGACTTTAGAGCAGGATAGTAGCATGATCAGAGTTGAGCTTTAGGCTTTAGGAGGACGAATCATTTCATTGATCATTTCCCATGATGAATACAATTGGGAAGGAGTACTGAACCATCTGGCAACGAGCATAGAAAGGGTGAGACCAGTGCAAAAGGCACTTGGAAGTTGAAATAGATCCAAAAAAAGAAGAAGAAGTTTAAATTGATAAGACTCCTTTTGAGCCTCCTAGTGACAAATGATGGTGTCATTAGCAGAGCTGGGCAGCCCAGAAGGAAGAGCTGACTTGACAGGGAGAGGATGAGTTTAACTAGGGACGCATTATTAAGTTGAAGCTGCTGGCAGGACATTCAACACCGGCACTCATGAGACAGATTTTCAATGAAAAGATCACTCACATACAGAAGGTAATTGAAGTCGTGGAATTAATTGCAAAGTGAGAAAGGCCTGAGGACAGAAGACCAAGGAAAGATCTGTAAAGAATACTCCCATCGACAGAGAAGGCACACACCAGGAGGGAATGGCAAAAGAAAATGTGGTAAACACGTTGGTGTGTCCAGGAAGTCACAGAGGGACAAAGTGTCAGAAAGGAAAGGACAGACAAGAATTTTAGTGTTGCAAATAAATATGGAACCTGAGAAGAGAGGCTGAATTTGATGACTAACAGAAAACTCGTGACCTCTCGTGAGAGCCAACGAGTAGTGAGGACCACTTTGTAAAAGCGTGTGGCGAGAAAAGTGGAAGCAATGGGCAGAGAAGACTTTTTTCAGGATGTTTGGTAGTAAAAGGAAGGAGATCGTATAATTATCTTAATTCTGCTACTCTCTTAAAAGTCACCAACTTCACTTGGCAATTTAAGGTAACCGGCTATAAACTGAAAGGAAGCCCACCCTCCCACCCCCACCACCCCCACCCCCGTACACCATAAGGGAGTAACTTTGAAAGCTAATAGTGGGTGTGCAAGATCTCAAAGAAAGTGGTAACATATGGGACCAAGAACATAGTTAATATGTTCCAGTTTTATGAAATCCATTATGCATATGAGTTATTGTAACATGAAGCATATAGGTTATTGTAACAATTAATGTGGTATCTCAGACAGCTCCCACCGAGAGGAGAATCCCAGTGATGGACGAGTGATTTTGTGATCCAGCCATGTAGTTGCCTACGGATGTGGCCTGCCTTCCCCTAGAAGAGAAACAAACCATTGCCCTTCCATTACCATTGTCATATACCATTGTAATATCTGAAAAATAGACTGAGTAATCTCTCCACAAGAGAGTTCCTCAAGATGGAAAAGGAAATCAGACTCTCAATAGTGCACTCAGGAGGAGTAGGGAGAAACAGTCCTCCTAAAACCTGCATTGCATATGAAAGACAGGATCAATACAAGGATTTTACTGGCCTAAGAAATATG
Organism: Neomonachus schauinslandi; assembly: GCF_002201575.2. NCBI lineage: Eukaryota > Metazoa > Chordata > Mammalia > Carnivora > Phocidae > Neomonachus > Neomonachus schauinslandi. Next base: position 83,376,423 of record NC_058410.1, on the reverse strand, counting down.
GAAAGATATTTGGGGTATTGTCCAGGAACTGCTGGGATGCACTTAACTGTCAATGCTGAGTAGAAATTGTTTCAGAGTAAAATAAGTTTAAATACTACAATTAATGTGATTACTATTACTAATATTATTATCAGCACTAATAGAAATGATGAAAATAGATCTTCCCACTTGCTACTATATATCTAGTTGAGAAATGGGGAGAATAAGGTGCAATTTATCCTTTCCTTTATTCAATTTATATGAGAAAAAATGATCATAGCATGTTCATTGTAAATACCCAAAACCCCCAAATTCCAATACTGATTTCGGCATACATTATTCAAAATTAGATTCAAAATATGAAACAAACATGTTGCTACAGCACAAGTGCAAAGGCCACTAATAATACAGTATAAAAGTAGGGATAATATTCCAGAAAAAAAATGCATTAAGATTGAGCACAAAGTTAAGGAAGTACCACTCAGTACAGTGATAAAACCAGAATTAAAGCTGTGTGGGACCTGGCAGGTTCCTCTAGCAGCCTCCTGGTTTTAGAACTGAGTAAATTGAGGCCCCTAGTATCCAAGAGGCTCATTAAATGAATACTCAGATAAATCAAGCAAAACCCCTTCAGTAAATCAGTAAGGCACATTAAACTATGACAGATTGTATATATTCATCAGTTTGTTTTTTTAAATATCTAAGCTGGGTTTGTTTTTTTGTTTGAATAATTTTTTTAAAGATTTTATTTATTTATTTGAGAGAGCGAGAACATGAGCGGGGGGTGGGGGGTCAAAAGGAGGGGCAGAGGGAGAAGCAGACTCCCCACTGAGCAGGGAGCCCAATGTGGAGCTCGATCCCAGGACCCCAGGATCATGACCTGAGCCAAAGGCAGATGCTTAATCGACTGAGCCACCCAGGCAGGCACCCCTCTAAGCTTAGTCTGAATGAAGCTAAACCTACAAGAATTAGACCTTTTATATCATGAGTTAGAAAAATCTGTAAATAAGCACTCACACACATACTTATTTAAACTTGTATTGAGTGCGAAGAAAGGCTGATTAGTAAAAAATTCCATTGAGAATTCATGTTACTTTCAGCTTAGTTTTAAAAAATTAACCTGCTTTCTCTGTTTATTAAAACCATAAATCTCCAAATTCAATAATTTTATGGACACTAATTAATACAGACTGCATTGTTGCAGATACTGTTAAGAGATTTTTATAATTTTAAGAATCGGCATTTGTTTATTACATAAAGTAAGCATATTGCAGGAGAAAACAGCTAGGAAGGGTATTTTTCTTAGTGCTATACATTTTCGTTATATTCCTAGTGCCTCTGTGACTATTTTAATTATTGCTCTTATGAAAGCTAAAATCAGCTCATTTCAAATTTACATAAACATTGCCATTAATATTTAACTAAAATATATTTAACTTAAAATGGATATGTCGTATTTGACTTGTATTTTACAAAAGTATAAATGTTACATCATGTGTGTAATTCTCTTGACTCTTATGTGTCGAGAATTATTTTAGAGACATTTTAGAGTTTTTAATAACAGAATTGGTTGACTTGAATAGTTTCCAGTTTCACAGTAATATCTCAGATACATGCATATGGTTTGTTAGACATAAACACTCTGAAGGAGGACTTAATGTCTGTTCATTCATTCATTATGGAATAGGAAGCTCTTACTGCTATTGGTGTCCTTTTTTTCATGATCTGAAAACTTGAAAAGTTAGTATCATGTATAATAGAGAACAGGGAATCAATATTCACCCAGCAATAAAGCTACTAAAAAAGAAAAAGTAAACCTATGAATAAGAATACCAAGAATTTAAAATGAAATGATGACATCACATAACTTGAATCACATTTCTTCATAATTTGAAGTTCTCTTTTACAAAATCACTACTAAAATCAAAGCTGTTCAGGGTTTCTTCCAAAAGTATTCGAAAATAAGAATTATCTAATAATCCAAAAGCAACCCAAGTTGAATACGCAGGATGAATACTCAGTAAAACTTCTAGGGCCTTGTAGGTGGGTCGTTTCGTTCCAGGAAAGACAGCTCTCCTCATCGCCCACCTTCTAGTCCAGTTCCCCCGGGGACTCTGGTTACTCAGCTGGGATGAGCCATCAGTGCAAGTTGCCACATCTCACCCTGAGGAGTAACTTCTCACCTGTCATGTTTTGCCAGCTCAGCTTTGGCCTACTGCCTCTTGAGCTTCTCTGAAGGGGATCTAAGTTTCCTGTTTGTCTGCTTGTTGGAATAGCACCTGATTTCCACTTCCTGGGCAGCTTGACTTGAGAAGATAGCCCCACACTTGGTTTCTCTCTTGGACCCTTTCTCTGTTTCCTTTCTGATCTCTGCTCCCTTAATTCCTCTGCCTGGTGGCTCCTCCAACCTCTCTACTTTCCTCACTCTCCCTGTCTAGAGCCTTGGAGCCCATCTCCCTTATACCAATGTGAGCCCATTAGGCTCAGGTACTTCCACTCTCTGCCACAGTCATTGTGTTTTGGTTTGTATTTTTCTTTGAAATACAACTGAAATCTTTCTATCAACTCCTCTTATCGTACTGCATGGAAGTTCAGGTTGACCAAATAGAGGACCTCAAGCTTCCCATTTGAGAGCTAAAATACTACCATTGCAAGCTGGATAGAGGGGAGAACCAATGCACACAGAGGTTAAGTCACTTGGACAGACCACCCAGGTGGTGAGAATTATAGCTGGGATTCCAACCCAGAGAGCTGGAATGCCTGAGTGTATGTTCTGAAACATTTACCTAGGCAATATGAGGGTCAGTGGGAGGGGTCAAATACTGGGGAGACTACTCTACTAACAAATCTACTAACCTATTACAAGTCACCAGCAAGCCCTTATTTTACTTTTTTTGTAAGTAGGTTTAAGAGGTTGTGAATTTATGTATAAATTCCAAAAAGTAGGTGTGTTCTTTAATAAGGAATGTATTTAAATATCTCATTTTCCTGTAGTAGGGAGAATAAAATACATTAAAAACAGAACAACAGAGTAGGCCTGGGGGAAGACTTCAGAAAAATGGCAATTTTTTGCTCTCTCTGGCATCAAGTCAAAGACAGACTTAGAAAAAAACGCATAGGCAACCCTGGAGATAGCAATGAAATGTGTCACTGCCTTCTGCCATGAGGATCTGCCTCTGAGCACCAGAGGAGGCTTCGAGCTCTGCACATGTGAGGGTAGGGTTGCATGTGTTCCTCTTCTGATTGCTGGACTACTTTATGACTACATTTATAAATGTGGAGAAGCTGCATTAAATGACCCCATTGGTCTTCTAGCTGGACTTGCAGGGAAGAGAAGCTGCTCTATACATAATAAATATGCATGTTGTAACAACAATGGAAAGAGAAAGAAAAGTGACAGGTACCACACAGTGACAGTGTGGCTTTGAAAACTGTTGGAACAGTGAAGATAATGTGGGGATGTTGAGATAAAGAGACTGATAAGGCCGATGGGACCGATGTTACAGATGCGGCAGGAGTTGCAACTGTATTCTGTAAAAAGTGGTGGAATATTCCACACAGTTACCTAATATTCATGTTCTAAGTCATTCAAAATCTGTTCCACACACCCTCCCAGCCACCCCACCCCCAGTGAAGAGTCACTCCAAAATGGAAAAGAAAAAAAAAAAGAACCACTCCAAGGAAGGAATGCCAAAGATTAGTCTTGGGTTCTAATTCTCTTCTCTCTAACATTTGGACATGTATAGACATATCCTTTTCCTTGAGCTCAACTGTAGCATGCATACAAATGAGAGACAAATTTACTTGTCTTCCTCCCAAATTGCCTTTCATTGAGTTCCATATATTATGTCCTGTCAGTGTGGAAGACATTTGGAGCTAAATATTCTATCACAGCTGAAATGCCACAGTCATTTATCTCTCCTTCCAAATAATGTTTGTTGCAGAATGGCCACTCGTGAAGTTTCAAGGGATTTTAAAAAAATATATTACAGTTTTCTCCACATCTCTAGTCAGCTGGTAATTTCTGACATTACTCTTCTCTTAAATCATCTCTCCATCTCCTTTGCTTCTACTTTTATTAAAAACCAGTTATTTCCCAGGCGCCTGGGAGGCTCAGTTGGTTAAGCAACTGCCTTCGGCTCAGGTCATGATCCTGGAGTCCCGGGATCAAGTCCTGCATCAGGCTCCCTGCTCAGCAGGGAGTCTGCTTCTCCCTCTGACCCTCCCCCCCTCATGTGCTCTCTCTCTTTCTCATTCTCTCTCTCTCAAATAAATAAAATCTAAAAAAAAAAAAAAACAGTTATTTCCTATCTAGACTATTATACTTCTCTTTTATTTTGTTTCTAGGGGTCCAGGAACCCAGTGCCCACTCACTGAAGTGCCTTAGTGTTGCTACCAAAACTGCCCTCACAGAACTTTGTTTAATGATCTGTAGTTTTTTTCTGCAAGCCCCTTGCAATGCTTCTTATTTCCTAATTAACCAGGATCAAGGGACTCGGTCTCTGCACTCAGGCTGTCATCACACCCCTGAACTGCCCCATTGCAGCCCTTATGCCTCCTGTCTGCTACTCTCAGAAAAGTTATTAGTTTCCTTATCAGTCTTACCCCTGAGAACCTAGGCTCACAGCATGCTCCACACCACCCTCATTTTTCCCTCAAGGAATCTTGGAAAATCTATCTTTTGCATACACCCTTCCCTGACCAACTTCGAGAGACTGTCAAATTCCTCAAATGAGTAAAGATGCAGCCTCCCTGCTCTACAAGGTCAACGTGAACTGTCCTCAGAGAAAACAATGTTATTGCCCAGTGTCTTAATCAGCTCAGGCTGCTGTAACAAAATGCCATAGACTGGGGGCTTTAAGCAACAGCTATTTATTTTTCACAGTTCTGCAGGCTGGGAAGTCCAAGATTGAGGTCCCAGCAGGTTCAGTTCCTGATGAGAGCTCTCTTTCTGGCTTGCAGATGCTGCCTTTCCACTGTATCTTCACTTGGCAAAGAGAAAGAGCTCGGGTTTCTTCTTCTTGCAAGGACACTAATCCCAGCATGGGGGTCTCATTCTCATCATCTCATCTAAACCCAATTACCACCCACAGACTCCACTTCCAAATAACATCCCATTTGAAGTTAGGGCTTCAGCAGATGAATTTGTGAAGACACACACATTCCGTCCATAATAGCCAGTCAGTTTCTGCTTGTGTGTATGGTGATTTGTGTGACAACATTTTTGCAAACTCTCCACTAGCCACAAAGGATGTTTGTAAGAAACACTTAGGGATTTACTGCTTCATAGAGTGACCATGTTTTCCTCAGAACTTTCTCCATTCACCTTTCCTTATGTAGTGTCTGCTGAGCTTTGTTCTTAATGATAGTCTGCACCATGGGGACCAGGAGTTAAATTACAAAGTGTGGCAATTGGAGAGATGTCCACAGATGCCTCCCTAAAGCGTGCTTCTTAAGCTACGCATCTCGGTAATTACTTCTATTTCTTTGGGGTATTTCCTTAAATAAGTTTATTTTCTATTTTTACTGAGCTTTTAGCATCTATTGGAGAATAGGAGGACAAATCAATTTATAAACTCGATACATTTATTTCCAATTGCTGCTGAAATAAATTACCACAACTCAATGGCTTGAAACACCACAAATGTATTACTTGACAGTTCTGGAGATCAGAAGTCCAAAATGGGTCAGGACTAAAACCAAGATGTAGGCAGAGCTGCATTCCTTCTAGAGGCTCTAGGAAAGAATCCATTTCCTTCCCTTTTCCAGATTCCGGGGCTGCTTGCATTCCTTGGCTCATGACCCCATATCACTCAGACCTCCACTTCCATTGCCACTTCTCTGACTCTGATCCACCAGTCTTATAAGGACCCTTGTGATCACATTGGGCCCACTCTGATAATTCAGGATAATTACCCATCCTTAACTTAATCGCATCCTTAACTTAATCATCTCCAAAGTCCCTCTGCCATGAAAGATAACATATCCATGAATTCTAGAGATTAGCATATGAAGATCTTTGACAGAATAATGCCCTACCTCCCCCACTCTATTTAGTTGTCAGTTTGAACTTGTATATAATACTTTTCACATACTAAATTGAAAATAAACGTATTACTATTCAAAGGAAGAGAGCAAAGTTATTTTTTAAGATTACAGTGAGGGGGTACATTATATTGAGCTTTTTTTTAATGGAAGAATATTTGTCACATATTCTTGATACACCATGGTGGTTATATATCATTGATACATTTATACAATACATGTATATTCATAGATGTAACATTGAAACTGATCAGGACTATGGGGCGCCTGGGTGGTTCAGTCGATTAAGTGTCCAATTCTTGATTTCGGCTCAGGTCATGATCTCTGGGTTGTGAGATCGAGCCCAGCATAGGGCTCCGCGCTGGGGCTGGAGCCTGCTTGAGATTTTCTCTCTTCCTCTCCCTCTGCCCCAACCCCTGCTCATGCTCTTACTCTCTCTCTCTCTCTCAAAAAAAAAAAAGAAGGAAAGAAAGAAAGAAAGAAAATGAACAAGACCTAAAAAATGCCGGACCTCTATTCAATACAAGTACATGCATTATAGGAATCTTCTAGAATTTTCAAATGTAAGAACATGTCACATTTCTGAAAAATTCTCCCACTGACACTTTTCCTTACCCTGCCTGAGGTTGTTGGGGGTTTTTTTCAGCATTTGTTTTGGACACAAACACTTTCCCCTGTAACAACCTTTGAGCCAATGACAGCTGCAGAAGGAAACCCTGCATGTTGTTGGCAGGCGCTAGGGCTCCCGTCCGTCCCTGACCCCAGCGTGTTCTGAGCCTGCCAGATGCTTCCCAGTTCCCTCACGTCCTGCTCCTGCCACACCACTAAGGTTGCTTTTTTGTGGGCCAAACCATATGCTAGCTTGCAGATTCAAAGATGAACATTGAAGTGGAAAAAACAACAACAACAACAACAACTTCTAATTAACTTTGTAAAACATACATGGGTAGATTGTGGATTGTGATGACAACACACTCAAATACATTTCCTAGGGTGAAGTCTGGCCAGCTTCAAATCATTAGTTTGATCTACTTTACCCACCACTTTTGTCTTTGATTACTTTTCCTTCCTAGTACACAATATGTAGAATACTTTCATGTGTTTTTATTAGATTCACTTTCATTTTTCCCAATCATTTCTATCAATAGGTACCATTTTGAATGTTCTTTCCTATAATTTGTGCTTAAAACAGGATCACTGAATTCCAGTGAGACAAAAATTAAACAGGGGAGGTTAGGCTCCCATGTTTCAGAAAATTCGTTTCCTTTTTAAATAATTACTAATATTTGAAGATTGTGAATCATAAACTAATTACAAGCTCCCTACCTCCTATTTTAGAAGTAATTAAGCAATAGAAATGGTGTGCAAGTGGTCTTCAGTCCTTGATCACCAGTAAATTTAGGGGGGTAGGGTTTGTGACATAATGAAGATGAAAAAATTTGAGTCGTAAAAAGAACAAACATGATAACTAAGTTAAGAAATGGTTAATTTTATTTCTTGTATCAAGATATTCATTAATTTTGACATTTGTTGTGTGTTCTTAAAAGACATATTTCTCTCATCATTGTTCCTCCTTCTCCACTTGGCAATTATTTTTATTTTCTTTTGCCTGAGTAATTTAAGATGCTGCAAAATTAGCCTGCCTCTCAATTTACACATTTACTTATTAGGGTTAAAGCCAGTATTTTTAGCCCAGCATTGAGCTTGTGCTTTGCAGTCTAACGGTAAGGAGAGCACTCAGCGGTGTGGCGGAAGCAGCCCTAAAGCCGCCAGCCAACAGCAGGTGTAACTTGCAGGTGAGGAAGGGTGTCACCTCACCTGGATAAAATAGTCCGCTAACAGCTTGATAGATATGTTGACAAGCCAAGCCCATATTAAATCTTATCTTCTCTCTCCCTCTCTCTTAATATCTCCCCCCTCCCATTCTCTCTCTCATCTTTATGCTACAATTAATAATATTTGGTTACAGCAACAGTCACCCCACTCTTTCTAAGACAATCCCGCAATAATGCCTGGCCAGTGTGGAGAGCTTTCACTGTTTTCAAAGCAACTTTCTAGCATTCTCTGCTTTGATCCTCACAACAACCCTGAGAGGTGGGCAAGAGAGACAGTAATATTCCCATTTGGACACAGGAAGAGACTTCTTCAAGCCTCAGCATCTCTGGGGGGCCCTGAGCAATGCTGTCGTCTGTAACAGCCAGGTGAACTTCATGGTAAGAGCAGCCCGGAGAGAAACAAAAAGCAAAAACACATGTTGGCCTGGTGCGCCTCTCATGTTCCCTGACACCTTTTTCTCTATGTCCCCTAGTATAATGTTCACCCCCACCTTCAAGTGGACCATGCTGTTAGGCTGTCTTTTTCCTTATCACCCCTCCAAAACCACTCTGCAAACAGAACGTGACACCTGCCACAGTCCTGATGCTCTCTGTTCCCCTTTCCTACTTCCTGTTTTTCCCATCACACTGACTACCTCTGGACGTCTTATATATTTCACTTGTTGACTCAGTGTACTTGTTTGGCTTCCCACTGGAATGTAAGATTCTTGAAGGTAAGGACTTTTGTCTCTTCTGTACATCTCTCCCCAGCAACTGGGGTAGTGCTGGCAAAGGGCATGGGCAAATGACAGCAGGAGTCACTGGGTGCAGACTGGAACTAAGGGCCAGAATGTTCAGCTGGCACTCCACTGGGGGAGTTCTCACCTTTTCAGGGACAAATAGCTCCCTACCTACTATTTTAGAAGTAATTAGGCAGTAGAAATCGTCTTCAAATGGTCTTCAGTCCTACAGTCTCAGCAAGACTGAGAACAGACCTATAAGCAAATACAGTTTAATTAGAGTAACAAACAATCTGGCCTTAGGACTCAGCCCTTTACAGAAGCTTGGGGGGGGGTGCCCATTGTCTAACAGTTGAAACCTTAAGGGCCCATGATAAGTTGAGTTTGGGAACAGGTCCTCCTGCTTAGGGGAGGTGAGTCCCTCAGTCCAGGTACCTCATTCCTAAGCAACCTGGAAGTAACTGTTAGGGTCACTCTTGTTTGTGTACCCACGTTGGCACATAGGAAGCTCTGCATTTATCAAATGAATGAATGGATGAATAAGTGAATGATAAATAAATGAAACCCATCATTATATATTAAAGTAAATCAATGTTACGGAATGCTTTATTCTTAATTGTAGAGAGAAAGCCTCAATTGGACAAAAGTCAACAAATAAAGGAGGGATATTTGGGGTCGGGGAAGCCAACTCAATTGTCCAATTACATCTACCTTCATGGGGTCAACTTTGGGTATTTTGCCAGCAAGCAATGGCCCTTCCCTGGCTGATAGCCACTTTGATTCTGGCGACTTTTTCCCACCACTTCCCTGCCATAGATCCATGGCAAAAGCTTCAGCTCTGGAGACTGTAATTTACACATACCAGTTCAAGGTGTAAATGCAAAACTATGAGCTTACAAGGTAAAGACACCACTTTAATCTGCTCTAATCATCAAAAGATACATATACTCATATATGACATTAGGAATACTTCAGTCAACCAGTCATTCTTCCTCTGAGATAGTCGTTAAACCCCCTGATTAGCCTCGTTAATGCCTTGGGAAAAACCAGATAATTATAATGAGCTAAATTTGGAAACAACAGTCATTTTTTTTGTGGATTAGAAATAGTGAAAGTCAGTGTCTCTCTATCAGTCTTTTCACTTCAGAAGCTATAAGAACATTATAGGAAATAATGAATAAAAAGAGATGTTGTGCTTCTAATTGAAAAAAAAGGCTATTATTTCAGCAGTCTTGCATGTCTGACTGCTTAAATATACATAGTTATGTTTAATATTATCTCCCAATGTTCCTGCTATGATCTTAAAATTTTTTTAAAAGTACTTCTATTTTGAATACAACCCACAAAATAAACTTATAAATATGTGTACACACATATGTATATGTGTCTGTGAATATATTTGTATGATATATTCATGGTAAATCAGTTCAGCTGATTGGCGTGTGGCCTGATTCGTCTTGTTGCTTGTTCATTTCTTTCCCAGTGTACCCTGGCTCTCCAGAGATGCTCTCATATACTCCCCTCCCCAGGACCCAACAGGTATCCCATTCTGCCACAGGACCTCTTACGGGGGCCCTTATCAACTAGCTACTGCTCATTTTAGTACATTCCTAAAAATCTGAAAAACCAGGACAACAAAGGAATATATTATGTAAAATAGGATTTCATGCAGCAGTTAGATAGATGAGAGATATTTTGGCCCAAAGCGTTTTCATAGCACACATCCCATAAAGGGGCCCTCTTGGATCTGCTTGCCACTGACTTTACAACAGTATTAAAGGCCTCTCTCTCTCTCTCACCTCCTCCATCCATTCATTCGACACATACTTACTGAATACATTCTATGCCTAAGGGACAGTGCTAGAAACTGTGGGGAGGCTTTAGACTCATGAGACACATACCCAAAATGCTACAGTGTGAATTTCCCAGGTGAATAGTTTAGACACTTCTGCAGACAGGATAAGGGTTCCAGGAGGAAGAACGCTCAGGCCCAAAGGATCTGAACTAAGAAGGAATTATTAAATGTAAGTAAAAGCCCAGTAAGTGGAGGAGAAGACAGAGGAGTTCCAGGGTAAGGGAAGACATGATAAAAAGCATGTAAAGGGGAGAATGAGTAGATGTTTGAGACAGGGCAGGTTTTCAAGTTTACATAAACCAGGTTTCTCGAAGACAGTTGAGGGGAGAATGGGACTGGAACGATTTGCGGTGGGCAGATTGTGGATAATCCCAAGGGTGGGCTTCAGGACTTTAGATCTGTGGATTGATTGACAAGGAGAGCCATTAAGAATGTCTCTGAGGATGTGACGTGATCAGAGAGCTCCTTCAGTAGGGTTAAACTGGTGTGCAGAGAAGATTGGAGTGGGGCTATTGTGAGGTGATGTGGGCCTGATTTCAGGGAGACTTTCAGGGCAGGCAACGCCTACATGATTGTGAGGGAGGAATGTGGGGTAACAGAGGAGAAGCCTACGGTAACCCAGGAGTGGATCCCAGTGAGGCCTTTAATGGAATTAGAGAATCAAGAAGAGGGCATTCTCAATTTCCTACAGGGTTAATGGGTCATCCATAGAGAAATATCCAGCAGACAGCAGGAAAGATAGGGTCAGGATTTGAGAGAGAGTGCGCTGAAGGTGCGTATTTGGGAGTCACTCCATAGAGATTAGAACTGATGAGATTGGCAACGGATGGGATATTTAAAAGAATGAGAGCAAAGGTAATTTTAATGATCAGCCCTAGGTTTTCCTGTTCTCCCTATTTTAGGTGACTCTACACTAGCAGTTCTCAACTGGGGGTGGATTTTGTTAAAAGTGCAGGAGGAGGATGTTGTGATGCCCTGGCATCCCAGGGGTAGAGGTGAGGGAAGCCGGTAAACATCACACAATGCTCAGGACAGCCCCACAGCAAAGAGTTACTTGGTCCAAAATGTCAATAGCACGGAGGTTAAGAAACCCTGCTCTGTATTTGCCAAAAGAAAATCCCTTCAACGTCTTGTTCAGTCAGATGAACATTGTCTCCCAAATGCTTTCATCTCCTACAAGAATTTAAAAAACAGAAATCCTTTCAGAAGCAAATAAGCTTGTCTACAAGGCTCTCCAACTCTTCCCCATGTTTCCCCATAAAAGAAAAATTGAATACTCAACCTAAGAATACCAGCCTTGGACCAAATTCTTTACACAAAAGCAAGCCCACACTCATCTTTTTCACGTAATTCCAACTTAACACATATATGGTAAAACCGCTGGGAGGGACACCAGGAACAAGTTCACACTTGGTCATACTCGTCCAGTGTGTTCACAGATGCACATGGTAAGTAAAGACTGTGTTTGTGTCCTTGAGCAGCCTCAGCCTGCCCTTGAGCCTTCGTGCCTGCCGGCCAAGGGCAGCAGTGATGCACGAGGGTTGTGCTGTGCTTGCACTGCATCGCCCGGGTTCCTCGTGTTTCTGCACTCGGAAATAAGATCTCCTCAGTAGATGCCTGCTTAATTCATTGTGATTCAACTAGAACAAAAAGTATATGTGAAAGAGTCAAAATATTCATGAACTCCTTGACAAGTAGCCTGTATAATGGGATGTCATTTTTGGTAAATGTGTGTGTATCTTTGGAGATCCCCATACGGAAAATATTAATAAAGTATTAATAGTCATTTAACTTCTAGGTTATGGACTGGCAGAAATTCTGTTTGGTTTTCCCTTGGTTGGTTTCTACATGGTCTGCATTGGAATTAAATTTTAAGTCAGAAATTGGAAAACAAAATTTCTGAAGATAACAAATTACATGGGTTATTTTTTTTTTTAGGATTGCTTTTAGAAAAACCTGAATGTCTATCCATCCATAGGAAAATATAAAATAAATTGTGGAATATTTATATGATGGAATAACTATATAGCAATTAAAAAGAACGCTCTACATCCATATTTGTCAACATCCATAGATCTCAAAAACATGGGGTTGAATGAATGAAAGAAGCAAATTACAAAGTAGTATGTAAAATTATATTACTTGTGTAAATTTAATAAGAAACGTTAAATAATGCTATACAGGTATCCCTTGCTTTTTGAGAGTTCACATTAGGCCACTTCACGTTTATGAATCTACATTAGTACCTGTTTTTGCTAACCAAAAGAAATCTAAAGAGAATTTTCACTTTTACAAAAAAAAAGATGAAAAGCGAACATAGCTTTCAGTGTTTGTTTTGCGCCAAGCCTTTACAGAGGCAGCACCCCCAGAGCACGGAGTGGCGCCGCCAAGCTCCTTCCCTGGGAAGGAAGCTACGCTCAGCAGCTCAGCATCGAGCAGCCTATAGCTTTGAACTATGTCTCTGAGCATCTGTGCTTTATCTCAAATTATTTTGTGCATCCATTAGCAAGATGTGTCCTAAGGTAACAGAAAAGCCTAAGAGAGTGTATTTTGGGGTCCTGGGAATGCTCAAAAATTTTCCATATGGTTTTTCCATATAATTGCTTCTTCACTTTATACCATTTTGGCTTATGAAATTTCATAGGAAAGCTCTATTTTGGACAGCTGGGGAAACCTGTAAATGGATTAGGGATTATTGGGTGTAGTAAAGGTATAAAAATATAGACTGGAAAGATACATACTTAATTGCTATAGTCATTATATCTAGTGAGGGAAGAAGGGGAATAGGCTAGGAAGAAAAGAGGCACCTCGACTTGACGAAAAGTTTTGTAGTTCTTATATAAAACCAAGTGAACATAGACGAAGCAAAATGACAAAATATGAACATTTGTAAATTTAGGGGTTGGATATATGGATGTTTGTTGTATTATTCTCTATACTTTGCTGTATTCTTTTAAGCTTTAAAAAAGAAGGAAAAAAGTATTTCATTAAATGGAGCTTGAGTGTAGAAAAATAGTATTGAACTGACTGCAAAGTAACTACCCCTAAATTAGGATAATTCACCAAGAACTATACTGCTCAAAAGAAGTAACACCTATTTCCATTCTTGTAAGAGGTTTAGTATTGAATATTATGGCTATTCATCTGACTCTGAAGTATGTACCTAAATAAGGAAGATTTTGTTTTTTGAGTAAAGACTCTGAGGAGAATACCCTAGAAGAGGCTTGAAGAATATAGGAATTGATTTTTATAATTTAAGAAACCTGATTCCAGATCGTGTAATACCTGTCAAGGGTCTTACACAAAATCATCCCACAGAACATAAGCTGCCTCTTGATAAAAAGGCCAAGACAATTAAATTCAATGCTATTCACTTAAGGAAACTTTAGAATTGGCTTTCTGCTGCAAAACCCTGCTAGCCTTGCTTCTTTTATGTGGAAATAGGATTGTTATACAGCGTGGAAAGCTGAAGCAAGGCCTGTAATCTTTTCTTAAAATGCATGTGTAACTTCCATTAGCACATATCCTAAATAATATTCTAGCCCCACTATTTTTGTTGTATGGCTCTCAAATGGAATAAGGAAAAAGAGCCAGGAATGTTGATTTTTCTTTTGATGCCAAGTCCCATTTGCTTTATATCATTTCCCGGCTGTCCCTCCCCCCAAAAAACTGCTGAACTGACCCACTTTTGTTTTTTTGTTTTAACTCTGACCATAAATTATGTAAATTTTTTATAAGGTCACCACAATATTTTAGTCCACCTCCATTTCAAATGTGCAATACACCCCAAACTCAGGAACATGTTGAGTAGTATTTTTTTTTCCCTTTCTTTGCAAGGAGGCTACAACATAAATTATCTACAAACATTGTAGTCATAGACCTAGGTCAGGGATGTTAGATGCATATCGTGGTTTCTTTCATCCCCATTATTATCCAAAGTGATTATTGCTTACATATTAAAGTGCTCTTTCCTGCCAAGCCTAGAAGCAGCCTCAGAATCCTTCTCAGCATTCAACTTCAGTCTGATGCTCAGTTAATCACAATTAATAACTGAAGTGAGACCCTTTACCGTAGATGTAATCCACAATGTATGGAATGGTTTTCTGCTACAATCCAGCTAATAAAACATTGCTTCAGTCCTATTGGTTGAGAACATTTTTCCCATTTTAGTTCCTGGTAGTAGATTACCATCTGCTCTGTAGGTAGCAAAATTGACTTTCTCTTTGTAGATCCCAAAACAAATATATTTTTTCATCAATAAAATTTCACTCATTTTTTTCCCAGCAGGAACCTAGAGTAATTTTATCAACAATGTATTGTGGTGGTAACAATTTATAATAATACATTGAGTAAATTATTACTATGTTTCAGACACTGTGCTAAGTGTCATACAAATATTTCTTCATTTTATCTTTGCAACAACTCTGTGAGTTAGGGACTGTAATTATACAGATGAGAACACTGAGGTATCGAGAAAGTAGATCATTTGACTAGTAATAACATTGCTTCAATCCTATTGGTTGAGAACGTTTTTCCCGTTTTAGTTCCTGGTAGTAGATTACCACTGAAAGTGGCTGCATTCAGTTTCAAATCCATGTGCCATGCCGTTTAACCATTAGACTACACTTTGTGTCACAACAGCCAACTGTTGAATTTTTAGGAATTTTACAAGCTGGTTGTTAAACGTGGCCATTATTAAAATTTAAATTATAAAAACTTTAAAGTACATTAAAAACAAAGGTAATAAATATTCGAAGTCCATCACTTCCTGATTATTTACTACATCTTACTATTTTAACGCTTGAGGTTATCTGCATCCATCGTGCCTTTAGGGTGGGAGGACTATAAAATAGTGTATGACTGCGCGTGTCTTCCCAAGTCTACATTCAGTGGCTTCACACGGGTGACTTGAAATCAGCCACAGATGGAGAACTTATGCCATCGGCATAAATTGGCAAATGGTACAAATCAGGGCTTTGTTTTGTTTGTTTGAGAGACGGTTGTTAAATATACACCAGCACACCTCTGACTATATTGGCGGTGGAGTTCTTGTTTTTGTTTATTTGTTATTTTCATAGTTGCTTTTGCCTGCATCGGATTCCTCACTACTAACATAGTTTGGGGTGAGTTGAGATTTTGGTGAATGTGTCTCATCAGAGAGTGAGGAGAATGATGAGCCTCATTAGATTGTCTAGTCAAGCTGTAGGTTATTAACAACACAGGCCTGAATTTTAAGAATAGGAATATTTGTAAGATGACAAATAAGAAAGTAGAAAATTGTGCTTCTAGGCATAAACTAATGACTATGTGACCCTCAGATAAGTATCTGAAATTTAGATTGTATTTGTTAGAGGAAAGCTAGAGGAGATCTGCAAATATTGTAGTTTATACATACCCATTTTTATATGAGCATGATGATTTATTTTATAATCTCCAGCTACCTGCAGGGTCTAGAGCCACTGTCCATACCAGACAATCTGTTATTTCAATTTCTAAACAAAAGTTGTGAGTTTTTGAAAACAGGGCCATGTCTTTCTAATCTTTATATTTCCATTCTTCATTCTACCCTTTGTCTTTGGATAACGTGTTACAGTTTGTAGGTGCTGATAAATAATTGTAGAATTCATCTGGTCATAGGACTCATGGCCAGTATTCTCTTGATAAATGTCGTTATATATTGTATTTCCTGGAAGTCTGTTAGAATTTGGAACTGAGTGGAAAATGCATATTTCTGTTCTCACCTCGCCAAATAGTGTTTTAGTTCACTTTTATATGAACCTTCAGTGAGCCATTTAGCACCTCTTTGGAGAGCAGTATGAGGTAAAAATTTCAGGTTAATAAAGTTATGTCATTACTCATTCATTTGTTCATTCATTCAGTGATTTTTTTTTTTACCAAGTACAATAATAATATAAGCACACTAAGTACTTCTTTAGTACTTCCTGTGTGCAAGGTTCTAATATATATATGCACTTTACTTGTTCTATCTTATACAAAACATGCAATAACTTTATGAGGTAGCTGTCATTATTCCCATTTGAAAGACGAGGAAATTATTGTTTGGAGAGTTCAAGTTACTTGTCCAGATCTTATCCTAGGTAAGTGTCTCCTAATTCTGAGCTTCTAAATTTAACACCTGTGCTAAATGCTATGCAGAATGTCAGAGGAACGTAACATAGTTATGAATATTGAAGAACTCTCAACCTAATTGGAAAAAAGACACATGGGAATGGTTGCATAAAAAAGATCAATTTATATCCATTGAGCCACATACACACACATGCAAACACCAAATATAAAAGGCAGAAATAAAGAGCTTGCCTCTCAGTTTGTAATACTGTATTTTCATTACTCTACAGTCCTACAGTCTCCTTTTGCCAGTCTAAAACCTTCATATTATCAATCCTGACAAAGTAAATTTGAGAAGTCATCATACACGTATGTTGCTACCCATAATATTTGGAGAATACACTACAGGTTGAATTAATGTGGCTAAACAGAAACCTGGTAATATATCTCATGGACACCGACTTTTTTGAAGACTCTTGCACAGTTTCTTCAAACGACAACTCTCTGAATAAGGTGTCACCATCCAGTACCTCAGTAACTCTCTTCCTCTACACAACACTAATTGATTAATTCCTTTGCTTTTTATGCTTCTTATGTGGTATCCTAGAAAATTCTCATCAAAGTAGTTTACAAAATAGACCTCTATATTCCTTGAAGAAATAAACAAATATTACTTTGTAAGAGGAAATCAGTAAATGAAATTCAGTAATCATTCACAAATATCCTCTATCATCTTTGCTCTGATTAATATATACAAACCATAACTTAACATTACTCACAAATTATATCACTTTATTTTTCATGAATTATGTTTTTTACATATTTTGTATCATACCTAAAAGAAACACCAGCATTTTAAAAAGAATAATCACAAAAAAGAAAGAAAGAAAGAATCATTACAGACCAAATACTTGTAAGGACTTAACTTTGTACCACTTTGTATATATATGGTTGGTATTCCCTTTATAAATATTCTTTTTTTTTTTAAATATTTTATTTATTTATTTGACAGAGAGAGAGATAGCGAGAGCAGGAACACAAGCAGGGGGAGTGGGAGAGGGAGAAGCAGGCTTCCCGCGGAGCAGGGAACCCGATGCGGGGCTCAATCCCAGGACCTGGGATCATGACCTGAGCCGAAGGCAGACGCTTAACGACTGAGCCACCCAGGCGCCCCCCCTTTATAAATATTCTTATGTATTGTGTTTCCTGGAGGTCTGTTAGAATATGGAATTTAGTGGAAATTTGCATATTTTACTTCCCACATAGCATTGCTAAATTATGTTTTAGCTCAATTTTTATATGGGACTGATTCCAAGTATTTAAAAGTAATTTTTCATGGGTTAATTTTAACTATTGTGTGGCCTTTTAAGTGCAATAGGCTTTAGGTATTTTCCAGGATAATGTATTTGACTGATGGTCCATATAGTGCCTTTGTACAAATCGGGAAAAGACACCCTTTTTCCAGATACTTTTTCCATTGGCTTAGAAATTGTTGTAATATACTGGTTTATTTTTAAATTTTCTTTATCGAGGTCCTATATCATTTTCTTCTTTAGAAGCACATTTTGTTTTGTCAACTTGAACTTATTATATAACAGCTGCTTTAAAATCCTTGTCTTATAATTGCAACATTTGGGTCATCTTGGGGTTGCCATCTGTTGGTTGTTTTTCCCTTGAAAATGGGTCGTGTTTTCCTTACTTTCTGTCAAATAATTTGGAGTTATATCCTGGACATTGTGAATGTTATGTTGTAGAGACTCTGGATTCTATTATGTTACTCTAAAGGGCACGGATGTGTTTGTTTTAGCAGGCGGTTGTCCTGGTTAGACTCCACTGTGAACCATCTCACCTACGGTAGTGGGCAGCTTAGATCACCGTTCAGATGGCTTTGAATGTGTCCTGCGCATGAGCGTGCTTCAAGGGTTAGTAAGGGACTTGGGTAGAATTTATACACAAACCTTGGAGCTCCCCTTCCTAGACCCTCTCCTTCCTGAAATGTCCCCCTCACTTCCTGGTGGCTCCTTCCTTTGGTTTCCCCAGCTAAACTCAGGGTAAAACTGCAAAAATCTGAAACTCATCTTCTGCTAGGTGCTTCCTGCACATTTTTACTCCCGGTCAAGGTTTTCCTACTTTTGCTCACTCTCCAGAGTCTTCCTGTATTTTGACCGAAATTTGTAGTAATTTGCAAGAGGTTCGGTTAGGAGCTTGTTTTCCACCCCAGAAATGGAAACTCCTCTATTGATTTTATAGAACAAAACATTTTAGTATCATTTGCCAAAACCACATTGCAATACATATAAATTTATGAAGTCTGTGATCTAAATGGCTCCCTTGAGGGTTAGGCAGTTTACAACCCTCTGTGTGTATGCAGCAGCCCTGATCGTTGTATGCACATTATGCATATTATGTTGCAAGCCCATAGTTATTTTGATACAGTCATCAGGAAAACTATGGGTGACTGTTTTACATAAAATCTAAGGCCATGTTTTACTTTTGTCCCTTGTCCTCACCTTCACTGAAACATTCACCTAAAGCACCCAGACTGCTGAGATTCAATCCCGCTCTCAAATAACTAGAGAGAATTTTTCCATTAGTTTCCGAGTAATGTATTGTAATACTTGATACAGGATTGCCAAGAAAATCCCACTTAAATCTAGCCTGCTGCCTCTGTCGCTGCCACAACTTGCAAGTTAGATTCCACACCTCTTCACATTCCCCATTTCGGGTCATACTGGGTATTGTTCACTGGTTGTTTTTTTTTTTAAGCTATCACAATTCCCATTAGTTTTGTAAAAACGCTGTTTTGATTGTAAACGTCTGATGATGAAGACCAGCCCAGTACTTATTACTTAAATTGAGTAAAAACTTCTTTCGAGCTTGAAAAGAACTTCTTAAACTGAATTTATCAATTCTTTTAACTTTCTTTTCTACAAGATTATGAACGTGCCCCCATCCGTATTCTGTCATGGATATGCCAAGTCATTCCTTATCCAAACCTTTGTTACAAAATGCTTAGGATATTGAAAGAAATACTTCTAGGGGCGCCCGGGTGGCTCAGTCGTTAAGCATCTGACTCCGGCTCAGGTCATGATCCTGGGGTCCTGGGATCGAACCCCACATCGGGCTCCCTGCTCGGTGGGAAGCCTGCTTCTCCCTCTCCCACTCCCCCTGCTTGTGTTCCCTCTCTCGCTGTCTCTCAGTCAAATTAAAAAAAAAAAAATCTTTAAAAAAAAAATACTTCTAGATTTCTACATTCTTTCTTATTTTTATTACCCCCCCCAGAACTGTCACTGTTAAAGACTTTAGTGCCATATTTCTGACATGCTGTTTTTATTCACCATAAACCCTTAGCTCTTTCTCTGCCAGTATCACACCTGATTATTCCTTAGGAACCATATGCTCCTTCTTTCATTTAGATACGTAATGCTCATTAAACATTGAATCCCAGTATTTATTTCTTAAAAGATATAGAACTCATATGTCTACTTGTATCAATAACAGGTTAACTCTATAAATTACTGTAATTATTATGAAATACTTGAGGAATATTGATATTCAAGTTGAATATAGTATCAAACAAATGTACCAAAAAATGATGAAGTCAAGTAACTTTTAGAAGGTTGGTTTTGGATCTCAGGGACTCCATATTTTCTATATTCATATTGACTTTTGATTTATGCACATAAAATACAAAAATAACTTCAGTCAAAACTAGCCGAAGAACAGAATAAATAAGAACTTATCATAAGATCCCATTAACTAGAGATTCCCACACATCATAAAGCATTAGAGATCAGGCCAAAAAGTTTTCTGGTGGGGGAGGGTCAACTCTTAAGAAATAACTTTTGGAAGATAATGGGATGTGGAAATAAGCATGCCAATATGTTGACATCATTTGTTGAAATGATTTCCAGAAAGAGATGAAACACCTTTCTCTCTTACGAAGTCCATTGTCAAGCCTCCGATGTCCGTTCCACTTTGGCTCTGTCTTTAAGCGGTAACTGGAAAGTTTTTATTCTGCCTGTAGGTCTAGATAGCAGTCGCAATGATAACAAGCATTAATGACTTCGATTCACTGAGTGAGTACCATGTGCAAAAACCATTTGTGTGGACAGTCCGTAAAGCAGTTACTATAACCCCCCTATTTCAGAGGAGGAACCTGACACTCAGAGACATTATGTAGTTTATCCAGGGTCGCACTGATGGAAACAGTGGAAAGGGGATCATAACCCACATCTATCTAACTCTGAAGCCTGAACTTGTAACCACTACATGACACAGGGAAAGAGCTAATAAGAACACACCTTGTAAGCTCTCTCTGGAAAGGTTGCAATCATAGATGTGAAAATGCTTTGAAAGCCAAAGAGTGCTGTAGAGATGCAAGGCATTGTTTCTTCTTGTTTGCTCATTTTTCTTTGTTTTTACCCTTTTCTCTCATCACACTTGGTAAATAGATGAGTCATCCTGAAAATGTGTGCTTTTCTTCAATTTATTCATCTCCAAATCTATTCCATAATGAAACATACTCTTCAAAAACTGAAGACAGTGTAAAAATAATAGAATTCAGATAAAATAAACTCCTCTAACTCAAACTATACATGTTAGTCTATATTTTCTATCATTCTAATTTCTTGTAACAACTAGTTGTTGTACAGAAATACAGGAATCAACCTAATAAACCTTACTCAAGCCTTCACGTTAAAGTATTGTATAAAAGCAAAATTATAATGATAGAAGTAAAGGTCCTACATAAAAATCCTGCAAAGTACACAATTCAAAAAATAAATAAATAAAACACGTTGTAAAGCAGTCGGTTCTATAGCAATAACATCCCTAACCTTTCCCTAAATTGCATGAAGGTTGTGACATTTCATGGCCACTGGCACAGCTAAATATAAACAGATTATTCTGTGCCTGCTCCCTGTGCTTTTGCTGACTGACACAACAATTAAGGAAACAAGTTTCCTTTGTAAATTACAGCTCCACGCAGCTTTGAGTAAGCAGAGAGTGTACATTAGAAATATTTTTAGCTTGACATGAAACTTTCCAAAGGATCCTAATTAAACATTTAAGCCCAAGAAACTATAATTGCAACTGCCAAAATAACTGGGAAATCATACCTTCGGTGGGATCAATCTTAAACTAAAACTGTTGTTTGGAAAACCTTATGGAAAGGCTTTATTATTCTTCAACATTGTCTTACTTCTAATACTGCCCACTTTATGAGAAATTCAGGTGCATTATTTATATGCAGTAAATGTGTGAGCACATAGGAGTGAAAAAATGAATGTAAACATCAGCCTTTTGTGACTAAAAAAGAAAGCTTCCTGAGTCTTGTCTTACTGAACTCTAAAGAAGAGGATCACATATCCATGGGGTCAACTGTGGATTCTGGCTGTGGAAGTTTACCCATCAGAATCACCAGAAGAGGTCTTAGTAGAGCATCATCTCACTTATATTTTGATCCAAAAATGATTTAATCTTTGTAAATGTGCAGCATTTACAAAAGAATAGGTATGGAGTTTTATGCAAAATATTTCTATGTAGCTCATATTTCAAATATGAAGGTAATATGCTTTTTATAGTTTAAATGCTAAGAGGTTCCAGATTAAAATATCAGCTGCTTTTAATGAGGATTTTTCAGGGCCATTAGCATATATAAATTTAAAATAACTGTCATCTATCTACTATTGTCATAACAAGTCATGTTTTGGTCACGTGCAATTACCTAAATAAGTCTTCTGTGGATATTTTTAGAAGATTTTAATCCTTGCAATTTTAAATAAATAATGAAAGTGATGTTATTTAATTATTATTTTTATTTGAATTTATTTAAGTTATTAATTATTATGATGATTCATTTTAATCCCAAACCAAGAATTTTGGCAGCACAGTGAGTGGCACAAAATGGGCTATAGGTAAAACTTTGGTAACAGCTGACATTTGTGAAGAACTTACTACAAGCATCAAACAGTTCGTGCATTTACTCACCGAATCTCCCAACCACACTAATGTGATACCCAGTTACTCAGATGAGGAGACTGAGAAAAAAGTTAGGTAACCACGTTCAAGGTGACACAGGACAGGGTCATAGTTGGATTTGAACCCAGCGGTATGGCTCAGGGTCCTTCTTTTAATATGACGTTATGTTGATGGGCAAATCCTTGTTAAATTGAGCAAATGAATAAATGAATGATACTCCAGCTTAGAGAAAGACATCAAACTATAATAGAATATGATGGTAAAATAATGAAGCTTGTTTTCAAACAAATACATCGTACTGGTTTCTTGTGTAGATAGTTTCAGAGTATGCCCCATAAGTATGTCACCTTATTACGCTAACGGCCCCACCATTTCTCAAAACACTCCTGAAGCTATCCTTGGGAATTGACTTTAAAGCCAATTTATAATAAACAAATGTACACAACTTAAACTAAATGGCTTTGTAGTCTCCCCATTTTTTTAACCAAAGAGGATTATCCTGCATGATTATGCACATTCCTCACCAGAGTTGGCTCTGAATGACCCTTGGCTGTTAAGAGACTCAAATCCACCCTCAAAGGGTGAAAATGTGCCAAGTGTCAAACTATTCAAAGAGATCTGTCACAATTTATTTTAATCAGTTCCAAATTGTTTTGAGTAATAAAGCCATTGTTATAAAGGTATAGTCCACTAAGTTGGAAGCTCTGGTGGAAAACCTATTCATCTGGATTAAATGAATTATTCAAAAGACCCAAAACTAGGCCAGTTCTTTAAAAATCCAAATGTGAAAATCTCAGCCTTGCTCTCTGTTCCCTACTAGAAAATAAGGGATGGAGTAGAGAATAGGGAGGATTATCTACTGATTTTCCCCCAGAATGTTATAAGATTGAGGTCCCTGGGAAAAATTCCTTGCCATCTACCTGAGTCTTTTAATTGTGATGGCGATGATAGATGGTGATGGTAGTTAACAATGATTTCCTACAAGTAGAAGAGGAAAGGATTTTTAGTAGCAGTTGGGAATTGGTCTTAGGCAAAGTTTAGATGTAGAGACTTTGTTTTTTGAACCCCTATTCACATCCGTCCCCTAGCCTCTCTTTCCTTTCCCAATGAGACTACACCCTCCAATCCTCTCTTCCTCCCCACCCCCCCAGCATCTCAATTCTTGTCCTAATGCTGGATGTCAGCAAGGTACTAGCTACTGGCAGTTTGCTATGTGCCCAACCACTAATATTTGCAAAGAAACTTTTAAAGAAGGAAAAAGCAGTCTAACTCTATCACAGAGGAATGCCTCTATCTTCTGCACCCATTTCTCTCTCTTTTTTTTTAAAGACTTTATTTATTCATTTGAGAGGGAGAGAGACAGAGAAAGCACAAGCAGGGGGAGAGGCAGAGGGAGAGGGAGAAGTGGACTCCTGGCTGAGCTGGGTGTCTGACGTGGGGCTCGATCCCAGGACCTGGAGATCATGACCTGAGCAGAAGGCAGATGCTTAACCATCTGAGCCACCCAGGTGCCCCTGCACCCATTTCTCTTTACCAGAGAGTGAATCGATGGAGACTTGCAAACCCCTTGGAAAGAATGTCAGCCCCTTCAAATAGCTTAACTTGCTTGTATAATCAGAATAATATAACACAAGCGGTGAATATCTGAAGAGAAGCTTGAATTTCTGGCATTGTATTTCTATCTGGAAAAGCTAGGACAGAAAACCCCCAATGAAAACCATCCAGTTTCAGAAGAGATATCTGAAACTAACCCAGCCCATGTACTAGAGAAGGCAAGGATACTAGAGCTGTGATATTTGCTGGGCACTTAAAGGGCCAGTAGTGGCCTCTTCATGTTATATCTTTATGAAAATTCTCCAGATAGCCTTTTAGTATTGATAAGGTTTACTATTCACAAGATTATAATATTAATATCACAAGGTATTAATAGTGGTCAACGCTGATTCACTAATAACAACTGTACTTAGTTAACAAGATTAAAATTAAAATTTTCTTATAGAATTTGGAATGAAGAAAGGGGTATTCTGGGGGTGCCTGGGTGGCTCAATTGGCTCAGCATCTGCCTTTGGCTCAGGTCATGATCCCAAGGTCCTGGAATCGAGTCCCTCCCTCATCGGGCTCCCTGAGCAGGGAGCCCGCTCCTCCCTCTCCCTCTGCCCGCCCCGCCCGGCTTGTGCTCTCTCCCTTTCTTATAAAAACATCATATATAAAACATCATCTTATAAAAACTTACAAAAACATCATTCCAGCTTTCAGATAGCTGATAGATGAGGTTAAACATATTTATCTAAATCTGCTTCACTGTAAGACAGCCAACTGTGTATCAGTTGAAAGAAAAAAGAAGAGTAGGACAATTTAACTAGTCAGATATCCAACAGAATTTGTCATTTGAATTATTAAATCTAAGTGTTCCCGAGCAATCATTAAATATTCAAGTAAATGGAGGAGGACCAAAGCAGTGTACCAGGATCAGTGCTGTCAAAATGCATAAGAAGATGAAACAGATACTTCTGAATTCCTCCAGAGGCACTGGTTTTAAGCAGGTCTGTGAGAATTACAGGTGAGTCATAAGCTACTACTATGAGGCTCCATATTGACTGTGAGAAATCAATGATGAGGCAGGAGCTAACCTGAATGCCCACCAAACAGATTCTGAGAAAAGGAGGCAAGGAGAGAGGACTGAAAGATTCCAGCAATTTAAAATGAAAACAGTGTGGCTATGCTTCTTTTTCCTTGGCCCTTCATGATTACAGAGAGAGGGGTCTTCTTCAAGAGTGTTGCATCAATAATGGGAGAGTCCATGAACCATTGATCCTATCCTATCTTCACTCCTAGTCATGAATGCTCCTCATCCTCACTCCATTGTAGATTCATTTCCAGTAATCCAGAAATAGCCCTAGAATTTAGAATAAGCCCTCAGAAATAAATCTTAAATACTCGAATATTTAAAAACATTTTTCTGCATCAAATATATTCCTTATCTACTATATTGGTCTACTGACTATGTTTCTTAAAGATACACATTTTTGCTGGTTTTCCTTGTAAACATAATCAATTCATGATATTTTTAAGGACAAGAAATTTTGTAACATCAGGTTTTTGTTTTCTCAAGGAAGAAAATATTCATTTAGAAATAGTTCTGCTTTCTAGTGAGGTTTATTATCAGGTAAGAGATAGAAAGCTTGGCTCAGTCCTGTATCAGCCATTAATAGAGAGGACAGAGTCACTGTCCAGTGCAGTGGCCTTTACTTTGGATCTAAAAGTTAACTTATCTGAGATGATCAGCACAATTGGCATGACCTACAATGATACTTATTTCAGAATTGCTCAAGGTCTCCTTTCCATTGTAAAGGACTTATTAACCAGAAAGCTAAAGGATAATAAGGTTGTTTAACTCAATGCAGTTGCTCTGCGGGACATCCAGAAGGACCTAAAAGATCTGTGACTTCTGAGTTCTAGGTTGTGGACATTTAAAAACTACAATGTGATTAACCATGAGCCTTCAGTTTTCATCCATGTACACATATTGCAGTATCTTTCTAAATATGTGAATCTGGGCTCACAGAATCAAAGCTCAGTTTTGGTTTAATTCTTTCAATATGAGCCCTTGAACAAATAAAATTAGCTATGGTGGTATGAAAATAAGAAGGAAAGAAGAGAGGGAGGAAAGGAGAGAAAGGAAGGACAGAGAAGCAGAGCTATGGCTACTTAGGCTCTGATTCAGCTCCATTCGATGGTATTTTTTGAGAGCCTACTATATGCACAGCAGAAGCACTCTATCAATTTCATTGTGACTCCAGGAAAACACACCTCTTGTAGGACTCTTACCCCAACTCCCCTGTGAGAATAATAATCTTTCACACTATCTGGTTCCTGGAGATGCTGTGAAAATTGACAAGTGAATGTTTGTGAAGTATGTGAAATCCTCAGATGAACGTGTTATGTAAACATGGAAGAACGCCGCCTTGCCAGGCCACAGCCTGTGTCTAGAGATTCTTTAACAAACCAGGTTTTCCTGGTTGGATGCTACTTGCCTGGGGCTATGGTATTCTGAAATAACTGATGTGCCTTTATTAATATGTGTCCATGATCCATGGCCCAGTAGAGGATAGGGATATAAAGATCAAATTATATGTTACATGGCCTGAATGTCTCCTAATCTCTTTCATTTCTTTTGAGTAGATTGCTTCAAATCTTCATGGCTCATTGTACATAAAAAGAAAAAGGGGGCGGGGGGAAGAAAGGAAAAAAGAGGAAAAAAATCTTGCTTCTTAACTAACAAATATTCCTTAATGTTCAGAAAGATTCTTCAAAGATATTCAAAACCCAAAACTAATCAATTGCTTAGAAATTGGTTCATATAGAGGCGCCTGGGTGGCTCGGTCATTAAGCGTCTGCCTTCGGCTCAGGTCATGATCCCAGGGTCCTGGGATCGAGCTCCTCATCGGGCTCCCTGCTCAGCGGGAAGCCTGCTTCTCCCTCTCCCACTCCCCCTGCTTGTGTTCCCTCTCTCGCTGCATCTCTGTCAAATAAATAAAAAATCTTAAAAAAAAAAAATTGGTTCATATATAATCAAAGTGAATTTCTTGTTGTTGTTCTTTGAGATAGTAGTTGGATTCTTTTTTTATTGAGGTATAATTATCGTCTAGTGTAATATTAGTTTCAGGTGTACAAAATAATGATTCAGAAATTCTGTACATTACTCTGTGCTCACCACAATAAGTGATCACCATCTGTCACCAAACATTGTTACCATCGTATTGACAATATTCTCAATGTGTGCTTTTCATCACTGTGAATTATTTATTTTGTAACTTGGAAGTTTGTACCTCTTAGTCCCCTTTATCTATTTCACCTGTCTCCCCACCCATCTCCCCTCTGACAACCACCAGTTTGTTCTCTGTATTTAAGAGTCTGGTTTTTTGTCTCTTTTCTTTGCTCATTTGTTTATTTCTTAAATTCCACATATGAGTGAAATCATATGGTATTTGTCTTTCTCTGACTGACTTATTTAACTTAGCAGTATACCCTCTAGGTTTATCCGTGTTGTGGCAAAGATCTCATTCTTTTTTGTGTGTGTGTGGCTATTATATATATAATACATGCACACAAATCTTTATCCATTCATTTATTGATGGTCCCTTGGGTTGCCTCCATTATGTGGCTATTGTAAACAATGTTGCAGTAAACCTAGAGGTGCATATATCTTTTTGAATTGGTGTTTTGTTTTCTTTGGGTAAATACCCAGTAGTAGAATTATTGGATCATATGGTATTTCTATTTTTAATTTTTTGAGGAACCTCCGTACTGTGTTGCACAGTGGCTGCACCCCTTCCCAGTCCCATCAAACAGTGCACAAGGGTTTCCTTTCTTCCACATCCTTGCCAATACATGTTATTTCTTATCTTTTTCATTTTAGCCATTCTGAGTTGTGTAAGGTGATATCTCATTGTGTTTTGATTTGCATTTCCCTGATGATGAGTGATGTTGAGTAGCTTTTCATGTGTCTGTTGGCCTTTCTGTATGTCTTCTTTGGAAAAATATCTATTCAGGTCTTCTTCCCGTTTTTAATTGGATTATTCAGGGTTTTTTGGTGTTGAGTTTTATAAGTTCTTTGTGTATTTTAGATATTAACCCCTTATTGGGTATATCATTTGCAAATATTTTCTTCTATTCAGTAGGTTGCCTTTGTTGATTTGTTTATGGGTTCCTTTGCTATGCAAAAGCTTTTTATTTTGGTGTAGTTTCAGTAGTTTAATTTTGCCTTCATTGCCCTTCCCTGAGGAGACATACCTAGAAAAACGTTTTTATGGCAATGTCAAAGAAATTGCTGTCTATGTTTCCTTCTAGGAGTTTTATGGTTTCAGCTCTCATATTTAGGTCTTTAATTTTGAGTTTATTTTCATGGATGGTGTAAGAAAGTGGTCCAGTTTCATTCTTTTGCATGTAGCTGTCCAGTTTTCCCAGCACCATTTGTTGAAGAGACTGTCTTTTCCCTGCTGTATATTCTTGCCTCCTCAAAGGGAGTATTTTTTAAGTCCTATTGAATTCCAAAGCAATTTAAGTTATCGCATTAAAATGATGTATTATCACATTAAAGATCGTATTGTTACCACCTTTTCAAGTAGTTCAAACATTAGAAAGCTATTCATATGCAAGTTTGTTAGTAGACTTGCTGAACATTTTGCAGATTTATTTTGTAAGTTGCCAAAAACCTCTACTACATAAAGTTGTCAACATACATCTGAAATTATTAGTTCAATGACACTTTTTGAAAAATACAATTTTGTGCCTCTTGTAATGTGTGTCGACAGTTAGCGGCATTAATTAGCACTCAGCAGTCAGGAACTGAGCTCATTTCCAGCTGTTAATCTGGGACCAACTCAACGAAGGCTCCTATGATCTAAACAAGTCTGGCTACTGGTCCTTCAGTTCATAATATGTCATGCTTTGGGGGGGAAAGCTTTATTTCCATTTGTTTTTTTATTACCTACACTATTATTGTCACTGCTTGCAGTTTACTGAAAACGTTGCTTTGTGAAGAAATTGGCATGTAAATGGCAAAATACAAAATCTTACATAAGGAGGATTACAGGTTGTTTAGATTTTTGATACATATTCAATGAATTTGAGGCCCACTACAGTTGTTTGCATAAAATCTAAATTATTCTGTAAACAGTGTAAGGGAAAATAAACTTTTAAAAATGATCTATACAAGTTAACAAAGTTAAGAATAGTTATGATTAGTTTTGTAAAATTATACTTTGTAGAGTTACTTTTCTTGGAAATAATTGAGATGCTTTTTCCAGAACATGCTTTGTATCATATGTAGATCAATATAGGTAGATTTTACCATATTAATCTATATACCTAGATAGATGGAAGACTATAAATATAGATATAAAGAGATGGGGATGTTTCACTACCTATATAAATATGCATGTATATAGTATTAATGTATAATAAACTATCATTTTCATTTCTCATTTTTCTTCCAGAAAAAATTAATTGTTAAACAACAAATTCCTCTGTGGCGTTTCTAATAATATTTAAAATGAACTCCTTTAACAATATTAAAGAAAACATAAGCTATAATTTAAGCATAAGTAGAATATACTTCCCTGTATTTGTAGAAACATAAGTCTACCCAGCACAGCAGTGTGCTGGAAGTGGCTCACACCAGCTTGTGAGAGCCGAATGTTAAATTTTTGGGCATTTTGTGAGCCAGTTGTTAAATACACACTATTAAATCTTTTTAAGACTATTTATTTGAGAGAGAGAAAGAGAAAGCCCTTGTGCAAGCAGGGGAGGGGCAGAGGGAAAGAATCTCAAGCAGACTCCCCGCTGAGCGTGGAGCATGATGCAGGGCTCAGTCTCAGGACCCTGTGATCATAACCGGAGCCAAAATCAAGAGTCCGGTGCTTTACTAAGTGAGCCACCCAAGCCCTCCACATTATTAAATTTTTGATTATATAAACTTATAAAGTACACTTAAAGCAAAATTAATACTCAAAACTCATTAATCCCTAGGTTTTTTAATCTATGCTCTTGAAGTTATTTACTATATCTGTATGAAGAAATATTGTGTAATAATGAGCTACTGGGCATCTCTTTCCAACCTCTCATTCAGTGACATCACATCAGTAGCTTGATATTGGCCATATTGGGAGTATTTACGCTCAGAAATCAGCAAATCCTACCGATGAGAAGGTTTTTTCGCTAGAGAGTTGGCTGTTAAAACATTTACTGGCATACTACTGACCTATACTAACTAAATTATTGCATAAATATCTAAATCTATCAATTCTTTATATCAATTTATCCTTCTTCAGGTAGACTTTAGTGAAAATGAGGAAAGGATAATATTGTATATTCCCATCTGTAAAAAGTGCTTTAAGATTTTATACACATATAAAAAAATTTTATTATTCTAAGCCCTTTCTAAACTTGAAAATCAGGTGTGATCTTAGACAACATTGGAAAATGCACTTCAAGTGGAGATTGGCAAATAATTTTTGCACTTGTCTAGGGCAGCCCTAGCTGATGTGCAGCCAGGTTTTCCACTTGCCCTTGCGTCCACTAGCAGGAATGAAGCTCAGGTAACATTCACTGAAAAGAGTGACCTTAGGCCAAGGGACGGATTCTCAGTCTAAATGAATCTCACGAACGTAATACATCAGTGGTACCCTTTTCAACAAGCCCCAAGCCCTGACAATTCAGTTTCCATTCATTTTCATTGTATAATATATTATCATATTTCTTACAAATGTTTAGAGAAATGGGTAATTGTGTACTAATATCTACACGGAAACCTTAAAGTAAAATTTTATGCCTTGCTGTACAGTTTCTGAACGGAGTCAGTTTGTCTTTTGGCGTACACCATTTCTAAGTGGTATTACAACAGATCAGATCACACCAGTTCCCACTCTGTAGTGAAGTGGCTACACACTGAGGTTACAATGACCTAATAAATGGAAATACAGTGAGAACACTTTTAAAAATCTGCATGCAGCCTTACATTCAGAATTTAAATTGGATTCTTAAATGAGTCCTCCTCCTAAGCCGTATAATACAGATCTTCACTACTTAGTGGAAAAACATGCTTTTCCCAATTAGTAAAGTTAGAAGAAGAGGGGGGAAAAGGTATATGAATGTCAACAAATCATCTCTTTACAATCTGGCTGCATTTAAATTTCAAATTAACTAACTGATGTTACATATAAACACTTACAATCGCACTTTACCAAGACAACACTAAATATGGGAGGATCAGAATATTATCCATGGTGGCAAAATTGTTAAGAGATTATGTAGCTTTAATTGATGGAAAATTATAGATGTATGTATATAAAAACATCCAATATTATTCTAAAACTTTATCATAGTTTTTTTAAGTAATCCAAAAAAAGTTTATAATGTCTTCCATTAATTCTTAAAAGAACAAATAATCATGCAAATAAAAGTTAAAGGATTATTTTGTCATACTTCACTTCTCTGAGTGGTGGTTGTAGTTTCTATTCAACTTTTTTATGATGTCAAAGCATGAATAAATCATATCTAAATGACTTGCTAAAAAGTTAGTAACAGAAAAAAATGTATGTGGGGCACCTGGGTGGCTCAGTCGTTAAGAGTCTGCCTTCAGCTCAGGTCATGATCCCAGAGTCCTGGGATCGAGCCCTGCATCGGGCTCCCTGCTCGGCGGGAAGCCTGCTTCTCCCTCTCCCACACCCCCTGCTTGTGTTCCCTCTCTTGCTGTGTCTCTGTCAAATAAATAAATAAAATCTTTAAAAAAAAGAAAAAATGTATGTGTATCTATAGAGATCTATAGTAACTATAGATATTAATATACTTTCTCTGATCACCCCTGTAACATGGTTTTGTATGTGTGTATAGATCTCTATAGATACACACACATACACATACAGAGCCATGTTCATGGGTGATCAGAGCAAGTGTATTAATTTTATCATGCCAGATGAGAAGTGTCATTTATGGATTCACAATTTTCCTATTGTAATTACATGGCCTTGTGGAAGAAAAGACATAATTATCATTTTCAGTGTCCCTGGCCTCACTGAGCAAACGGCTCTTGATATTGACATTTTGTACCATGGATAATGATACTCTTCCTTCATTCAGAGGAACAAGAAGTGCTATATAAGCACCCACTCATCAATGGCCATTGTTTTATCATCAATTATCACACATTAGAAAAGAAACAGCACCAATCCTCACCCAGTGCAAATTATTATGTTCTCACTAAACCTCACCAATATTGAACATTCAAATTAAGTTCGTGCTTTTGATAGGAAGATAAGAAACTATACGATGGTAGACCAAAATATTTTTTATCAGGTCTAGCATTTTAAATAAGATAAATTAAAACTATTTGAAATTTGAAAGTTTATTTTTAAGGAACATGAGCTTGCCGATAAAAATTAACTAGAAACTAGAAAAATGCTCATCAAGCCTTAGTTACATTAAATGCATTATTTTACTAAAAGGCTGGGTTTTTAAAAAGCAATTATTAAAACAAATAGCAATTCAAATAAAGAAAGGCAAACTTTGCTTCTGATTGTGTGAGTATGCACACATACACACACAAAAAGTAATTTCAGCAAAAGGTCTTAATTTTGTATACCACTGTCCATTATATTGGTAGGCAGGCTAGAATACAAATATCTCATTCAGTTTAGGTAAGTATTTTCAGTTATTCTGACAAGACACCAAGGAATGATACTCATATGACTTAATGTAGTTTGGAAAGACACTCTGGTAAAATTTTGGCTCTTATCCTGGGAGAAAAAAACACTGTTATGGAAACCAAAGTCTTGGAAGTAAGTGGTTTATGAGTCAGGAATATATTAGGCTATATAGAATTAATGAGTGCTATCAGCCGAGATATAAAATTCGACATGCAAATTTCACCGTCTGGCACAGATGAGATTTTAAATTAAATATAGCTAAGGGCCTATCTTCTGATAATCTAAACTAAAAATGTTGGCTTGAATTTGTCAGTATATCTGAGTTTACCTGGAGATTTAATTAACCAAGAAGTTGAATATGGGATCCTGTATAAAATCATTGTAATTCATATTCATACCTCTCTAAAAAATACACTAAAATGGGGGGTTTTATTCCTTATGAACTGAGGAAAGTATGCACTCTTACTATTTACATTTTGAATGAACATTTAAAAACATGTTTATTAGACACAGCTACATACAAATGGTGTTTCTATTTTGGCTATGTTCTGTTAGAAATTATGTCATTTCTGTCATTGACTGTTTTCCTCAACTTCATCAAGCATTCTAAAAAGAGGTCTTCTGGGAAGTCAATACACATGAAACTTTGGTTTGGATCAGAGCCCGCCTGACATGTATTTACTTGGGAATTATTTTTTATTACAATAATGCTTGTGGTTGATAATAACATCATTTGGGGAAAGCCTCTTCTCTTAAGTGGTTCAGAGATTCCCTATGTAAATTATAGTCTCTTAGATAAGAGTTTTTACATAGTTGGAAAATGTATGATTTAAGAAGAATTTAATAATAGAAGTAGGTCAATTGTAATTTTATCAAATCCTTGATAGCAATATATATAATGTATATGTATGTATAATATATACACACACAAAAATGAACAGTGAAAATAAAATGCTAACAAAAATAAAATGCAGCAAAGAAACAAAAAGTAATAATGTTGGAAGTGAAATTCAAATCAAACGTAAATGGAGTTATGGAAATAATAGCTGACTGGGAATGCTGGCCCTGCCCCCATTCAACAGACTCAGGATATGCTGCCAAAGGAACATCGTGAAGGCGAACCTATTGGTAGACATGAAGAAAGTGGTGGCGATGACAAGGTTAAGATGTCCCAGAGGAAGGTAATGCCAGACACGCACACATTAAGGGAATTCTCAGATATTTCATGTCATGAAAGTGCAAAGCACAAAATATCGGAAGCTAATCCAAACCTAGAAAGGATTATGACACTTTTCCAAGCCATAGAAAAGATGTTTTTCCCAAATCGTAAGCGTTGCACTCTTCACTGGGTAGCCAGGCTCTGCGGCCACGGTTAAAAGGCAGATAAGTGCAACCCAGCATAAAAGACCAGTATGTGATTTAAGGTCGCTGAGAACAAACAGTACACACACCAGGAAAAAGTGGTACAGCATTTCTTGCAGCAAGAGAAAAGAGAAAGTGCCCAGGATCCAGCCCCTTACAACACGTCAGTCCTCCGCAGACAGCAGATCCACTCCACAGCCAACTCGGGCAGTGGAGCTGCACACTTAGTGCTCGAGTAGAAGGACCCTGACCCCTCCTCTGGGTCTGAAATATAGAAAGCTGGGGGTGTGCTTGAGGGTCACTGATGCACATGGTTTAAAAAGAACAAAAAAGTCTACATCAGGCTCAGAATAGAGAAAGATACTCCCTCTGCAGATGATAAGCCCAGTACAAGCGTGAGGACTCTTTATCTCCCCATAAAAAAAAAAAAATGGGGGCCCAAGGCCACCCTTTTCTTTTTTCTTTTTTTTTATAGTCAGATATTTATTTAAAAATCCGATCCACCAACTTAGCGTTTTCCACCAACTCGGGGTCCAGAAACCTTCATAGGCTTCACAATCTTTTGCTTAGGTGCTGCCTTCGTGGGAGCCTTAGCAGCAGCCATTGCTGTGTTTTTAGGTGCTTGTTTAGCCTTTTTTGCTTCCCTGGCAGCCTTGATGGCCTGTTCTCATTGTGCCTTCCTAACTTCGGGTTTCTGATTCCTCTTGGCCATTGTATCAGCAAGAGATGCACCAGTGATGGCCCTCTGGAATTTAGCTGCACGGCGGGTTCTTTTCTTTTGAATTTCTTCCGACTGTCCCTTTTTGTGCTTTCTTCTGTAGAGGACAGTCCAGTTTACCTGCCGAGGATTTCTCTTGGAAAGGAATGCCGACTAGCATTTTGCGTTAAGAAACTGGAAAACCTTTCCGTCGGTCCTGGCATAGCGCCTGCCACGTCTGGGGTAAATCTTGTACCCACTGAAACTGCACAGTTCGACCTTCATAGCAGCAGCACCCAGGAAGGCCACCCTTTTCTTAAATGACTTTTTTAACTTTATTGAGTAGATCTTACACATTCTCACCACATACACGCCGAAAAAGCTGCCCATGTTAACTATGTGAGGTGATGGATGTGTTCATTACCAAGGCCACTCATGAGACCGTGCATGGGGGAAGACGCTGCGCATGACTGCCTTTCCCAATGGTAAATTGCATGACAAGAAGAAAGAAAGTGCTATTCCGAACTATCAGTGTTTTTTTACAAAGAAGGAAAACACTTTAACCCACAGTGCTTCTAAGGTTTTAAGTTACAGTATACTTACAAAAAAGTATTTTATCCCCTTCCATTTTCCTATACCTTTATAACTGAAAATGAGAGACTTTAATGTTTTGACAAAAATTTTAAGATCAATTTTAAGTTTTCCATTGCTTATTAAGATCACTTTGCATGGTCTCAGTTTGCAGTCATTTTTACAGTCCCACACTACTATGCAAAGCAAAGACTGCCTGTATACTTCTGATGTCGGCATATTCTACAGGAAGAACCGTTTTAAGTACCAAGCAAGTTTGCTAGATGAACCCTTGGCAGTTGTCTGCATATTGACCTTCATATTCTGCCTTTCGGATAAGCATAAAACTAAATGACTTTATGGGCCTAGCACACTCCTACTGTGTAACTCTGGCTCTAAATGACTTTAGAGTATAAATGAGCATTTGCCCAGTGAAATAATTTGTGTTTATTGAATATTTACAAGTCAAGGGAGAGACAACTAGTGAGCTTATTGACCCAGGACACTGACTTGTGACTTGAAAGAATAGGAATTCTCTCAGTATGCATTACATTATCCAAACTATTCACTAACAATCATTTACTAATAGCCCACTATGTATATAGGAGAGGATACAGAATTACATGGCATAGACCCCACTCTCAAAGAGTTTGCAATTTAATTAGAGAATAAAAACATACTCGTTAATTTTTCAGTAAACATTTGAATGGCTACCACGTGCCAGGAACCAGGCAATCTCTTGGAATTACATAAGAGGACAAAATGCACAAAGAACTCTGCCCCAGAGAATTTGCATGCTTATTTCACAGCAATAAGTAAGGGAAGTATAATTTAGTGAGAAATTATATTGCTCAAAGAGGGGAACAAGTAGTAAGGGGTAAGACATTGGAAAAGTGAAATTTTAGCTGAGTCATAACCAGTAGAGCTGTATATGGAGTATACATTAGAATAAAATTATTCAAAAACTTGTTCGTGGCATTTAGCTTTAAAATTCTCTTTTGCTTTGAAAAAATTTATAACTATAGAGAATTAGTTTTGAGATACTGACCTCTGCTTTAAAATCATTTCTATGTCTCCACTTAAATATACACAGGGCACCATTGCAAGGGAAGCAGCCATCATGAAGTTCTTTCTGCTTATTAAATTCATGACAGCCATTGAGCGAAGTGATTTCTGTTCATTAAGTTCTTCTCCTTCAAAGGCCATAATCTAAAGTTAATGGCCTTAAACCATCCTGTCTCAATATGAGCACTCAACTTCTTTCTCTAGACAAGTGCAAACTTTTGGTAAAACTGAGAGAATAGTATTCCTGGAGAGAACAGACATTGTTCATCCAAACTTAGTGATTATCTTGTATTTACAGAATTTCACATCTTCTTTTTCTCCTTTCAGGGGAAAGAAAACATTGCAGACCCACATAATATGTATGTATGTATATAGATATATATGTGGCATGCAGACTGAATCATTCATAATCATAAAGCCAGAAAATGGTCTTTTTCTTGCCAAAAAAAGAGCTAATCTCTAAGATTTCTAGGTTTTGAAGATACAAAATATATTTTAGCTATTGAATATATTTATAAAGGAGTAGTCCTAAAATGTACATTTACACTTTTCTTCTTTATTACTCCAGTTCCCTTTTCATACCTGCCTTCAACAAAAACACCCCCAAATTCATAAATTGCTTGGTGTACAAGAAAATTTTAAAAAAGGTCCTTATGGATTCTTTTCCATCTCCAAGATAAAACTGTCATTCTTTGGCCCATTCTTGGCTTTTGGTCATTTCTTTTACATATATTCATAGACAATTCATTGGAAGAGATAGGTAAAGGGCTTAGTGTCCTGCTTGGCACCTGGTAGGTACTTAGTAAGTGACTGCCGCATTAGTGCGTGATTTTTAGCTGACTCAGTCACTTGGTTTGGCCTCAAGTAACAGAATCTGGACATACTTGACTAAAATAATAGGATTTTATTTGATCACATAACAAGAAGTCTGGTCACAGAGTATATCCAAAATTAGTTCAGTGGACACTGTGGTTCAGCTCCTCTGTGACTCTTGTCTTCACCTCCTGGTTGCAAGATGGCTCCAGCAAATCCAAGCACCTTGTCCTCACAGAACATCAATAGCAGGAAAGGATCTCTTTTTCCTCTTCCTCAGTCTCTTTCTCACTCTCCTTTTTTAATCCATGAAGAAATTCCCGGAATGCTTTGTAGCACACTTTCCTCCAACTTCCATCAGCCAGAGTTGGATGGTATATCCGTATCCCTACTGCAAAGGAAGTTGAGAAAGCAAATTCAACTTCTGTGGCAGGAGACGGGCTCTGTTGGAAAGAAAGAAGCGTGGAAAAATGGATACTGTTTGCAACATTGGCATAAACATTTTCCCCAGCTATGAAAATGTATCATTCCACAAGGCTTTTGTATCCCCCATTTGTTTTGATATAAGTAATGCTCTTGATTATATCATTTTTGCTTAATATCTATAGCTCTATTTCCACAGAAATTTATTTCAAAAATTCTTTTGCATTTTTACAATGAGATCAGATGTTTCTGTTTCTATCACTTCATACCCGTTTTTCAGGAAGAAAGGCTGTTTCTGTTTTCCTGACACATGTACATTTTGGGGAGAGGGGGCTGACCATTCTCTCATTGTGCAACATGTCACATATATATTTATACTTCCCAAGTCTTCTTAAGGTAGTAACCTTCAAAATGTGATTTTTACATCATTCTCCTCAACCTTTGTATTTATATTTTCAGTTTATTATATTTCCTTCCTTTATATTTAATTCTTCTAAATTTTTCTTCTAAATTTTCTGACCTTATACCACATTTATTTGTCTTTCTTAAAATAGCTTTCTTATATATGGCATCTCTCTATTATCAGGATCTCTCGTTTTAAAAGGTTCTGTATCTTGATTGTGTTGGTGGTAGCACAAATCTATACATACAATAAAATTTCATAAAATTATACATACACGTTCAAATGAGCATAAAAACATGAGTAAGGTCTGTAGTTTAGTTAATTGTATTGTGCCAAGACCAATTTCTTGGTTTTGATAAGGTATTACAGTTATTTAAGATGATACCATTGGAAGAAGCTTGGTGAAGTGTACATAGGACCTCTTAATACTCTTTTTGCAACTTCTGTAAGTCTATACTTACTTCAAAAAAAAACTTTTAAGGTGTTCTCTCATTCCCATCTTTCTTCAGATTGTGCATGTTTATGCCACATAAATTTAAAAAGTTTATATACTCAAAGAGTGTATAAACTCTCTCATTAAAAAATTCCAAGGTTCTCTCCTATGATAATAAAGTTTTATTGTAATAGAGTCTATAATAATAAAAAGTTTTCCTTTTATCTACGTATGCCCTCCTATTACATAGTGCTGTAAGAAAAAATATTCATCAATGGCATTTTAAAAATCCGGTGATAAAAATAATACTTTTTTTTTTTAACACGGGTAACAACATTTGTTTGATTAACTCTAATCTGGTGTGTAGAAATGGCTGACAAATCATTTGTAATTGTTCTTCCCACATTTTTTCAGTTTTTCTTTCAAACTGACTGCATTATAAATCACATCTTCCAATACAATTTTATCTTTGTTTCTCCTAAAATATTTAAGCTCTGTACTATTTGTTTATTTTTTTGTTTTTGTTTTGTTTTGGGGGGCTCTTTTTGTATCTTTGTGCCTACCTCCATCACTTACTCCTGATTTTTAAGTACTTATTTGTCCTTCTCTTCTATTATTTCTTTATAATTTTGTAATCTTATTGATCAAAAAATCTCATTTCCCTTTTGCTATCTCTGCACTCAAGTATTGATCTTCTCTGTCTAAGATACTAGACAGCACCAAAGGGAAGACAGTGCCCTTTTCTGAAAAGCCAAGGTCCTGTGGGGAGATAAGAAAGACAAGTACTCAAATACAAATGAGAGGAGGTTCATAATGGTAAGTGTCACATGTGTGATGACACTTCCTCGGCTCTACCCCCACATTTACTCTAACCAAGCTTGTCTTCCTCTGCAGTTTCACCTGCAAAGGTAGCTGAACGTAACAAACACCTGCACCCCAATCCTGTTTAAACTGTAGTCCAATCTGATCATTTCAGCAGGAACTTTTTACAAAGTGCTCGGTCTTCCTTGGGGAGAAATGTTTTTAAAAAGCCGTGATGTGAGCCTTGGCTCCACCTTTACCCAGAATGTGAGTTTGGCTTACTTCACCTTTTCTAAGCTTCAGTGTCCTCATCTGTTAAATAATGGGGACAATAGTGCAGAGCTGTTCTGAGGATTATGTGGAACAATTCGTGGAAAGCACTTAGTATGGTACCAAAAAAATTAGCGCATCCTTGTGTATATTATTTTTTGTTTTTTAAAAAAAATTTTCAGGATCAATGAAATTTAGAGAATCAGTTTATTCATTTTCTACTGTCAGAATGTTAATCAAGCAATATCTACTTCCCCTGGAAAAAAAATCCATTCATTCCAGGTAGATTTCTTCCTTCAAAAACATCATTGTATTTCATACATTGGGGTATGAATTTAATTCCTGTGATTTTTTTTTTTTTTTTGGTCTTAGTGTTAATGTGTTTTTGGCTCACTGCTGCTCTTTGTGGCTCTCTAATCTGTGTGTGTGTGTGTTTGAGGGGAAAGCGGTAGAGAAAAGAGGTCACCTTCAACTCTGAATAGTTTCCCTGTGATTGTATTTTTTTAATCTACTTCATGGATGTTAATATTGACATATAAAGGGTTAGAAGTTTAGCAAAAGTGCCCTATGTAGATTGGGGTTGAGAGCTCACATTTTCAGATAGCAACATGAGTATTTCTACCCAGTCTCTTAAAGTATTCTCAGGCTTGTAGGATTACAAGAGTGGCTGTGAATCCATCTGAAATCCTTCTAGGATGTGACTAGAATGAAGTCCAGCCAAACAGGGAAACAGCATGTGCCTCATGAATTTTCTTTTTATTAATAATGACTCAAGAAGACAGCAGATGGTTTTAACTATGCAGACCAACCAGCAAAATTCCAAATACAGAAAATGAGCATCTCAGATCCCTTTAAAGGATAATTTAAAACACAAGTAAATTCCCAGAGGGCCAACAGCAAAACTGAAATAGTAGAAGGATCAGTGAGATGTGTGGGGAGTTAGAGAATGAATTAATGGGTGTTGCCCTCAGAATCCCAGCAGCATATACACTTCCTAAGATGGAATGGCCAGAAGAAAGGATTTGCCAGAATTAGGGGTCCCTAATTAGGGGTCTCTAGAAAGATTCCCTTAAAAATCAGTCCTGGTTCCTTCTGACCTTTTGCAGAAAATCCCCCTTAATGTGGTTTTGGATATCTTCCTCAGAAATCACCTGATTATGAGCAGAGATGAAGGTAAAGTAATTGAGCTGAAGCTTCAGGGCTTCTCACTGAAGCTTCTTGGGCCCCTGTAACCGAATTCTCAACTGTAATTATGAAATCTTCCGAAAGAAGACTCCCTAAATGGCCTGTGTTTCAGGCCCCACAAAATGTGGATCCACCCCTTGTTGTCAGGTATAAAAACTTGCTTAAACCAACTCAAGGAACTCCTCTTTCATGGAGTCTTTCTATCTTGTTTCGGCTCCTCTCACTCTGTCTACTCCCCTTTCCTCCCCTCTGCAAAACAGTTTTGCTGCCCTGACTTCCCGGCCCTACGAGGTCTCTGGGCTTGGGTGTAGTTCTGGCTGGCAGTGGTGCTAAGTTTGGCTCTGACGCTACATGAACTTTCAAACCAAACCCCTGCAGGCAAGGAACTGACTCCTGTCCTTAAGCTCCGATTCTGAATTCCTCAGAGAGGGTGCCCACTTCTCCAGCTCAGGTCAGTGATCGCCTCGATGCAATCAGCTGAGACTGGGCTAGTTGGGGAAGGCTCTGTCCTGAGCTAGGAGAACTGTTTTTTGGGGAGTAGGAAGTCAAATTCTCTAAGGAGGAGTGAGTGGGTTGGCATGAATGTCATGTCTACTGTATTTAAAAAGGAAGTTGACTCAGTGTTTTTAATCTGCTTAAGATATACTAATAACTGAACAAGGAAGGACGATAGCAAATGGCTTGCTTTCTCACTGTGATTCACATAGTGCTTGGAAATCTCTCTCTTCCTGCAGTCTTTCTTTTTATATTTTTTTTAGGATTTTCAAATCTCTATGCAAATAGCTTTCAAAAAAGATTTTTACTAATTTCCAGAATACCTCATAAGCTTAGTCTAGTGTTCTAGCACCCGGCCAGTGACTCTGTTAGGCGAGGAAAGAAACCTAACCAATGTCTTTTTTATATCTAAAGATAGTAATACTTGTTTGTTTTTCTCTAAGCTAAATACTTGTGCACTGTTATTCATAGGAACAGAGCCAAAGAAGAGAAATGGTGTTATCTTCTGGACAACATAGGCTAAGAACCTGGAAATGGCTTATGGTTGACTAATTGACTCAATTGATTTTGTGTGTATAAACGTACTCTATGATATGCACAGGATATATTTCTTCGCAAGCCAGTATTTCTTGGGTTAGATGGGAATACAGAAAAGGCTGATTGATCCCCAACTCCTAGGAAAATCAGCCTTTTTCTGATCTTGTTTGTATGCCCATATACTATATGGCCGCAGAGACCACCATTTTTCCAGGCCCTCCCTTACATGTTAATTCTTTTTTTTTTTTAGAGAGAGAGACAGCGAGAGAGGGAACACAAGCAGGGGGAGTGGGAGAAGGAGAAGCAGGCTTCCCGCCGAGCAGCGAGCCCGATGTGGGGCTCGATCCCAGGACCCCGGGATCATGACCCTAGCCAAAGGCAGATGCTTAATGACTGAGCCACCCAGGCGCCCCTATATGTTAATTCTTATGAGCAAGTTACTAGATACCTCAACACAAACAGGCCCAGACAAGTCTGTTCTCAGGAGGCAAGATATATCATTCAACAGATAGATCAATCATACCCACTCTAGAAATAAGTATTGCTTTGTTCCAACTATCTTTTCTCTTAATGAATTCCTAAAATTTACATGTTTAGATTCCTGTTTTGCATATAGTTGCACAAAACTTTTCTCATTTAAACCCAATGTGTTTTATTGAAAAGAGTCTAGAGGGCTTGGGGCGCCTGGGTGGCTCAGTTGGTTAAGCGACTGCCTTCGGCTCAGGTCATGATCCTGGAGTCCCGGGATCGAGTCCCGCATGGGACTCCCTGCTCAGCGGGGGGTCTGCTTCTCCCTCTGACACTTCCCCTCTCATGCTCTCTGTCTCCCATTCTCTCTCTCAGATAAATAAATAAAATCTTTAAAAAAAAAAAAAAGAGTCTAGAGGGCTTAAGGAAAGGCAAATTTAGCTGCTAAGAGAACCAGCTAGACCACCAGTCTGAAAAATATTTTGATCTATTTTTTAATAGCTCAATGGTAAGTAGGATGGAGTAGGTAGACCCAAAGCAGACTGGCCAATTTCTACCTGGACAACAAAGTAGGTCATTAGTTTCCCCGGATATAGGTATTTCTGTAACAAATACTTCTTTAGTATTGTTTTTAAAGATTTTTAGGGTGTTTTGTTTATTAAAAAAAATGAATTTCTGGGCGCCTGGGTGGCTCAGTTGGTTAAGCGACTGCCTTCGGCTCAGGTCATGATCCTGGAGTCCCGGGATCGAGTCCCACATCGGGCTCCCTGCTCGGCAGGGAGTCTGCTTCTCCCTCTGACCCTCCCGACCCTCCCCCCTCTCATGCTCTCTCTCTCTCAGTCTCTCTCTCAAATAAATAAATAAAATCTTAAAAAAAATGAATTTCTTTAAAACTACAGTTGGATATGGGTAGCATAAAAAATTACAGCTGAAAATACAAAATATTTCACTTTGTATTGCACAAGTAATTGTAAGTGTTGTGTGTTGTGAGTAAACGATGGCAATAGGAACTTTCTTTGACCACCACTTTCTCCTCTCAGGGGGGTGACACCGCCCAGCCAGAGAAGTCCGTGTTTCAGGCCATATTCATCTCCTTCTGATGGCATCGCAGGTGCCCCGTGCCTTTACTGTGAGCATCTTTGCTGTAGGCATCTTTGCCACAAGCATTTTCACCATATAACTAACTGGCTGTAAGGCAGTTTTGTTGCAAAAGATTAAAAAGTAAATGGTTGACAGCTTGGTTTGGAAGGTTGTTGGTTTCATCAGCTGGTTGACAGTGTGCTGTCATTTCTCCACTGATGCAATACTCCCATTTTTATATTATATAAATCTTAGCCGTCATAATGGTCTATACAGTGGCTTGGAGTTTGGAACCCACATTTCCCATAGAACTTTGGAATGTTTGTCAACATTCCAATGTGACAACACGCCAAAAACAAACAACAAGGTAGAAGGCTTTCACAACACAATACAAAGCTCAATTACAAATATGCTGCCTAGTATATGAAAGACTCCTAACTCTCTTAATAGGGAAGAAATTTTGGTGAAAAAAGAACAAGCGTGATGCCAAACAACTTGATG
Source organism: Neomonachus schauinslandi (assembly GCF_002201575.2). NCBI lineage: Eukaryota > Metazoa > Chordata > Mammalia > Carnivora > Phocidae > Neomonachus > Neomonachus schauinslandi. The sequence continues at coordinate 83,332,631 of NC_058410.1, read as the reverse complement.
AATGAACAAGCAGGACTCTGAAAAACAAACTGAGGGTTCTAGAGGGGAGGGGGGTGGGGGGATGCGTTAGCCTGGTGATGGGTATTAAAGAGGGCATGTTCTGCATGGAGCACTGGGTGTTATACGCAAATAATGAATCATGGAACACTACATCAAAAACTAATGATGTAATGTATGGTGATAAAAAATCAAAAAAATGTATTAAAAAATGTGTAATACTAAGAACAAAAGACTTGAAGACAAGGCTGAGGTACAGTCCACAAAGTAGTAACAGTTATTTGTGAAGCATTGCCATGAATCTGCACACATTTTTTTTTAATTTTTATTATGTTATGTTAGTCACCATACAATACATCATTAGTTTTTGATGTGGTGATCCACGATCCATTGTTTTCATATAACACCCAGTGCTCTGTGCAGTATGTGCCCTCCTTAATACCCATCACCGGGCTAACCAATCCCCCTCTCCCCTCCCCTCTAAAACCCTGTTTGTTTCTCAGAGACCATAGCCTCTCATGGTTCATCTCTCCCTCTAATTCCCGCCCCCCTCATTTTTCCCTTCCTTCTCCTAGTGTCCTCCATGCTATTCCTTATGTTCCACAAATAAGTGAAACCATATGATAATTGACTTTCTGTGCTTGGCTTATTTCACTTAGCATAATCTCCTCCAGTCCCATCCATGTTGATGTAAAAGTTGGGTATTCATCCTTTCTGATGGCTGAGTAATATTCCATTGTATATATGGACCACATCTTCTTTATCCATTCATCTGTTGAAGGGCATCTCGGCTCTTTCCACAGTTTGGCTATTGCGGACATTGCTGCTAGGAACATTGGGGTGCATATGGCCCTTCTTTTCACTACATCTGTGTCTTTGGGGTAAATACCCAGGAGTGCAATTGCTGGGTCATAGGGTAGCTCTATTTTTAAATTTTTGAGGAACCTCCACACTGTTTTCCAAAGTGGCTGTACCAACTTGCATTCCCACCAACAGTGTAAGAGAGTTCCCCTTTCTCCACAACCTCTCCAACATTTGTTGTTTCTTTCCCTGTCCATTTTTGCCATTCTAACTAGTGTAAGGTGGTATCTCAATGTGGTTTTGATTTGGATTTCCCTGATGACTAATGATGATGAACATTTTTTCATGTGTCTGTTAGCCATTTGTATGTCTTCTTCAGAGAAGTGTCTTTTCATATCTTCTGCCCACTTTTTGACTTGATTATTTGTTTTTTGGGTGTTGAGTTTGAGAAGTTCTTTATAGATCTTGGATACCAGCCTTTTATCTGTAGTGTCATTTGCAAATATCTTCTCCCATTCTGTGGGTTGCCTCTTTGTTTTGTTGACTGTTCCCTTTGCTGTGCAGAAGCTTTTTATGTTGATGAGGTCCCAAAAGTTCATTTTTGCTTTTGTTTCACTAGCTTTTGGAGATGTATCTTGAAAGAAGTTGCTGTGGGCGATGTCAAAGAGGTTACTGCCTATGTTCTCCTCTAGGATTTTGATGGATTCCTGTCTCACATTGAAGTCTTTCATCCACTTTGAGTTTATCCTTGTGAATGGTGTTAGAGAATGGTCGAGTTTCATTCTTCTGCATGTGGCTGTCCAATTTTCCCAACACCATTTATAGAAGAGACTGTCTTTTTTCCATTGCATGTTTTTTCCTGCTTTGTCAAAGATTATTTGACCACAGAGTTGAGGGTCCATATCTGGGCTCTCTATTCTATTCTGTTCCATTGGTCTATATGTCTGTTTTTGTGCCAGTACCATGCTGTCTTGGTGATCACAGCTTTGTAATATAGCTTGAAATCGGGCAACGTGATGCCCCCAGCTTTGTTTTTCTTTTTCGACATTTCCTTGGTGATTCAGGGTCTTTTCTGATTCCATACAAATTTTAGGATTGTTTGTTCCAGCACTTTGAAAAATGTCATTGGAATGGCATTGAAGGTATAGATTGCTCTGGGTAGCATAGACATTTTAACAATGTTTATTCTTCCGATCCATGAGCATGGAATATTTTTCCATCTTTTTGTGTCTTCTTCAATTTCTTTCATGAGTGCTTTGTAGTTCCTAGAGTATAGATCCTTTACCTCTTTGGTTAGGTTTATTCCGAGGTATCTTATGGGTTTTGGTGCTATTGTAAATGGAATCATTTCTCTAATTTCTCTTTCTACAGTTGCATTGTTAGTGTATAAGAAAGCAACTGATTTCTGTGCATTGATTTTGTATCCTGCCACATTACTGAATTGCTGTATGAGTTCTAGTAATTTGGGGGTGGAGTCTTTTGGGTTTTCCACATAAAGTATCATGTCGTCTGAGAAAAGAGAGAGTTTGACCTCTTCTTTGCCAATTTGAATACCTTTTATTTCTTTTTGTTGTCTGATTGCTGTTGCTAGGACTTCTAGTACTATGTTGAATGATAGTGGCGAGAGTGGGCATCCTTGACATATTCCTGATCTTAAGGGAAAGGCTCTCAGCTTTTCCCCACTGAGGATGATATTCGCTGTGGGTTTTTCAGAGATGGATTTTATGAACTTGAGGAATGTTCCCTCTATCCCTATACTCTGAAGAGTTTTAATCAGGAAAGGATGTTGTATTTTGTCGAATGCTTTTTCTGCATCAATTGAGAGGACCATATGGTTCTTCTCCCTCCTCTTATTAATGTGTTCTATCACACTGATTGATTTGAGAATGTTGAACCACCCTTGCATCCTGGGGATAAATCCCACTTGGTCGTGGTGGATGATCCTTTTAATGTATTGTTGGATCCTATCAGCTAGGATTTTGTTGAGGATTTTGGAATCCATATTCATCAGGGATATCGTTCTGAAATTCTCCTTTTTTATGGGGTCTTTGCCTGGTTTGGGGATTAAGGTAATGCTGGCCTCATAGAATGAGTTTGGAAGTTTTCCTTCTGTTTCTATTTTTTGAAATAGCTTCAGTAGAATAGGTATTATTTCTTCTTTGAATGTCTGGTAGAATTCCCCAGGGAATCCATCAGGCCCTGGACTCTTGTTTTTTGGGAGGTTTTTGATCACTGCTTCAATCTTGTTACTGGTTATTGGCCTATTCAGGTTGTCAATTTCTTCCTGTTTCAGTCTTGGCAGCTTATAGGTTTCCAGGAAGGCATCCATTTCATCCAGATTGCTCAGTTTATTGGCATATAGTTGTTGATAATAATTTCTAATAATTGTTTCTATTTCCTTGGTGTTAGTAGTGATCTCTCCCCTTTCATTCATAATTTTATTAATTTGGGTCCTTTCTCTTTTCTTTTGGATAAGTCTGGCCAGTGGTTTATCAATCTTATTAATTCTTTCAAAGAACCAACTTCTAGTTTCGTTGATCTGATCTACTGTGTTTCTGGTTTCTAATTCACTGATCTCTGCTTTAATTTTAAGTATTTCTCTTCTACTGCGTGGCTTAGGCATCGTTTGTTGCTTTTTCTCTAGTTCTTTAAGGTGTAGAGTTAGTTGGTGAATTTGGGATTTTTCTATTTTTTTGAGTGAGGCTTGGATGGCTATGTATTTCCCCCTTAGGACCACCTTTGCAGTATCCCATAGGTTTTGGACTGATGTGTTTTCGTTCTTATTGATTTCCATGAGTTGTTTAAGTTCTTTGATTTCCTGGTTGACCCAAACATTCTTGAGCAGAGTGGTCTTTGGCTTCCAAGTGTTTGAATTTCTGCCAAATTTTTTCTTGTGATTGAGTTCCAGTTTTAAAACATTGTGGTCTGAGAATATGCAGGGAATAATCTCAATCTTTTGGTATCAGTTGAGACCTGATTTGTGACCCAGTATGTGGTCTATTCTGGAGAAAGTTCCATGTGCGCTCGAGAACAATGAGTATTCTGTTGTTTTAGGGTGGAATGTTCTGTAAATATCTATGAGGTCCATCTGGTCCAGTGTGTCATTCAAAGCTCTTGTTTCCTTGTTGATTTTCTGCTTAGATGATCTGTCCATTGCTGAGAATGGAGTATTGAGGTCTCCTACAATTAACGTATTGTTTTCAATATGACTCTTTATTTTGGTTAACAGTTGGCTTATGTAGATGACTCCTCCCATGTTGGGGGCGTAGATATTTACAATTGTTGGATCTTCTTGTTGGATAGACCCTTTAAGAATGATATAGTGTCCTTCTGCATCTCTAATTACAGAGTTATTTTAAAATCTAATTTGTCTGATATAAGAATTGCTACCCCAGCTTTCTTTTGAGGTCTGCTGGCATGGAAGATGGATCTCCATCCCTTCACTTTCAGTCTGGATGTATCTTTAGGTTCAGAATGAGTCTCTTGTAGACAGCATATGGATGGGTCCTGTCTTTTTATCCAATCTGCAACCCTGTGCCATTTTATGGGAGCATTTAGGCCATTCACGTTGAGAGTGATTATTGAAAGATGTGAGTTAATTGTCATCATGTTGCCTGTGAAGACGTTGTTTTTATAGATTGTCCCTGTAAATTTCTGTTATAGATCACTCTTGGGGTCTTTCTCCTTTTATAGAACCCCCCTTAATATTTCTTGCAGGGCCAGCTTAGTGGTCACATATTCTTTCAGTTTCTGCTGGTCATGGAAGCTCTGCATCTCTCCATCCATTCTAAAGGAAAGCCTTGCCGGATAAAGTATTCTTGGCTGCATGTTCTTCTCATTTAGTACCCTGAATATGTCTTGCCAGGCCTTTCTGGCTTGCCAGGTCTCTGTGGATAGGTCTGACGTTATTCTGATGTTCCTCCCTCTGTACGTAAGGAATCTCTTCCCCCTAACTGCCCTTAAGATGGTTTCCTTGGTTCCAAGATTTGCAAGTTTTACTATTACATGCCGGGGTGTTGGCCTGTTTTCTTTGATCTTGGGAGGGGTCCTCTCTGCCTCTAGGATGCGAATGTTTGTTTCCTTCCCCAGATTAGGGAAGTTCTCAGCTACAATTTGCTCAAATACATCTTCTAGTCCTCTCTCTCCACTCCCTCTGGGATTCCCATTATTCTGACATTGGAACGCTTCATGGTGTCACTTATTTCTCTGATTCTGTTTTCATGGATTCTGAGTTGTTTTTCCCTGGCCTCCTCTTTTCCCTTTTTATCTATTATATTGTCTTCCAGGTCGCTTATTCGTTCTTCTCTCAGTTACCCTAGCTGTTAGATTATCTAGATTGGATTGGATCTCATTGATAGCATTTTTAAGTTCTGCCAATTCACATTTCATTTCTGCCCTTAGAGACTCTATGTTGCCATTAATTGATTTCTCCATTCTAGCCATTGTCTTCACAACTGCTAGCCTGAATTCCATCTCCGACATCTTGTTTATATCTGCATCCATTTTTAAATCTGCAGCATAAGTCATAATCTCTGACTCTTTTCTATTTTGGGGGCTCCTCCTCCTAGCCATTCTGTTGATTGGTGTTCGAGGGAATGTATAGAGTCCAAATTATTGACCAGAACCCAAGCAAGATGCACCTGTTTTCTTGGGACGTTAGGGTTGCTGGCCTCTTGTTTTCCCAGCCTGTCTTCTGCGGGAGGAGGCTGCAGTGCTGTTACTCAGGCAACCCTGTTTGGGCGGAGTTGCCCTGCCCCCTGTGGCGGGGGATGGGCTCAACGGGAATCAGTTTTGGGGGCTTTTGTTCTCTGGCGGCTTTCCCTGGCAGTTTTCCACATCTCTTCCGCGAGTCAGAGCAGAAGAGACCGTTTCCAACCCTCTGTCTCAGAGCAGAGAGATCGCAGTCTGTTCTTCAGTGAGCTCTCCAGGCCACACTGTCTCCATTTCTGTCCATGCTGCTATAAACTGCAGCGTCCTAGGTTGTGCGCCCCTCCGCAGTGCCCCCAATCCTGCCTCCAGGTTGGGGCACGTCTCTGCCCTTTGTGCTTCTAAAACCGCCAGCCGCTCCCAGTTCACGCACGCGACCCCGCTGCTCCGGGTTTTCGCCCCAGGGGCTGCGCTAAAGTCCTTTCCCCACCGCTACCGGTCTGCGAGTCTGTGCCCCGTCCCCCGTGCGCGAGGCTGTCGCTCACCTGCCATGTAGGATCCCCACCACCAGGCACCCTCCCGCTGCCATTTATCCTCCGATATCTGCCGGCAGAATCAGGGCTCCCCGCTTCCTACCTCAAAATTTCGTACCTTTCAACCGCCTGTGAATATTCTGCTTGTAGAGATCCAGATCTTCTTACATCTCAGGCTGGTTTCGTGGGTGCTCAGAGTGATCTAGTAGATATCCAGCTCAATTCCGGGGACCCGTTGAAATAGGGTCCCCTACTCCTCCGCCATCTTTCCTTCCCTGTCTGAATCTGCACACATTTTTAAAGTATTCAAATATTTTGTGTTTTGCAATAAGTCTTTTTTTTTTAAAGATTTTATTTATTTATTTGAGAGAGCGAGAATGAGAGAGAGAGCACATGAGAGAGGGGAGGGTCAGAGGGAGAAGCAGACTCCCTGCCGAGCAGGGAGCCCGATGCGGGACTCGATCTAGGGACTCCAGGATCAAATAACAAGGCAGTCGCCCAACCAACTGAGCCACCCAGGCACCCTGCAATAAGTCTTTTTAATTTTGTTATTCGTTTTTCATTATGTCTTTCTAAATGAATGTCCCTCTCTTTTTGTGATTTTATCTTTTATGGCAAAATCACCTTACTGCCAATTAGTTATGAGGCAAAGATGTTGGTGGCAAAAATGCTGGCAGCAAAGATGCTTATGGTGAAGCTACCTAGAACGAGCATTGCAGAGGGATCACAATTCCCCATAAGCTCAGTACCCCAAAATATCAAAATTATGTCTAGACCTTGCAGTCCACGTCATAAATGTTAAATCTCAATGTGTCATTCTCCTATATGCTTTACTTTTACCTACCCTAGTCCTATGCCCTTTCCCTGCACCCTATACCTGCCTCAGAAATGCAGCACACATGCTGGCCTCATCTATGTCCCATGGATACTACTTCCAATGCTTCCTGACCCTCTGTGCTGCTGCTTTTCTATTTATAATCAATAAAGTATTAATGGACCATCAGTACCATTCAGGACACAGAGCTACTTAGTACACATATGTAATAAATTACTAAGTATTATCTTAGTAGCCTTACTCACTTAATGCCAATTCCAGGATACCAAACTCTTTCCCCAGAAGCAATGTTTGTTCACTGAGAAAATCTGTGTCAGTACCTGACCTTAGTTAAGCTGCTTCTCTTTTCTTTATCTCAGTTTTTTTCCTGCAATATTAGCCTGGTTATTTGCAAAATAACCTGATATTCTCATAAGGTAATATTTATTAAACATTAAAATGTTAGCAGTAGCCAAAGCCTGAATGAATTTGACATTATGGAGCCATGTGGAATTATTTGAAAATGCTAGTTTCTATCAGTCCTGGCATGAATACATAATATGGTTTTTCACACACACACACACACACACACACACACACACACACACACACAGAGTCCCAAAAGTCTTAGTGAAGTTTTAGGCTTAACTAACTCAGAAATATAAATGCTACAATCCTGCAAACTTACAGAAAACATCATTTGGAAGTTTAATTAGATTTCTTTCTCATTTACTTATTTTTTAAATTTCAAATAATAAAATTTTAGTTTTGATTTTTTTTTTGTTTTAGATGTTTGACACCTTCATTCAGAAGGACTAATACGTACTTATAGAAATGGAAAAGCTAGAGTCCTAAGAATTATGCAGAACTTTTCACATCTGAGTTGATATTTTAACATGGTTTTAATTAGCAGCTAATAAAGTTTCTATTTGGAAAACCACCCCATGAGCAATAGTTCGTGTCTTTGATCCAGGAGACACTTATTGAGAACCCTCTACCTTTAGAATCTACATTACATTACTTATATTCCTTCACTTAATCCTTACAGCATCTTTGGAGGCAGACATCGTAATTCTTACTTTGTAGATGAGGACCTGAAATCTAAGGCAGTGGAGTGACTTTGCCACAATACTTAAATGTTGTAATGTGAAAACCGAGACCTGAATCCCAAATCTTCTAGAACTGAATCTCAAGTTCTTTTCATACCATTGTGATGCCGTTCTCCTTTTCGATGTTCTTCATACAGACTCTGTTGTCATTCAACTGTGGATGTGTCTAAAAGTCATTATGAAAATGTATACTGAAAGACAGTCTTGGTCAAAATACAAAAATTAATAGACAAACTGTCTCATAGATATAATCTGCTTCATCCACCATAATTAAAGGAACTAAGTGGAATTAGTGAACTCACTACAAGATACTGAACCTGACTCAGGGTCATGTCACAAACCTGCTCTCTGTAAGATTCAGTGCATTACCTCTTTGACAGGATAATCCCATGCTGAGTTCTTTTGATCATAAGAGATCCTGAACAGGATGTTTTGCCATCCAGAAAACCAGCACTACTGGGATGCCAGCTGGAGAAATGTAAGGAAAACTTGGCCCTATTTCCAAAGCCAATAGTGTGTTGAAATTAGGACATATCATTTACTTAGTTCCTGGCTACATACTTTGCAACTGACAACTGGAGATTATTAATAATGTCTTCTATGCATATGTGCCCTCATCCACGAGCATTCTAAGTCATCATATCAATGTGTTGCAGTCATTTAACCCTCTGACTATGGGGAGCTTTTACGTCCCCAGAATCTTTAATATGGGACAATGGGAAGAGAAATACTGTTTTTCTGCAGATGAGGGCTGGCGTACACAGCTACTCTGTATTAGTGGAGACTGCGAAGAACATCCATTTAAAGTGAAAGAATGAAAACTGATGTTTCTAACCAGCGTTGGAACCAAATAAAAATTGCAAATGAAAGATTTAAACCCAGCTACCTACTGCTTTAGTCACCCTTGGTACCATATTGCCTGTGTCAACTTTACTGATAGATAATAACAAATATTTTATTGAACACATACTGTATATATCCAGAGAGCTTTACATAATATGATCTTAACTCTTCTGACAGTACTTCAAAATAGCTGTTATCAACCCCATTTCACATGTAGGAATACTAAGAGTCAGATAAATTGGATAATTTGGCCAGATGTCACATAGTATAAAATGACAGAATCAAGACTGAAACCATGTCTGTCTGGAGTCTCCGTGCTTACCACTTTATTATGCCACCTCCAATCATCATGCTGATTCTTGTTCCCTCCCTCTTAATTTCAGCCATCCCCCCCTTGGTTCTCCTCTATGAGGATCTTAGTCTGATCTACAAAACAAAACGCCAAAAAAGATGATACTGATATGTGTTAATAGACACATAAGTTTGTCTCCAAACCACATTTTAGTCAGACTCAGTCCAATTCAGTACTTGCCATGCATCTATATCATCAAACAGTTGATTAATTTAAAAGCACAGAAACAATTTTTCAGAATTCAGTCTGTGCCACGATCTAACCACCCTGCCTAAGGACCTTGAAGTTCATGACCTCTATCATCAACATTTTCAATACCACTCAAAGCATAATTAGAAGATTCTTCCTTAATATGGAAAACTGCATAAGCCTCTTCATTTTTACCATCTCTCCTTTGTCTGCATGAGCTCAAATTATCTGTACCCAAAATATATTTGAATGTTTTTCTGTCTAGCCTTTATGAAATTATTCTAACCTATTAAGCTCTGACACTGCTACAACTGATACAAGGCACAGATTGCATATTATTTTAATAATTGAATGATAAATATATGTGTGTACATAGACTTGAAGGAAGAGAGTTTGAAAATATGCATGTAAATCAGCGTCTGCTTTATGGAAGAAAATAAGTTATTGAACCTTAATCTAATTAGATTTATTGCACAAAATCAGCTTAGCTTTTGCCTTCTCAGAGTAACACAACTTTCTCCATAGTCCTCTTCAAAAAATGGTCTTAAGAAAATATAGCTTTGGTTTTGTTCTGTTTGATAGTCATTTAACTTAGAATACTTGCTATTTAAAGCTCAGTATCTCCTGACAGCCTGTTCCAACTCTTTTCAGTCTTAGATTAATTTAAAAGAAGCACAGAATGTTGTGGAACAAGGGGAATTAGAACCCACTCCACTCTACCTTGGTAAAACCAACCTGGAGTATTGTTGGCTTTGGTTTAGAGTGTGCTGAAGGAAAAATATAAAGAAATGGAAGCATGTTCCAGACAGTCACCAAGGAGGAGAAGAGATTTGAAAACATTTGTGAAGAGGAATAATTGAAGGAACCTGGATGTTTAACCCAAAGAAAAGAAACTGCAGAGGGATTAGAGTAGCTGTTACCAAGTAATTGGAGAATTCTTTTGTGAAAGAGCCATTTTGACCTGTTTTTTGAGACTCAGTAGAGCAGAACCAGGCATAAGATCACCGTGTGTTATGTAGGCCCCGATGTCAAATTCATATAATAAAAATATTTCTATTAGCCACTAGTTTTCATTGATAAAATGGACTTCCTCAGAAACTAGTGGGTCCTTGGACCTCTAAGGCTCAAGCAATTGGATGACCACTTAATAGAAATTGCATCCTAATCATGATAGAGAGAGGCATATTAACCAGAGGTAGTCTGGGAGGAGGACCTGAGCGTCTACTCCAACACTGGCAAAGGTTTTTGGAGAGAGTGGGAACTGGAGAAAATGGATTCAGGCAGGTGGCACGTTGCATTCAGTGAGTATTGAAACAGGCTGCAGTTGCAGCTAGTATCAAGAAGGATCAGCATTGTATGGTGACTAACATAACATAATAAAATAAAATTTTTTAAAAAAGGATTAGCAAAAAGTAACAAGACAGCTGGAGCACGGTCATAAGAAAGACTGGAACCAGGAAAGCCTAGAGACACAGCCAAATGGATGGTAGTCTACATCAGAAAGATAACGTCTGGAAGAACAGAGCTGCCATGAAAAAGGGATATTCTGATGCTGGCAAAGATGTGGAGAAAGGAAACCCTTGTGTACTGTTGGCGGTAATGTAATAGAGTTTCCTCAAGAAATTAAAAATAGAGCAACCATATGATCCAGCAATCCCACTTCTGGGCATATATCCAAAGGAAATGAAGTCAGGATCTTGAGCAATATCTAAACTCCCATGTTCATTGCAGCATTATTCACAATAACCAAGAAATGGAAACAAACTAAGTGTCCATTGACAGATGAATGGATAAAGAAGGTATATATATCATACCTGCCATTTGAAACAACATGGATAAACCTTGAGGGCATTATCCTAAGTGAAGTAAGTCAGACAAAGACAAATACTGTATAATATCACTTATATTTGGAATCTGAAAAAAACTGAGTTCATAAAGGCCGAGTAGAACAGTGGTCACCAGGGGCTAGGGTTTGGGGAAATTGGGACAATGTTGGTCAAATGGTGCAAACTTCCAGTTATGAGAGGAATAAGTTCTGGGATCTAATGTGTAGCACTGTGACTATGGTTAATGATACCATATGGTGTATTTGGAAGTTGCTGAGAGAGTAAATCACCATAACAACAACAAAATATTAATTATGTCAGACAAAGAATGTGTTAATTAAATAAATAAAATAGAAAAATTAATTTAAAATAAAAATACTTTTTTGAAAAAGGTGGTGTTCTGAAGGACCTGAAGAGAGTGAGGTAGCCCCCATTTCCTAAGGAGGATCATGAAAACAGAGATGCATGCACAAGAAACAGTTTGAAGAGCCAGAATCTGGTCAAGACTGGTCTCAGATATAAGAAAAATACCCAGTTCAAAGTAGTGCTCACCTCTAGAGCAGGATTTGTGATGAGGCCAAGTCTTCTTGAGTGTTGAGCCAGAATTCCTTTTATCCTCACCACCATCTGGGAAGCTCGGCTCTGGGCAGATCGACATGGCAGGGGAGGGTCAAGTGAGTTGTCTGGAGAGCGTCCTAGCAAGAGCACAGCACCAGGCAATGTGCAGGTAATTCGAGTGTCTGGTCCGTGTTTAGACTACAGGCTCTTTTAGGTATTTTCCAGGCCTTAAACACTCTGGTACTGTAATAATATATGGACTTCTTTGCACTTAGTTTTTCCATTTTTACATGTACTTGAGGTAAATGCCTTTTCGTCTGTAGGTTTCCTTGCTCGTCTTTTACAAGCATAGTACTTGTAAAGAACAGAACATTTTGACACAGCCTTGTTGAAGTTCAGTCACTTCATGATGTAAAATTTTTTTTAAGTATATCGATGGGGATGGTGTTTTCAAGTAATGAGCTTAAGAGATGTTCCCCATTCCACGCCATCCTCCATGATATTCTCCACAAAGTGAATCCCAGCATCAAGTCAAGGCCAGACATGGGTTCCAGCGTGACTCCAGGACCATTCACGCACAGGGTGTGGTGAATGTCCAGGAGAAGATGTGGATGGTTTTTGTGCAAAGAACTTGGCATTTTAATAAGTTAAAAATTTAATGGTTTGCTCTTTAGGTCATTATCAAAATATTCCTTTTGCCAAAATTTCTGCATTGGAAAAGTCCACAGCATCAAAATGGCCATATCAAAATTCCACCTGCTTGCGCTCATACCGTAAAGTACAACTATTTCTCAGTTGCTGGCATTCTGATTATAATATTATTTGACTACTTTTTTTTTAAATATTAAAATTTGGAATCATGGTATAATTATTACATTTAGGAAGCAGATAACTGGTTTTTTTGCTGTGATTACAGTGATATCAGGATACTCATGCTACTGACATGTTTTATGACTCTTAATATTCCATGCTGATACGCCTTATAAGCTTGACAAAAAATACAATTTATTCCTCATCTTTGTTGTAATACATCCAAATATTTAAAGACATCACTCATTTAACTCACGTTAAAGTTATCTAACATGTAACCAGGTAGAAATTTTACAGGAAAAAAATTATACAATGTACAAATAATCCAGCGATGCAGTGGAGCCTGGGTGACTCAGTCGTTTGAGCATCGGACTCTTGATTTCGGCTCGGGTCATGATCTCAGGGTTGTGGGATCCAGCCCCGCATCTGGCTCCACACTCAGAGGGGCGTCTGCTTGGGATTCTCTCCCTTTTCCTCTCTCTCTGCTTCTCCCCCTGCTGGCTCACTCTCCCTCTTTCTCAGATAAATAAATAAATATTTTAAAAATAATAATCCAGTGATGCAGATTTCTTGTGTATATCATCATATGACTATAATTTATTCTATGTATAATATGTAGATTTTTAAGTCAAATACTCAGAAGATGGTCGCTATTTTTCTGCTCCTTCAGTTTTCTCTTGTTAATTTTTCCTTTGATGTTTTACCTATTTGAGAGCAATACTCTTGAAAAGAACAGGTTTAGTAGCTTCCAAGTAGATGCACAGAGGATTCACATACATTGGTCCAGGGTTGGTCTGACTAATGCTTTACATATAGTAGTAGGCACTGTTGGTGAGTATCCCCTGTACTAACTGCAGAGTCCTAATTACTCTACTAATTGTATGCTTAATTATCAATGTACATTTTTGAGAAAAGAACTAACATCCTCATTTAAAAGAAAACTACAGCACCAAAAAGAGGACTTCTTTTTTTTTTTTTAAAGATTTTATTTATTTATTTGAGACAGAGAGAATGAGATACAGAGAGCATGAGAGGGAGGAGGGTCAGAGGGAGAAGCAGACTCCCTGCCGAGCAGGGAGCCCGATGCGGGACTCGATCCAGGGACTCCAGGATCATGACCTGAGCCGAAGGCAGTCGCTTAACCAACTGAGCCACCCAGGCGCTCCAAAAAGAGGACTTCTTAATTAAATTATTTTTTAATTTGGAACAAGAAGTAATTTAAATATATATTACTTCTATAGTTTGACTTTTAATTTTTTTTAAGATTTTATTTATTTATTTGAGAAAATAAAAAAAGACTATGTCTTTTGCTCTTTTCTATTGCATTTTTTTATTGATTCATAGGGGATGAATTTGAATATATATTCAAATATATATATTCAGTCCTTTGAAATATTATATTATATTATTATTATTTTTTTAAAAGATTTTATTTATTTATTTATTTGACAGAGAGAGACACAGCAAGAGAGGGAACACAAGCAGGGGGAGTGGGAGAGGGAGAAGCAGGCCTCCCACGGAGCAGGGAGCCCGATGCGGGGCTCGATTCCAGGACTCTGGGATCATGACCTGAGCCGAAGGCAGACACCCACTGACTGAGCCACCTAGGCGCCCCGACTTTTAATTTTTTATTTGACCATGTAACATACTGTTACTGATTATGTAAAACCTAGCAGGAAATTCTGGGAAACAAATAGAAGTAGATTGCTAGCTTTTCCATTTTCTGTTATATCTCACTTATGTAATAGATTTACATATTTATATAGTAAATACTATGATGGCTGCCAACTCCTTCATCATTTAATCTGCGAAATAAACAAATGTGTGCTAAAATCATTAAAATTAAAGGTTTATTTTACTTTGAGTATAGTAACTCCCCTATAGCAGGAACAAGCAAAATTAAACAAAAAAATTCTAAGTTATACTTGCCATATTAACCCAAGAAGAACAATATTTAACCAAAATTTAATCTAGAAGCCACCTTGCTGATTCACTAAATACAGAATCATACAAGCCAGAGAAAAATCAAAGACACTTCCCCAGGTTCCATGAAACATACTCTGATTCTGTACTTAAAGATGTGTCTCCCTCTCTCTCCCACTTCTCTGGATATTGGTCCAAGGATATTTTCCATCTAGCAAAATCTGGGATTGGGCAGGCATTCATCTGCAACCTCATATTTTTTCTCAAACAGCATTGAAGAGATGAATGCTCATTCTGAGAGTATTAAGAGAAATTTTACTCTCTTCTCCCTTCTGCTAGGATGAGAAGTTCCCCTAAATAACAAAAATCAAAGCCAAAAATAGACAACAATAGCAAAACAAACAAACCTAGCACTCCAGGGAAGTATTTCAGTATTGCCAACCATAAATAGACTTTCTGTAAGTATTTGATGGATAGAAAGGTGGTTGGATAGATCAGTAGATGGTCTGATGAACAGACAGATGGATGGATGATGAATGGAAAAGGAACTGATTTTAATTTAATAGCCTTATCCAAAACTTTCACCTCTCTTTCACCATGTATCTCTCTCCCTTCCCTTTACTTCCTAAAAGAACTGTTCTCAGCACGACTATGTCATAATATACTGTGACGTGTTGTTTTCAACCTGCTACTAAAATTAAGTACTGAGGTTTTTAATTATTTCTTATTTTAAGTTAGAACAGACTCAGAGTTATCTTCACAATGATGTCACTCTTGCTTATTTGCATTCCAATGTATTTGTCGTGAATGAGTATAGAAGGCTGCTCTGTAGAAGATGCACCAATGGGATATATTGCCCCTATGGACATTTTCTGTCTCATGAGTCTCAGCAAAAACAAAATGTTGGGGACTATTGCTCTGAAATAGTAATAATCGCTGATATTTAATAACCAATTTCTATGTGCCGGCCATTTTTCCAAGAGCTTCACATGTATTCTTTCACTTAATACTCTCAGGAATGCTTTTAGGTAGTTATCGTTATCCCGTTTTTCAGCCTAGTGTGGTTAAGTTACTAGGCCAAGGTCACACAATTAGTAGATGATAGATTCAGGATTTGAACCCAGGCTGTTTAGCACCAAAGCCTTTGCTTTGCTGCTTTACAGAGGGACATTTTTCTTTTTCCAGTTTGTACAAACGTTGGGGGAGGGGGTCCTACATTCAACGCTGCCCTGATGAAATACTCTTTATTATTGCCATCTGTGAGCAGTATTCAAATTGTGTATCTGATGACTAAAATTGGAAAAAAGAATCTTGAGAGAAATTTAAATAGTGCTGAGTCTTCAGAGGTGTCATGTGTGAAAATGTGTAATAGCCATAACTCACAAGACAGTTCTTTGGCTCAAATTTATTAGATATTTCACTACATAATCTGTTATAGTATTTTTTAAAAGCAATTGCATGGCTGGAGGAATAGAAATTTATGTGAATTTTCACTCTATTTTATTGTTTTCTCAAAAAATCTTGAAATTGGTGTTTATATTTTACAATTATTTTTATATAGAATCATTTTATACCAGTATTGGAGAACCTGTATAATCTTTGTAGACTTAACAAATAGCTTTTCTGCTAGAACCATTCCAAAAGATATGCATAATTTTTCTGCTCTAAAATTATCCAGAAATGAGAGTACTCACGTTTTTCTTAGAGACCCTTACATGCTTCAAGAAAGGATCTCCTTTCCTTTTAATCTAAACTCTTCTAGAATTAATATAGCTTTCAATTTATTTTCGATCAATGAGACCAGATTTTCATTCTCTATGGATTGTTTGAATTTAGGTAATTTTCCTATCCATCTTTTCTCTCTGGCATTAATATTACTAAAGCTAAAATAAAATGTACCAATTGAAGGTAATATTCATATTTATGGAGGGGGGTTGTAAGGACGGAATTTGTTAGATATGCTCAGTTTGGGTAATTTAAGAACAATCATGGAAGTTTATGGTTCCGTATTATATCCACTGCAGACATTATAATGCTCTTCTTGAAGTACACCACTGACTTTGCAGAACAACTTCAAACCCCACTAAAAAAGCAGTTCAACAGGTACTTGCAGTCTGAGTGAGACTTCATTTGACCCTATGAGAAATCCTATTCTAATACAATCCTCCAAACTTTTATGGACAGGAAAAGGTAAAAAAAAAAAAAAAAAACATGCTTACATGGTATTTCTGCTTCCAGATACCAGATGTAATTTATTACTGAGTGCGGCAGCTATAGAACAACGGCTTCATCTGGCTTAGAAAATCCTAGCTGTACTTTCTCCTTAATGATATTAGTAGCCATCTTAGTATTTAATTATATTTCCAAAGCCTCGCAATAGCAGTACTGTGTACTACATTAAAAATAATCCAGAAAAACACCAGTTTTACTTGCTAGGCTGAGATGAGCTAAGGTTCATCGACCAGAAACATTCTAAGGTAGTTGGTTTTTTGTTTTGTTTTGTTTTGTTTTTTATTAATTATGTTATGTAAATCACCATACATTACATCATTAGTTTTTGATGTAGTGTTCCATGATTCATTGTTTGCATATAACACCCAGTGCTCCATTCAGTACGTGCCCTCTTTAATACCCATCACCAGGCTAACCCATCCCCCCACCCCCCTCCCCTCTAGAACCCTCAATTTATTTCTCAGAGTCCATAGTCTCTCATGGCTCGTCTCCCCCTCTGATTCCCCCCCCTTCATTTTTCCCTTCCTACTATCTTCTTGTTTTGTTTTTTTTTAACATATAATGTATTATTTGTTTCAGAGGTACAGGTCTGTGATTCAACAGTCTCACACAATTCACAGCGCTCACCAAAGCACACACCCTCCCCAATGTCTACCACCCAGCCACCCTGTCCCTAAAGGTAGTTGTTTTAATAAGCACACGTGTATATTTTGAAGTGTTTTACCAATATACCTATGTATATATCCTTTACAAAACTTTAATGACAGTCAGCAAGTATATTGATAGTACGATTTCAGAAAAGACTGTATAAACCATGGCACTCAGTAATATATAGACTCTAAAAATGTATCTTTGGATTAAAGCTTCTCATTTTACATGTGAGTAAAGCTAAATCTAGCTGGTATTATATTTAATGTCTTCATTATGATATCATTTAAGCATTGTAAATCAGTTATTTAACCCAAATGAGAATACTTCTCCCAACCTAAAAGGACAGATATTTTAATTATATAAAACATAATTCATCCTTGCTATATTGAAAGTGGAAAAATAAAGGAATATCTTAGTTTTCGTTTTCTGGAAAACACCCTATCAATAATTTTATCAACTTAGTTAGGTAAGTTAAATACAGGCTTGGTGATGGTTGTTTTTAGGAAAAAACTTTTTGAAGTGGAACCTGGAAGAGATAAATATAATCATCATACTGAATATCTTAGAGTAAATAAGGTGGAAAAGTTATAGAAGTGGTGGGAAATACAGCTCTGAGACCTAACTGGTCTGTCAGTGTAATCATTTATTACAAATGATTCAAAAATTGTACAATGAGATTTTTCACTGATATTTCTTTTCACTTCAGTCACTGAAATAACTAAAACCAAAACGGAAACACTTTATTTCTCAAGTCCAAGGGAGTAATTTAATGAGAAGAAAAAAGGTTCACATGCCTTTTGTCAAATGAATAATAATATCATTAAAAAATAACAGTCATAATCACAATAGCTACCTGTTGTTGAGTATCTGGCATGAACACTATGCTAGGTACTTCATATCATGTCCTGCCTCCCAGCCCACTGAAGCCCTCTCATCCCCATTTTATAGATAAAGAAACTCTAGTCTCCTATACTACTTACAGGCAAGAATGGATTCAATCCTTAGCTGAATCTATAGCCCATGTACTTCATTAAATTATATGCTCCCCTGAAACACTTGTCTTTAAAAGTTCACAAAAAAACATAAAATCAATTTGTACAAAAGAGACAAATTCCTCACAAAAGCATAGCAGTTTTGGAATTGCCTGCAAACCTTGCAGCACATTCCTTTTGACTGTCTTCGCCAATGGAAAATTTTTGCCCATTAGAGATGATTTTGTTTTTAGAAGCAGCCTAAAAGTATTTAGAACCTTGTTTTATGCATTAGGTGGGTGTTTAAGGCAATTAATACAATATCTGCTCAAAAACTCTTTGACAGCAAGTTCATTGTGACATCATCATCCTAGTGACATCACCCGTGGCTCCTCAATTCCTTGGCTTTGTTTTATATGGAATTTCCCAAATGCATCATGACTTCTTCATCACAATAAATTTGAGTATTTTACCCAATAATATGAATTTTCAGTGAATAGTGTCATTGTGATATCACAGAACTAAATCATCCTTTATTTCACTTAGATTTTAGCAAATGAACTTTTCTCCATATTGGAGTATCCATTGAAGACTTTTATGATTTACTTCCAGGTTTTATTGGAAAGAACATATTTCATCACCAGTGACTATGTTCCTCAAATACACATTATTTTTTTTAAAGATTTTATTTATTTATTCATGAGAGAGAGAGAGAGAGAGCCAGAGGCAGAGGGAGAAGCAGGCTCCCCGCGGAGCAGGGAGTCCGATGCGGGACTCGATCCCAGGACCCTGGGATCATGACCTGAGCCGAAGGCAGACGCTTAACCGACTGAGCCACCCAGGCGTCCCTCAAATACACATTATTTTGTCCACTTGAGAGAACACAGCAAATCTCAGATTGTCACTGTGTTGGTTCATCAGTCATAATGTGTGAGACATCTTGACATCTTCTTTCATTCTTTTTTTTTCTTCCAGTTTTCCTTCATTCTTAAGTTGTTTTGTTTTAAATGAAAATGTTTTGTTATATAATTTTAATTACTCAGCTATTATCCTCACATTTAATCTACTTAAATAGCCTAAGTCTATGTCCAGTTCACCATTTTTACTGGTCCCTTGGGTTCTTCCTGTATTATTATTTGAGTCTTCACATTACAGATATCTTGAGAAAAATTGAAAATACAATAGATAATATAATAATAGACAATATACCTGCCACCAATAAACAAATATTTTGTTATGATTATTTCAGATTTATTGGCAAATTAAATATTCCATATAAAATTTGATGTCTGCTCTAGTGCCCTCTCAGTTCGCATTTTTATATTTTTATTGCTATCTATATGATAGTCCATCTACAATATATGGAGTTGTTTGTGTTGTTTTTGATAGAGATTTAATTTTAAAGCTCGTTTCATAAGATTTCAAAGTAAATTTGTAAATCTTATTTTTTTTTTTAAGAGAGAGCATGAGCACGAGAAAGGGGGTGGGGGACAGGCAGAGGGAGAGGGAGAGAGAGAGAATCCTAAGCAGGCTCCATGCCCGGTGCAGAGCCCAACGCAGGGCTCTGTCTAATGACCCTGAGATCATGACCTGAGCCGAAATCAAGAGTTGGACGCTTAACAGAGTGAGCCACCCAGGAGCCCCAAATCTTATTTTCTAAAACAGCAATTTTGTGAATACATTAAAATATTAATTTGTATTTGTCCTTGAATTAATATTCAATTCATTTGTGCATTTGGTAGATTAAAATCCTCCAAATACTTAAAAATATTTAAAGAAAAGTTAAGCACACTGTCTTAAACATTTTTAAATAAAACAACAAATTTGATATGTCTGATTCTTTCAAGCACTTCAAACATCCAGGAAGGCAAACTTTCAAATGCAAGAAAAAAAAAATCTTACTAAGCATTCAAACATTCCTTATACATTCAATAAATCTAAATGTATGGTTCTAAGAAATCAGATTGCCTTGAGCATCTAAACATTGACCATAAAGTTAAGTTAAATATTTCTCAGTATTTCTATTAGAATCTCAAGTCCTTTATGTCAGATTTCTTTGAACGCTTCTCTTTAAAAAGCAGATAGCACAAATACAAATTAGCAAAGTAATTACAAATCATTACTATACTTGCACTTAACAAAAAAGTATTAATACTAAGAAGGTGGTATGTTTCTCCACCAGTTCCATGATTTGTCATACCATCCCATGTCAAAATTATTTGTCATGGAAATAAAATAACCATCTCAAGATGACTGTGTAATTAGAGATCAAGTTTACATATGGTAGCATTTGGACTTGGATATGTTTATAGATATAGATTATTAGCCAGAGATTTGAGACCAAAACATAGGGCCTTGGTGTGCTTTCTTATATGGTCCCACAGAGCCAGTGATAATTGGGATGGGATTCTTGTTATAATATACCTGCTACTAGATGTCAATTGGTCTATTGCTGAGAAATGGTTTCTCACATCCTGTCCTGTGGGCATCCCTTAATTGTCTCCCTTACCCATTTTCCTTTTAGCATCTCATACATAACTTTTTAGCATAGCTTCCTCCTTAAATTTTTGCCTTCTGAATTTTCCTAATGGGACTGAGGAAAATGAAATACGGTATACTTACATAGTTCAGTTGATATATGTACTTTCTATAGACAGTACTGGAAATCAATAGATGCTGTTGCTTCTTGATAGTCATATGATTTACCTATTTTAAGTAATATTATAAACTCATGGCTTTTGACAGGATTGTTATTTTCTTTTATGGTGCTCTGATTGTCACAACCCCTGGAGGCATGTTTTTCCCTATAGAAATTGCCCTCAGACATCTTTGAAAGCATTCTAACTTTCAGGGCTTTGAAAGCATTTCTCTCTACGCATTTCAAGTACAACTTCATTTTCCCTACTCTGTAAGAGGGAATCAACTACTTTTCAGGGAGTCCTGACTCCTTTTATGGAACAAGGAGACCAAAATCTAGGTACCAGGGGTGCATGTCACATTGTGACTTTTGAGAATGGAAGATAGACATGGTGGCATTTTCCAAGACTACTTAATAACAGAAGTAGGAGAGACATTTTTTGAAATTTATGTGAACTTCATGAAGTTTATTATATCTTTAAATTCAATTTTATTAAGTTCTGCTAAAAAATGTTGTTCTAATATAAATGTTTTCATGTCACTTTTTCAGACTATCATTTTTTCACCAGTCTAAATATGCCGTGTAATAAATTATCATATCAAATTATATGTTAAATTATGAGAATGCCTAACCTTATGTAATTAGATGCGGTTTACTTAGATCCTATATTCACTTCAGATGCAACTGAGTATTCTCTTCATGTAGATCATCATTTTACATATATTTTTAGATATATATTATGTTTTCAAGATCTTTCCATGTTTATGTGTATAGTCCCTCATGACTATACCATTATTGATCCATGAGATTTAGAGGGTTTATAACTTCTTGACTATTAAAAACATGCTATAAACAAATATCCTTAAATATATCTGTCACCAGGTATGAGAGTGTCTTTGGGGTGTATATTTAGAAGTGTAATTGTTGGATTATAGGTTCTGTTCACTTTTAACTTTACTAAATATTGATAAATTGTGCTTCAAACTGGGTTGACAATTTTCATTTCCACCAGGAGCATATAAGACTTCCAATTTCTCCTAATTCTTACCAATACTTGACATTGTCAGACAATTTTGCTACTTCTGATAACATGGAATGGCTTCTCTTTGTTGTTTTACTTTTCACTGCCTTGATTACAAATGAGAGTGAGCAACTTTTCATACATTTATTTGCCATTTGGGATTCCTATTTAGTGAATTTCCTAGCCTCTTCCTTGCCCATTTCTCTCTTATGTCTTTTTCTAAATGATATTATATATTCTAATTACTTACCAGTTGTTTTATATGTTAACATATATATCTTTCAGGCATTTTACTTTTTAGCATTATGGTGTCTTTCACTGTAGAGAAGTTTTGTATTTTGATGTATTGAATTTATCAATTTTTTTATCATCTTGTGTGCTATATAATAAATTTTTTCTTGCCCTGTTGTAATAAGGATATTTTAAGATTTTTTTTAAGTTCTTTTTTCACATTTGGGCCTTTAAATCATTTGGAGTTTATTTTTATATATGGTATAAAAAAGCAAACCTAATTTCATTTTGTTTTCATTTCCAAAGGCAATTGTCCCAATATCACCATTAGTCCATTTTCCTATTTTCTCTGCTGATTTGTAATGCCTCCTCATGACACACCAAGATCCATGTATACTTAAATAAGCTATGAGCTCTTGATTTTTTTTTGCACGGATCTACTTTTTGTCTGTCTCTGTGCCCATCAATATTCTTAGTTATGATATATTTAAAACATCTGGTAGGGCATCTTTCCCTCCTTATTTTCTTTTTTCTAGTTGTCTTGTCCAGTTTTGGACATTTAGTCTTCCATATGATAATAAAATCACTTTGCTACAAGTTTGTCCTCTCCCAAAAACACCCCCTTAGGGTTTGCTTGGAAGTTCACAGAATTTACTAAAAATTTTGAAAGAAATGATATCTGAATAATACTATGTCTTCCTATGCATTCATTTGTCCTAGCCTGCAATTCATTCTGGTCTTCTGTGAATAACAATAAACATCACAGAAACATACACGTCTTTGTTATATTTGTGCCTAGGAACCTTAAAGGTGTTGTCACCAATATGAATAGTATTTTTTTTCTATTTCATTTTCTGTTTTGCTCTTGCTGTTGTATAGAAACAATACTGGTTAGTCTTATATCTTTCTACCTTGCTGAATTGCCTAACTAGTTTTAATAGATATTTTTTTATTATATCAGATTTTGTATGTAGATTATCAAGTCCATCAATTATGACTGTTCTTTCTACCTTCCCAACTCAGTTTTTCATCTTACTGCTTTGGCTAGCCTCTCTAGTGCAATATTAAATAGTAGGACTGAGGGGGTTTGGGTGGTTCAGTTGATTAAGCGTCTGACTCTTGGTTTTGGCTCAGGTCATGATCTTGTGCCTATGAGATGGAGCCCCACATTGGGTTCTGCACGCAGCATGGAGTCTGCTTCAGATTCTCTCTCCCTCTCCCTCCCACTCTCTCTCCCTCTCTCTAATTAAAGAAATAAATAAAATCTTTTTAAAAAATAGTAGGACTGGTAACATTCAAAGGGCAAATGGCAAGAGCAAAAAAAAAAATGGACAGTTGGATTTTTTCAAAGTTTATGGACTAGAAAGGAATTAAGGAATTAAAGATTACATTTTAAACTATTGACTATGGTAATCCAGCTAGATGATGTTGATAATGGTAATGATGATAGCCAACATTTAATGAGTGAGTGTTACTACATATCAGAAATTACACTAAATATTTTATGTTTGTATCATATTTAATCCTTAGGAAAACCGTCTGTTAAACTGTTACTATCACTATTTTAGGAATGAGAAAATGAGTCCTAGAGAAGTTTAGTGACTTGCTCATGGTCATACAGCTGAGGATTGATGAATACAGGACACAAATCCAGGCAATCTCCCTTAGAACCCTCAACATTAGACCATTAGCTAATTTCTTTAGTTCTGTGAAGGACAGAAATAAAAGTAGTGAACTTTAACTCCAGCATGAGTCATTTTAAGCTCATGTTCACTTTTTTCTGAAATATATCTCTGATTATTTTCTCTGGAGGTTTTTAAAAACAGGATAAAAACTCGTGTGTCTTAGGTTCCACTTAACTATTATTGAACACTTATTATGTGATAAGCATGATGATATATTGAAAGGTAGCTAAAATGTCTTTAAAGAGATTTCAGTGTACTAAAGCAGACAAATGAAGATATAACCAACTATAATTTCAGGCAGAATAGAAGAAATGTTATAAGTAAAGTATAAACAAAATGCTACTTGGGATAAAAGCCAAGGAACAGATTAGATTACCTTTGAGACTCTTCCCAACTGGTAATTCTGAAATTCAGTCTTTATTTTCCAGTTTTTTGATTGTTCACTCAGCAATAAAAGATATAAAAGGATAGAGATAGGTGGATTTCTATGGAGCCTTGTTCATGCACAAGAGTATTTTAATGAACAGAATAGAGAAAAAGAAAAACTAATATGCCATCCCACTAAGTAAAAATTTTATAAAATATATGATTGCCACTTCAAAAGCCAAAACATCCCAGTTTAAATTTTAAAAGTTCAACACTATTACAGATATATTTAATCTCTGAATTTTAGTCCTACTGTACAGAGGGAGCTTCATGTTACAAGTGGACGTGGGTGGTTCTAAGATTCATTTGCATAATTGTTAGTAATGCAGAACAGGGTACAGGCATCAACTGGGAAATACTCTTTTTTAAAAAGCCTGAATTTGCACAAGCAAATCTTGGTAAACTTCTAAATACATAAGATGTCGTAAAAATAAAGAAAAATGCCACCAAATGTGTGGAGTGAAATGAGAGAATCCGTCAGTAATGTCTTTAGGAAAAGCAGACGGAACTGACATTGTATAAAGTTGTTAAGAGAACCAGAGAACATCAAAAATGTTGATACTTTTACTTGGCTTGTCTTTAACTTTCAGAAATTCATTTTTCTAAAAATCATTACTTTTTAAATTTACTATTGAGAATTTTGGAGTAATTACGAATATCGGGTATTTTACTATTATTCTTCTCTCCTTATCAGCACACTTCACAAACATTCTAGGGATGGTTTAACTAATTTATCTGCATTCTGTTGGGTTTGTGTTGATTGTGAGATGTTTTTCTGAAGACTTGAGGGAAGTTTGACAACAGTGTATGCATCATTGTAGGAGCTTTATGGTCTTTAAGGTTGGGAGCCACTTTTTTTATGTAGGAAAAATAGATCTATATTTTATTTTCAACTTGATTTAGGTAGAGTTCTAATGTGACTAACAAGTTATGACTCATGCAGTTGTTGGTCTGTAATTAATCACAGGCCTAAGATCCATCAAAAACCCACACTTCTGTGAGATTTCTAGCACTTGAGTCTCAGACTCACCAATTTACCTTCTCTAGCCTTAAGGTGTACCAGGTAATCATTGTCTGATTAGAGCTGCTAAAAATAAGAACAACATCTATGCTCTCTGCGCTTCTCAAAATGTTAAACAGATGATTTTTCCCTCTGACAATGTTTTCATCAATTTATTTATGCCACCATTCCTCCTAGAACAGTTGATGCTTCCCATACTCAAATGAACAATGTGTTTTTTTCTGGGTATACTGTCTTTGTAAAACAAAGTGAAATTATAACGTGAAAAATTCTGATAAGACTTATTTTCCTGCTGATCTCATGCTCTATTAAAAATACCTGAAGAACCCATTGTTGGATTTTATAGACTCCTTTTGAAAATTCAGAGCCAAAACCTTTTAAAGGATTTAGAAAAAGAAAAAAGAAGGAAGAATCCAATATGAAACAAACACACTTGGGATGGAGCTGACTCAGGAAAAAAAAAAAAGCCATCAGAATAGAACATTTGCAAACAAGGGTGAGAGATAACATCAAAAAGAGAGCATTGTGTATGCATAGAGGCCACGGGTACAGGAAAACCGAACAGAAAACTTCCCATTGCTACCTGCAGAAAAATCTCATGCTACAACTCATCACACAGCAGGCGATGAGTGAGAGTAAGAGGAGATCAGGCAGCTGCCCGAGCTGCCACAGAAGATAGGGAAATGGAGAGAACAAAGAATACAAGAGACTAGAACCTACAATAAGGCAGATTTAAATGACGGGGTGGAGGGGGGCTGGGGGGGTGAAGAGTGGACTTCAAATGTCAAGTACAAGTGAGGCTGAATAAAGTACAAACTGCCATGGAAAGGATGTCATTAATGATATAAAATGCAACTATATATTACATAGCAAATGACTATTGTCATAGCTTGATACATTTTAAGAATCCATAACTTTAAGGGCATATATAATATGTCTTCTTCATTTGCTTAGAATTTACATGATGAGTTAAATCTCTGCCACATCAAGTAGGTGTTCAAAGATATGACTCAGTTAAAAATTCTGATACATGTAAAATAACCAAGGTTTGAATTCTTTTAGCAAAAGGTTTCATGCTGTCATTCGAATAGTGTTCTTGCCTGAAGATACTCTTTGATCCTGGATATAACCTGGAGCCTATGACTGGGTCCATTCTTAGGGATATTGCCCTGCTTTCCTTTATATATGTTCAAGTGTATCTCTGAAACTATGTATAATGTTGAGCCTATAGCAATAGGCAACGTAAAGAAAATTCAATAGAAAGAGATTATATTTTTTTAAATTAGGTCATGACTAGCTTACCATAATAATTATCACACTCTTCTCTTGTCACATATAAGTCACTTCTCCCAGCCTCTGTCTCGTCATCTTTAAAATGAAATAATAACAATGACAAACTCATAGGGGAATTGTGAAAATTAATATAGGACAATAAATATGAAGCATTATCAGAACAACTGGCCATTTAGTAACTAGAAATGATTCAACAAATGTAAGCTTTTATTATTTTTAATTGTCAGCATGTTAAGTTCAGAGACCATTTCAATTTAGACCACCTTTGTATATACAACTAACTCAGTGTATCAGTGCATAGTAAGTAATAGAAACTGAATATTTCTTGAACAAATATTTTTTAATATTCTTAAATTAGTACACATTAAGAAATAGTTCCTGCCCCCATGATGAACACAATCAACTGGGAAAAATAGAAAACCTAATTGACAATTACAAAAGAATGCATTAAATGCTATTAAATGGTTAATTCAGAATACTGAAAGAAGGACTTATCTTTCTAACTGTATGATGGGACGGATATCCTGAAAATTCGTCTTAAAACATCACCTAAAAAAATGCGCAGCTGAATTGGCAGGAAAGTAAGGTAGCTCCTCAAAGGCCAAAATTAAGAAGAAATCATGAATCCAAAAAGAAGGCAGTTGGCATCTATCATGTTCTTCTGCCAACAGCTAGTGGCCCTAGTGCTTGATCACAGAAACACAGGGGAAAGGAGGAAAAGCCTAGGGGGTGCTGCAGAAGTGTCTCAAGTAAAGCAAAAACTGTTTAAGGTTAACTACCACAGAGAAATAGTAAAATAGGGTAGGAAAACTACTCTGCAAGGCAAGAAATTAATGAAATTAATTTGTCTCAATAGTAGCTCTTGGGGCGCCTGGGTGGCTCAGTCGCTAAGTGTCTGCCTTCAGCTCAGGTCATGATCCCAGGGTCCTGGGATCGAGCCCCGCATTGGGCTCCCTGTTCATCGGGAAGCCTGCTTCTCCCTCTCCCACTCCCCCTGCTTGTGTTCCCTCTCTCGCTGTGTCTCTCTGTGTCAAATAAATAAATAAAATCTTTAAAAAAAAAATAGTAGCTCTTGCTGGAGGGAGGAAAAAGGTCTCCACTGAGAATTACAAACCAACTCTTACATTAAGTGTGTACTTGAGTTTAAATGACTTGTGTGTTCTCCCAAAATCTAAGTTTACACCAGACATAAATAAAAGAAAATCCTCTCTGGAGAAATACACCTTAACCCAGGACTTTAAGAATTCTCACATTATATACCCATGAGCTAACATGAGTAAGGGTCAGCAAAAGAAACAAATGCCAGGATCAGACCCTCAAAGATTGCACATACTGTTTTTTGCCATTTCAGAATATAAAATAGACATGTTAAATCTGTTTAAAGAAATAAAAAAGGATCCCACAAGTGTGACTAAGGAACAAAGGAACATTAGAGATAACTAGGCACCATAGTTGAAAAAAGAATGAACAAAACTTCTAGATATATATGGGATGTGTGTGTATGTGTGTAATAAATGTGAGAAGCATTGTAGATACAGCTGAAAAGAGAATTTGTGAAGTAGAATATAAATGTGAAGAAATTACCTTAAGAATGCAATATAAAGAAGAAAAATATGAACATTTTTGAAAGAGGTACATTTAATCAGAATCCAGAGAGAATAAAGAATATGGGGAAGAGGCAATATTCCAGAACATAACTGTTAAGAAATTTCTAGAATTGAAGAAAATGCCAATTATCAGTCAAGCAGCCAAATTTATCTTAAGTGGATTAATGCAAAGAAATCCGTACGTATCATATACAAACCGTAGAACACAGAAGATTCCTACAAGAAGCCAAAGGGAAAAGTAAATAACCTAAGAAGGGGTGGCAATTATGATGACAACTGATTTCTCAACAGCAACAATGGAATAAAGATGTTAGTGGGATGATTTATAAAGTTCCAAGAGATAAATTATTGGTAAGCATAATTGTATGTCTTTCAAGAACAAAGACAAAACACTTATTTTTAGTCATTTAAAAAAATAAATATAAAAACCTAAAACTAAAAAATTTATTACCAAGAAACCCTCACACACGTATTTTTCTAAAAGATGTACTTAAATAAAAAATCAAATTATCCCAGAAAGGATATCTTGTCTGAAAGATAAGAAAGAATGGTGAGCATAATTATATAAATATAAGCAAATAAATTTTAAAAACTAATTGTCATAGTGTTTAAAAAAAACTACTGAAAAACAATAGCAAATAAATTTGGAAGAGATTATTAGAATAAAAGTGTTCTAAGAAAGAAGGAAAATTTTCCTCAAAGGAAAATCTGAGCTGCAAGAAAGAATGGTGGGCAAAGAAAAGAGTAAACACGTAGATAAATCTAAATAAACACTGACAATAAGTGATTGAAAAATAGTATTTAATTTTCACAATAAACACAAAAACTAAAAACCTAGGCAACAGCATGTAGTTGGTGGTGGTGGTAGTAATCAGGGTTAAAATGTTTGAAGGCCCTTGTATTATTCCAAAGGAGGATAAATATATTGATTAAATGTAAACTTTAAGTTAAATATGCATAATAGAAATTAGAGTATGCACTAAAATAATAGAATTCAAGAGTATAATTCCAAAACTAGTAAACAGGAAAACTAAGAAAAATAAACCAATTAATTCAAAAAGGCTAAAAGGAAAAAAAAATTAGAAAAAGCTTAAATGCACTGCTAACCTAATAAGTGAAAATAAACTAAATACTCTAAAGGACAAAGATGGAGAGTTTTTTTAAAAAAAACTAACTGTATTGTGATTATAAAAAGCCCACTTAAAAATACAACACAAAAATACTAAAAATGAAATCGTGAGAAAATATGTACCAAGAAAACTAACCAGAAGGAAGTCGGTATAGCTATATTAAAAGCAGAAAAATAAATGTTAAAACAAAAAAATTATGAGAGATAAAGAGGGCTGATACATTAAATAAAACATTAAAAATTGGCAGAACTTCAAGAAGAATGGACAGATCCAGTATGCTGAGAAGTAGCGGGTAACAGTACATCCTTGGCAATCCAGGGTAGGCTTTGGGGGAGGAAGATGATACTTGTGTTGAGACTCAGAGGATCCCAGGTGTTGGCCAGATAAATAGGGTAGAACTGCTAAAGGAAAACAAGTGCACGGACACAGAGAACATAGCACTTCTGGAAAACTGCAAGTACTTTGATATGACTTGGTGCACAGAGGGCAGTCAATAATGAGGAAAAAATGAAGAACTACAAGTAGGAGTTTTATACATTTTGTTAGACTTTATCTTGAAGAAGTGGAGAGTCAGTGAAGACTGTTAAGCAGATGAAAGTCATGATCGAATTTTGACTTAAGATCAAGAATTCGGGTGGTGTTGGGCAGAGTGGCTTAGATGGAGCCCAGACTGGGTCTGTGAGGAATCATGTTCTGGTCTCAGGGTCAGGGGATGATGCAGTAGTGACAGCAACGCCAAAACCAAGCATGTCAGTCCACATTTTGTGGGTCTTCACTTCTCTCTGGAGTGCTCAGATGATGAGTTTCCTGCTTCACCTAGCCTTGGTGAATATCCATCATTTGGCCATATGTAGGGATGTCCAACTTTCCTGCCACATTGCATTACTGGATAGTCCTTCATTCACCCACCTATTTATTCATTTATTCATTCAGTATTTTTTGACCAAATTACTACTGCAAAGTACCCTTTCCTAGGCATTAAGGATAGAGCAGCAAGCAGAAGGAAAAAAATCCCTGCCTTCATGGAGCCCACACCCTGAGTATCTGTGTGTATGTGTAGGAAGATAGAGATGATAAATATAATATATAAGTAAATTATAAGGGGCATTAGAAAGTGATAAGTATTATGGAAAAGTAAAAGAGGGTAGGGAGACACTGCTTGAGCAAACAAGGGATTCTAATTTTAAGTAAGTGCTCACAGGGAGACCTTGCTAAGAAGGAAATATCTGAACTGAGACTCGAAGGTGGTGAGGAAGTAAGCTGTGGGAACAGCTGAAGGAAGAATGTTCCAGGCAGAGGCAGGGTCCCTTTAACATTTGTCATATCTATTGACTCAAATGAGTTAAAGCAATTATTCTGACACTTGAAATATTACCTTTGATGCTCCCTTATATACATCCCTACCTCTCCCATGGGATCAGAACATTACATTTAAAGAGGAAGTGATTTAGAAACAGCCATGAATACACAGAATTACCCAGTACCTTGAAGTTTTTCTTTTTCTTTTCTGGCATTCAACCCAACAGCTCTCACTGTTACCTCTGTAATAATTTGGCTTTTGTATAGCAACTTGAGTGGCATTGAGCTTTGATAGATGGTCATAACATCTTTGTTAGAAATGATATATAAATTGTTCCAGAAGATTATGCTGCAAGTTCTTATTCTGAAAGCAAGAAAGGCTAAAAAAACAAATTTCTTTGTAAATCAAATATTAAGAGATGGTGAAAATGAATTTCCCTCCAGCTTTGTCTCAGTTGACAATTCTTTGGGATAAGGTTGATTATTTTTATGATTCCTCATGGAGACTGTCAGAGCTGTCTGATCAAGTGAAAACTAGCAGAAGGAGATTGTATAAAGAACATTATTCGCATAAAATCATTTCATTTCGAGGCTAAAGAAGAAAATTTGTCTTACATAGATGGAAATTCAGGTCCTTTACATTGGTTGTCTTATTTTAACTATCAAAAATAGCATTTTTAATTTGGTATGATAACTTCAGAGGAGCAATTAATCTCAGAGAAAGTAAATAACATGGTCACACAACTATCATGTAGTCAGACAAGGATTTTAATTAGATCCTCCCCCTGGAAACTAAAGCCCTGGACACAGACTCTTAGCCATCAGTGGTTTCCTTCCTAATGAAAGACATGCACTGGCTGTCACTAGGGGATGTCCATGAGAACACACACACTTATGCCTCAGGTCCATACATTCTTATACAAGTTCAAGGTGGGGTCTGGGAGTTTGTATTTTTAAAAAGCTCCACAATGATGTAGATGCTCATCCCCGGTTGATAGCCACCACACTAAGCTACTTTAATTTCAGCTGAGGTGCCAAAGGACAAGATTGCTGGCCATACATATGATGAACAATTCAGAAGCATGCCATTGGGAGTGTGATTTTTTTTTTTTTTTGGAATAAGACCTTTTGAAGAGAAAAAAATGCATGCAGTTTTAAAGGATTCTTTAAGAGAATACAGGACCAAAGAGAATCAGGGTTAGAAGGAACATTAACTGATACTTTGAATTATTCATTACCATGTACAGTATAATGTGGTCAGTTTACATATTATTCAACCACTGATGATATATCCATAACCTACCTGTAATAGGCCTAAATATTGATTTAATGTTTAATTAGATATATATTGAAACTTTTTAAAGAATGGAAAAAGGACCTTAGAAGCTTTTTTCTGACATTCAAAATATCCGATATTAATTCCCAAAGATTTATGAAGGGGTACAGCTCAGAAGGTTTTTGTATCCACTCCAGAGAATATAATTATTTACTAGAAAATTCAGTGAGATCCTTACTAGGTTAACTAGACAAATTCTAAATTCCAGAAGTTGGACATTGCAGTAAATTTTCTTTCATTTTAAAACAATGTGCTTGAGTCACAAAACTTAATAGTATCAATATAAACATGACTTGAGTTCCAAAAGTTCATTTCTTAGCAAGTCTATTAAATTATAATGAGATTATTTGTAAGTTACAATAAAATGCCCAATAAGATTTGTAAAGGAGGTCACATTGTAATTGAAATGTTATATAATTGCCCTGAAAAATAGTAGAAAACAGTACTTCTATAATTACAGTATTTAAATCAAGTCTTTAAACTGATTTCTATAGTGGGTATAAATGCATCATTGGAAATGTCATACAGAAAGCAAATTTTAACTTTGTATCTGTACTGTGCCCTGAAGGCACCCTCTATAATTGTTTACTCAATAAAATGTATTGATGATGGTCTCCATTATATGTTAGGGGAAGATTATAGAAGAAAGTCACATATACCTAGATGTTTAAAAAACATTTTAGAGTAATAGTTCTCAAACTTCAATTAATAAGCAACTAAGGAGCCTATATAAAATGCAGATTTAGGCTCGAATTGCAGAAATTCATATTCAGAAGGTCAGAAATCTAGGAGTCTATATTTTTAACAAATACAAGGTAAAATGCTGTAAAAGTTTGTCCATAACTGTTTTGCTTTTCACTCGTTGTCCTGGTATAATTTTTAATAACACCCACTTCTATTCTCAGTGTACTCATTTGAATGATAAATTATGGTCAGCTGAAGTTTAGAGGGCCTGATATTTCCCAAAGTCTCCGAAGTGGTAAAAAGTATGCTCCTAGAATTCCTAGACAACCCCCGCCCACCATAGTCACTGGTGCCTTCAGCTGCGTGTTGCTCACTGAGCCATCTCTTAAAAATTCACAGACATCTGAAGTACTGTAGAAGCTACTCCAAAGGAAGTCTCCGTAGGTATTCTCTTGCTGGGGAATCCTCAGAAACCTTTTCTTTCTAGTAAGTTCTTAACTTCCACATTCTAGTATTATAGTTATTCTATGTAAAATGGAAAACAAGAATAAAAAACCAAACATAAATATGTAGAAAGCAGAGCATATTTGGGTAATGGTGAGAACAGAATACTCCAGGAATAGAAGACAGTGGAACTGTAGACTGGCCCACTTTGGGGCTCAAAATAATGGGGAGTTTCACTCTATCTGTGATGAGAATTATTGAAGATTTTTTTATAAGAAAATGAGGGCCAAGGGGCACCTGTGTGGCACAGTCAGTTAAGCGGCCAACTCTTGGTTTCTGCTCAGGTCGTGAGATCCAGCCCGGTGATGGGCTCCATGCCCAGCAATGAGTCTGCTTGGGATTCTCTCTTGATCTCTCTCTGCCTCTCCTGCTTGTTCTCTCTCTCCCTCTCTCAAATAAATAAATAAATCTTAAAAAAAAAAAAAGAGGGCCAATGAGCTGAAACTGTTTCTTTTTTCTTGGTACATATGAAAATACTTGGTAAACAGTAAAGGCTATGAACCATTATCAGGGTCATTGGGGCTTCAACAAAAATAGAACCAAGGGAATAGATAGAGAAAGAAAAGGGAAAAAAAGAAAGAGAGGAAATACGAAATGGTTGAGAGCAAGCCAGGGCTACATCAGGACATCCTGGAAGTGTGAGGAAGTAGAGGACCACAGACTAAAATTCATGGCTTTGTTGGTGGGATGGAGGGGAATGGAATGGAAACTTTTCTAAAACTAATTTTTAGGATTAAAGAACTTTCTAGGAAATAGTTTTACCTGACAATTGACAATGCCTTTATAAAAAAACAAGGCTGTGTCTTTCCTGTCTACCAAAAACCTATCTCTCCTATCCATACCACCAGTATAGACCAAGGAATATTTTCCTTGAATATTTTGTTTATCATCAGTGATAATTTTAAAAGTACTAACAATTTGCAGCTTAGCTTCATATGTGTGCAAAGCATTTCTTGTTTATTAATGAGTAATGAATGACACATGAGGGAAAATGTCTATGTATATATTATCAAGCAAATAATTTCATGTCCCAATTTTTCAGTAAACATTTTAACAAAAGCATTTTCTCCTGATATTACATGTTCTTCTCAAAAGTCATTTTTAATAACCATATGCTATTCCAACTTGTCCCAGAATTTCTCAGCAACCATTATCCTTTTTTAAAGTTTCTTTTTCTTGGGGCACCTGGATGGCTCAGTCGGTTAAAAGTCTGCCTTCAGCTGGGGTCATGATCTCAGGGTTCTGGGATGGAGCCCCACATGGGGCTCCCTGCTCAGCGGGTAGTCTCCACACCCCACCCCGTCACTCTTCCCTCCTCCCAGCTTGTGTACTCTTTCTCTCTCAAATAAATAAAATCTTTTTTTAAAAAAGACCCTTTGTCTTGTACATATAATATTGAAATGAATCTCTCTAGGCATAATGTTTTTCCTTATCTCCTATTATTTGCTGAGGATACATTCATAACAGTAAAATTATTGGGTCAAGCAGTATGAGTATTTTTGAGACATATGATACATATTTCCAAATTACTTTGAAAATAGAGTTGTACTCTATACATATTCTGCAGTATGTTAAATTTATCAAGTTTTATTATTTTGATTATAAATTATTTTTCTTAATTTACATCACTTTGATTGCTAGTTGAGTCAAACCTATTTACCCATAAATTTTTTTTAATTTTATTTTATTATGTTATGTTAGTCACCATACAATACACCATTAGTTTTTGATGTAGTGATCCACGATTCACTGTTTTTGTATAACACCCAGTGCTCCATGCAGTACATGCCCTCGTTAATACCCATCACCAGGCTAACCCATCCCCCCACCCCTTCCCCTCTAAAACCCTCAGTTTGTTTCTCAGAGTCCATAGTCTCTCATGGTTCATCTCTCCCTCTGATTTCCCTCCCTTCATTTTTCCCTTCCTTCTCCTAATGTCCTCCATGCTATTCCTTATGTTCCACAAATAAGTGAAACCATATGATAATTGACTTTCTGTGCTTGGCTTATTTCACTTAGCATAATCTCCTCCAGTCCCATCCACATTGATGTAAAAGTTGGGTATTCATCCTTTCTGATGGCTGAGTATATTCCGTTGTATATATGGACCACATCTTCTTTATCCATTCATCTGTTGAAGGGCATCTCGGCTCTTTCTACAGTTTGGCTATTGTGGACGTTGCTGCTATTGCAATGTGTGCATTGGGGGTCTGTGTCTTTGGGGTAAATATCCAGGAGTGCAATTGCTGGGTCATAGGGTAGCTCTATTTTTAATTTTTTGAGGCACCTCCACACTGTTTTCCAAAGTGGCTGTACCCATAAATTTTCCTTTGTTGTAAGTTTTCTATTTGTACTACTGCTTATTTATTTATTGCGATCATAATGTTTTTCTTAAAGATTTTGAAGAATTTTTTATTCTATGGCTGTCATCATATTGTTGATCATATTATATTTTTTCCCCAACCAGATTGTGATCTACATTTTAAAGATTTCAGTGTATTCTTTTTGATCACATAGACATTTAAATTTTTATTACTTTTACCATGTTATTTTTTACATGCTTTTAAAAGTACACCCATATATTGATTTTCTATAATTATTTATATTTTTATTTAGAATAAATTTATTTTGGGATTTATTATTTACAGCTATCCCCAATACATATGGAATTTCTTCTTGTTCATGAGTGGTATAAAAAAAGACTCCAAATTTTTTTTCACAAATAGCCAGACACTTGTCTTACAACAATTTATTAATCCTTTCCTTCTCCACTAACTGTGACTTTTCTTTCATTATAAGTAAAGTGAACTTTGTGTATACTTCATTCTAGGCTATCTCTTTTACTTCTTTGATATGTCTATTCTTTTTTTTTTTAAAGATTTTATTTATTTATTCATAAGAGACAGAGAGAGAGAGAGAGAGGCAGGCTCCCCGCTGAGCAGGGAGCCCGATGCGGGACTCGATCCCAGGACCCTGGGATCATGACCTGAGCCGAAGGCAGATGCTTAACCATCTGAGCCACCCAGGCACCCTGATATTTGCAATTCTTATGATATTGCAAACCATCTTAACTATTATACTTTATATTTTTGATAAAAAACTATCAAAACACTTTATAGCAAATCAGAATAATTTTACTTCATCTGGACTAGAAATTCTGAGCTTCAATCTTCATGTGTGAAATAGGTTAGTTCAGGATTCAAAGTAATCAAGTAAAGACTTTTCATAAAAAGTGAGTTTTAGGTATTTTTTTTCAAGAGCAGGAGGTCACTTAAAAGATGGAATGTTCCAAACCCACATCATTAAGAGAATAAAAGATTAGTAGTATCATTTTCTGTTAATTATTTCTAACCACCTTTCACACTGTGACACCAAAGGAGACGTAGGCTTTTTCTTTTCCTAAGTGATCAGTACACATAATGAACCATGACAAGTAATTATCATGACCCTTGAAATTTTATACAGGAACATCGCCACAGTGTTATTTTTAAACAGATGTCCTAAAATGTTTTCTACTTAATCTTTTTAATAACATAGCCTGAAAATCCTTAGCCTTCAAATTAATTCTAAACCTGTCTGAGTGCCAGCATTTTATCTTACTGCTGTGGGATGAGGTCCTCTGCTCTACCACCTCCATCTTCACAGAGAAGAACCCTAGGAGAGATGGACTTAAATGTACAAAGCCAGTACTGACTAAGCTAGAGCTTGTGTCCACACCTCCTGAACACCGTTTTATTACTCTTTCTACCTTGCCCTCACCACTTTCATATCTTCCCATGCCTCGTTGATTCAGAGTCATAGTATAGTTCATTCTCATCCAGGAGAGATATGTATATTTTCTTGTATTAGAAAACAAACATACAACATAGCCCAGTCTGAACCAGTAATATTAATAGAAATGTGTTGACAAGCAAAGACATTTTCTTCCTCAAGTGCCCTTACCTACTATGTACATTTGTTCAGCATTTCTCTCATCAAGAATTCAGATGTTTTATCTTAATTTTCCTCTAGACATTTAAAAATATGTGAAAGAATATGCTTTATCCACAGGCAGATTTTACATATCCATTTAACTATGGCTCCAGAGAGCATTTATCAACAGAAGCTAAACATATGGACTTTCTAAAATTAAGAAAACCTTTTTGGAACTTTAAGAGACTTTTGAATAGTGTTGGATACAACAAGCTGTAGTGAATTATTCAAAAACAGGAGATCAAAGGAATAGAGAAAACTATTTTGTGCTATAGAACCAAAACTCTGTAAATTAATATATAATGATATTCAGGATTGTTTAATTTAGTGGCATGGAAGAGAATCAAATGAATTGAAGAAATTTTTATAAATCTTTCTTTTTTTTAATTAAAGATGTCTGCTAATTTGAATATGCCACCTCTGCTTTACTCCAATGTTCAACAGTTTCTTTATATAAATTGAGAAAAATGCATTTAATTTCACAAATGGTCCTCATTCTCTGCAATGAAAAATATATACACATGGTTTAATATTCTTATGAAATTAAATCTATAAGAAAGAAAAATCCCCAATAGACCTTTCTATATTAGCATCCTTGTGATGTTTTAAATTTTCACATATTTCAAAAGTGGAACAATAACATTTCAATGGAAAAGTTTTCAAATAAAAGATAAACCTATAGAGGCATAGTCAGATCTTAAATCACTTGAAAGAAAAATGTAAGTGTAAGGGAAAAAGTTACAGGTAATAAGATTTAATAGTTGTGAGAAATATCAGACAAAAATCGATAGCGTTCTCTAGAGAAAATAGCTTTGGGGAAGACAAGAGAAATGAGGTGTGATACAGAGTGAAGTTTTAGAAATAAAGAAAACAAACAGTAATAGCAGAAAAAGAACAAGAATTAAAGAGAAGATTAAATCAGAGAATAGTATATAAGGGATCCCAACACTTTCTCCTTGGTCAATCTGATAGAGCATTAAGGCATTAAGAATAAATTTTCCCAAAGTGAGAATGATGACCTTTGTCAGCATCAGATTGTTTCTATGAATGGGAGCTAAGGAAAAAGTGATGATTGTGGCACCTTAAGTGGGAAAACAACCAGCATACACCATGGCTCGAGTCCAGGGCTAGCGCCTTAGCAATAAAGATAGGGCCATGATGAGGGCCAGTGCTCCTATTTGGAGATCACCATGCCTCTTTTTGGAGTTTACTTGCGTCCACAATATAGAATACAGGCAATTTCAAGCAGAGATATCTAAAAAAAAATAGCTAGGAGTTTCTAAATAGACTGACTGTGGCTAATGCAGAAAAGAAAAAGTTCCAAAGTGATAATCAATCATGGACAATTTTACATTAAGTAAGATCAAAGATCTAGAACATCGCATCAGAACTCCAGACATTAAACTCGTGTTCAGTGCATGAAGTAAAAGGTGATTATCAGTGAACACAATCCCAGAATTTTCCTTACTGTTAAATGTTACTGCACTTCTTTAATGCAGAGTTGTAGCTTCCATAACAAAATGTAAGAAAACAGATGAAATCCTTTATCAAATACAACTCAGTTTTTTACTTGAATCGCGTGATACATGCACATTACTACCACCTAATGGTGATACACCTAAATTGCAGAATTTACCATACTGCTAATCTGGGATTAGCATATAGGATTCATTATGTTTTTATTGCTAACACATTCCTAAGAAAATGCCAATAAAGTTATTAAATCTAGGGCTGGACATGACCTTAAAGTTCATTTCTTTTAAAACCGTTAAGGTTAAATCTGTTGTTATACAATTAGTGATAGAGATAGAAAGGAACCATCTACCAGTGCATATAAATGCTTATATTTAATAGTATAAGAATTACATTTTTATTACTATCAGCTGTGAAGCATTCTCTTAGCTATCATTCTTCCCCTGATTAGCTGACTAATGTGTAGCCACTCATAAATTTAAACCTTTTCATTTATAATCATTCTTACAGAATGGAAGGGACTTTTTGTGTGTTGAGGCTGATAAGTCCCCTGCATACCATTCTTCCACATATACTTCTTCACCCCTTGCCAGGATCTCCTACTCTTCTTACTCAGATACCCTTGGACTCTAAATTTGGTTGCTCTAAGTCTCTGAACTACTTTGTAAATGAGAAGCTGAAAGAGAATAAAAGTGAACATGAATTCATTGTAACAGCATTGTATGTGGACAGAAGTTAGCTACACTTGTGGTGAGCACAGCATAATGTAATCAGCTGTCAAATCACTATGTTGTACACCTGAAACTAATACAACATTGTGTGCCGACTATACCTCAATTTGAAAAATGTAAAAGTAAAAAAGGACCTGGGGCACCTGGGTAGCTAAGTCGGTTAAGCATCTGGTTCTTGATTTCAGTTCAGGTCATGATCTCAGGGTTGTGAGATCAAGCCCCGTGTGGGGCTCCACACTGGACGTGGAGCCTGCTTGGGATTCTGTCTCTCTCTTTACCTCTCTCTCTCTCCCCCCTCTCTAAATAAATAAATAAGACAGTTCAGCCCCAAATTTATGTCTTCCAGGATTATTTATTTTATTTTTTAAAAAGATTTGTTTATTTAGTTGAGAGAAAGAGAGCATACATGCAAGTGGGGGGAGGGCAGAGGGAGAAAATCTTCAAGCAGACTCCCTGCTGACTGCAGAGCCTAACGGGCAGCCCCAGGATTATTTAAACAAATGTCAATTTCTTATTTAAAAGAATGAACACGAGTAACAATACATATATATAAAGTGGCAAACATGAATGTGACTTAGTACTCACTGTATGAACCACACTGAAGCAAGTATAGAGATTCATCAATTTTACATCAGCTGATCACCTCAGGCAGCCATAGATGGAAAACACACATTTTCTTAGATATTTGCAAGGGGGAATGGGTGAGAAGGACCTAAGGAAGGTCACACACGAGGCCTGTGCCCATGACTCCAGCTGGGGCCAAAATCGTGTTGTGAACAGCTTTGTTAGCTGTACGAAAGAGCTTCAGACTTTATCCCGAGAGCAATAGAAAGCCCATAAAGAATTTATACCGGGGGCGCCTGGGTGGCTCAGTCGTTAAGCGTCTGCCTTCAGCTCAGGTCATGATCCCAGGGTCCTGGGATCGAGTCCCACATCGGGCTCCCTGCTCGGCAGGAAGCCTGCTTCTCCCTCTCCCGCTCCCCCTGCTTGTGTTCCTGCTCTCGCTATCTCTCTCTCTCTGTCAAATAAATAAATAAAATCTTTAAAAAAAAAAAAAGAGTTTATACCGGGAAGATAACATGATCAGATTTGTTTTAGGAATCTCCTTCTGGCTTTAGTGTGAAGAATGGAGAAAGAGTGGTCAGAGGAGTGAATGGTGAGACAGACAGATGCCTAGAATGGTGCCTGGCAAATAAGAGGGAGTGATAAACAATAGGTGAGTGCATGTGATAGCAGAGAGACCAATTATGATGCTGTTGCAGAAATCCAGGCAGAAGAAAGGTTTACTGGGTCAGCATAGTAGCTTGTCGTCAAATGTGCATTAGGGTTAAGTGTCCAATACAAGTCTGCAAAGCTAAGAACATCTTATATGTATTTATGTTGTGTGCCAGATCCAAAGAAAAAGTTCTCAATTTTGTTAGACAAGATAGCATTTCCTTTTTAGCAGTTTCCTTTCCTTAAAGATGTTGTCTTTTACCACTAAGTTGCATTACTTCTGAGCTGACAGTTTTGCTGATGACTTCCGTGCTTTGGAAGGCTTGCCCGTACATTTTCTTCTTTCTCGTTTGGCAGTGCACATTTCTTCTCTCATTCTTCACAGCAAGGTTCAAATACATAAGCTTTCTAATTATTAACATCTAGGGGAGGAAGAGATTGGAGAACAAACATTTGAGAGTAAGCAGATGCAGGCCTAATGAGTTATTGTAGAGAATCTCTATCAATTGATGGCATTATCATTCCAAATGTTGACAGATCGATCTTGGGTAGGATTCAAAATACTCACCATCACCGAAAACAGTTAATTACTTGTGGGGGATCACGTGTTGCTGGCAACACAGGATTGTGCACATAGAAGGCAAATGAAAAAGACTTACTGGGTTTATTAATCTGTAACTTTTTTATAATGAGCATTAATGAATTCATTAGATCTGTTTACTAAACTTCTGGATACTTTCACTAGACAATAAAGCTTTCCATCTCCTTGTTAATCCAGGGTCCTTTTTGCTTAGTTTCAGAGCCATCTGTGATTTCCCAGACCTGGCAACAACCGTTTTCCTTCCTGCAGAGTAATCAGAGTTCGTAGCCTCATATAATGCAAAATGCTCAGACTTCGTCATCATATTGATTTAGGTCTTGGGACACTTCAGCTTGGCAACCATGTGTAAATTGTCAAACTTTTCTGAGTCTTTGCCCTAGATTATGTTAGAAAGTCTACCACAATGCCAGGCATATAAAAGGAAGTTAATAAAAGTTATATAATATATGCCTTTAAGACCATTCTACGTAATAAAAAAAAGTTCTGCAAAGATATCTTTGTCATATTTAAAACATTAGATGGGCTAAAAATAGTTTTAAATAGAAACTCAAAGGTAGGGGCGCCTGGGTGGCTCAGTTGGTTAAGCGACTGCCTTCTGCTCAGGTCATGATCCTGGAGTCCCGGGATCGAGTCCCGCATCGGGCTCCCTGCTCGGCAGGGAGTCTGCTTCTCCCTCTGACCCTCCCCCCCTCATGCTTTCTCTATCTCATTCTCTCTCTCAAATAAATAAATAAAATCTTTAAAAAAAAAAAGAAAGAAAGAAAGAAACTCAAAGGTAAGCAGACTGGTGTTATTTGAATTCTATACTTCCACTCAGAAGATTTCATTAAATTCTTTAAAAATGGCATGCGCTCTGCATTCTTCTTTCATAATACAGACATTAAGCTTAATTTAATTTAGGTAAAGATACTAACTTGAAGTGTTTGGAGTATTAGCTGCAATCAGGTGTGTTTTCCACTTTCTCTTTTCTCATCACCAGTAGATGTCAGTCAGATTTTAATCACTGGTATTGTTGATGCTAAACAAGCTTGGGAAACTCTCAAGTTAGCCCCTGGGGTAAGATTATAGAAATTCAGAATAAATTTGATCTTGGAGGCTACCAGATCATCATGAGATTTCAGAGTAATAAGTGGCACTGTGTCAGCCTATATCCTCTTGAGCAGTGGGTCCCATTGTGTATCCTGAGGACCACTGGGAGGTTGAGTTGTGGCAAGAGGTGTGCGAATCCATGAGTCCGCTAAGCATTGTCTACAGAAAATCAGTATTACATATCCCACGTATGTGTACAGCTGTTCTTCAAAAGTGTACAGATGCTACTGGGATTAGAAAAATTCATTCAAAGGCATCACTGAGTTTGAGTAGTGTTTCATTATGTGCTTTCTCAACTAATAGTTGCATAAAGTATAACTGCTCTCATGTGCAACCTTTGGACATTTTAAAGAGAGTTCTTGTGCTTGAAGGTCAAGGACTTGGAGTATAGCAACTTAGAACAGAGAAATTATGGCATGTCCAGATGGCATTTGGAGAGGCTACTAACAGTCCAAGCTGGGAAATAATGTCATGAGGAACTTAATAAAATAAAATAATAAAGGTGCTACAGAAAAGCTAGAAAGGGTGCATGGGCTTGTTTATTGATGAGGGAAAGGGAAGCAAGATAATTTTTAGCCTGCAAATGTATTAATTTGTTTTATTACCAAATGTAGGTCCTTCAGGGGTGGGGTTAGCAAGTCAGCAGAGAGGCTCTTTCAGGACCAGGTTGCCCTTGTGAGCTCAGCCTCTTCTGTGCTGATAAGAGGGGGAAGGGGAGGGAGCTGGTCACACATTTTGAGGCCCAGCTTCCCACTGATACATCTGCCATTGCACAGGGTCTCTCTCTTCCCCCCATTTTAAGTGTGAAAATATAAATATAAAGCCCAGTAAAAGCAGGTTTTAAAAAAAGTAAAATAAAACAGGAAGACTTATGTTGCTCTGATAAAAGAACCACCGAGATCCTAAAGAGCTAAGGGAATAAATCTTGGCTTCTTTACCAAAAAGAGCATTCTATGAAGATAAGAAGTTGCGGGGGGGGGGGGGGGGGGGGGGGGGGGGGCGGCTTTGCAGCCATTGGCGGCCGTAGCAGAGCCATCAGCTAAATCCCTACACTCAAGCCTC
Source organism: Neomonachus schauinslandi (assembly GCF_002201575.2). Lineage (NCBI taxonomy): Eukaryota > Metazoa > Chordata > Mammalia > Carnivora > Phocidae > Neomonachus > Neomonachus schauinslandi. Next base: position 83,289,357 of record NC_058410.1, on the reverse strand, counting down.
AACCAGGGACTTGAGCAGTTGTGTATTTATATACCTGGGTTGGAGGGTGGTGGCAGAGAGCCTTCGGAAGAATGCAAACTCAGCATGTCTCCTGGTCAAAGGAAACATGCAAAACCTAGACCAAATAAATACACTCCGCTGTCTCTGGCTTGCTCTCTCCACTCAACAGAGAATGTTGCTTTTTCTATGGCTCTGCATTTTCAAAAGAGATGTGGGGAAAAAAGTTAGATCAGTGGTATTGTTGATACTAAGCAAGCTTGGGAAACTCTCAAACTAGCCCCTGTGGTAAGATACAGAAATTAGAAAGAATAATACAAGAAAGACCAGAAAATAGAACCTATTAATTAAAAAAGGTCAAGGGGTTGGGGCTATTTAGTTGAGAGGAGATGCCAAAGGAAAGACTTAATAATGGCTTTTAGTAAAAACAAATATGTTGCAGTGAAACTGTAAGTCTTGTTGTTGTTTTTTTAACCACTGAGGCAAAATAAGAAGCCAGAGGTGGCAGCAAGGCATATTTAGCCTAGACATGAGGAAGGACTTCTAGGTTATAAGGATGTCTGCTCTAATGAAAAGGGGAATATCGTTTTGCTGCTTATGATGTAGTCCAGCTTCAAAGATATTTTGCCCCTTATTTTTAAAAGGTTAAATAACTGTTGGTTCTTTGCTCCCAAATAAAAAGGTTCACATTTTTTTGCTTTTGCTTGTCTGAAAAAATGACCCCAAAGAATCAGAAAAAAATTAATCAAATGGCTTCCATGCTAAGTAATTTTTTTAATTCACCCCAAACAAATATTCATTCCTTAAATCTCCCTGAAAATAGAAGATTCTATCTTAAGTAGTTAAGTTTTTGGAAAACATTGTCTCTTTAAAATAAGACATGTATGTGTCTATACTAAGGGCTTGAAAAGTTTTTACGATAACAGACCTTTTCCTGTGTGATGAGCTTCACTTGTGATGCACACATACACGTAACTCATAATCACACACGGGCAGTGACTAAATTTTAAGTGCTGTCAAAAATCTTCAACCATTAGAAAAATGACAAATTTATTCATTGTACTTCTGTTTACACATCTAACCTTATGTAATTATTTACGTGGGATGCTTCTTGAATATTAACACACAAAAACAAATCAGGCTTGAAATGGAAGACATTTGAAATGCATAGACACTACTAGAAATCATGATAAATATGAAGGTGCTCACCTAAATCAAAATTTGCACAGAAATTCAAGTGCAAACAGAGCCTCACACATGAATTTGCTTATTGAATCCTTCCCTAGACTATGGATACTAAGTGGCTTCGGTTTTATCCCTGATAGATAATCCTGGGGAATTGAGCCATAGCTATAAAATCAATCTTTTGAGGAAAAGTAATTTGTTTTTAATATTAAATTATTAAAATTGAGCTCTTCTACACAACTCCAAAACCTACGGTGACAGAGCAGAATCATCGGCAGTTTCTATGGCAGCAATTTCTCATTTTATGTCTTCTTTGCAGCTGCTTTATTACTACACAGGATTAGTAATGGGTATTAATTCCTAACACAAAGTAAAAACAATTCATGTTTCACCCTCAGCATTAAACCTGGCCATAACCCAATCATTTCCAGATATTGTGCCTGCCTGGAAATATTTAATATGAAACTGGTAGTAGCATGCTCTCTTAGACCTTTCAGGGGAAATAGATCAGGAGAAAATCTAAGTGAGGCGAAGGGGAATAAAATATAGGGACTGTACTGATGACGAGGAGGAAGAGGATTCCTGTGACGGGAGCCAGTGACCACAGTCAGGGCGCTCCCCCCTTAGGAGTGGTTGTGTAGAGACCGCTGTTCCTGAGCAATGGGGGACAACAGCATGCTTTGTTCTGCTTGATTCTTCCAGCTCTAGGTCTTAGCAGTAAACCTTCTCAGATCTGAAAGGGAAAACATTTTCCCTGTTGTCAGTTCCACTGAGGTGGAAGTGAATTCTTCCCCTCCATACCTAACTCCTAAGTGAATCTACAGGTGTCTTACACAGCTACAGTCTTCTGCAAAATTTGATACCGTAATTTGGCTTTTATTTACAAACAAAAAAGTGACTAATCTTAATTTGTGAACAGTGACATATTAAGGAGGAGATTGAAAGACTGTACTAGCTTTAGTTCATTTAAGCTTGAAAAAAAACAGAAAAAAAGAATCTAACCCTTCAATACTTGGTACATCTGACTTCTCAGTGTCTGATCTGTGGGGACACAGCTTTTCTGTATGCAGCTGGCCAGTTCTAGTGGCCAACCAGTGGCTGTACGAGGCTGGGAGCGACGGGCAGCAGCGTTACATTGGGCGGGGGCCAGGGAGTGTTTTCAGGGATTGTTACCATTCCTGGGGTACAAACTGGGGAACCTCCCTGGAGGCTGGGAAGACTAGTGATCTAGAGGAGGGGGCAAGAAGGAGTGTCTGAATATGCCTCACTGGGGACAAGGAAAGAATCCACACCCCTGTGCTTTCTGGACCATTTCTACCTTTGGCAATGTCATTTCCTACTGATGAATAATGCCTCTGAGATGCATCCTCAGTCAGAAGTTTCCACTTCCACAGTCACCTACAGGACAGAGTTGAGAGGTGCTAGGCAGACCCTACACTGAAGAACAGATGCCGAATACCTTCTTGTGAATTTGCATTTCCTTGTTCCCTTCCTGCACCACGAACTTCCGCCGTGGCCCTGGAGGAATACGGCGTTAATGTTCTTGTACACTCACAGGAGTGAGTTCTCCGTTTGAGAAGAGAGTCAGGGCACTGAAGGAAGAGCTGAGACAGAAAGAAGGTAAGGAGGCAACAGACCTCAAAATTGCCTTGCTGTCGTAACCACGGACACCTCTGCTGCTGCTTATCTCCCACGGCATGTGGTAGAAATAAATTAGCCTGAGTAAATCTTGAGAAAGCATGAGGCTAGAAAAAAAAATTCCAATACTTATTTCACCCTTACTTTCCCTTTTATGTTGTAAATTTGAAATATTCTTAAAAGAATGAATATAATAGGACCGAGAAATGTGGGGGGGGAGAAAAAAAAGCTTTTTGTTGAACTAGTAACATCAGGGGCCTGCGGAGAACTGACTCTGGGACAGATTCTGGGAGATTTAAGAGATTTTCACAAGGCGTTTTGCCCTGAGAAGGAAGGCTATGCCCAGGAAGCCTGCCGCCTCCCCCCGCCCTTCTCACCCTATGCCTCAAGTTACTGTTAATATTACTAGATCAAGTTACTAGGGATTTCTCAGCCTCAGCACTGTAGACATTCGGGGCCAGGTAACAGTCTGTGTAGACAGCTGTGCCGTGCATCGTAGGATGTTGAACAACACCCTTGGCCTCTGCCCACTGGATGCAGTAGCAACTCCCCACTCTCCCGACAACCAGAAATGTCTCCCGACATTGCCAAGCGTTCCCAGGGAAGGTTGAGGAAGGGGGAAAGACAAAACTATCTCTGATTGAGAACCATGGATCCAGAGTAAGCATACCAAACTGGGTTCTCTATTTCACCACGCTCCATGAGAAAGTGGTACCTCAAGAACTGGTACAGGCCGTCTCCTCTTAAAAATTCCTCCTGCACATTAGCATTTTAAAATCTCTCAGAAGTCCAGCCTAACTTTGTTTAAACCAAAGCCAAATATATTTAAGCACAGTATCCCTATTTTCCACTAACATCTATCAGTATTTTGTGACGCTTTGTCCTTGAAATACACTTTGGATGGGCTTTGACTGACAGAGCCTCATGCAGTGAAGAATTTATATTATTTTGATGCTTCGTGTGATCAAAAATCTGGGAACATGAACATAACCATTTTTTGTGAACGTGTTTCAAGGTCATGAGAGAGAGGTCTTTTTATGAGGAAGAGACACATTTTGTTTTTCCCAGAACCTTGAAAATTTGGGGGAGAGTCAGAGCAACAGAGGAGAGACAGAGATGGAGCTGACAGCAAAGGTCCTGCTCAGAACTGCAAAGGAAACTGCCTGCTGACTGCCTGCCATCCCCTTCCCCTCCAGAATATCAGACAAAACCAAATTAACATGAGAGGAAGATAAGCAACAGTACCTGCTCTCTGCCAGGACCTCTAAATAACTATCCAGTGAAAGTTACATATGCCTATGATATTGTAATATATTATAATGAAAGAACAAAAATTCATGCAATTAAACTCAAGTGAACAAATGACAAGTGAGCAAGTGGCTCAAGTAAACAACAAATTGAAAAGTTGCACGAATTCCAGAAAGGATTCATAGAGACTACAGCTAGGAACTGGGAACACTTCAGGGGCCTGATAGCTCTCTCGAGTCCTGTCCTACTCGCTTTGGCTTGTCTTCCTTTCTCACACTCACTCTCACTCTCTTCATAGCTTTTCTTCTCTTCTGTTCCAACCTCCTCTCCATGGACAGGCTTCTGCTTTCTCACTGTCCTGGTCCTCAAAACTTCACTTGGCACGTGACTTTATATTGTCCTGAGGCTGACTTTGGCTCTGGTTCTATATGACCTTTTCACAAATGACTTGAGTGTCCATGGCCATCCAATGGACTAGTTAGCCCTGGATCAGGTGTTTGCTTCTGGTCTGGTAACCTGCAGCCAAAGGAAGAGGGCGTAGGCACAAATTATTTATAGGGTCGCCCAGACCTGCCCGTTCAGCAGACCGTAAGGGCCAAGGCAGTTCTTAAAGAAAGAGGTTATGGATGAGGCAAAAACCCCAAACACAGCTTTTACAACACACTGCTGTATTTAGTTTACAACAACGTGCTGACAGAAACCATAATAATAATAATAACAACTAGCATTTGTTGAGCAGTTAAGTGCTAACTGTATGTATGTCAGGTGATTTTCTAAATGTTTTTCAGTGGTTCACTCATGTTTTCTCATAACAAACCTATGACATAGATAAAATTATTTTTCCCATTTTACAGTTGAGGAAACACAGAACCCGAGAAGTTAAGTTCCCCACATCAGGCAGCTGATAAATAATGGAACCTAGATTCAAACCTAGGCATCTGGTTCAGTCAATGCTCTCCGTTACCCTGCTGAACTCCCTCTCTGGGGAAAAAAAAAAATCAGAAAGAGGGGCGCCTGGGTGGTTAAGTGTCCGACTCTTGGTTTCAGCTCAGGTCCTGATCTCAGGGTCATGAGATCAAGCCCCAGATCCTGCTCCCTGCTCAGCTCGGAGTCTGCTTGAGATTCTCTCTCTTCCTCTGCCCCTCCCACTGCTTGCACTCTCTCTCTCTCTTTCTCTCTCTAAAATAAATAAATAAATCTTTTTTAAAAATCAGAAAAAAAAATAGAACTTTAGGTAATGGGATGCCTAGATTTCAGCAAACTGTCTGGGGTGGACAGGTATTTCAGAAAAAGCATCAGCCAGTATTAAAGGAAACCTGCCTGTGGTTATAGATCAATCATGTAGTTTGTGTCAGAATTTCCATGCCCAAGATAGATGTGTTCTCTATGAGCTCACTAGTAATTTCCAGCGTTTAGAGTGTGCCTATTGCTTGCACCCCAAAAGTCCACAGCCCAGGGACTGTTCTCCACAATCCTGGCCGAGTCCCGGCTGCTCACTGAGCGGTCTTGCAGCAACACTACCTCCAGGTCTCTGAGAGAGGGAAACCTGGCTCCCCCCTCACCTTCCAGCCTGCCCGTCTGCCTGTGTCATGATATGTGTCTTGCTTCTTCATTGGTTCTTCAGAATAATAGTGTGATCCCTTTAAATGTAAGGAAGCATTCTGAACCAGGGTGTGGGAATCCACACCTAAGAAAATCTGTGACCTTATGCAGATCACTTCTACTCCCCCGAACTTCTATTATTAATAGGGTAGCCATTAGAGCCACTTCCTGAAGACTTCTGCCACTCAGATGTTATTTCAGAATCAGGAAACTCTAGCCTTTAACATTTTCCTGACATTAATTTCAGTGAAGAAAAAGCTCATTGCTCTTTTCTTTTTCTATGCTCTACATTTTTGCTCAGAATAATGTTAATAGTTCCAGGCCTTTGCCCAATTCCAGTCTATGTTTTAGAAATATTTGCCCAACAGGAACCGGAAAAGTGAGGGGTAGAAGTGAATGCGGGTAAACCTCGGATGTGAGGCTGTGCTTTTGATTTCCTGGAGGTTTTAGATGCTGGGTGGTGTAGACCTCTTGTTTGGCATCTCGCGGCGGGATCTTGTTGACCCGGCTGAAAGCAAAATCAGAGGAAGCTTGCAAAACAGATTTGCAAAGTTGAACTGGATCATTTTGAAAAACAGTATTCCAAAGAACTTGGAGATGCCTGGAATACAGTAAGGGATATACTAATATCTCCATCATGCTGGCAATATGCTATCTTTCTTAACAGATTCAATTATTCCTTTGAACTGGAAAAAGATTTACATTTAAAGGGCTATCACACACTCTTTCAAGGATCTTTACCCTACTATCCTGAATCAATGAAGTGTTACCTTAGCAGAACTCCAGATAGAATGCCTTCAGAAAGACACCAAATTGGAACTCTAAAAAAATACTATCTCCTGAATGCTGCCTCTCTTCTCCCAGTATTGGCTCTGGAATTAAGGGATGGGGAGAAGGTTCTGGATCTGTGTTCTGCTCCTGGAGGCAAATCGATAGTTCTGCTGCAGTGTGCTTATCCAGGTAGTGTGCTTTTCTTTCAGTAATTGACAGCTTTTTATTTTTTTAAAAGATTTTATTTATTTATTTGACAAAGAGAGACACAGCGAGAGAGGGAACACAAGCAGGGGGAGTGGGAGAGGGAGAAGCAGGCTTCCCGCAGAGCAGGGAGCCCGACGCGGGGCTCGATCCCAGGACCCTGGGATCATGACCTGAGCCAAAGGCAGATGCTTAATGACTGAGCCACCCAGGCGCCCCAGTAATTGACAGCTTTTAAATACCCATATATTACAAAAAACTTTTAAAGTGTATGAGAAGAAGTGTAAGATTGAGCTTGCAGACTTTGAAAATCTGAAAAAAACCAGGACAGTATGTCGAATGGAAGTTTTAGCTAAGAAATCAGTGTATTTTTTTTTCCAGCTACATACTAGCAGATAATTTTGAACAAAGCTACCATATTTGGAAAAAAAAATCTGTCAGGTAATATGAATCCTGATAAGCCAATAACAAAGATTTTTTATTTTATTGTTGACTTTTATACTTGAGAGTCTTGTATTGATATCTCATTATACTTCTGGGCAACAAAATATACACATTTAAAGTCACTTTTTGTATCATTAGACCATAAGGTTATAAGGCAGTTCTGTCCAATAGATATATAATGTGAAGTGCATACAAAATTTTAAATTTTTAAGTACTCATTAAAAAAAAGTAGAAACAGTTGAGATTAATTTTAGTAATACATTGTAACTCAGTACATCCAAAATATTATTTCAACATGTAATCAAAATAAAAGTTATTAAAGAGATTAAAAAAAAGAAATATTTGCCCAACCAAACCTTAGCCAGTCCTTTTTATGTTTATATTTAGTCTGATTTTTTTTTTTAATATAGTGGTTTCGCTACACACTAAGATTTGGATCGATCAGCCATCTTATTTAACCAATGGTCAAATATATGAGCAAAGATGTGGAAATGCAAATGGACATGGCAAGTTCAGAGAATGGTGTGAAGGTTCACATTAGGTGTGGGGGAAGAGTGGGAGATGAGCCAAAAATAATTGACCAAGGACACTTTTCGAAAACCTGGGTGTGTAGTATGTGGCAAAGGGCAAGATAGTGGAGCCAGGAATATCAGAGTTTGAGTCCTGGCTCTACCACTTACTAACTGTATGACCTCGCTTGCACATAAGAATCTCTTTGAGCTTCAATTTCTTCCTCTGTAAAATGGGGAAAATAAGAGGATCTATTTCGCTAGGTTATAGTAAGAATTACATGATCTAAATCATATTAAATTCTTAATAAATACTCAATAAATATTCACTAGTAAGAACTCATAATAAAACTCTAAATGTGTTAGACAATCTTTTATCCTAGAGAGACTTGAAATGAACATTTTGACAGTAAATTTTCCAATGGACCAAATCAAAACTGGGTATCAATAAATCATAATTCCTTGAATCACTGAACCCACACCTTAGTAACTCTGTCAGGTAAGGACGTAAAGAAAAATTTAGGACATATGGCTCCCTCAGCTTGAAATTCTTGGTACTGTCAAAGGGTGTCACTCCAAAAGTGGGGAAGGGAGGTTTGCCAGGAAACAATGCCAGAAAAATGCATTTACTTACAACTTACTCAACGATGACAATGGTGTATAACTAGCAGTTTACTCAAAAGATATCAGAGGTACCAGTCCCAGACCTGTATTAAGACTGGCTTCAGGGCGCCTGGGTGGCTCAGTTGGTTAAGCGACTGCCTTCGGCTCAGGTCATGATCCTGGAGTCCCTGGATCGAGTCCTGGTCTGCCTCTGACCCTCCCCCCTCTCATGTGCTCTCTCTCTCTCATTCTCTCTGTCTCAAATAAATAAATAAAATCTTTAAAAAAAAAAAAAAAGACTGGCTTCATGTTTGTGGTCATGTTGTATGTATAAACTTCCTAACAAGCATATAGCAAATGTTCAGTCAATACTAGTGGATTATTTAATAGAAGAGCATACAGCTTTTGTGCCTGTGCTTTAATTACTTTAAATGAAAGAGAATTATAAACACAGTTTTTGTCTTCAGGGATGATTTTAAACACAGTGGCTTCCTTTGCAGGTCAAGATGAGTTTGGAAAAAGGTATTAAAATAATGCGGTCAAAGTTTACTAAACTAGAACATTTCTTGATATTTCATGGGTAACATCAATAAAATTCAATAATGTGAAAAGTTTTCTTACAGTTCACCTTCTAATCATTATATGCCATAACATGCTTATCTGCAATTTACCATTTTCAAAATAACGTCCAGTGTAGCTGAGAGGTGAACTCATGACATTTTTCTGAAACTATACAGCAGAAAGAGCAATTCTCTTCTGAACAGAAATTAATTAATTAATATTGGAACTATCAAGTTATAGAATTACTGTTCTATATAAAAGTCAAGGGGTGCCTGGGTGACTCAGTCTGTTAAGCATCGGACTCTTGGTTTCAGCTCAGGTGATGATCTCAGGGTCCTGAGATGAGCCCTGGGTTGGGCTCCACACTCAGCACAGAATCTGCTTGAGACTTTCTCTCCCTCTCCCTATCCCTTTCCTCTCTCATTCTTTCAAATAAATGAATAGATAAAAAAAATTTTTTTAATGTCAAAAGGAGAGTCACTAAAATCCCTCTTAGAGGTCTTCAACGTGAGGTAAAATTGCCTTCTTGGCTGGGTCCTGTGGGAAGGAAGAAGTTTTCACTGACACTCTCAGAGTCCCTGGCTGTGTCTGAAACACAAACTGACAAAGACAGATAAACAGGAGAAAAACATACTAATTTATTTAATGTAAGTTTTATGTGACATGGGATCCTTCATTAGGAAATGAAGACCCAAAGATACGCTTAGACCTGTATACTTTTATGGGTAATTGCAGTAAACGGAGGGAAACTTAGCAAGGCCTGTTTGTTAGGATTCTTTCAGTTCCCTTCATCTTTAGAGATAAGGATACTCCTTTCTTCCAGGTATAAGGAGGGCACCTCTTACATGAGGGTTTTATAACATATTGCAGGGAAGAAGGGATGGGAAGGTCAGAGTGACCTCCCTGCTTCTGCCTTTTTCTCAAATTCCTTCAGCTTAAAATATTCAGCATGCCAAGGTGCCATATTTTGAAGATAGTGTGTCTTGTATCCCATCTATCCCATTCCCACTTTGGTTATGGATACCATCTTGTCCTTCCAAACTCCCCCATCTGATTGTCCCCCACCACACATGACCAGCTCTGTGTTGAGCTCAGTGTGTTATTTTGAAATCAAGCTCAAAGCTTTCCCTCAAGTAGCAGATCCCTCCCTTCCCATCCCAGAGCTATGCAGGATTCTTCTCTTCTCTCACCCTCGCTTGTCCACCCTGTGACACACACCTTCACCCTCTGACCTCTCTCGTAGGGTGAGCAATTGCTGTCCCAGTTTGCCAACAACTAGTCTCCTGGGATGTGGTATTTTCCGTTCTAAAACCAGGACAGCTGGTACCACGGGTGAAGAGTGATAAGAGGTAGTAAGAAGTCCCTGGCAGTCCTTCATGTTTCTTCTTCTTCTTTTTTTTTTTTTCTTGCTTTCAAGTCTCACAAACCTGTGCTCATGATCTGAGCCAAGTTTTAATTATTTTTGTTCCCTGGAGTATTTGAAAAAGGAAGAGAGGGTGCTTTTATTCAGTTGTTTCTTCTCATAATTTATCATTTTAAAGCATGATCCTCTGAATCCATTTTATAAACCATGAAAATGTTTGTTTTTATTTGCTAATATGTGGCAGAATCTGCCATTGAAAATTGTCTTTCAGTAAAATGTTAACAACCCTTAATAAAGAGAAGAATACTTGTAATGATTTTCTTTCAGAAAGGCATATAAATAAGTATGTCCGACATTCTGAATAAGGATGTTCTCATGTAGCTAACTGTGAATAAGGGAGAATGGGAAAGTAGCAAAATATCAATGTATGTGGAGCTTTGGAAATCTAGATGAGTTCCTAAATGGAGATCTTAAATCCAAATCTGTCAACTCAGTAAAGATGGGTATAAAAATCAGTCAAAACAGCAGTCTAGCATCTAAATCAATTAATTAAATGCTTTATAACACAGCTAGTTCTTTTGTATCTTGTAGTTTTATCCCTAAGAGACCAAGATCATCAGAGTGGATCTGCAAATAATCATTCATTTATACGTATGTCTAACCATTTTCAAATTGAGCACCTGCTCTGTGCCAGTTGCTCTTCTAGGCATGATCCAGGCAAGTCTCAGTGTGCGGCCTCATGGAGAATATAATACACTGAGGGTATAGAATCAAAAAAAAAAAATCGAATAGGTATATCATTAAAACTCATGCTATGGGCTTTGGAGGAAAAATAAATGGTTACAACAGAAGGGAGAAAGAACAAGGTAACCTTTTTGAAATCTGAAAGTTGCCATCATCCAGGCAAGGGTGAAGGAGAATTCTGGGGAGAGAGAACAATTTGTGTGAGGGAGGAGCTCTCTTAGTAGTTCAAGGAACCTGGAGCCTTGCCAGCAAAGGGGAGATACTGCTGAAGGATAGTCACTTATTGCCTAGAACCTCGTAAGCTAGGGCAAAGGCTTTGCATTTTATGTGAAATGTAATGAGATGCCATCTAAGGGTTTTACACTTAGATGTGTGGTCCAGTGGATATTGTAACAAGATTACTCCATTACCGTGGTGAAAACAGATATGGAAAGGCAAGAGAAGTAGCAGGGAGCCCAAAGAGGCTGCATCTCCGCAATATGGTGGAACCAGGAGTGGTCCTCTGCAGGCAGGAGGTGGAGACTGAAAGCAGAGATGGGGTGTTTGCTTGCTCGCTCTTTTGCCTTCAGGGAGCCGCATTCATTCATTCCATTCACTGCCAGGGAAGATGATAAACAGCTCCGCCTCATGGAATTTTATTGGTTTGGGACACAGAACTGGATAGAGAAAGATTAATTAATATTACTGCTGCAAGAAATTATCAGCTCATGAAAAGTTGCACTGTGTTAAAAACTAACATGCTTACTTTGTTTATGGGAAACATCTGTTCATAGTGTTTGCTGAGGCATCATTTCTTTCCACTTTCCTCTCTTCTCTCTGGCATTATATTCTGGTTTCTGAAAGTCTGTTTATTTTTAACTATAATTATTACTTCTGATCACATAGCTAGTTATGTAAGCAGTGGTACCTAATGACTCCCTAAGCCTCAAATTATATTAAAAGGCAATAAGCAATATCTAAGAGGTGCCAACAACCCTAAGGTTCCTTAGAATTTTCAATTTAATTATTTGGGAAGTGGGGAGGAATGCCTCTAACTGTGAAAATTCAGAGTCCTCTTCATGTAACATTTTTAAGGGAAAAATAAGGCTTGTATTTTTATTAAAAACATGTAGGGACAAATGATATGCTCCAACAAGTTTCTCATTACCATAGCAACTTCTTATCTTTTAAGTTCAACAAATCATTTTAACTACTTGGTAAATGTTTAGATAAGAGTCCAGACTCAGAGGCTTCATTTAAAAAATAAAAAGTGAAGCCTCACAAAACATTGACACAAGGAATTAAATTCTACAAAACTGGCTAACTTTGGTCTCACAGCAGGAAATTTTATAGTAGTTTCAGTAGTACTTAGTGGTTCTTTATTAGCCATGTGGAAATGCTAAAACTTTTACAACCTAGAATTCTGTAGTTTTAGTATGTGGCAAATATCCCTGGCCTAAGTCCCACTGAGCTTCTCAAATATTTCAGCTATGACAAGCTTAAATCTTTTTTCAGAAAATATGACTTGTTCATATCTCATTTTGGAAAACTGTTTAATTTGTTTATAGTACAAATCAGAAGCAAGTCATCTCGTATTTTATAACTTATTTTTTCATGTGTCTCCTATGACTCTGGAGAGCCTAGACATTTCTACAATGATTTTAAGCCCGATGTAGGTGACAATGAAACTAGCACAATAAGAATTTCAAATAAATTCAGTGCCTCAAAATGTGAAATCATTTCAGTATTCAGAAGTGAAAAAAAATGGGGAGAGAGAGAGGCTAATCTGGGTAATTTCTTCCTATTGGGGAAGAAAATATTTAAAGATGATGGTGTAAATAGCATGAATGCCGACTTAGTCATATTCTGTGCTTTTCTTTAACGTGGCATACTTTATTGCTATCATAAACTGAATTTTCTACCTAGAATTGCTTTGCATTTATCAGTTTGTATTGTTTTAATTAAGTATATTGACATTTATTTAGTCATTTATAAGTGACCGTTGCAAGTGTTTTTTTTTCCTACTTATTTTTGCAAATGGTAATTCTGGACTTACAAATCTCTAGAAACTGTTCCTGGCCACAACACGTATTCAACAAATATTCATTCCCATTCCAGCACTGGAGGAAAAAAAAAAAATATGACCTTTGAAAAACGTAGTCCAGGGAATAAGTATATGAATAGAAGGAAGGATAGAAAAATTACCTGTTAAAAAAAATGTGTACCATTTAGGATTCGTTAAGCAACAAAATTTTTGTTTCTATTAAATACAGACAGGTAAAGTTACCTAAGAAGAAACCAAATCCTTCCTGTTAATCTCTTAAACATGTGTCAAATCCTTAGGTATACAAAAGGTTGCAAAGTTCTTAGTTTGTGATATTCTTATTTAACTGGCTAAATAAGAAATACAACTTTGCTTTTTTAGAATGTTACACTGGGCAAATATTTTATTGGATGCTTCATAGAATTTAGGAAAGAGGATGTTCCAAAATATGCCTGAACACCTAATGGTGTGAGAACCATATGCAACTGAAAGAACCCATTCCAAAAAACTCTGAGAAATCTTAGAGATTCCACACAGTATCCTTCATAATTGCTCTATGGGCTATATTTATATCCATATCCTTTCTACAAAGGAAAAATCTTAATATTAATTAATTTTCTATTAGCTTTTAACCACCTCATTCCATAAATTTATGAAAAAAAATTCACTTAATTTTAATAAGAGAAAGTAAACAAAGGGCCCCATATTTTTCAGATCTGTGGTGGCATGAAAAATCTTCATTTTATTTTCAAATAAGCCTCAATTTAAAAAAAAGAAATCCATGGGTAGATAATATAGTTACAGATATAGAGTATTCTTCAGTGTATGTCTACATATGTATCTATGAAGAAAAATAATTCTAACTTTATGGAAATTAGACATTAAAATAAACTGCTAATTTCCCCAACGCATTTCTCTACTCTGCAGATGCTAATATGCTTTTGATTTTACATTCATTAATTTCTTCATTCTATCAACCCGTATTTATTAAACATTCTGTGCCCAACACTTCGCTATGTGTTGGAAACATAAAGATCAATAAGGCTTGGTCGTTGCATTCCAAGACTCACAAAACATCCTAAGGCCAGCTCCCAATCCTGAATCATGTATATGGGAGTGTAGGAGGATCACGTGTATGAATTTAGGAGGATCATTATGATTATATAATTAATCAGTTATGCAAGTGATATTTTAAAACCCTAGCCTCATAAATGCTTACTCATAACTGAGAATAATTAACTAGTTGTAAAGCCATAAACAAGTCCGTTAACCTCCCAAAGAACTGATGTATTTGAATTATAAAATACAGTGCTGAAACTAAGTTTTCTTCTGTATTTATAAAATTGAGATGAGAGTGATCATTAATCAAATGCCTCATTGATGTGGATGAGGAGCAGAGGGCTGAAAGCTTGTGTCCATTAACCAAAGGAAAGAGAATATAAAGTTTAGTGGAGTAAGACCAAATGGGCAGTGTGAACTACCCACTCCTCCTAAGCCTCCCACAGGCACATAAAGTGCCAGAAAATTCACTCTCACTTATCTGGGCGCAAGGAAATCTGTGGCATAGTCTCTTATTTATTGATATCTAAAATATATTAATTAAGAATCTTATCTTTTGGAATTACAAATTCATGAGATTTTAAACTGCAAAGCTGCCCATTTACAAACCTTTGGTTGTACTGAATGGAATGTATAGAATACGATAGATTGAAAAAAATATGTAATAGATTGGAACAGATATTTAATAGGGTAGAGGAAAATGGCCCAGGATAAGAATATTCACAATCCAGAACATTAAAACTGTTCGTTCATCCAGGTTAATTTGAAGTCTGTACAATTTGTTAAGTGTAAATGTTAATAAAATTAATATGGAACATCAAGAAAATCATTTGGTAGTTGTTAATATTAGACACAGCCTCGTGACAGGAAATACCAAGAGCAGGGACTACATTTTACTCATTTTTATCTAGATGAAGCCTGTATCATTTAACTTGTTTTGGGTTTTCTTCCCACAAATCTTAGAAAATTTGGTGTAGATTTGATGCACATTTATAGTAACTGGTAACTACTTGGGCTCTCCTCCTGGTCTTATATTTGATTTTGTTATTCTCTGTTGATCTACTTAGACAAATGACAATTTTGATAAGCTATCTCAAGTCATCTTTACAAAGAGGTGATATATAATAAGAAAAAAATTTTCCTTGGTATCACAGATTTGAACAGAGTTCCTTATGTAAAGTAGCAGCTGAACACACATTTGCTGCACTGAGCAGAAATTCATTGAGTCTTTCATAAATGAAGTAAATAAAGAGAAAAAGACCTCAGTTTGTTCAAGGCAACTCAAGTTCATCTGAGAAGAGCAACTATGATATGTTTTATAACCTTAAAATTTACAAAGGAAAGTTTTTTTAAAATTTGGAATATATCAGTTATTTCCAGAAGACTGATATATGATTTGGCTTTAGTGTATTTTAGCCAGTCTTGGCTTTCTAAATCATTTTGAAAATAAACAGAGCGTTTGAGCCATGTTTGTTGTTAACTAAGTAATAAATCACAAGGCTTCAGCTAATTTTTTGAGGTCATTAATATAATGCAGTTAATCATTTTAGTTAAGACATATGGGCATTTTGCAAAAAACCTGTGCCAACGATCCTTGAAATAGGGTTAAATAGATCTAATTTATGTTAAACTTTAATTAACCATATGCACTACTATGTAATAATGTTCATACATATGTTGCTTACATTAATTGCTTTTATAAGTTAATTACTGCAACACACTTTGTCTTCTGTTCATTTGAAACTTAACAAATGTTCACACCAGCTGTGGAAGTGATTGAAGGCAATAAACGAAAAAAACATTGGTTTACTTGTTTAAATTAAATTTGCTGTCTCAAGCTGTCCTGTGTCTTAATACATTAGAAAAGACACTTGGGGAGTGATGATCGTGTAATTCCAATTTTAATCACTCTTTAGTCATCCTTAGTTAAGTAATAGAGTCGTGAACCTTTATGTTTGTTTCCATTTTCTGCTCTGTGTCGTTAATTGGATCATTATTGACTGTGCTTTACTTTTATTGTGACAGAATGTGTACTTTTGTACGATCAGACATATACCTGGTCCTTATACAGAAATAGACTATGTCATGCCTGATGTCCTTTATGGCCACTTTTAGTTGGATACTAATGTTTGTGTTTAGAGAGATGATTCTTACAAATAGCACTTTTTAAATAATATAATACATCTTTTATTATTTTTTAAGATTTTATTTATTTATTTGACAGAGAGAGACACAGCGAGAGAGGGAACACAAGCAGGGGGAGTGGGAGAGGGAGAAGCAGGCTTCCCGCAGAGCAGGGAGCCCTATGCGGGGCTTGATCCCAGGACCCTGGGGTCATGACCTGAGCCGAAGGCAGACGCTTAATGACTGAGCCACCCAGGCGCCCCTAATGCATCTTTTATTAAGACAAAAGTTTACCTTTTTTAATTTTAGCAGTTTGTTTCCCTGAATCTCTACCACATTGGAGAATATAATGTGGTACTACTACACTATCTCATTTAAAAAAAAAAAAACATTATTTTTCTTAAATACTATTTAAATCACTTTTGTTAAGAGTCAAACTTCAGAATCTCTGGATAGAGATGGTGAATTGAAGCACGCTTTTGCCACAGATTCCTTTCTGAAATCCCAATAAAATGACTATAACAGTTTTTTTTAAAGGTCATACCTCATTAGGACACCGGAAATCAAATCAAATCGAGAACACAGACAACAACCCTGGAAATCATATGGACAAGCGGTAACTGACTTGGCAGAACCTAGAAAGTTAAATTCTAAGTTAGCAGCTGGGGAAGCCTGACTTAAACTACAGCCAAAAGGCTCAGGACTCTCAACACTAGGCACGCCTGGCAGTGGAAGTGAAATGGGGGCTAAAACAAAGGCTTCTTTCCTTGTAAGTTTGTCAAAGAGGCAGTTAGACCCCAGAGCTCCTTCCAGACTCCACATAACCTGGGAATTGACCCTCCCCAACTCTGGCAAAAATGGGAGGTGTATTCTTTAGAGAGACTGCAACAGAGAGCTTCCAGACTGTCCCAGGCACAGTTGAGGGGGAATACTATACTGAGAACAGGCAGGTAAAATGAAAGGTAACATATTATGGGTAGCTTTCTCCCAGCTGACACGCAAAACAATGACAAAGAGGATTACACCCCCCACGCTCGAGAAGAGCTGTTCTCTGAGGAATGTCTATAGCCAGGAACAAAAACCCCCGACTCCACAGAAATGAGGGGGACAGGAGGGGGATAGTTCCTGATGAAAAGACCCAGCTGGATCATCCAATGCTAAAGCCCACCCAGCTCAACAGAACTCTCAGTCAGTTTTTACTCTCCTCACTGAGATCAGCTGAGGATAGGGATTGTATGGTCTTAATAATAGAAACACTGAACATGGATCCTACCAAAAATATGTACCAACTCTCTTGGGAGAGTGAGAGCTTGGGCACAGAAAAAAGTGTGTGTGTGTGGTGAGGGTGGCAGGGAGATGAGGAGAAAGAAAGCCTTATCTTTATCTTCCTAAGAGGAAGTCAGTAGATAATGCCTGAATAACCAAGAGGCAGCAGATAGACATCTTATTTAGATTTGTTTTAATTCAGTTAGATCTGAAAGCAGTTGGCTTGGGAGGAAGTAACTGTGTGACTCTCTCAATTATATGCACATATCACTTTGATAAAAATAAAAACTAAATTTAAAACTATAATAGATGCTTACATAGTTCTCATTTAAAAACAAATTTTAAAGAGAGTAAAAGAAAGCTGCTGTTCTTTCTTTACCAATTTCCCTGTTTGGCTTTTGTAACTTATTTTCATGTATGCCTCATGATTGGCATCTTAAGACCTACATAGACTTAGGAATTACCGTGTTTGGATGCCCCATCCTACATCATATCAAAGAGTTTAAAACACGTCTATATCCTGCATTAAATATAAGTTACATGTGGTATAAAATTTAATAGGATTTTTAAATTTTGCTTTTTATATTATTATTGCTTTAAGGAATCCATTTCCTTTATGGTTTATTTGTTAGCATCACCAGCCTTTCTGTACTTTATTTTACACTAAAAGTGTTCTAAAAATGTCTGGAAGACGTTTCTTGAAAATTCTCATGAACGAATGTATAACGTTTCTGGTAACTAAGAATATAAGTCTGTCAATTCACTAAGGTTTATATGAAACACTAATTATATTGCTCTAAAACAGGTTTAAGCTTGAAAAAACAAAAGCAGTCATGATTTCTGAGTGTCATTTATTCTCAATAAAGCAGCAAGAAGGGAAAAAAATCTAAATTTTTAAAGGCCAACATGTTTTAGAGTATGTTAAATGAAAATCACCATTAGGTGCTCAGATTGCACAGAATTCTGAGCAGAAGGTATTATGTTAAGAATTTTAAAAATTTAAGTTAAAAGTCTTCATTAGATTAAGATTTTCCTTAAGAGGTATTATGAAAACTGTAAATGATTGTCAAATGGAGCTATGAAATTATTCTTTCCTGGCTGAATGTTTCACCTTTCCATACCAGGCTAGTTTCTATCACTTGTGGAAGGACGATGCCTGTGCTTCTAGTCAAATCCCATCCGTAATTCTTACAGGAAGAGCATCCCACCCAGTTTGTGTGTGGGATTTGCACCTTGCCTCTGACCACATTATATTAGCTCAGTCTCTGCTGTGAGTACCAACTCATGATCTTCTGTCATCTGTCACAGGTAATTAATTCTACCTGATTATTTCAAATCAGCTTTAGTGAGTTGACCAGTACTTGTCTTCCACTCCATAAGCCTGGCTAGAGAGCTTTTAAAAATAAATAACAATCATGCTTCAAAAATACAACATATAAATTAAGTATATTCTCTTCAAATTACAAACTGCTACATTCTCTATTTAAACTGATTGAAGTCACAAATCTCCTCCCATAATAACAGTAACCGTAGAGAATTTTACAGTTTCCCTCTTCATTCATCATTACTATAAGCTACTCCTTGTTCTAATCTTTAAACAAGGTCCCTATCTCATAGAATTTTTTCTTGAAAGAGGCAATACAAACAATAAAGTATGCAAATAAATATAAGTAAACAAGTAAATAAATGTATAACATCTCTCATTAAAAAGATGATTCCAGATAGTCATAAGTGCAATAAGGAATAAAACTGGATGTTTTAGGAATAGAGAATGCTTTTTTATTTTTCTTTCTTTATTGAGGTATAGTTGACATCTCATGTATTATTCATATATTATATTACATTGTATTGTATATTATCATATACTTCATATGTTATATTAGTAGTTACCATACACTGTTATTACTATAGTATTGACTGTATTCTCTATGTGATATTTTCTGTTCTGTGACTTATTTATTTTATTTTATTTTTTAATTTTTAAAATTTTTTTGAGAGACAGAGAGAGAGAGAGCACGTGAGTGTGCTCATGGGGTGGGGAGAGGGGCAGAGGCAGAGAGAGAGAGAGAGAATCCTAAGCAGGCTCCACACACAGCATGGAGCCCGACCTGGCGCTTGATCTCACAACCCTGAGATCATGACCTGAGCCAAAATTAAGAGTCAGACGCTTACCTGACTGAGCCACACAGCCGCCCCATGACTTATTTATTTTATAATTGGAAGTTTGTACCTCTTAATCCCCTTCATCTATTTTGCCCATCCGATCCCCAACCCTCTCCTCTCTGGCAACCACCAGTTTGCTCTCCATATTTATGATTCTGTTTCTGTGCTTTTTTTGTTTGTTCACATGTTCATTTGTTGTTGTTTTTTTAGATTCCACATATAATTGAAATCATACAGTATTTGTCTTTCTCTGTCTAATTTATTTCACTTAGCATTATATCCTCTAGGTCTATACATGTTGCTGCAAATGGCAAGACTGTATTCTTATTTATGACTGAGTAATATTCCATTGTGTATATATACCAAGTCTTCTTTATTCATTCTTCTATCATCAGAGACCTGAGTTGCTTCCATATCATGGCTATTGTAAATAATGCTGCAATAAGCATAAGGGTGCGTATATCTTTTCAAATTAGTGTTTTCATTTTCTTTGGGTAAATACCCAGTGGTGGAATTAGTGGATTGTATGGTATTTCTATTTTTAATTTTTTAAGGAAACTCCACACTGTTTTCCAGAGTGGCTGCACCAATTTACATTCCTACCAAGAGTGCACAGGGTTCCCTTTTCTCCACATCCTTGCCAACACTTGTTATTTCTTGTCTTTTTGACTCTAGCCATTCTGACAGCTGTAAGATGATATCTCATTGTGCTTTTGATTTGCATTTCCCTGATGATTAATTATGTTAAGCATATTTTTAATATGTCTCTCGGCCCTCTGTATGTCTTCTTTGGAAAAATATCTCTTCAAGTAAGAGGTGGCATTTGAAATGAAGACAGAACACCTTCTGAGCGAAGATCTGGGGATAGAGTGTTCCACGGAGAGCCAGTAGAAAGGCCCTAAATAAATTATAGCCACCCATATATGGCAGTGGCGGTGGCAGTGGCGGAGGCAGTGGTGGTGGTGGTGGTGATGACAACAAGATAGTGATGATGGCAATGATCATGATGAGGATGAGGCTAAGGATGATGGCAATAGTGATGACAATGGTGGTGGTGGTAATTCATTTCTTTTACAAATGAAGCTCCAAAACTAAATAGACTGCCCATGGTCACATCATAGTAAATGATACAGCCCCCAAACCAAAATATTTACTAATGGTGGGATTTAAAAGGTGACCTAACCTTTGGTCTTTTGGCTGTTATAGCAGAGGTGCTCTTAGAGAATAGGCTTGTCTTTACAGGAATCCCCTAACTTCAAGACTCCTTAAGCACTTCCCACACTACAGGCATTTATCCTATGTGGAAGGACCCTGGACTCCAACTTGATAACAAGCTGATCTCCTTTTGTCTGGGTTCTTGTGACCTGCATAGCTCAGCTTTGTTATTTTACTCTACCCATCAACAATGTCACCAGCTTTGAAAACTTGATTTCAAGCATCTCACTTCCTACCCTTGCAACACTTAACTTTACTGTCACCAGTGCCACTAAATCTTCAGCCGATAGGAACGTCCCATCTAGTGACCCTAACACTTTGCACTACCCATCACCACCCATATGTGCCTGCTTCCTTCTTTTCACTAGTGTAGATCCCCTGTATCTTCACTATGACACTCTCTTGCAATCCCCTCTCTCAACAAAACTCCAACCTTGACTAAACCCAAGTACTGGCCTCCTCCTGTCCTCATCTGAGAAAATCACACACCATGCTGACTGATCTCCCTCAAATTCTTGACCATTTGTCTCAAATGGGTCCTCACACCCTTGCTAAGTATACTTCTCAACACTCAGGGACAGATGCACCAAACCTTCTCTCCTTTGCATTATTGGGTTTTTTTCCTTTCTAGTCCATCATTCTTAGCAGCTGTTAAACATGATTTAATATCTCATTTAAAACAAGAAAAAGAAAAAAAAAGCAAACAACTCAGATCTCAGATTCCCATCCAGCTTTTGCCTACTCTGTTCCTCTTCACGGCCATTTCCTTAGCTTCCTGGTCACTCTAATTCATTCCCATTGGGCTTCCATCTTTGCTTTTACCAAATTCAAAATCATCACGATGCCAAATTCAATGGCATCATCTCTGTCCTCTCACTCTACCTTACAGCAGCATTTCATGAATATGACCAGCCTCCTTCTACAAACTTTTCTCTCTTGCATTCTGAGACTCTATGCTCCTCTGGTTTTCTCCTTTCTCCCAGAAGAACCCTTCTCCACCTCTTTAATGGCTTCTCTTCTCTAACCTACCTCAACACTTGAGATTGTCCCAGGACTCAGTAGTGGGCCTTCTTTATTCTGAAAATTTCCTCTGATGCTGTGTCTTCAAATCTCATCTTTATGCTGATAATGCCCCTCTTTTCTTTGCTGTCTTAATCTCTCTTCTGAACTCCAGGTTCATACAACTAGAAGTCTCCTGGACATTTCCATTTATTTGTCTGAGAGTCATCTTAAACTTAGCACAGCCAAAAAAAGAACTCTTAATGTCACACACACAAAATATTATTCCTCTTCTAGTGATCACCTCTCAATAACTGGCACCTTCTACTTGGTTGTGTATACTGACTACAAAAATTATTGATTCTTCCCTTTTCTTTGCTGTACAGCGAGTCTTATCAGTTCTATGTCTAAAATCTGTCCATGTCTCTAACTCTTTTCTTGTCCCCTCTCCTGCTGCCATTACAAGCTCCCATCTTTTTTGCCTGGGTTATCGTAATAGCATACCAACTACTCCCCTCCTTCCACTGTTGTCCCCTATAATCCAAACAGCAGCCAAGATAACCTGTAAAAGTACAAATCAGATTATGACTCTGATTTACATGAAATCCTCTTGACTTTCTTTTACCCTTAAAATAAAATACCAACTCCTTATCATGGCCTGCAAGAAAATGCATGATCTGGTCCCTGACTATTTCTTCATATGCGTCTACACTTTCCCCCTCCCTCACTCATTTCCAGATCTTTTCATTCCTCAAACACATTAAGCTTGTTTCTGCCTCAGGGTCTTTGTACTTGAGGATCATGCCACATGGAAGACCTTTCACACCTTGCCCTTTTTTTCCCACTTATGTAACATTCTTTTTTTAATATTAAGATATAAATGACATATAATATTGCATTAATTTCAGGTATACAACATAATGACTTGATATTTGTATATGCTGCAAAATTATCACTAAAATAAGTCTAGTTAACATCTGTCACCATACATAATCACAATTTTTTTCTTGTGATGAGTACTTTTAAGTTCTACTCTCTTAGCAACTTTCAAAGCTACAGTATTGTATTATTAACTATAGCTACCGTGCTGTCCATTACATCTCTCAGACTTACTTAATTTAAACTGGAAATTTGTACCTTTTGACCCCTTCACGCATCTCACCCACCTCCAAAGCCTTGCTTTTCTTAGAACAGTCTTCTACACTCAGGTCTCAACTCAGATGTCCCCTCCATACAAAAGATTTCCCTGACCACCCTTTCCTAAAATACCCTCTCCAGTCACTCACTATCCTACTGCCCTTTTTTATTTTTTTCATTATACATGTCACTCTCAGAAATGCTTACTCCTAGTTACAAGATGAATAAAGTCAGGAGATCTAATGTATAACATGGTAACTGTAGTTGATAATACTGTAATGTATAATTGAAAATTACTAAAAGAATAGAACTTTAAATGTCCCCACCAAAAAAAAGAAAAGAAAAAGTCGATATGCAGGTGATGGATGTGTTAATAACTTGATGGGGGAAATTTTTTCACAGTGTATACAATCATCATGTTGTACTTGAATATCTACAACCTTATTTGTCAATTACATTTCAATAATGCTGACAAAAAATTAAAAGCTAGAAAGAAAGAAAAAAAGGAAGAAAGAGGGCGCCTGGGTGGCTCAGTTGGTTAAGCGACTACCTTCGGCTCAGGTCATGATCCCGGAGTCCCGGGATTGAGTCCAGGATCGGGCTCCCTGCTCAGCGAGGAGCCTGCTTCTCCCTCTGACTCTCCCTCCTCTCATGTACTCTCTCTCTCTCATTCTCGCTCTCTCAAATAAATAATCTTTAAAAAAAAAAAAAGGAAGAAAGAAAGAGGAAGGGAGGAAGGAAGGGAGGGAGGGAGGGAAGGAGAGAGAGAGAGAGAAAGAGAAGGAAGGAAGGAAAGAAGGAAGGAAGAAAATTCTTACTCATTTATTGATTTTCTTGTGTATATATGCCTTCTAGAATATGAGCTCCATGAGGGCAGGGAGCTCATCTGACTTATTCTGGCTTTAGTCCAAGAGCACCAGAACAATACCTGGTTCAGAGCAGACAGTCAGTAGATATGTAAAATGAATGAATGAATGAACGAATGAAAACTTAGACATTTCAACTTTAACCTTAAATTTAACTCAATCTACATGAAGGGTTTCCCTACAATGGGGGAAAGTAGCATAGAATTACATGTTCTATTAAAATGAGTCACATGCAAAGGTCTGAACTGATAAAGTTATCATTTTTCCAACCTCCTACAACTGAAATTTCAGCCATGGCAAATATTTTTATTATATTTTAACGAAATATAATATAAAATATATTTTTATAGTTCAGTCCAAAATTTATATGCATATTAAATTAATCTGTTTTATAAATTAATACATTTACTTAACTTATTAAAATCTAAATTCTATAGCAAATTCTTGGCATTTGCCAAACCTCCTTTTTGCCTCTCTCTTCAGCTTAAATTCCCACACATTGTTTAATCTCTCCAGACCTTAGTTTTCTCATCCTTGGACTTGGTGACTTCCAGCTTTCAAATTCTCTGACCCCATCTTAATATTACATCCTACAAATGTGTTCATGTGTTTGCATGTCTCTGTAATTACCCCACAATTGTGCCTTTTTCATAATTAGGACAGAACCATACCTGTAACAGTAACTGGGGCTATAAGAGTCCCCAAGGGGTTGGGAGTATAAACAAAACAAACTAACTCATAAAAATTATCCATATTAATAAACTACACATGTAAGCTGGGATTGTAAAGAAGTAAAGGAAAATTTTATTGTAGTAATTTACAATAATGCTCTATAAAAAGGAATTGCAGCTTTAGTTGCCCAGAGAAGCTTACATTCCCCCACTTTTTGGATATTCAAGGGCAACCGGACTTGAAGATCCTGTGTGATATTCTGTAAGCCCAGGACAAATTCAGCTGAAGCCCAAGTCACTTCAGGCAAGGACCTGTGTCATCCTTTGCTTGAATCAGCAAGAATCTGCCCAAAAGGATGGGATAACAAATTTCCTAGGGCATGCACAAGCCACTACCACTTTTAAAGGAAATTTATGCTTCCACCACAGAATCATATATCTGTAAAATATAGCACAAGGAAAATTAAGATAATTGTGATAAAAAAAAGATCATTGTGATCAAGTTGAAGTATATGTTAATCTAAAAAAGTAGTTTCCTTTTCTTTTGTACACCTCTTAATAATTCTTTCCTTTATCACTTTGGTTATATTAAAGCAGGTAAATCATACCTCCTCACCCAAAACCAAGGGCAAGATTGAGCAACCAGCCACACAAAGGGGTCCTCCGAAGGCTGCATGCTCTTGTATTAGCCTAATAGTAGGATTAATGTATGTTTTTAGAAACTATAAATAATTTTTTCAGTTCTCATTTATTTTGCATTTGTAAAATATTTGCAAAACTATGGTTTTTGTCATACTACTCAAATGATTTCAGGGTTAAAGATAATGAGAGATATTAGATTCTATGTAAAGTTCCAGATATACTTATGTAGACCACAAGTTTTCTCAATTTTCTATCGCCTCTATTTGACCATGGCAGAGGGAATTCTGGCGATGTAGTCAAAAGGCATAGCTCTGTCACTTGCTGTTGGGTGACTTGAGCACATCATTTATCCTCTCTAGATCTGTTTTATCGTTTTCAGAAAGCATCGTCTTGCCCTGACCACCTCACAATTTGCTCAGATGAACAGTGATTCCACATTAAAGTACATGCCATACAAAGGAAAGGTTGGATTTTGTTAGCAGAAAGTGCTGTGTCTCTAGCACCCAATTAATTAAGACATTACGAACAAACTTTTATTGCGTGCCTACTAGGTGCCCAGCCTGTCCTGAGCCACCAGGGCTTCAAAAATGAATAGAGCAGAAAGAAGGCTAGTAGTTGCCTAGAACAGCGGTGGGGGAGGGATGAAGACAAATGGGCATGAGATTTCTACTTGGAGTGATAAAGATGATCTAAAATAAGATGTGGTGATGGTTGTGCAATTCTGTAAATTTGGATATTCAAGGGCAACAGGACTTGAAGGTCCTGTGTGATATTCTGTAAGCCCAGGACAAATTCAGCTACCGGCTGAAGCCCAAGTCACTTCAGGCAAGGACCTGTGTCATCCTTTGCTTGAACCAGAAAGTATCTGCCCAAAGGGATGGTATAACATATCATCACAGAATTATACATTTAAAACAGGTGAATTTTATGGTATATATATTAAACCTCAGTAAAGCTTTAAAAAAAATAAATAAGGCATAGTCCCTACCCTCAAGAAGCTTATAGTCAAATGAGAAAACCTTACATATAAACAAAAAAGTACTATAATATGCTGAAGAGACATGGATGCTGTTGGCCTACAGTTGTATAAAATTGAAACTCCAAATGATTTAGTATTAAAAAATAAGTTTGGGGCGCCTGGGTGGCTCAGTTGGTTAAGCGACTGCCTTCGGCTCAGGTCATGATCCTGGAGCCCCGGGATCGAGTCCCACATTGGGCTCCCGGCTCAGCATGTTTTCTTGTATTTCTCCCACTGACCCTCTCCCCTCTCATGCTGTTTCTCTCTCGCTCGCTCTCTAATAAATAAATAAATAAAATTTTAAAAAATAAATAAATAAGTTTTATCATACTCTTAGCATTGGAAATACTAGTTCAAACCCAGAACAGATTTTATGATTTATTGAGAGACATACAATGTCTAAAATTTGGAAAAACTCATTAACCCTTGTACTGAACTTGGCATGCGTGAGATCTTAGTTTAAGAAACAAGGCCTTGACATGTCTGGAAATGTTGCCAATGTTGTCAATTTGACGTTCATTGAGCATAACAGATCCCGTAGTGTGGTTTGGAGAGCTGGTGGAGGCCAGGCTGAGGAGGAACAGCTGAGCCCTGGCACATTCATTTGCTTGAACCCAGCCCCTCGGGGATGCTGCCTGGCAAGGCTCCCAGATCATCACTGAACAAGCAGAATGGAAGGGGGTGGGTAGAGCGGCGACCTCAGACCCTCCTCAGCTGGGAGCTCTGTTTCCGTTTGGAAGGAATGAGTCTGTGATTCCAGTCCATGCTTTCTATTTCCAGAGACACTTTTCTGCTTTAGGAAAATATAAAGGACTCCCTTTCTCTGGGTTTGAAACTGGATCAACTCTTCTATGTTTTCTTGTATTTCCAGCAATTGTCCTAGTTTAAATCCTACACCCCAGACTCCTTTTTAACTTACAGACACGTCCTCCTTGGAGAGACGTCTCTCCACAAACTGTCTGCCTCCCTGAATGGGTTCTGGATATTATTTTCTTCCAGCTTGATCTGTACACCTCAGATGAGAAGGAGCCCCACATATGCTTACTGATTAGTTCGTGTGTTCTTTCATCCGCTTGACAAATATTTATCAGGCCTTATTATCTATTATCTATTTAAAAGTTATCCAAGCCTATAAAATCGGGTAATGTCTCTGGTACCAAACCACAGAACCTACATGGACATTGCCTAACTGAGACCCTGTATTTGGCCCATGACAACCTCATAGGCATGTATTCTCTTAGCAGAGAGAGGTCAGCACTGCTTTCTATTGTCTTCTGTGGAAGACGAATAAAATATGAAAATGAGTAAAAAGATTAATAGCAACAATGATTATTTACTGGTTTTCTCAATTTTGTAACTAAACGTAAGGGCAGTGTATGAAAAATGTTTTTCTCTATGGTGTCTTTCTCTCTGAGCCATTTTAAGGTTTGAAAGAAATATTCATTCCTCTTAAACTATCTCTCTGGATCTTAATTTTTTCTATTATAAAATAAGGGGGTTGGATTCACGACCCCCAAGGACTCTTTAAGCTTAAAAATTCTTTAATACGGCAAATTCAGCCCGAAGCTTCAGAGCAAGAAGTGCAGGTTTATGAAGAACCAAGTGGGACTGACTATTCCCCAAAACAAAGCTTAATAACTTGAGCATGTCTGTCAGGGGAAACATTTTATCAAGCTGAATTATTTATACATTATTAGTGAAGTGGTTATCATTTCAAATTATTAAAGTTTCAGCAGGAAGAACCTTCCTGCTCAGCTCTGTTTCTTCCCGTGTACAGGATGGATATCACCTAATCTGGCCTGAATCTCGTCTGACTCAGGCAGTGTACCCTCCTCTCTCCTCACACTGCTAGAACTGCAGTGTTCATGTCCAACCACTGGTGGCGTTCTTGGGCCAGTGGGAAGACAAGCCAGATGTGACCAGACTCTGTGATGCTACCCACTGCCAGTCATCACTCCCCAGATAGGAGCAGAGATGGCATTAGTTTGTATATCCAGGTAAACCATTCTGGCCAGAAAAATAAAGCCTACTCAGACAGATCACTTGTATGTTCCACAATCTGTTCATTCTACACAAAGAGGCAGTACAAGATAGTGATCAAGCACATGGGCTCTGAATCTGGACTACCTGGGTTTCGATCATGGGTTTGGCACATGTCAGCTCTGTGACTCGTAGCCTTGGTGTTCCCTATTGGTAAAATGGGAATAATAATAATAGGGCTATTTTAAGAATTATATAAGGTAGTATATGTAAAGTATTTAGAAAAGTCCTTGGCATATGATAAACACTCTGTGTTAGTTATCTGTATATTACACCTCCAGGTGGAAAAAATTAAAATTAAGCCACAAAGAAAAGAACATTTAGATGGGCAAGGTAAATGTGGTATAACATGAAGGGCACTGGTGTTGTGTGGGGTCTTCCGGAACACGGATTCAAAAATCTCTGTTGTGTAAGATTGTCATGAGGCCAACATGAGATGATTATAAGTACCTACAGTAAGATGTAGGTCTCAATAATTATTCCCTTCCCCTGCCCAATGTTTTTAATTTGATTTCTTTTACTTTCTTTTCTGTATTTATTTGCCTTTCTTTATGTCTCTTCCTCTATCTCTTCCTTCTTTCTTTCTTTCTCCTCCCCTTTCCTCCTTCTCCTCCTCTTCCTCCCTTCCTCCTCCTCCTCCTCCTTCTTCCCCATCCTCCCTGCCTTTCTTTCTTTCTCTTTCAACTAATGATCACTGGTTTTCTCCTCCAAACTGGGCAGTCTGGGGACTCTGGGGATGAAATTGGGGAATGAGCCACATAGTTCTGACTCTCTTATAGTCTAATGAAGGAGAAAGGTTTTCCTCAGATTACCTCACTAATGAAGGCCTGACTTCAAACTTTAGATAAGTGTCCTGAGCCAACAGAACACTCTTCTGTAAGGGCATGTGTCAGAAGCACTGTAAGAGAATGATGGGAGCGTTCCCTAGATCTGAAGGTTGTGAGGGACTTCGCCAGGCCCACAAGAGGGGAACGCATTCTCTGTGGAAGCCGTAGCTCATACAGAAACCTGTGGCCGGGTGGCCATTTCTAGAATGGGACGGGAGCTCCAGGAGCGAGGCGACAGTGGTGCCGAGGCAGAAGAGAGATGCGCTGGAGAGACTGGAGGGAAGTGTGGTAATATCTAACAAAAAGTCACTCTGTCTTACAGATAACCTACTGTTTAGTAGCTTGTGACTTATTCCCGAAGAAGAGTTTCTTTTTCATTTACAGAATCATGCATTTTAGAAATATATAGTTACTCCTTGATTGACCTGGAGTATTAAGATTAAACCTATTTCTCTGGTTCATAAGTTTGTGTTAACATAATTATCAATAATTACCCCATATGTAACCAAATGTTCATCAGGATTTTATGATTACTGTATAAAAATCAAGAAGTGGAGTCATTCTTGACACCTCAGCTCTGTAGCTGTCAGGTAGGCATCCAGAGTAGGCTCAGAAATATATTTTACAGATAAAAAATTAAAGAGATTGACAGATAAAAGAGTAAAAAATCATAACTTCAGTTGCAGAGAGGTTCTGCTTTCAATACACTAATTGCCTTCTAACTTTTCAGATTATTTGGGGGAAATTTTGAATGTTATTGGGAGAAAGTTGAGGCTTTCAAAGTGTAACTGAGTTTTCCAAAGTAGCAATATAGGTTTCTTTGAATTATTTTTTTCAAATGTTCACTGTGGTACTGTAGGGACTCTAAGGTGACATGGAATGGCTCAGTAGAGACAGTGTCTAGAGCTAAAATGACAAATTAAATTAGTCAAGAAGTTAATCACTCCAGCTTTGGCCAGGATTTATGTGTATAAACCTATTTGACTGATTTCAGGAAAGAAAATGGTTGTCATTTTTAATGGAAAATAAGCTTTCTGAAGTTTCAGTAATTCACTTTATAAATAGTGTATTTGACATACTTTGCCAAGTTTCATAGGCTGTTTAAACTTTTGAAGTTAAAATAATTTGAGGGGAGATTTGGAAGTTAAGATTTCTTTTTTATCCTTCCATGATCCTACCACTGAAGCCCCTAAAGAGTCTATTTGACATTTAAACAAACAATTTCTTCTCATTTACTATTTAAATATAGTCTGCACTGTTAGTAATACATGTCATTGTACCACATTATTTTTTTTTTTAATTAAATGTGCGGCTCAGCTGTTCTTCAAATGCACAACCTCTTAGACAGTCACTGAAAGATAATCTTGCCCTTCTTCGTGTGGCATGAAATCTGCATGGAGGCTTCCTGAGGGGCCGCTATCGCTGAGGCTCTGTCCCCTCACATGGGAACTGAACAGTGGGAATTTCTTAGTGTCAAATGAATGCAAAGCTGGTCTCACTGAGATGAGGTTTATTTTTAGTTACTAACAGTTTTTGAAGACTAAATTACAGAAAATAGCAATCATTTTCTAGTGCATTGGCTCTCAAAATTAATCAGGCAACTGGGTTAATAATAGCATATTTTTCTTTTTTTTTAATTTTTTTTTAAAGATTTTATTTATTTTTTAGAGAGCGAGCGGGAGGGAAACAGCATGAGAGGGGAGAGGGTCAGAGGGAGAAGCAGGCTCCCCGCTGAGCTGGGAGCCCGATGTGGGACTCGATCCCAGGACCCTGGGATCATGACCTGAGCCGAAGGCAGACGCTTAACCATCTGAGCCACCCAGGCGCCCAATAATAGCATATTTTTCTTAATAACAGAAGTACAAAAACACCTGTACTTATTCATCCGATGTCTTCAAAATGATACGCTAGTCAAAGAGTGTCAAATTATCATTTGAAAATTATTGAATAAATTCTAGGGGCAGTTTATTACTGAGTGAATTAACTACATTTTCAATGCATTCATTTAGGGAGATAGGGGGCACAGAGGTTAAGAGCACAAGCTCTAGGGTTAAACTACCTTGATTCCAACCTTAGTTTTAATACCTACCAGTTGTGTTATCCTAAGCAAGTTACTTCTCTGTGCCTCAGTTCCTTCATCTGTAAAATGGGAATGATAAAAATAATAATAATAGTAATACACATAGGGGCACCTGGGTGGCTCAGTTGGTTGGGCGTCTGCCTTTGGCTCAGGTCATGATTCCAGGGTCCTGGGATCGAGCCCCACATCGGGCTCCCTGCTCAGCGGTGAGTCTGTTTCTCCCTCTTCCTCTGCCCCTCTGCCTGCTTGTGCGTGTGCTCTCTCTCTCGCTCTCAAATAAAAATCTTTAAAAAAAAGAAATAATAATAATACACAATAGTTGCTAACATTCACGTAGCTCCTATTTTTTCATTGGGCACTGTTTTAAGAGAGTGAGAGACAGAGAGATAATAGATATTATATGCCTGGTACAATTCTAGGATCAACTATATCTTTAATCTTCACAACAACCATATGGGGTTGGCACTATTATTTTCCCTTCTCACAGATAAGGAAACCAAGAAACCAAGAAGTGAAACAATTTTCCCAGAGGCAGCTAAGTGCCAGAGTCTGAATTGAGAACCAGGCTGTCTGGCTTTCCCAAAGTCTATCCTCAACCTCCTACAATGCCTGATGTGCCCATTAATGAGATTATATACATAAACCACGTGGACCATTGCCTGTTTATAGTAAATATTCAATGAGCATTAATTACTATTATTGGTTTATGAAAGTTATGTCATATTGTGCTATATGTTGTCTCTTTCATTGCATTAAATATTTAACATTCCACTAAAATTTTCTCTTTTTTACACCACCTTTAGCTGTGTTTTGTAGAATTTGCTAAGGTTATTTTGGGGTCAACATGTGCAGAAGACATCACGCATTTTTTACTTCTATAACTTCATACAGCAGAGTGTAGAAACAATCAAGGTCAATTCTTTTTAAATCATTCATTCATTTTTTTTCTACAAATAGTTATTTGCAGAATAAGGCACCTACTACATGCCTGGCATTATTCCAGAACCTATTCTAGGGCATTCAGCAGAGAACAAGACAGACAAGTCCTGGCTGTCACAGAGCTTACCTCCTAGTAAATCATTTTGTCATGACTCAATTCCAACTTGAGCCTTTAATCCTGGGAAACAGTGCCACAACTAAAATTGAAATCTTCCATCATTAAACACTTGGGACATTAGGAGGGTGATGCATTACACAGGCCACAGTACTCTATGTCACTGGCTTTTCCCCCATGCATTTAAGAGAAGTCATTCCAGGATCTCTGAGAGCTGTAATCATAAGTGAAGCCCATTGGGAAAGAATGCACTGGCCATGTTTTTCTCCTCTGGCACATGAGTGGATGTCTCAAAAGTTAGCCCATTCTCCTCATAACTGCATGGAGAAAAGCCATCAGCGTTCCAAAATAGAAGCTGAGGATTTCAGACTCCTGAAAGAGGAATCTGTTTATCTTATTTTCTTATGTTGTTTTCTTTTGCATTTAATCCTTTTTAAAGATTTTTCTCATATTCTTCCACTATCGATATCATGTGAAATAATTATATTAGTGAAGGGTTTTCACATTAGATTATATCCTTTGACTATGCAAAGAAAAACAACTCATTATTATAACAATATTATTCAAGATACTTTTTTTTTCAGGATACTTTTTTAGTCATCTTATTATTTGAGAGGAAATTATTGGGTTTATAGAAAATTTAATCCCCTAAAAATTTAAGGGGAGAGAACATTTGTTTCTTTATTCTGCAATTCTGGTGATCTATTCTTAAGAGACAAAGGAAGACAAAGGAAATATATATATTGGCCACTCACAAATTTAATATACATCATCTCATGTAATTCTTACAACTCTGGAAACAAGTACATTTAACCCTCATTTAACCACATGAAAATAGAGATTCCAGGAAGCCATGTATCTGGCCCAAGTTCCTGAAGGTAGCAGAGCCAGGACTAGACCAGTTGTGTCCAAAGTTCCTGGACATGTACTTTTCATTGAATAGTATTTAACTGGAACAGAGATCATGCAGGTGATTATGAGATCACTGCTGTTCAAAAGAGAAAAGAGTCCTTTATAGACCCAATTGTTACATATATCACATTAACATTAGCATGAAGAACCCTCTTTAAATGCTTCTGTGTAATTTATCAAAAAAACCATTGAATTAATAGCCATCTGCAATAATTGTAAATCAATTATACTTCCCAGATGAAGTGCTATATTTTTTAACAAATTACTTGATGACCCATTAAAAGGAATAAAAATATGGTAATTGGCATAGATGAAATTAGCACCTTTCCCATTCATTTTATGCTATATCTTTTAAACTCATCATTGTCATTAAATAAAACTACACACTGCAATTCCTAGAAGAGCAGGGTTTGGACTGCGTAACTAAGATACAGGCAAAGCAAGATTTATTGCTTATTTAACAGTTCATGAGCCATTTTTAACTACAATAGAAATGTTATGTACTGATTTGGAGTATTTTTGTATCCATTTGTAGAAAGAGTGGAAACAAATCAAAAGCCTACATATATTTTGTGAGCCTTTGAATTAAACTGTTTCTTCCAGGAAACCAAATCCATTTGTTTCTTTCTTACTTAAACATCTATTAAATCTAATTGGAAAAGCAAAGAGAAAAAGAAATAAATATGGACTTTGATTGGTAAAGTGCTTGATCTTGCTGTTAATTACGTTTCGACTAGAGAAAAACTTGCATATGGAAATTTTAAAGTATTTAAAATATTTGTCTCACATGCAACATGTGGGGAGGAAAATTCCTTTCTCTTATTTTCTCCACATGAAAATGAAGCAGGACAAGGTGACATGCAGGGTCACTATGAGGTGTGTCACCGTACCCAGTCCCTAGACTTTGAGTGTGATGGCCTCCAGCT
Source organism: Neomonachus schauinslandi (assembly GCF_002201575.2). Taxonomy (NCBI): domain Eukaryota; kingdom Metazoa; phylum Chordata; class Mammalia; order Carnivora; family Phocidae; genus Neomonachus; species Neomonachus schauinslandi. The sequence continues at coordinate 83,255,466 of NC_058410.1, read as the reverse complement.
GGATAGAGTTTCACAACTCTTCCTATTCCTAGGTTATGCAGCTAGTCTTCCATCAGTGATTATTTTAACCATATCCCTAGATGACTAACACCCACAAAGCCTTTAAATCTCTATGTTAACTTCGACTGTGTTAGTGAGCTGCCAGGGCCTTGTACGTAGGCTGTCATGGATCATAATTAATAATAACGAGGTTCAGAGAAAAAGGTAAATTTTTGTTCTAACATTGAAACTAATAAATACACTGCACTTGACAGGTTGTTTCTCCTGAGCTCTGAACATGAAATAAGCATTGTTTCACGCTGCAAATCTTTTGGGCAGTTTTTATTTACTCTTTGACTCTAAATCAGGAGGGAAAGTTTGGAGCATCTAAAATCATCATCATCATCATCAAATAATATTTATTACACAGAAGAAGGGCAAGGCTTGGACTATTAAATGTAGCTGAAATATAAGACTTCCTGTGTACTTAATAGGTCATGAGCTTCTTGTGTACTGACTTGGGATATCTAAAGGTCAGTGTAGCATCTCTAACAAAACACTTGTTAAAGGTTTCTTAGTTTAGTATAAAATCCTAATAGATATCATTGTGCCGCATCCAGAAACATTATCTGTTTACCCTTCTGTATTTCAAAAAGCAAAAAATGTGATATATCTCATAAAGGGGCCCCTATGACAAATGTCACTATCTATCAGTCTGTCTATAATGACCACATTTATTCTGTCAAATATTAAATAATGAGACTTAGTAGTACAGCCACAGAGGACAGATCTACTTGGAAAGTTATACAGATAAGTTACATGGAGATTGTTCATAGTTAATTTTGTTTTACAAGATAATACTTTAACTAGGACTTGGGCTTCTGTACAATTTAGATACAGTAAAACTATAAACAACCATTTAAAAAAAGCTTCATATAAGTCCTAGGGGTCCAATTGTACAATGTTATGAAGATATACCAAATGCTAGGGTTTTCCCAGAACACCGGAAAAAAAAAATCAATTAATGTAGCACCACATCAGTTTAAAAAGAAATCAGCTTTCACCATCATCTCCGGGTCAGATTTCATGGTGGTCAGACACTTGATTTAAAATAATTGTTGGATTGAGGGGCTCCTGGGTGGCTCAGTCAGTTAAGCGTCTGCCTTCGGCTCAGGTCATGTTCCCAGGGTCCTGGGATCCAGCCCCACATGGGGCTCCCTGCTCCGCGGGAAGCCTGCTTCTCCCTCTCACACTCTCCCCTGCTTGTGCTCCCTTTCTCGCTGTGTTTCTCTCTCTCTCTGTCAAATAAATAATAAATAAAATCTTTAAAACAAACAAACAAACAAAAACAAAAAACAGTACCACAAACTTGAAGGAACTATGTTACGGTTCCTTGAGGTCATTCTTATGAAATTAAAAAAAAAAAAAAAAATAGATTGACTTCACAAACAGCCAAGACCTTTCTAGAACCAGCTGGCTTACAAATTCAACTGACCTGTTGTTACCATACTTCACAGTTAAGAATCATGAGAACAACTTGTTCTGAATCTTCTGGCCAAGTGCCCATGCACAGCGAGCATCAAACAGCTTCTATGATTAACATATAAACACTGTTTTATTAGGTTTGGCTTCCTTTCTCACATGGAATGGATAATTCTTTTTCATGCGTTTCTAGTCAGTTCCATTTTTTCCCCTCAAAGTATGTATTAGGAGAAAAGAGAAAGTGGGTATTGATTTTATGCTATCCTTATACCCTTGCCAGTTACTGAAGTTGCCAGTTATCTTAAGGTTGAACCCAACCCTAAGTAATGTATGTTTTTATGTTTTACGAAAAATATTCCCTTAAGTTATTGTCTGTATTTCAGTGTTTAGGTTACTTGTCATACTAACAGATTAACACATGCCAACAGTTCATTTTAGTTTTCCTTAAACAGATTCAGATAGGAAGGCCTGAAGAGCTTGACTTTTATCAAGAGAAGATGAAGATTTTATGTGATTACTTTAATAATCAATGTAAACAACATTATCTTTTTGAAATTCCATAGGAGAGGATAATAGCAGATATGTGAACCAATGGAAGTTTTAAACAGCAAACAAGTGCAAGTATACAATCTTGTTAGACTCTACTCCCCTCACCACTTTTTTTTTTTACTATTTTTTTTTCACTCTCTTCTGGTTAGTATTGTTATTAGATCAAAATTGTTCTTTGATTGGCAGTGTTCATATTTACTTATATTGATTCAGGAAAAAGCAGAAAGGATTTAATTTTCAGTTCATTAAAATTAAAGTAAAACAGTGACACAAAATCTTGGCCCTCTCAAATGGACACTCCAGGTTGGAAAGTTGAGTCCTGGTTTGCATTGAATATTATTTCTCTACAACATTGTACAAGTCGTCTGCCTATGCTGTCCCACAGGAAATATGAATAGTGGAAGTATTGTTTCCTCTCTTGGAGATATTGTGGCACTTGTTTTTCATGGTCTGGAGTCCAAGGGCGCAGAATAGAATTACATGTGGCAAATAGCATTTCCAACCATGTAAAGTGGAGCAGGACACTTGGATTCACCATGTTGGAACGGAGCCTCCTTGAGTAGTGATGAGCAAAGACAGCTGTAAATACCCTTGTACTTTTATGTCTCGCCTATTTTTTAAAAATTGATTATAAAACATCAACATTAGTCAGTGTGAGACTCTTCTGAGTTTATATGCTACATGCTTATTATTAATATCAACATTACAAACTGTACGGAAAATTTTTAACTACACTGGTATAGCTTTAAAAGTATTCTTACTGAACTAATTTTCACATATACTTCAAAAATAAATATTTTATCACATTCAGTTTCATCAGTTTTGCTCAATGGACTATGACTGGTCTTTTCTGCAATGATTAAGAAGTCATTCTTGCCATTGTATTTCATAAATCATAATAAGAATAAGTCTCACCAAAGTTAACCTGGGAAGCAAGAATAATGTTTGCCTTACCCTTTCCCCTACCCCAATAAACTAAATTTATTTAGAAAAATGGTTATCAACCTAATGCTATATTTAACCATGAAGGAAGAACAAGACTTTTTTTTTTCAAAATGCTCTACCCTCTCAAATTAATTTTTACTCAAAACTGTCTTGCATTTTTAAAAAACTGTCTTGCATAATCTTTTTATTCAAAACTTGCTACCTTTTTAATATTCCCAAAGGAGATGCAAGAAATTTGCTTTTGTTCTTTTAGGAACAGAAGTAGTATAAGAATATCACAGAAATGTCTCTTGAATATCTTTTTCAACAACTATCCTGGTAAGACAGATCAGTAAAACTCAAGAATAGCTAAGAAAACAAAATTGTGCTCTCAAGGATGACTAAAAATTTGATCCCTTATTGCTCTTTTTAAAGGTCTGTCTTGATAGTCGTTTGTATTTTTTAAAAAAAAAAGCGAGTAGAGTATCCAATATCCACTTTTTCATGACAGCCCTTAGTGGCCAGTTTTGGTAAACAAACTGATTAGAAGATTATCTGCCACCCAGAATTTCATCATCCTCTACACGGATTCACTTGCTCGGAGTCGGGCAACAGTCGGGTGTCACTGAATGGGGCTGATGAGGCTATTGCTTCACAAAAAAGAAAACTAAAATTGTTGTCCAAAAATCAGGCAGAAAATCCTCACTGGTAATTGCCAACTGTGATCCATGAAAGAAAAGCCCAGCAGCTGGTCAGTAAAACGAACTGTACGCATGGTCTGCATTCCTGGTCACAGGGACCACAGGCTGCACCGGAGAGTGGCTCTCAGCGGCCTCACTGCCTCGTGCCCTGCATTCACCGGGTGACAGTGCTGGTTAAGACACTGCGGCAACAATGGCCACACCAGTGAGGGCAGTTGGTTCACAGCTGTGCATGTGTGAGAGGCAACTGGGGGAGGGGTAAATTCCAAGGGCTGGGGCAGTAGAACAAGCCCCAGTCTGGCATGGTCCGTCTTGAATTCTAAGGATATGTTTTCATGACTTGGAGAAAGGCCATATCATGAAAGGGGGAAACCCAAATATTGACTCTTTTTGCGTATGATGATGTCACAAGGATTAATCGGCCAAGTGTAAAAGTTTCTGTGCTCCACAAAAGATCATGTGAAATCAGGTTTCTATTAATGATTAGATTAGCTATCCGATCCCAGGACCTTAAAACAATCTCCTCTAGCCTTTTCTGCCTGCTGCTTTTTAGATCTGAGAATGTAAATTGTTTTTCTGAGAACCTTGAGCCTGATTTCCAGTTCCCTCTGCTGCTCCCCAAATCCTGAAAAACCAATATTGAGAATTTAAATATTTTCACATGCAGAAGAAGCATTTGAACATGGAGCAAGAGTGGGGATATTCTCCCCATGATCTGAATTTTCAACTCTCTTCTTCCCAGATCCTGTTTTCCCAAAAATTATTCTTCCTTAGTTCTACTCCTTGGTTATACTCCTAGTATAGAAACTGATATCCTCCTCTAAGATATGTAACTTGTCAGTAACTATGATAGTAGATATCTCTGTTCACTGTTTATTTGGTGATGGTGTTTTTATTTTATCCTAATTCACAACCGTTTCCCATAGAACATCCATCCCAGAGAACAAATACCTTTTAGGGATGAGGATTATGCACCTAGAACAAAGGGCAAAGTTTAGTTCTTAATACATGACAAAGCTGATCTCATTCCTGAAGAGTGTAGAGAAATGTACTTTTAGAACTTCATATTCTATCCAAATCCATTAAATCAAAGAAGAGATTGAAGGAACTGAGTGGAGAAGTAGTTAACATTTCACCAAATAAAATGGGGGTGATGTCTCTGAAATTAAATAGTTTGGCTTATAACTGTGGTTAGATATGAAAGGATAATGTTTGTGCCTGACAACTGAAGTCATTACTTAAGAACAATTTGTCCGTGTGGGGGAAACAAAAGTGGCCATTGTAAGTTTGCCAAGCTGAAGTAAGTTAGAAGGGTGGGTAGTTAAATGGAAGCAAAGAGGAAAGATTCAGTGACATTATTATTTTTGAATGAGACACTGATGTATCACATAAAGGAATCGACTTCAAATTTCAATGTCAAAGTAAACTTTGCAGGAAGACACACAGGGGTACATATGCATATACCCACAGAGCAAACACAGATGCCCAGTACGCCCCTCGCCCTGTGCCAGCAACTTTACTATTTACTTGGCCTAGGGTTTTCTTTTTTTATTGAGCTGCCTCATCACTTGCAACATTGAAAAGAAAGTTTATTGATGCTAGTTTCAGTGTAGGACCTTGTATTGAACACTTGGTTAACATACATAGCTCAAAACTTCTCCTTGTAGACCACAGTCCTCTAGAATTTGTGTCTTGAAACTGTTTCAAGAGACACTACAAAATTTTAGAAAAAATAGTTTTATAGTGGTGTGAAATAACCTTAATGAAATTGGAAACTTGACAAAAATATTTTAGCCTTGTAAGGGAGGAAAAATAATTTTCCCTCTACGCATCTTGATTCTTGGCTAAGACACCCCCTGTAATAAAAGACAGTTTAACAGGAGAAAAATAAATAGAAGTTCAATAACATGCATACCTCCCATCTAAACACCAGATACCCAGGGAAACTGAGTGACTCCCTGAAGTGGCTCAAGCCACCACTTTAAATACCATTTCCAGTTCAAGACAAAAGAAAATGTTGTGGGAGAGGAGTAGGCCAGTCATGGGAGGTCACCAGGAAAAGCACAGTAAACAAGGGTATGGTTGTTATGCAGATTTAATGACTTTGCCTTTGACAATAGTTTCTAGACAGTTAGAGGCATCCTTTTCTTCCTGGTACAGAGATGGAGACACCCTTACAAATAGAGATTTCCCTTATAAATGTACATTTCCTTTACAAAAAGGTAACTTCCACCGGGTTTTGGAACTTTTCTTATGTCTGCTGTTTCTTAAAAATAATCAGCCTAAAATAATCCTTATGCCAAAGTGGCATATTTCGGAGGTGACAGTTCTGCTCCCTTCAGCCTCCTACACCAATGCTGAATTCTAAACCTAAGTCTATTTTATAAATTATTTTCCAGCTTGAACTGAGTTTAGACATTGTGAAACTCAAAGTCAAAATATCAGATTCCAACCTTTGAAATTACCTTTTCTACTTTGATAGTAACCGCTTTCTTCCTTAGTAATTATCTAATTGGTAAAGCCCTTGAAGACCTTCATCAGGAATCTTCTCTACCATTCATCCCCTCTTCTATCATCTTGCCAAAGTCATTCCTTAGCTGAAGCTTTTTGTCTTTAAATAGCCCAATTTTGTTCTTTTAGGTCAAAGGTCATGAATTTGTACGCTACATCTAGATTGTAAGAAACAGTCATCTGTTTGCTTTCCTGCTTTTTCTTTTTCTTCTGAGGACCCAGTAATGTGCTCCTGAATGTAATAAATGCTTGCTAACAACTTTCAAATAGGCTGGTTCCATATGATTCTATGATTCATTCATTCAGCGATTATTTGTTGAGTACCTAGTGTGTGCCAGGCATAGTACTGGGCTCTAGATACACCAGATGAGTGAATCAGATTTTGTCCCCACTCTCACAGATCTTACAGTCCAATGATGAAGCATACAAAATGAGAACTTCTCCTGACACACAACTTATTCAAACACATATATTTGTATAAAAAGTTTGATTAATTAACATTTTCCCAAGTGGACTTCAGCCTGACTTGCACCCAGCTAGGTATAAACCAAGATTTCTTCTATAACAATTTCCCTTGGCAAAGTGTGAATCACAAGACCCTTCCAGGCCTCAGAATAAGAGATGGTAATTCATTCTTTGGTTCTAATAGGGGAGATTATTAACTCAGTGTTACCAAGGCCATTGGTATTGGACTCGTATGTGTTTGGGTTACAGAATATCTTTCTCATATTGTAGGAAATGACATCAACAAATTGTAAAATATCTAATACCACTGAAACAACCATTACACTTAAATCCACATTCAAATCTGGTGAATTCTACTAACCTGTCCTCTCTGTCTCCTCTTCCTCCCCACCAAGCAAGAGTCCTCTTAGGACAGCTCTTCCCCTCTCCTGCTCTATCCCTGCTGCCCCTGATAGGGGAGGAAAAAACCCTTTTCCTTGTGCCCTTCTAAATTCTCATTTGAGGCCCCTGTAACAAAAGACAGATTAACAGAAGAAAAATAGTTTATTAATATGTATATTCACATATACATGGGAGAAACCCAGAGATGAGTAAACTCAAATATGTGGCTTAGAACCTGGGCTTAAAGGTCATCTTTAGCTAAAACAAAGGAGGGTGTGAGGGAGGTAAGTTATGGGCAGGTGACCAGGAAAAGGACTATTAACAAGAGCAAAGTTTATCTTACAGATTTAAGTGGGACCCTTCTCCATTGATAAGAGTCACTTGTGATTTAGAGTCCTTCTTTTCTTGGTACTGAGAGGGAGATACCCTTGCAAATGGAGATTTCCTCACAAAAAGGCAACTCTACTCTGTTTCCCGAGCTTCTCCTATGTCTCCTGCTTCTCAAAATAATCAGTTCAAAACAATCTTTATGCCAAAGTGCATATTTTGAGGTGACATATTTTGTTTCCTCTACCCCCTTAATATCCTTCTGTGTCTATCCCTTCTTTGTCACTAAGAAATCTTGGTCTGTTTGTACCTGCTTCAAAAGAGGACTCTCATTTTTTGCAGTTATCTGTGGAGGTGGGAGCAGGGTAGAAAGAGTCAGGAGTGGCATGAGACTTCCTCAATTTACAGATGTTACAGAGTTTTTACTTTTAAAACATGAGAATGTATTATCTATTCAAAACAAAAGCAAACAAAAATTTAAAAGAAAAAGAATGTTAGGAAAATAGAGGCAGTATGGTGAGAAAAAGCAAATGGCTGGAGGAGGCAACAGAGCCAATATTTTCTCCATAATCATTACTCTTTATATCATCTTTCTGACGCCGGATGTTTCCCTGCGGTGATTTATGAGACTTCCATCATAATGACCATCCACCAACAAAGAACAGTAGCAAAACTGGGTTAACAAAAGGCCTTAGCCCTGAAGTTCAAATTCCTTGGCAACCTTTCAAAGTTTTTCTTTGGCAGACCTCAGCACAACTAAGTAAGAATGTCTCTGGGTTCATCTCCAGGTGCTTTATCCAGCTTTCTTATCTGTGACACAGTACAAGAATCATGAAGAGCATGCCAAGCTTCTGGTTCCAACTATGGGCCTGTATTAGAAAGGCTAACCTGAAAAATCAAGTGTGTCATGTCCAGATCTGCCTGACTTCCATGATGTGTTAAGGAGGAAAGTGGAGGGGCCCCTGGGTGGTTCAGTCCTTAAGCGTCTGCCTTTGGCTCAGGTCATGATCCCAGGGTCCTGGGATCGAGCCCCGCATCGGGCTTCCTGCTCTGCGGGAAGCCTGCTTCTCCCTCTCCCACTCCCCCTGCTTGTGTTCCCTCTCTCGCTGTGTCTCTCTCTGTCAAATAAATAAATAAAATCTTAAAAAACAAAAAAGAGGAAAGTGGAAGGAGGGGAAAGGAGAAAAAGGGGGTAATAAGAAGCTTGGTGGGGATGGAGACGGTAAAGAATAAGTCAAAAATAAGTACAAAATAATGCTGCAGAAAAACGATTTGAGATAACGAAGACAGCATTTCAGTGTATCTACTTAAGGAGGGGTTATTAATGCAATTATACTTTCATGGAGAAGGAATTAACTTAGAGTATAATTGTATTCTCAAAAGATGAATTTTCAAGACTCTTCCGTGGGGGGGGTGCTGTTGATAAAACTCTCACTTCTAGTAAACTTAGAATAAGCTATTTCTTGTTAATCTATCCCATAGGTTATAGAAAATGCCACTGTATAGTAAAGAGTGACAGGAATTTAAGTTGAAAGGGTGATATGGTGACAAAATATGCTTTTCCAGATATCCAGCCCTTTCCCCCAGATAGATTTAGCACAGTAAGTTGGTTTAAATGGTTGGTTTCATATGTGTGGTAAAATTGTGTTTGACATCTGTTTAATGAGCCCATGATGCTTGAAAAGAAGGGCAGACCTTGCTATTGAATGTGAGGGAGTCTGGGAGCCCAGCACTGCGTGTGTGTGTGTGTGTGCATGTGTGTGTGCACGCACGCGCATGTGAGAGAGACTAAGCACCAGCTCACACACTCTCCCAGTCTTGTCAGCTGTTACTACCTTTTTATCAGGATCCTGTTAACTTGAGATTTGTTCTTAGCTCATGGAAAAGGTCTCCTTTGTTTTCTTCCTACAGATAGGAGAAGTCTCTTGGCAGAGTTCTTCAAAGGCAGTTAAGTCAGTAGCATCATGGAAATTTGGCATTGAGTTTAGGACTAGGACAGATCTAAACATTAGTTTAGCTTATTTTAACAGACAATTGTTCCATGATTTTTCATCTCTTTATTTTAGCAGTTAGCATAATCACTCACAACCATCATTCCCAAAGTGAACTCACTTGTCCATTCTTATCATTGTGTAGTCTGAGTAACGGTAAAATTTAAATTTAAATTGGACACATAAACATTATGGCAGAACATGAATAAATCATCCAGAGACCTTCTGAATTGTCCAGTTTACACTTCTTTAAAGTTAATGCAGAAAGTCAAATTGAGGCCATTAATTAAATAAGAAATTGAACAACTGGATTATTTTAATATATTTCATCACTGGTAAATTTGTCCTTTTGCCTTTTAAATCATTTTTAATTGCTTTGAGTGTTGCCAGAATGCATGCTAACTCTAATCTATTGTAACTACCAGTAGGAACTTTGTACCTCCAAAAAAAAGATGTATATTGTAGGTGATTTAATCCACCACATATTGGTTGGATTACTTGGGGAGTGGTGCAGGTTGATATAGAAGGAATTAAGACCTGGTTCTTGAAAAGTGTCTCAGATATTAACGATCTTGAAACTGAAGTATTTTGCCTTTTGTACTTTGGAAGCACTGTGATGCACCAAAGTCCCATAAAAATGGGTCTTCCAAAGTTATATTTTCTAAAGGTACTATGCAAAAACAATAATTCTCAAAATAAGGCCAACCATAAAATATTTTAAGTGCTAAATTCTTTAGCCTATAAATCCTGCCAGCATTTAATAGAAACTTTTCCTTTGCTGTCAACTAAAAGAGAAAAGAGGGAATGAAACTAATAAACTTGGAACACACGCCTTCATGTTGGATGCTACACTCAGGGCTTTACATTCCTTTTTGTGTGCTGAATCCTCTACTGCATTAATCATTTCATGTAATACTTGGTCACCACACAGTGACGATATCTGTATTTTACATATGAAACACAGCAAGACTCAAAGAGATTGTTCAAAGCCACACACAGCAAGTCAATTATCAGAGAAAAGATCCAAACCAGGACCAAATCATTTAGCAATCTCATAATTATCTTCCCTTTAATGTCTAACACTCCTTCATGCATAGATGCTCTTTCAAGGATTGGAGATACAACTTAAACAATATCTAAATAAGAACTCAAGTCATTTTTTTCCTTGAGGGTGGGGAGAAGACTTTAACGGGTATATGTTAAAGCTTCTTTTTCGCTTTTTTCTTGACATGAAATCTTAAGGGAAAACCTGCATTTTAAACAGATAAAAACTGAGATACTCTGAGTATCTGAGGAGGGGAGGGACAGGGCAGGCTAAATTCCTAAAATTCTGGCTTCCCCGCCACCCTCCCCCCACCAAAATGAACTTTTGACATCTCAAAGCTTTAAGTGATGTCAGCCATTCTGAACGTTTAAGAGTTACTGTTGGTAGATGATCCAAATGTTCCTCAAAAGTCAACACAGATAAACGCCAATGTTTGGAGCAGTTGGTATTCAGACCCATTTCATTACAGCGTCCAGAACCTAGTGTGCAGGCTCAGCTCTGCTCCCACTTCACAGTATGATCTTGAGTGCATAACTTAACCTGGTGGATCTGGGTCTTTTAAGCTTTGAAATGAAAGAGGGTTGACCTAGAACAGTAGATCTCAACGCTGGCTGTACATATGTAGGACGCTTTTTTAAATTTCCAGTACCTAAGTGCCACCCCCAAGGAATCCGATTTGTTTACGTCTTTGGATGAAGCCTGAACAGGAATACTTCTCAGGTGCTCCTCAGATGATTCTAATGTGCAGCCAGAATGGAGAACCACTGGTCTAGATGATCTCCTTGTGTCCTTTCATTTCTAAACTGATTGTTGTCATTGAAATGCTAATGAGGACATTCTTAAATATCTCCTCTACCCTGGTGCACAGCATCAGGAGCTCAAGGTTCATTTTTATACATTTTTATACATTCTCTCTCCTACTATCCATATTTCTCATGGGCCCAAGAGTAAATCACCTGATTGGCATTTCCACAGAAAGCCTGAGGAAAAGGCTGATAGCTTCAGGGTTCCCCAGGAAGAGATCTGATTCTCTCATCTTCCTTTTCCAAGTCATTTCCGTGTTTTCATCATTCATCAGTCATTCTTGAATGCTAAGTCTCACAAATTATGAAAAAGAAAAATTCTGAGCCCTCTTTGAGAATGACTACGTTATTTTACTAGATTCCTTAGGGCTTCGTGTGTCTTATGAACGGATGTGTACCCAATGCTTAATACAGTAAGTACCTGGTACATAATAGGTGCTCCATTTTTTTCCCCTAACAAATGAAGGGCATCCGATTTAGCCAACAGAATCTCAAAAGCTGAATAGCATCCTATGGATATGGTTCCCTCATGAAGCCTCTAACTACCCCCCTGGAAGAAAACAGTTTGATCATGCTATGAAACAAATGGGCAGTTGAGACACTCAGTATTATAGCCCCCTCACCCCTATCCCAAGTTTACCAGTAGTTGATTTGATAGAATTATAGTGTTGAGGTTAGAGATTGTCTCAAATAACCTATTCATAATGTAGTCAGTAGAAGCACAAAACTGTTGTTGTGTTCCATTTATGAACACTGCTTCATACAGATGAAGCACAGTGTATGTTGTGCTTCATAATAGTGTTATGAAACAGTATTCATAAACTGAACACAACAACAGTTACAAGTTGCTGGAGTTCAGGTGTAATATTCTGCCCTTTTGGCCCCAGAAATCAATTCTACACTCCCTCCCAACATAACCATAGGCACAAACAAAGCATTCTCCTCTATCAAAAACATGCTCCCTTTCTAGATTCTCACTTTAAATTAAGTGTCTGTCTGTAGGCGATGAAAGTCAAACATTGCCTCTGTATTGAACAGTACAGTAGAGGAATTTAGGTATTTTATGTTGATATAGTTAAGGTCTAACAAAATACGAAGACCATGTGAGGCCTCACACATGAGATACACAATAAATATATGTTCAGCTGACGAACAGACGTTAACGCTAAGGTCAAGAATCAGGTAACAATTCTACTGACATTAATGGAAGAATTGCTCTAATTGGCACTGTAGGAACATGGTTTTGTACATTTTCAAAGTACAATACATCCTCTGAAAACAGGAAGACATGGGGTGGCCATCGATTAGTACCACAGTAGGTAGCTATTAATGCTCCTGTATCACAGCTATGACCCATTTTACTAATAACAGCAACGAATACAAAACTCTCCACGGAAGCCTGTTTATATGCTCCCTGTTTACTACAGTAAAAGTGAAAAGGGGAGTTTCAGAAGCGTTTATCCTTTTATTTTCTCCTATACTTCTGAGTTATATTTTAATACTTAGGATGTTACCAGTCAGCCAGTATTCTTTGCTTTCCCTTTTGAAAATGTTAACTTTAAATCAAGTTTTGTTTTGGGGTTTTTTTTTTTTTGGTTTTTTGCAGGAGAAAATGAGTTTAGTAATCTGTGGTCTTGGTATGAGGCAGAGCCTACATCGATAAGCAGAATAAAACACATTTAGCTTTCAGGGTAGGTCTGGCCAATGATGATCCTGCAAATCAGAGCTGGGATGCTAGATGCTCTCTGCCTGGGAATCCTGCCCAGAGCCTTTTTGGCTGTCATTTTTGCTGTTTCATATTTGCTATTTCATTTATATGCATCAAATTAACACTAACTCATATTTGGGCAAGAAAAGAAAGATGCTTACAAGTTGCTGGAGTTCAGGAACTCCCAAGAAACTCTACAAGGAACAGAGCTTCTAAACAAGGTTCAGGTTTCCGTATTTTTAGAAAACATGCATATATGTGGATTATCTATAAAGACATTCAGCACACATCCTTAATTCTAGAATTATGCTATCAATTAAGGATGCCATGAATATTTTAAAGAGACATGGTTTAGTACAGTATATCTGAATCTAAAGAGCAGCAACCAATATTATTTTGGTTATATAACGTGTTGGGCAGCCCTGAGATTCAGAAATGTTAAGGAAAACAAGAACTTCCCCCCCCCAAAAAATGGGGGGAATAAATAAATCACACTTTCTCATTTCAGAGTTTATAATTCAAAATGATAGTTTCATCTTTTTAAAAAAATTGCTTTGGGGAAAACTCAGACTAAAATTGCTGGTGAATAAAAGTTTATTTATAAACTTAAGGATCTCGGAGAATCACAATACAATTCAAATCTAATTACAGGAATGACATTCCAGAACACAAAAGTATGGCAAGTGTCTTGAGTGTGTTTAATTTTTTAACTAAACTTTCAGCAATAGCTCTTTTCATCTAACACTGTAAAACAAATAAACATAATATAGAGTGATTTTGCACTGCTAAGAATTTTTGAAAACCTGCCAGCCATGGGCGAGGGTGAAAAGGAATGCTTTGATGCGTGTTATTTTGTGTGCGCTGAGTTTTCATCTGCAGTAGACTGGGATCACAATGAAAGAAGCTTGACAACACAGTCCTTCCACAAGCATTGTGACATCTGAGCTGTCACATAATTCGAATTACCAGCATAGGACTCAGAACTGGGGGAAGGGTGGGATGGAGGACCCAAATGGACCTACAGACATTCAGCCTAACTATCACGGCAAAAGTGACCAAGATCGAACAGTAGCCCATTAACACAACCTTTAAACCACCCAACATCAATTGATTAAAATATTTATTAAAAAGATTTCTCTTATTCCTTTATCTTCTTACCTTTTTAATAAATATTTCAATGTCTCCCCACAGTATTCTGTTTGACACCCCCAGCTGTGTTATTTTGATACAGAAATATTATCATTTGGAACATAAAAGTGACTATCCTTATTAATTAATTAAATTAATGGTTTAACCCATTCACTTCTAAAACTGATACAGTTCTGTAAAGTGAAAAAGGGTAAAATATGACGCTGACCTTCATCATATACTGTGGACAAGAATGATTTAAATGAGGAGTTAGAGAACAGCACACAACAGCATCTAATCGTATGTCAAACTCTGCAAGACAATAGGCACTATAGGAGATACAATAGGAGAAAGGAGATAATAGGAGGTATTATAGGAAAAAGTGGAGGGCAGAACACTGGACAACGTGGGGTTGGTGGAATTTTGGATGAGCTGACATGACGAGATAAAGTATTTCAGGTGTGAACTGGAGACAAGATGGCAAATGAGCATGAAAATTAAGAGACCCACCCAGAGATTTGTGCATGTGCAGAACAGTGGTTGATGGAGAACAGAAAGACCAGATCTGGTCATGATGCCTTTGGAAGGCAGGCAGAACCTTGTTCAGTTCAAGAGACCATGGGGAGCCACTGAAGGTTGTTGGAAGGGAAAAGCAAACTGATAAAAGGAGAATTTAGGAGCAGTTTGTAGACTATATGGCAACAGAGAAAAAGTGGTGCCAGAGAGACTAATAAGCTAATGGCAGCATCCAGGTGTGAGACTTTTGAAGCCTGGACTAGAGGGAGTCAATTTTATTGCTTCCTGGGGCCACACAAGTCCCTCTCTAAGGGCCTTTAAGCTTGTCATTCTGAGATGCCAACTACAACTATCTTGCGTTTACAAATGTTTTTACCTGAGGGTTTAGACTCATTGTAGATATCATTAATTCTTTTTTTCCTCTACAGTGATGAGATTAATATCGTATGCACTTTCCTGAGGAAAACACAGAGTCTCATCCAAATTTTAATATTTACAAGCTAAAACATGATACCTATTAAAAAAAAAAAAAGGTTGCCTTACTTACAAAAGAAAAAACGTTCTGTAGTTGGTTGAGCTTACATGATGAGTTATTTTCAGACATTTTGGAGTCAGTTTCTTTTGGAAACAGTGATATTGGTTTAAATTGCAGATCTAAAGTAAAATATTTTAGAAGAGCTCCTTACATTTGTTTATGAAAAAGCAGAAAGTTATCCAATGGAAATGGGGGGGTAAAAAAACGTTTAACTATGAGGCAATACATGGACCGCATATGTGGAATTCATATTTGTGAATAATCTCCTTAAAGCTTGAGTGAAGGGCAACTGGGTGGCTTGGTTGGTTGGGCTTCTGCCTTCGGCTCAGGTCATGATCCCAGGACCCTGGAATCGAGTCCCGCATCGGGTTCCCTGCTCACTGGGGAGGCTGCTTCTCCCTCTACCCTTCCCCTCTGCTTGTGATCTCTCTCTCTCTCTCTCACTCTATCTCAAAATGAATGGATAAAATCTTTAAAAAAAAAAAAAAAAGCTTGAGTGAAAATATGATTTAAGTAATGTATTTTGACTTCTGTTTTTCACGGAACAAACCTTACCCTTACTGGAATTTAATTTATTATTTATTTTAATAGATGATTCTTCTTTTCCTAAACGCCAGAGAAAAAGAGCTGACCTCTGCATTTTTAATAGCATAAAATGCCTAAAATTTAAAAGTATTGTTTGGCAAATATACATTACTTAAATGAGAGTAGAAAACACTGATGTTAAAGACTGAGTTTGAAACCTTCAATTAGATTCCTAAGGCTGTTAATCACTGCTCTTAGATGTTAAGATGGCAAGCTTATATTTCTTGTCAAGTCGGTCATAATGAGTCTCAGTGCCTTGTTTGAGTTCCCACAATTATCCATTGTTTGAGAAAATTAGAAAGAATGGATATCTACTTAAACAGATTACAATGGTGCTGTCTTGGCCACCTTTCCATCAGTTCTCAAGTCACAGAGTGAGTGAGTATCCTGGCAGCTTTGTACTTCCTCGGTCAATGGACTCAGTAATTGTAATTGTGCCCTGATAGACTTTTTAAGTGTAAGCTGTGAAACATTAAGAAGGATCGCATTGTCTAGGTTGCACGCACTTTACTTTTCTCTATGACCCTCATAGTTATATGCGGATTATTGTAGGACATGACCAAATGATTTGTGTTCATCGATAGAAGGCGTAAGACTCATTACTGTCCAGCTCCTGAGAGTATTTGCAGCCGGCCATGGTTTTTTATGTGGTAACTCCTGTTTATTTGTTGATTCTAAAACCACAGTGAAAATATGCATTATGGTAC
Source organism: Neomonachus schauinslandi (assembly GCF_002201575.2). NCBI lineage: Eukaryota > Metazoa > Chordata > Mammalia > Carnivora > Phocidae > Neomonachus > Neomonachus schauinslandi. The sequence goes on along the minus strand of NC_058410.1, from coordinate 83,239,129 downwards.
AGAAAGATCTTATTTTTATGCAAACTATAAATATTTTATTGATTTCATATACTCCATATTTATAAGAAAGTATTCTTTTAAGCTCATATTTTACATGAATCGATATTAGTAATAGCATTCTTGTTAAATACACTTATATGTAGGTTTGAATTTCTATGCAATTTAGACATACAGCCAATCCTCGTTATTTATGGATTCCATATTTACAAATTTGCTGGTTCACTAAAAATTTTTTTGTGAGCTGAAAATCAATACTCAGGCCACTTTTTTGGTCATCAGTAGAGCAGTGAAAAGTTTCGGTCTCCCGACATGCACGGTTCCAGCTGGGGTTGGACAAGGTCATCCCTACCTTCTTCTTTTGGTTCCCATACTGTAAGCAGGTGTCCGTCCTTTTCACTATCTACTTACTGCCACATTTTTTGCAGTTTTGTGCTTTCTGTTGATGATTCCACTATTTTAAAATGGTCCCCAAGCATTAGTGCTAAAGTGCTGTCTGCTGTTCTTTTAAAACAAACAAACCAATAAACAGACCTGTGATGTGCCTTCTAGAGAAAATACATGTGTTAGATAAGCTTCCGTCAGGCATCAGTTATAGTACTACCAACCAGGAGTTCAATGCTAATGAATCAACAATATATATTAAATGAGATGTCTTTATTTTATTTTTTAAAGATTTTATTTATTTATTTGACAGAGAGAGACACAGCGAGAGAGGGAACACAAGCAGGGGGAGTGGGAGAGGAAGAAGCAGGCTTCCCGCTGAGCAGGGAGCCCGATGTGGGACTCGATGTGGGACTCGATCCCAGGACCCTGGGATCATGACCTGAGCCCAAGGCAGACGCTTAACGACTGAGCCACCCAGGCGCCCTAAATGAGATGTCTTTAAATGACTGAAAAACCTGTTGTGACCAGACGCTTACAGGAAACTACTTCTGTATTTCCCTAGGAACAGTGGCTCAGTAGTGGAGAATTCAGTGTTCAGAGCAACTTTACAGAACATGTAACTACCACAAATAACGAGAATCAACTATATCATCTATTTTTTTCTTTCCTAGAAGCCATTTTCCCAATATTTCATCATGAGCCATTATGGCCTGGTTGTGAATGTGAAATGTGTCATCTGAGCAGTCAACAGACGTTATGCCCACTTTTGTTGTACTATCCATTGACCCACAGCATCAAACAATTTGCAGGAGAAAAGTGGCTCAGTAGTCTCCAGGATTGTTTTTGTCTTTGTTTTGTTTTTGTTTTTTAAAGATTTTATTTATTTATTTATTTGACAGAGAGAGAGAGACAGTGAGAGAGGGAACACAAGCAGGGGGAGTGGGAGAGGGAGAAGCAGGCTTCCCCACTGAGCAGGGAGCCCGAAGCAAGGCTCTATCCCAGGACCCTGGGATCATGACCTGAGCCGAAGGCAGACACTTAACGACTAAGCCACCCAGGCACCCCAGTCTCCAGAATTGTTAACCCCTGGATGCTCCTGTTTTTAAACCCAAACTTCCACAATCAGGCTGCTATTAAAGTTGGACTTACTAGGTTTAGACATCATCATTTAAATTTTTAGGCAAGGCTCATAACTGGGATAAGTGAATGGAATCCTGTTGCTTTAGAGGTAGCAACACCTAACCAAGTGCCTTGTGTAAAGAGTAAGTTGCTCCGTCTGTGTCGAAAGGGTCTAGAGCATGCTTTTATGTGGAATAGTGTCGTCGATTTGGATTTAGCTGGAAAAGATGTTTGAGCTTATGCAGATCAACCTCTTGGTTTTGCAGAAGGGAAATGCCAGGCCCAGAGAGGTTAAGGTGCCTGCCAAGGCCACCTGCTGGGCCAGAGCTGGGGAGGCGCTGCCTTCCAGCCCCAGAGTGCGTCCCTCCATCACATCAGCCTTCCTGTGAAGTCCTGATGCCAACTGCAGAGGACAGAATAGTTTTTGCTACTTTGAGAAGTCATCCCAAGCCCAACAGGAATTTCTTGTTGTTATCTCATAAAGGTATTACTTTTCTTCCTCATTAGTTTATTTATGAACAGAAGTCAAATATTCCCAGTTAACTTCGAATCTGAATTTTTGTATGTTCATTTGAAAAAGGAAAGCAGTCTTTTGAAAGGTAGCCTTCTATTAATTTGTGATGACACTCCAATATTTTATTAAAGCTGAACTTTTATTAGGAAAGAGAAACGTCATGGTGTTCAGTTTGAAACTCCTGACTGGATCTTGAGCAGGTCAAGGTGGGAGGCACTGTGGACAGGGGAATGTTGCAAAAGAAATGCTTTGAGAAGAGCTTACTCCATACAGACTACTTTTGGGGAGCCCAGCACTTCCTCCATGACTCAACCACTGGCACACCTAGGTGATAGACAGATTCTACCAATAGCTGAGTTCAATAAAACCCACTCAGTTATGCTGTGAAGACTTACTGTTTTTGGAAGGAGCTGGAGAGATTAATGAATGAGAACGGTTTTGTTTTATATCTTGTAGTGGTCAGAGGAAGAGATACAAGGACAGAGAGATAGATTTAAGGTACTACATTTTTCTTCGACTGTATATTTTATTATATGGAGCAACATTTCAGCACTGGCTTCCTTCAGCAGCGACAAAGGAGAAGGTCCACAGTTACGAAGTTTTCCATTAGATTCTATTCACACGTAGAAAATGAAATGCCATAAGCCTAATGATATTAATTGTAGGGTTTTATTTCCTCCTTTTTATAACCCTCTTTGGGACAGAACCACATTTCTTGCCCTGTGAAAATTTTAGTCCATAAACTTTTCAAGTTCTCTCAATGATTTAATAACCAGGTCCTGCAGCCCTCCTCTGTGATGACTTTTGGTCAGAATAGGGAAAGATAATGGCATGACATCATTTTAACATATCTAAAACAAAAGACATCCCTTTGTTTATTTATTGAATGTAATAATTATTTTTTATTTTTACTGAAGTATAGCTAATATGCAGTGTTCTATTAGTTTCAAGTGCACAATATAATGATCCAACAATTCTATGCATTACTCAGTGCTCATCACTGTAAGTGTACTCTTAAGCCCCTGTATCTGTTTCACCCATCCTCCCACCCACCTCCCCTCTGATAACCACTAGTTTGTTCACTGTACTTAAGTGTCTGGTTGTTCGTTTGTTTGTCTCTTTTTTTCTGTTTGTTCATTTGTTTTGTTTCTTAAGTTTCCACATATGAGTGAAATTATATGGTAGTTGTCTTTGATCTATTTCACTTAGCATTATACCTTCTAGGTCCATCCATATTGTTGCAAATGGCAAGATCTCATTTTTTTAATGGCTGGGTAATACTCCAATATATATATGTATACCACATTGCTTTATCTATCCGTCTATGGATGGACACTTGCGTTGCTGCCATATCTTGGCTACTGTAAATAATGCTGCAATAAGCATAAGGGTGCATATATCTTTTCAAATTAAGTGTTTTTGTTTAGTTTGGGTAAATACCCAGTAGTGGAATTACTGGGTCATATGGTAGTTCTATTTTTAATTTTTTGAGGAACCTCCAAACTGTTTTCCACAGTGACTGCACCAGTTTGCATTCCCACCAACAAACAGTACATGAGGGTTCCGTTTCCTCGGCATCCTCGCCAACACTTGTTATTTCATGTCTTTTTGATTATAGCCTTTCTGACAAATGTAAGGTGTTATCTCATTGTGGTTTTGATTTGCGTTTTCCTGATGATGAGTGATGTTGAGCATCTTTTCATGTGTCTGAGTTTATTTAGTTAAAGGTAATGAAACAAATGTATGGTAAAATCTTTGGCACATCTTCCACTGTATTTTTCATTCCTTTCTTCTTATTTTCCTCATCCATATGAAGCAATCGACAAATAATATTGAATACTTTGATGTTTTCAGAACGATGCTACACACTGCAAGAGTCTCAAAAGAATAAAAAACATTTCCTTGCTTTCAAGAATGTAATGTTAGGGATGCCTCAGTGGCTCAGTCAGTTAAGCGTCTGCCTTCGGCTCACGTCATGATCCCAGGGTCCTGGGATCGAGTCCCGCATGGGGCTCCCTGCTCGGCGGGGAGTCTGTTTCTCCCTCTCCCTCTGTTCTTCTGCCCTGCTTGTGCCCTCTCTCACTCTATTTAAATAAAATCTTAAAAAAAAAATGTAATGCTTACCACACCAGGTTCTAAGAAATATAAGTGTCACTTAAGATATCCATAAGAGAATGGGTAAGAATGGTGTTCCTTGATCCAAGTTTCAGAAACATAGTATACCTCAAACTTCCCCTACAACTTCACCATTCACATTAGATGCTAAAGGTGTTTCAGATGTCTTGTGTAAGGAAACCTGGTTACTGCCATTGAACCCAGCATTCTCTAGGATGTATTTGACAGAGAAACATTTTTTTTTTTTTGAGTCAGACCTATCAAAATCCCTTGGGATACTGGTGTTCTATGGAAACAGTTTAGGAAATTATGGATTAAAGAGCCTCACAAAACATTTTATTATTAATGTTTGAGTGCAGACTCAAAGCCCTGAAACTGTAGAGAAGACATAGATCATTATGATATAGTTTGGTGAAGAAAAGAATCTTGGAGAATGTTGGACTTTAAAAGAAAAGTGTGATTGAAAAAAAAGCAGAACACTGAGGTGAAGAAAGGGAAACTCACGTCATAACTCGCCAAATGGTGAGACTGATTATTTGGGGGATGGGGGGAAGCGGGCAAAGGTGCAGGCAATGATTACTAGGAACTTTTATTTTCTACGTTATACCTTTCTGTATTATTTATGTGCTTGTTTTTACAATGCTTATTCTGTAACACACTATCCTGTTCTTATAATCAGATGATATTTCCCTAAAACTCACTAAGGTTTACCTATCAGATTAACAAAGAATATGTATAGATCTTTCCTCATAATTTGTCTGTGTGTGTGTGTGTGCACGTGCACACACACAATATTTACAAACAGGTGCACATATATAATATCTTCATCAAAAACAAGTTGAAACACCAAGGTCAACCTGTGTTGCAAATGTGGGCAGCACTTGTTGTTTATTTGCTTCTCAAGTGTGGCTGACTTCAGGGATAAGAATGAACAATGTGGTCTCTTACTAAATTTCCCTTTTGGTTAGTCATCCAACCACTATGTGATGAATTTATACCTGAAACTAGTGAGCTGGGGGCTAAGCTGAAAATAGTCAACTTGTGTTGCCTAACTATAGTTTGGCCTCTGTAGGAACTTCTTGGTGGTCGTCAATTTCAGTGTATCCGTTTTTTTTAAGTATATTTTATTTTTAAAAAATGGCAAATTCAGTTGTTTAATATTTAATAAGCCACTTATGCCTAAGGCACGAGATATGTTTTTGATCTGGAAGTATAACCAAGTTTAAAGGTAACTAAACTCAAAACCCTCCAGACAGAGGAAGTATTTTATAAATACTGTTGTCAGCTTGAAAAGCCATTTTTTTCCTTCCTCTCCCTAACATATTATTGTTAAGGGCATTTTCTGAATCTAGGAAAAAGATGCATATGAACTTTCATGTTGAGCGTATAAATAAATGAATACCCATATATGTGCAGCAAAGTATAAGCATAACACAGGGATAAAAGGTAAGGTCGGACCATGTAAAACGGCTGAAATTCGATTGTTTCTGACATCTGATAATGGCAATAGCTCGCCACTGAGTGGTCTCTCCTCACTTGAGTAGACAGTTTGCCACTTGTGTTGGGATGGTATTTTGACTCCAGTCACCTTCCCAATTTGGATCAAAATTCCTCTCTTCTGGCCTCCAGTTGTGTCATTTTATTCTCTCTCTTGTTCTCTCCTAAACATTACCGTTCATGGTGATTATGTGTAGCAGTCTTGATATGCTAATCCATTTCTTGGTTGGCAAATTCTCAGACCTGAGACCTCAAAGGTCCAAGGAAGTCCCTGTGAAGGATGGGTGCCCATGAAACCTGAGGATTTAGGGCAAAACATCCATACCATTAACCACTTTTGACTTTTACATCTTCCATCACCACTTACTTTTAGCTTAAACTCTGCACCTGCAACAGTAACAACAAAATTCAAGTTAACATTTCTAGAATTTTCAGTGTAGGTTATAATATTACATTAGATACAGTCACATTTTGTCTCCCTTTTTTTTCCCGTTGTGTTTATATCCACATGAAATCATCAACTTTAATGTTTTGGTCACAAAACAAGCAAACAAACAAACAAAATGGTGATGACTATCTAGACAGCAGTGGTGAGAGAACACAGACCCTTCTACTTACTTAACCAGGCCCCGGAGGAGTCTTTACCGTCTTTAAAGCTGACTTCAAATATATTTTTGGAGGCAGGAAGTACGTGCTGTCTAGTGTGTGTTCGCCCGCTTGCCAACTTTGCTGGTCCATAAAATACTTCAAGTGACTCCACAGAGTGTGGTCCTGGCTTTCAGCTTCCTTTCAGCTCTAGTCACCAAGAGCAACAAGTACCATTGTAGACCCATCCCGAGAGAAACATGTATTCTCCGTATCTCTAGGACTGGTACTTACATATAGGTTCAGAGTTTATGGTTATTACTCTCTGGAGACATCTGTCTGCTGGGTTTATTTTTTCCTGATGTTGTACCACATCATAAAGTCCTACTGCCAAGAGTCCTTTAACTACTCGGGAAGATTTTGTTTTCTGTTGTTTTAGTCACTTGACCACTTTCTTTCTGTAGGCCAGATGGAGTAGAGAAAATCAGTAGCAATTCCCCACTCCAGAGCCCCATAGCTTAACCTGGCTCCATTTGGTTTCAAGTTTTTATTTTGTCAGAGTTTTAAAACTCTCATTGCCTAAGAAGTGATGGGTCTCCTTGTGTGTATGTGTAACAAAGTTACACTGAGATTTCCCATGAAGTGTGAATGCTCTCAGAAAACCTTTCAAGGAAAATTTGCTTTGAAAGCAAGTGGATCACATGGGTATAATCAGTTGAAAGGAACAAAATTCATAATTGATTTTTTATTATCAAATATAGTACTGTAAAATAGCTTTTGTTGGCAGGGAAAAATAACTTCCAGCCCAGTTTTATCCCCTCTTACTTTTGTTCTCAATAATAATATTTAAATACATGTACTTCAGAATTGCTGTTTTTCATTTTCAGATAATGGTTTTTATCATCTATTTATGTAAAATTACAGTGATTAAGTCATTATTTGTCTAATAAATTTACAACCTTTTTTGTGGAAAAAAATGATTCAGGTCAGACAACTATTGTCAAACATCTTTTAACATATGTTTTCAACCTTTGCCATAGCTTCTTGCATAAACAGACCTTTTGAAACAAAGCACGGAAAATTTAATCCACATGGGCTCATATTATCAAAACTATTAGACTGGATTATTTTCCATGGTGTCAGCACCAAAATTATCTCTTGAAAATATGACTTTAAAAGGAACATTCACATAGATTTTACAAATGTTTTTTCTCCCTCACCCTTTACAGGTAACTTTTATTTCATTCATGGCTATAATTAGCACATTCTGATGCAGCCCCTTTCTCAGTCAGCACACAAAGATTCCCTGTTCCTTAGCATGGTGGCTTTGGTCAGCAGTCATTAGTGATCTTTTTTTTTTAATTTTTCTTTTTTTAGAGATTTTATGTATTGAAGAGAGAGAGAGAGAGAGCACAAGTGGGGGGGGAGGGGCAAGGGAGAGGTAGAAGCCAACTCCCCATTGAGCAGAGAGCATGACACAGGGCTTGATCCCTGGACCCCATGATCGTGACCTGAGCCGAAGGCAGATGCTAAACCAACTGAGCCACCCAGGCGCCCCATTAGTGATCATTTTTATGATTAATCTCTAAGTGGTCAATTCAGCCGAGGCTCATTCCATGTATAACTGTAGCCCAGCAGCTTCACAATGCTACGACCCATTTATTTAGGGCAACCGCATGTGCTTTCCCAGAAACTAAAGTAATGAGGAAGAGGACACAGAGGTCCAACTCACCTAAGCTGCTTTATGTCAAGAAAATACCATGGCGAGTCAACCTTGAGAATATTGTCACACAGGCTCAAACCCAACTATTACGTCGTCATTCACGTGGGTTTGCTCAGACACACACATTACTTGAGCACCTCAGACCTTGCTGTGCAGTTTCGTGTGTTCCATTTTCAAATGTCTGGCTTTGTAAGCAGAGATTTTAGATAATAAATCACTTTAATTCTTTGTCGTAGTTGTTATCGGGTTAATAAAAACTTGTACAAATTATACAGCAGTTACATGTCAGTGTGATGCTCAATTGGCATTTTAACTCGATTTGGTTATTTCTGTACATTTTTTGTGTGTTAAAACACAAATTCTGAATTTGACACTATCTCATTTAATCCTTGAAACAGCTCTGGGGGAAAGGCAAGGATGTAATGTGGAAAGGAGGCTGAAGGGGAAGAGGCATGAGCTTGGGGTTCACCAGCTGCAGGCATGCAAGGTGCACACGGAGGATGACGTTCCCTACCCCATCCCAGTCTCACATTACAGCCTGAGACTGTGCGGAAAGTAGGAAGGAGGCGGGCCTGCCCACGAGGCCTCTCTGGAAGAATGGGGGAATTCGTGTTCTGGTGGGGACCTTAAAATCCAGACAAAGGAGTTTGGATATGACAGCAAGAGAGAGGAACCGTAGGGTTTAAACCAAGGTATCAGCATGATAAAAGCAGTCCTTTAGGGACTAGGTGCTGGAAGGCCTCGCTGAATTCCAAATGCACTGTAGCTTCGGCTTGGCAGGGCAGGGGATTTACTGTTGGAATTCAATAAATGTCACCTTTTTGGTAAGACCTGCCCTGGCAGTCCCAACGTCTGCTGCGTGTGAAGTTTTTTCCTCCTTGGTAGTTATCATCACTCTCTGACACTGTATGTATTTTATTTATTGACATTGTTCATGACCCAGCTCTCCCACTAAAATGTAAGTCCTCTAAGAGCAGGGAATTTTGTCTGTTTCATTCATGACGGTGCCTTCCCTGCCCAGAACACTGCCTTCCGCATGGCAAACCCCGAGGAATACATGCTGCATGAATAAATGAATTGATTGGTACACGTATCCCCACATTCCAAAAGGTGGCATGACACCACTTCCCTTTTATGAAAGACCTACAGCAGTGCCTTTTTTTGCTAACTGAAAGAAATCTGAAGAGGATTTTCACTTTTACAAGAAAAGCCGTTACCGTACTAACGTAGGTCTTTCCTGAAAGCAAAGTGGTGCACCGCGTCCTTTCAGAAAGCAGGGAATACTCCGCTTTATGCCATTTGGGCTTATGAAAGGTTTCATAGTAACACTCTACTCTCCTATAACAGGAAACCCATACCTGTACCAGGCCTGATTCCTGGTTACTGGTAATTAAGGGGCAAATAAGAGAGACAAGGTTCCTGCCCTCAGAGAGCTTACATTCTAGAAGAGGAGACAAAATAAATAAGAATTCCAGATGGTACTGTGCTCAGAGGAAAATATAACAGCATAATAAGAATACAAAATGTTAAAGGGCACCTGGGTGGTTCAGTCGGTTAAGCTTAAGCGTGGGACTCTTAGTTTCGGCTCAGGTCATGATCTAAGGGTCAGGGGATCAAGCCCCAGGTTGGCTCCGCACTCAGCTCAGTCGGCTGGAAATTCTCTCCCCCACACCTGCTGCCCCTCCCCCCATTGATGTGCTCATGCTCGCTCTAGATAAATAAATTAAATTTTTTAAAAAATACAAACTGTTAAGTAGACTGCTCCCCTATTGCATGCGCTGATTATGTGACAGTAGGAAAGACTGTTTTTGTTTTTTATTTTTTATTTTTTATTTTAAATTCACTGTCTCTGAACAATATCCAGTGATGTCTAGTCTCAGCTATGTTTCCTGGAACGGACACAGAAACAGAGCTTGCAGCAGCAAGAACCTAACTAATGGGTTTCTGAATTGCCCACCTCAGGCCCTTTAAGAAATAATGTTCTGTTGCCTTGTTCTTTCTATTCAGCACCACCATACCCAGTCATTCTGTTCATCCATCAGCTGCCTACACGGTCTATTAGAATGAAAAATGTGCTTTTTTACTGCTATCGAAAATTGAGATTTTTTATTTAATTTTGATAAGCCACAATCCATTCAATTCATTCCAGATCTAGTGAGTGTCTTCACAGAAGTCAAACTTGTGATGGGTACCCAGAGATGGGGCAGCAATTGAGGAGACTCTGAACCTTCCCCATCTCAAGGCCACTTCTGAAGAAGGTTGTGACCCTTTTAAGAAACAGACTAAAGCAGACAGACTCTAGATAAGGAAACATGGTTAGAAGTTAGGAAAACACTACTTAATAACAGTAAAAACAAGAGATTTGAAACCCTGGACACAGACCTATTAGAGGAGCTAAAAGAAGGAGCATCGAAAGAAACCAATCTTGTCTACCCAGAAATTCTTCAAAGAACTCAGGTACTTACTCTGTATTTTTAAAGATAGAGAAAATGGAAGGCATGTAACTAAGAACACATTTTTTTTAATTTTTTAAATTTATTTTTTGACAGAGAGAGACAGCGAGAGAGGGAACACAAGCAGGGGGACTGGGAGAGGGAGAAGCAGGCTTCCCGCTGAGCAGGGAGCCCAATGTGGGGCTCGATCCCAGGACCCCAGGATCATGACCTGAGCCGAAGGCAGACGCTTAACGACTGAGCCACCCAGGCGCCCCAGAACACATTTTTTTAAAGAATCACAGTCTGTAAGAATAATTTCAGGTAGGCTAAAAGCCAGATAAACCAGAACATGCCACACACACACACACACACACACACACACACACACACACACGTCTTTTTTTTTTCTTGAAAACAACAAACAAAAAAGAAATAGGAAAAGATACAGTCCTACTGTTGAGGACCAATACTGTTACAATAACACAGAGAAAGGAGAGTTATTCAAATCCTAACTTACTCCTTCATTGCCATAAAAAAATGATCTTTAAACTAAAAGCGATTTTTTAAATGTGATTCAGAGAAAATGAAAATATATTCAAGTTTATTAGTAAAAGTTCTTCAGTTTCATCCACAAATCCTTTGATGGCTTCTAACATAATAAATCTGAACCCAGCAACAGAAACTCTTTAAAAGTGGCCAATAATTTGCCCATCATATATCTTGAAAAATGCAATAGAAGCCAAATGACCAGAGAGAGGAAAATATTCTGAGTGTCAAAAAAAAAAGAGTAAAGTAGGGGCCTTGGATTTTGTATATTGATAAGCTCAATTACAACTTCTAGAAATACTTCAGATAGAATATTAAGCAAATGACTTCTAATAAATTCAAATGAACAACTATGATTACTAAAAAGAAACACAAGTTCACCAAGAGCAAGAAACATGAAACTATGCTTATTTCCTATTTTGATAGGTTTGCCAGCTTGCTTTATCAGGGGAATAGAGTAGATGAAATGTCTCCATTTCAGCAAAGCACTGGGAAGTGTTTTATAACATCCTTGAAGAAAAGAAGGAGAAATTCAGGTGGGTTGATATGACTCTTGGGAGGATTTGTACCTGGTGTGAGAAGTCTCCAGAGATGAAGGCAAGTGAAATCCCGTAATCCATCAAGTCAATGCATCATCTGTTGCTTCTGGAAAAAATGATGGGATTTTACTTTATGGAGACAGTGATTTTTGAACATATTTGTCTCCTTGTCTTGGCTGCTAGGAAGCTCAGAGGTAGATTTGTGACCCATGTTAAAAATGACACAGATCCTTCTGGTATACCTACCCATGGATAAACTTCATTCCTGACCTCTTTGTATCATCCCATCATTACCTTACCTTCACTGTATTATTTCAGTCACAAATATTTACAGGCACTTTGAACTCAGGGATGGGTCTGTGCCTAACAGGGGTTTCAGTTTAGTGGGAAAACAGACCTTACCTTGGCTTATTTTTAATCCACTTATACCCTATGTATTTTGTTAGCAGTCTCAAGTCCTTTCTAAATGATACAGGGTATTTGGGATATACTTGACTAACTTCAAAAGTGATAAAGATGTGGTTTTGTCTATCACTACTTTTTCCTTGAAATGGGAATATTATTAATGCAGCCTAAAGTTACAGTATGTTTAATGAAGCAAATGACAATGTTGGTTCAAATTTAACTTAATATAAACCAAACTTAAGAGATTTGATTTCTCACTTGGATTACTGAAAAGTTTTTTACATCTGTTATTTTCACATTTTATTATGTTAATCTTGATTCATTTACTCCAGCATGAACTACCAACTTCCTACTCCAGGAAATCTCCAAGTGTCCTACACTTGTCTTCAGAGTTTTCTTACAAAAAAACTGGCTCATCTCTGGAGACTTCTCACACCAGGTACAAATCCTCCCAAGAGTCTTATCAACCCACCTGAATTTCTCCTTCTTTTCTTCAAGGATGTTATAAAACACTTCCCAGTGCTTTGCTGAAATGGAGACATTTCATCTACTCTATTCCCCTGATAAAGCAAGCTGGCAAACCTATCAAAATAGGAAATAAGCATAGTTTCATGTTTCTTGCTCTTGGTGAACTTGTGTTTCTTTTTAGTAATCATAGTTGTTCATTTGAATTTATTAGAAGTCATTTGCTTAATATTCTATCTGAAGTATTTCTAGAAGTTGTAATTGAGCCTATCAATACACAAAATCCAAGGCCCCTACTTTACTCTTTTTTTTTTTTTTTTTGACACTCAGAATATTTTCCTCTCTCTGGTCATTTGGCTTCTATTGCATTTTTCAAGATATATTCAAGTTTATTAGTAAAAGTTCTTCAGTTTCATCCACAAATCCTTTGAAGGCTTCTAACATAATAAATCCAGCAACAGAAACTCATTAAAAGTAGCCAAATTTACTCACCTTGTTGCAAGAAAAATCCCCTGGAAAAAAGATTTTCACATGATACCTCATTGAGGAAATACAATGTGAGGAGAAACTCTTACAGGGCGCCTGGGTGGCTCAGTGGGTTAAGTGGCTGCCTTCGGCTCAGGTCATGATCCCAGAGTCCTGGGATCGAATCCCGCATCAGGCTCCCTGCTTGGTGGGGAGCCTGCTTCTCCCTCTCCCTCTGCCTGCCTCTCTGCCTACTTGTGCTCTCTCTCTGTCAAATAAATACAATCTTTAAAAAAAAAAAAAAAGAGAAACTCTGACAATAGAGTAAATTGGTTGAATGCTTTTTGCTCTTCAAGAAAATAGCAAAAAGTCAAACACAGTTTAGTGAAAGGAATTCCATGACTGATGAAGGTAATTAGGCCCAATACACAGGTTGTCAATGGTCATGTTTGCTCCAGACCTGTGGTAGGAAAGATACAGGAAAACAAGCAAATGCATATCTTCAAGACAGTCCTTTTTGAAACCAAACTTTTGCTAACAACCGGACATGAAGAGTTTGAATTTAGATTCCCTGGCAAGAAGTAACGGTGCAGATACTTTATGTTGACAACTAAATGTTAAATCTTTGGCTTAGACCGGGGCATAACAATGGATCTGCATCAAACTTAGAGAGATGTAGGACCACACTGGGTACGTTTAAAGAACAATGACAGGGAGAGTGACAAATGTGGACATTGTTTCATACACTGAGTAGACAAAGAACTGGGCTGAGTGTAATCTGAATACTGACAGGAAAGTCATGATGATAAAAACCAACCTCAAATATCTGCAAAAAGAACACAGGGAGGAGGGAGCACAGGTCCTTGTGGTCAGAGCCTGAGCGAGGACCCAGAAGTAAAGGCATGAATAAAGAGACTTGACTCAGAGGGGAAAGCAGTGTTCCTGTAGGAGAGTGGTCTGTAACAGGACTGTGCTGTCTTAGGGCTGGGAGAATTCTGAAGGGGTTCAAAGAAGAGCCGCACAATTGTCTATCAGGGATGTAAAAATAATCCCTGTCTTGGGAGGGCTCTCAGTCAGAAATCCTTCAAGCCACCCGGATTCCCTGATCCTGGGGCGAGAATCAGGCTGAGCATGCCCTGTGTCTGTGTTGTCAGTTCCAGGGGCTGCTCTGAGGGGAGGCTCTTGAACTGCTGATGGGTTCTCTTGCCTTGTTTTAGTTCATTTACATTAGCCACAGTCCTCTACAGGAACACACTATGCCAGCAGAAACAGCTATTTCCCATCCCCGCTGGTTTCCTCCTAACACCACACATGCAAAATGCCCACAGTTCATTTTTGAGAACTGCTAGCTGATGACCCTATTTTTGCAACTTCACAGAGATTACAGTGATAGTATTTATTGATTAAGGTCTGTATTAATATTTAGAGCTCATTGCACTTAAAAAGCAGAATCATGAAGCGTGGGGGGTTTTTTGGTTTTTTGTTTGTTTTTTTTTTTAGTTTCCAGTTTTTACATGCAGTGTTTTTAATCAAATATTCCAAATCACCTGTAAAGACACGAAAAATGTCGTATTTAATTTTTATTGCATTGCGATGGAAGCTGGGTGTGCTGTGGATGGAGTTCATGCACAAAATGCCCTTCTTTAATGGAAAAATTATGCAGAAAGGACATTTTGCAAAATGCCAAGTTTAGAAAGAAGGGTAAATTTAGGAGGCTAGAAGAAAAAAGTGGGCTCCAGCCATTCCTCTGATAACGAGACTCTGATTTCACTAGGCAGCATGTCCTCCAGGCAAAGGCCATGTCAGCCAGTGGGTCATCTTTGGTCACTAATGCCAGTATGCAAACTCCAGTCATCCCAATTCATGATGCACTCATGAAGCCTTCCATCAAACATACTGAAACATACACTTTATCAAAGCAATACTTAAAAATTTATGAAAAGTCAGAGGCTGGACCGAATTTCCTTCAGAAGATATTTCTGAAGAATTGTTTTCTTGAACCTCTCTATATCTACTTCCTGTTAGCATTCTTTATTTTAATCCCACGATTCCATTCCATTTCAAGCATTTCAGATCTCCCCTCCCCCAATGCTTTCTTCATAGTTGACTCAAATGGACAGTTATACTATGGAAAGCTTATAGTCCGCCAAAATACTTGCAGAGAACACCTTCTAGGTAGAAATGTGTGGTTGTTTCAATCTGCAAAGCCCATGTTGCTAATTGGCCTCCTCGTTGAGCTAAATTCATTGAGATGTCTACTTTAAACAGCAGCTCCGTTTCTCCTGTCTTCATTGCATTATTCATAATTGCTTGTGAGTGGCTGGAGGTTGTGTGTTTGGGTGAATGACATTGTGTAACTTGCCATGGTTCCTTTGGCAAAGCCTCAGCAGAGCTTTTCTGAATGCCTTATTTTCACATCGTTTTAATTCTTGCTAAACAAACCCATGCTTGAAGCACGAGCTTTGGAAGCTAGACATCATCTGTTCCACAAGCACCCATGGTATTTCCAAGTAAAGCTTTTTTTTTTTTTTTTTTTACCAAATTAAATCTGACAAATTGATTCTTCATTAACCCGCAAGAAAAGTTGATGGTAATTTCCTTGAATGAACATAGAGGTCTTTGACCTGGTAATATTTTTGTATCATAAATGTCCTCTTCATGCAATAATCTTTGCCTCCTAGAGAAGTTTTAGACAGAGGTCTTCATCAAAGATAATTTCCTCAGAAACAAAATACAAATGATTGCTTTAGGCAAAATAAAGGCCAATTATGATTGCAAAATAATTTTGAAGGGATATGGATCTTACCATATTTCAGGATTAATATATAAAAGAAAAATGTCCGTATTTTTTGGAACTGATCTTAAAACTTCCCTAAGTTGGTGACTCATGTCAAAATGGGCCATTTTCCAGCTCCCAGCCCCTACCTTCCTAATCTCCCCATCCCCACCACAGGCACCTAATTTTTCATTTGTGCCATGGACCCGTCAGCAGTCTGGTGAAGCCTGTGAGCCATTCCTCAGAATAAAGTTTTTAAATGTATAAAATACATGTGGTTACAAAAGAAAAAAATTATATGGTGATGCTGTTATTAAAATTTTGAACAAGTTTCTGATACAGTAATACCTATGCTTCTTTATTAATACTTTTTTTAAAAAAACCCAGAAGTGGGACTAGTAACTACCATAAATAATCATGAAATAGTGATGAACAAAATAAGTATGCAAGACGAAACAATTATGGTTTCATCTACAACTGTAAAATGGGATATGACAATATCTGTGATTTCTTTGAGTAACAAAGTCACAAGTACTGCTAATACCACCATGGTTTGTTGCCATGGTTAGTGACAAAGAGGTCATTTTTTTCCCATCCATGCTCACAGCCCCCCTAAATTCTGTCCATAGACCCCTTGGAGGTCAATGGACCCTAGATTAAGACACTCTGTATCTAATGACTCTTTTTGATTTATTTATTTGAGAGAGAGAGTGAGTGAGAGAGAGAGAGAAGGAGCAGGGGAAGGGGAGGGAGACGCACACTCTCTGCTGAGCAGGGAGCCCGATGCGGGGCTCCATCCCAGGATCCTGGGATCATGACCTGAGCCGAAGGCAGACGCTTAACTACTGAGTCACCCAGGCACCCCATATCAAATGTTTCTTGCCACTGCTCCCACTTTTATTCAATCAGTAGAGAGGTGGAGTGGGTAGTGGTCAGCTGCCAGGTACATGTGTGTGGGAACCTCAAAAGCAGTGACATCAGCAGAACCACACTCAGCCCTGGTGGTGTACCATGTCACTGCCAGTGAGCCCAATGTCTCAACACTGTCACCTCAGAGGCACCATTCTGTCAGTTCAGGGCTTTCTCCAGCCAGGGAGCCTTTCTCTGGCAATGCTACTGAAAGCCAGTTCATAGCAGAATGTATTCATTGTTCCCCATGATGTCATTCTCCAAGATCAGGAAATGTCCCCCAAATATCCTTTGTGCTTATTTACCTAAACCTTATATGCTTGGTCTGCACTTTCCTCAGAATGACATGTTCTGTACATTCACTTCCTCTAGGAAAAAAGTACTTCCATCTCTTTAAACAGACTTTGTGCCCAAGATTTGGACCCAGAATTCCATGTGGATGTCTAAAATTGGATTTATCATCTTCTCAAAATTAATTTTTTCTCCTGACGTTCCTGACTTTTCTCCTCCTGACTTCTGAGGAGCATCGCAGTAACTATGCATGGAAACCTCAGACCTTTCAGCCCCCACACCCCTTCCTAAACTCTGCCGCCCAATTTCTTAACTCTCCAAGTCAGAGAGCTCCTGTGTTTACAGCTTCCCTCAAGTATCCCTCTCTATTCTGTTCTCATTTCCACCAGTTAGTTTACAACCTAACCTGCATCACCATTACTCTTGCCCCTGCTTCTCAACTAACACACACTGCTGCCAATTTGATTTTCCCGGAGGGCAACTCTGATGATAGTTCCCTGTTCAAACATCTTCAGTGGGGAGTGCCTGGGTGGCTCAGTTGGTTAAGCGACTGCCTTCAGCTCAGGTCATGATCCCAGGGTCCTGGGATCGAGTCTCGCATCGGACTCCCTGCTCGGCGGGAAGCCTGCTTCTCCCTCTCCCGCTCCCCCTGCTTGTGTTCCCTCTCTCGCTGTGTCTCTCTCTGTCAAGTGAATAAATAAAATCTTTAAAAAAAAAAATCTTCAATGGCTCCCCTTTATCTAGGGAACTTAAGACAGATCCTGCCATACAAGCCTCTCCACATCATGGCCCAGACTCCCAATTCAGCACCTGTCTCACCCTGTGCTATAAACTTGATAACTTTTTGTTCATGAAACAAGGAACAGATATTTTACTTCATTTATTTTTTTGCCTATTACCTTTCTCATATACTCTCCTTCTAGAATGTGTTTCTCCAGAAAGTTCTCTTGTTGCAAGCCTACCCTTCCTTCAAAGACAATCTCAAGCATCACCAATTTATGAGGACTTTGCTGATGTGCTTCCACCATCCCCAACTGAGTAGAAGAGCCCCCTCCCACTTTCAGCCTCTATAACATTTTTCTTAGCATTTATCAGCCTCTACCCTTCATTATGATCCAGCACAGTAGTCCCGCCTTATCTGCAGGGGACATGTTCTAAGACCCACTGTGGATGCCTGAAACCATGGATAGTACCAAACCCTATATACACTGTTTTTTTCCTATGCATACATACCCATGATAAAGATTAAGGTATAAATTAGGCACAGTAAGAGATTAACAACAATAAATAATAATAAAATAGAACAGTTGTAACAATATTCTGTAATAGAAGTTATGTGAATGTGGTCTTTCCCTCTCTCAAAATACCTTATTGTACTGTACTCACCCTTCTCCTTCTTGTGATGACGTAAGATGATAAAATGACTACATGATGAGGTAAAGTGAGGTGAATGACATAGGCATTGCGACGTAGCCCCAGGGTCCTACTGACCTGTCAGAAGTAGGCTCATCTGCTTCTGTACTACGGCTGACCACTGGTAACTGAAACCACAAAAAGCAAAACCACAGCTAAGGGGGCACTACTGTGTGTTCATCTTACCAACCACGTTAGATTTCTTTGTTTTTATTTAAACTCCAGCTGTATTAGATTTTTTTATTCCTTAAAAATACAGACGCTTTAATGTATCCCTTGTACCTCAGTAGTGTTTGGTACACTGTTTTTTCACAATGGGTACTCAGTACATGTTTTCAATTGAACTGAAATGATTCCTACGCAAAATAATGAATTTACCGGGATGACCTGCCTTACACTTTTCATGTACCGCTGAAGGATAAGCAGGTGTTCACTAACGCTAATTTATTAATTGGTAATTTTAGTGATGCTGTGCTTGCTTCTGACCTTCACCCACACGGTCTCATGGACCAGAACGCTCCTTCTCCCCAGCCATTCAAACCATCTCGCTAACTCCTGCTGGGCCTTCAGGGCTCAGTCTGACCATCGCTTTCTCCAGGAAGTCTTCCTAACCCCAAGTCTGGCTTCACAGGCGTGCAACCTGTGCGCTCCCACAAAGCCCAACACCTACAAGGGTGCCACAATTGGTGCCATACTTTGCTGTCACCATCTTAAAATTCTTAATAGTTCTTTTTTTAAGATTTTTTTTATTTGAGAGAGAGCATGCATGAGCGAGGGGAGGAGCACGGGGGAAGCAGAGGGAGAGAATTCCAGGCAGATCCACACTGAGGGCAGAGCCCGATGCAGGGTTTGCTCTCACAACCCTGAGATCATGACCTGAGCTGAAACCAGTGTGTCACATGCTTAACCAATTGAGCCACCCAGGTGCCTCTTCACAGTTTTTCAACAAGGGCCCGCATTTTTACTTTGCACTCGACTCCTCAACGGGAGTGAGCAGTCCTGCCTAACCCCTTCTCTCCTATATACTCCTGTCATCCCCTGTATTTTCCCAATCTTTGCAATCATCACTCAGAATCTTAATTTTCTGTTTACTCTTGTTCAATGTTTATTTACTTAATATTATTTTATTTAAACTGAATTAATATAAATTAAAATAATTTAATAAATTTCATATTTATTTAATTTTCTGTTGACTACTCTGTATACCTCAATAGACCCTAAACTCTGTCAAGGCAAAAAAATGACTCAGCCCAGTATTATATACTTAATCAGTATTTGCTGATTGGCTAAATGGATGAGTGGTTGAGGAAAGGAGGAATTAGTGAATTAATGAATGTATTTGTCTATGCATAGCCCTTTGGGCAGCCTGAACAATGGAGGCCTTTGGCTTGCTGTCTTCAGATGGCCCTGTATGGACGTAACAGAATTCTAGTACAGAAACTACTCTTGTTAGAAAACAGTGTAAAATTTCAAGAAAGAAAAGGGGCAAAGTAGTGACATGAAGGAAAAAATTTAAGCAACACCCAAATATTAGTGAAGAAGGAACTAGCAAAAGGACTCATGATTATTATAGTCCTGTTTTAAACACAAACATAGAGACCATGAACATACCACTGGGATGCTCTTGGAGGAAGAAGATGTCTTAGTCATTAAGTAATGCCCTGCTTGCTTTTCCTAATGGTTTCTGGTAAGCCTGGAAAAGGAGAGCATACCTAGATAACAGCTACTCACAAAGAGGGGAAACGTCTGTGGCCGTCTTTACCTGATGCCACATCATCCTCCTAACTATCTGAGTGATCCCTGAATTTCATTTTCTCATTAGTAGTTTGGGGCTTTGTAGGTGCACTGGAATTCCATTTCCGGCTTACAATTTCCATTCCATTAAGGCCAACTCAAAGTATAATCCACAGTATCCTGAATTGTTAGATGCATGAGTCAAAAGTATAGTGAGCAGTTATTAACGACGTATTCTAGATTTTTTTCACTTGTAGACTCCTTTTCCTTGGAGACTTCGTCTATTTGAAATGATAATTACTTCCCTCTCAGTTTGAAGAGATAGAGAAGTATCCCCAAAGGTCTTGCAGAATCAACAATGTTACTGCCATTCTCATCTATTCAGTTCATTCAGCAACACTGGGCAGCAGCTCAAGGGCAAACAGTGCTAAACCCTCTTTCTGCTACACAGCCTTGGATGAGTTATAAAATGGTCTTAATTCTCAGTTTTCATATCTGTAAAATGGGAATAATCATATTTCTACTCCATAAATTTGTGAGGATAACATGGATAATGCATATGAAAGTGCTTAGCACCATGTCCATGTTAGTAATTATTATCAACATATAGAACATAAGCAATTATGAACTTCCACTTGGTTCTGTGTTGGAATAGATATAAAGAAATAAGGAGTACATGGTATTGGTTAAGGGTCCACAAACTTCTCCTCTAAAAGGGTCAGTGAGTACATATTTTAGTCTTGTGTGCCATATTGTTCTGCCACGACTATTTAGTTCTGCAGCTGTAGCATGAAAGCGGCCATAGACAAGATGTAAGCAAATGGGTGTAGCTATGTGACAATAAAACTTTATTTACAAAAACAGGCTTTAGGGGCCAGGTTTGTTCCCTAGGCCATAATTTACCAATCCCTGGCTATAGGTCCTTGGGAGCTCCCAGTCAAGTGCGGTAGAAAGACTTGGATGACGTGTCAGGGCAAGCCTAAGGAGGCAGAGACTAACTCCAGCGCCATACAAATGAATGTGGAAACTGATATTTTAGGGGAGATTACTGTATGAGCTTCCCGGAAATACGTAAAAGTAAAAAGTATGTCCTAGAGCTCAGGTATTGGTTGTTTTTTTTAAGGTTTTATTTATTTATTTGAAAGAGTGAGAGTGCATGAGTGGGGGCTTGGGGGAGGAGCAGAGGGAGAGGAACAAACAGACTCTGTGCTGAGAACGGAGCCCGATGTGGGGCTCAATCCCATGACCCTAAGATCCTGAGATCACGACCTGAGCCAATACCAATAGTCCGTCGCTTAACCGACTGAGCCACCCAGGTGCCACTGTTTGTTTGTTTTTTAATCTTGCATTTTAGGATAAGTAACTTCAACCTAAAACACAGCCTTCTCTTTTTATTAGACATTTTCCTTGGGAACTCAGCTCCGCACTCCCAGATCCTGAGAGTACCATAATTTGGGGAATAAAACTGTCTGTAGATTGGTAGAAAATTCTGCTCCTCACTTCTGCTCCCTAGCACTATGGTATGAATAGACAGAGCTGAGGGGTCATCTCTTTTAGCAGTTTGCTGGGAAACGGAAAGTACATGGGGAGCAGAAGAAATCGTTCCCTTCCTTTTCTGTTCTTATTATTATAAAGGAATGACAAGCAAGTATCCATGAGCAAAATTAGACTGTGAAAATGAGCCAGTGGCTTAGTAACAGCCACTTAGAACATTTGATGGGTCACCAGCACTGCCGAATGTGAGGTGGATTCTGCTTCTTTGATAAGAGAACAGCTGTGGCATGTGCTCCCAGGGTAGGAAAGCAAGAACCCACTTTCGGGGCCTTTCTCCCCTCTTGTGAGAGGATTTATGGAAAGTTCACACATTCTCAAATGCAGACGTTTAAATATGGCAGGCAACACAGACACAACATTCTCTTCATCGATGAAGTTGTAAAGGAACTCCATGTGCACAATACATTGTATTTACACATAGAGAGAGAGAGAGAGAGGAAGGGGGGGGTGGGCAGAGGGAGAGGGAGAGAGAGAATTTTAAGCGGGCTCTGGGCCCAGGGCAGAGCCCAACACAGGGCTCGATCTCAGGACCCTGAGATCAAGACCTGAGCTGAAATCAAGAGTCGGATGATTAACCGACTGAGCTACCCAGACGCCCCCATATTATATTTTGATATTCAAAATGGCTAGTCCCTTTCGAGGCTTTTATGATTTAATCAGTGCCAATTCAAATGGGTCTGGTGCTTTAAACTATAGAAACAAGAAATGAAGTCTGTCATGATAAGGCAAGGTTCTTATCAGATTTCTCTCTTTTGTTGTTGTTTTACAGTTTTCTCCTTGTCTTTGGTTGCTTGATTTTGTCAGTGTTTTCCACCATCCCTGAGCACACAAAATTGGCCTCAAGTTGCCTCTTGATTCTGGTAAGTGATACATATGAGCAAAAATGTACATAAAGTTTGTATAAGAACTGTCTATAACATTTATGCTATGCATTGTATCCCACAAAAAGTTCTATCTAGAAAAGAAGAGAGTTGCTGTGAAGTATAAAACTCTCAAAGATCACTGAAATATTGGCCTGCCATTTTAACGTTTAGTCAATCCTCAGAAATATATACAGATATTCAGTGTTACTATTACATAGCAATATCTTATGTTATAGTTACATCAAAAATAGAAGGCAGGACTTGGAAGCAGTTTTACTTATGTTTATCTATGGTAATAAACAAATTATAAGAATCAATATCCATGAGGTCTCTCATAATATTGCTCAAAGTCACAGAATAGAGAGCATTTTCCAATAACTGCAATTTGGCAGTAGGTCAGTGTAATTAGCCCAGAACTACGAGAATATAGCACCTCATAAGAAAACAGAAGGCTCCTTCATGCTCTTTTCAACCAACAGACTACTTTATGAGTTTTGCTGCTAATGCAGTTACCTGCCTGGTAAGAAATTCTGCAGTTAGCTCTGTTTCCATTATGCTGTCAATCCTCAACCACACAGAATTGCTCAATTCATTTCAAAATGGAAAAAGACCCCAAGATATTTTAGTCTGAATTATTCTGGGCCTTTTAAGCTCTTTTACTTTCTATTACAACTAAACTATATCACTGTATACTCAGATCCCATCTGATTGAAAGTTTGGTTCATTTATATCCATTTTTGATCCACTCACTTAGTGCAAAAACATCAGACTTGACAGTCTCAGAACTGTCTGAATGTACCATAAGTTGAAACGATTCGCTTCTGTAAAACCTGGTGGACTACAGAGGAGGAGAGAGAAAGGGTATGGGGGGAAGCTGGCTTCTGTGCCCTAATAAAGAGATGTTGGTTATGTACAGCAATAAGCATTTAATATAAGAAAAGTATTCTTACCTTGAAGGTGAAACTGAAAGATCTCAACTCATGTAACCTGAGCTGAGAGCAGCTGTTCTTCCTACCTATGCTTTCAGATGGCTAGTTTGTGCTTGAAGTTACTAAGACTTCATCAAGTCTCTGTCCTACATCAGGGAGAAATCACTTCTGAGCCTGGAACAAATCTATCCCAATTTGTTTCCATACAAATTGTGCTCAGCGGTATATTGTTAATGTTAAGGTTACTATTTTGAAACCCAGCGTAGAAAACAGACCAAAAAGCACACTGGGAATTTGTTTCATTTATGAGGTTTCCATTTGGGTAGCAAGTGGGCTTTTAGCCTCATGTACCCCTTTGGTAACAACAAATGACCTTGAGCCCAGGGTCTAAGGCACAGCTGGCTTTTGGGTTCATACACAGAATTACAACTGGGAATTTTTGATTGAAAAAGTAAATCTGACTTCTAGACTCGGAAACATGAGAAACTGGATCTACTGCAAGACCAGTGATATCTATTATGAATGAATCAAGCATTAAGAATCCCATAAAAAGGAATTTTTCATGACCAGGTCAAGAATTCAAAATGTTAGGTTTACATCCTTCAAATCTCTGAAATATAAATTCCTCCATTGCTAACGAGTTTCTAAATAGTCTAAATAGACATTACTAATGAGTTTCTAAATATGTTATTAAAAAGCCCAAGGCTGATTCATATCTTGATTTTTAAAACTTTTTGAGCAGTGAACAGTTCATTACAGTTTATAACTAGGGTGCATTTGAGTAGATAATGTAGATGTTGTCACATATCCCTCAGCTGGGTTTTTTTGTTGTTTGCCAACTTTATTGAGATATAATTGACATATAACATTGTGTAAGTTTAAGGTGTATCATTTGATGACGTTATATATGTATATATGCAAAATGATTGATTGTCTCACATAGTTACCGTTTTGTGTGTGTGTGGTAAGAATTTCTAAGACATACTCTCTTAGTAATTTTCAAGTATACACTACACTATCTCTAACTATAGTCACGATGCTGTATGTTAGATCCTCGGAACTGGTTTGTCTTATAACTTCGAGCTTGCATCCTCTGACCACCTTCACCCTTACCCCACCCCCACCCCACACCCTCCCCGCAACCATCAGTCTACTCTGTTTCTAT
Source organism: Neomonachus schauinslandi (assembly GCF_002201575.2). Lineage (NCBI taxonomy): Eukaryota > Metazoa > Chordata > Mammalia > Carnivora > Phocidae > Neomonachus > Neomonachus schauinslandi. The sequence continues at coordinate 83,214,703 of NC_058410.1, read as the reverse complement.
GAGTTCAGGGTTTTTTGTTTTTTAGATTTTACATATGAGACCATGCAGTATTTGTCTTTCTCTGTCTGACTTATCTCACTAAGCCTAAGGCCCTCAAGGTCCATCCATGTTGTCACAAATGGCAAGATTTCCTTCTTTTTATGGCTGAATAATATTCATTGTGTGTATGTATACGGTGATTCTACTTCCTTCAGATACATACCCACAAGTGAGATTGCTGGATCCTAGGGTAGTTCTATTTTTAATTTTTTTCAGGAACCTCCATACTGTTTTCCACAGTGGCTGTACCAGTTTGCTTTCCCATCAACAGTACCCAGTGGTTCCCTTTTCTCCCCAACCTCCCCAGCATTTGTTACCTCTTGTCTTTTTTATACTAGCCATTCTAACAGGTGTGAGGTGATACCTCACTGTGGGTTTGATTTGCATTTCGCCGGGGATCAGTGATGCTGAGCACCTTTTCCTGTACCTGTTGGCCATTGGTGTCTCTTCTTTCCTCTCTTAGTCTTGAATGCCTTTGGATTTAGCAAAGTAGAAACCAGTCCCATTATGCAAATGAGGCCCTTGTTTTGAGCAATACAGTGATTACTGCAGATACACGTTCTCAGAAAGGTTGCTATGCTTCCATAAGAAGAGCGCTTGCTTATCCTCCTGTTGTTGTGCTATGGGGATAAATGGTCAAGGTGTATGTTTTAAACCAAAGTGTATTCTTAAAACCTACCTAGAAATACGCAGGCTGTGTTGCAGGTCTAAGATTTCCCTGATGTTATTCTTCTTCATCAGTGTTTCGCCAAAAAGGATGTTTTATTTAAAAGTCTCATGCTCTCCTGACTGAGCTAGCCAGGCAAATGCTAAGAAAAAAAAAATTATGCTTTATGTAGACAAAAAAAAAAAAATTCAAGTCTAGGCTTTGTTTTTATTTTCTTATTTAGCAATTAATAAATTGGAAAAGCATGCATATTTTAATTCTTTTTCATAATTAGATAGCGTATCATAAAAGTTCAGTCAGCTGTAGAATATTGGAAAAAAAACAAGAGATATCTTAATGGTTTAGGGAATCTTAGTTATTCTTTTAATGTGTATGTTTGAGACAGTTAATCTGATTTCAAAGTCCGTCTTCTGAATATCTAATCAAACAGAATTCATAGAACACAATTCTGACAAGCAATGTTTTTAGTGAACATTTTATGAAGCATATCTAAAGAATTGCCATCCAAATAGTAATATGAATGGCCTTTAAAATGTTTGCAAAAATTTATAATAATGTCACTTTTGTACACTTTTGGCCACAAATAAAACACCAGAGAAATAAATTTAGAGGAACTGTATATAAATGATACGTCAAGATTATGTATTTTTTCATAGTCCTGTCCCATGTGTTTTTGTTTTTTTTTTTACATTTTAAAAGATGTCCCTATATTCTAACTGTAATTCCATTTCTGTGCAAGTAGCGGGCGCCCACACTGACAGGGAGCACACAACAGGCAAACTGGCTCCTAGACAAACTTTCCAGGCCCCCTGTGACACTCATACCTTCCATCTGTTTCCTTGAGAGAACCAGCATACTAGGGGCAGGCCATTGCTTCGGACTTGGTCTTGCCCACCTCCTGGAGTTCCCATGGAGTCTTCAGCTCTCCTTCCTCACCCCAAGGGAAGAGACCTTGTCATTCTCATCTAGAATCACACTCCCAGGGCTACTTAGATACTTGTAAATTACTTGCCTTGGTTACAAGCCAAATGGATATGTTGGGGTTTTGGAATATAGGTGAGGTTCGGTGGGGTAGAGTCTGGAGCCCACAACCAAGGAAGAATTCTTGAGACGTCTTTGGTGCAAAATGGTGATTTTTAAAGCACAGGGACAGGACCCGTGGGCAGAAAGAGCTGCTGCTCCGGGGTTGTGAGGGGTGGCTAATTATATACTTAGGAGTTGGGGGAGGTAAGGAAAAGGGGGGTTTCAAAAGAACTTTCATATGCTAAAGAAGCCTCCTAAGATACCAGAGGCCTTGCCTTTGTCAAGTTAAGGTTGTTTTTCCTTCTAGCAAGGCATTAACATGAAGATAGTTGGGAGCTTTCCTGGAGGAACGTAACTCTGCCAGCTTCATGTATCTGTCAATGGGCTGCAGGTTATAAGGACAATTTAATTGTACTACGTTTCCTTCTGAAGATAGGTTATTGATAGAAATGCTTTTGTTCTTGTAAATTGCTAAGACTTTTGTAAACTGAGGAAGACTCATGCCCTGCGTACTGTGATGTCTATAAATTAACCATTTGTTTTTCCTTTCCTTAGCTTCAGGGCACCAGGAGTGCCTGAGGAATGTCGCACATGTCCCATGGGGGGGGGGGCGGGGGGCATTGTGAGGTGTCAGCTTCTGCTTTGTCCCCAGCCTGCCTTCAGCTTGCCTTCAGCTCCCTCATCAGATACACACAAATTCTGTGGGAATTTGCTGTTTTATTCTTCTCAGTTGTGCGACCTGGGATTTCATACTATACACCAGGTTCCCTTGTTTCTCTCCACAGAAACAGTGGGGCACAGACTTGAGAACGTGATCCAGACTCTAGAGCTGGGTACGATGAGTTCAAATTCCACTTCTACCACTTTTTTATATGTGTGCCTTTGGGAAACCACTCTTCTGTCTTCGTTTTCTCATCTGTTAAAAGTGGAGAATAACACAGCCTACTTCATAAAATTGTGAGGATTAGCTAAGTTCAAGTGCTTCGAACAGGGCTCAGCACGGGGAAAGTTGGCAAATATTATAATCACTGGTTCTTCCATATATAATGAAGCCTAATAAGGACAGTAAACAGGGGAATATTTGAAAATGCTACATCTGAGAAAATATCACACTTTTCTAAGAGAAAACAAGTATCTTTGCTAGAATTTTCTCACCACAAACACTGCTAATTGTGGCAGATCTCTTTTTTTATGGCAGCTTTCTATACAAACGTGTTCATCTAACTGAAAGTGACTCAATGGCACACGTTCAGAGAGAGGTCTGTGTTCGTAACAACCACTTATTTTTGGTGACTAATGAACAGATTCTTATTGTCGTAGTTTGGTAAATGCATCTGAGGAAAACGTGCTGGCATCTGCCGGGCGGAGCCCTGGGCAGGGAAAACCAGGTCTGACAGGACGGCTTGCTCTGCCCTCCCTCTGGGGATAAAATTTATGAACTCCAGAACATAGTATGAAAACGTGTGCCCAAATGCCGAGGACAACTAAAAGCGGGTGTTCGTTTCCTATGTTTTGTAAATTCCTCAAAACTGAAAGGGCGCTAGCATTATTTAAGTACCTTTCATTTATCAGACTCATTGATTTCTTATGAAGACAAACCATAAGAGATGTTCAGTTCAAGTATTAGTCCTCTCGTTTACCAAATGGCTAATTAGGTTGTGCGAGATCGTGCACTGGGTATGAGACCGAGCTAAGATTCCAACCTAGGCCTGGCTGATGAAAAGCCTGGGCTGTCTTCACGGCATCCAGCAACCCAAATTCTCCTGCCTGTTAGTCGAGACTAACAAGTCCTACCAAAGTGCATTTGCCACTGCTCAATGAAGCAGTCAGTCACAAAGGTTCAAGGTTTCTTTGGGCTCCATATATGCCCAGTGATGCCTACAATCCTTTTACTTAGAATAAGTTTCTTTCTTTCATACAAAGTGTACTTACTAATTTACCACAAATGGGTGTATCAGTTGGGACCACTATAAGTTCTTTGTATCAAGAATTCTCAATACTATTTTATAAACAATCAAAAGCCTGATCTTTGGGGTAAATAGTCAAGTATAAAGTTGTGCCTTCTAGTCCTAGCTTCCATTGCTCAGGTGAGCAACGTTAAAGGAAACTCTTTTATTTCCAGGTTAAACTATTGTGGAAAGTTTTGTTTTGGTTTCTTTTGATTTCATTAGCCTGAGGTTGTACGTTTTAGCATTTCATGTCCCACCTTCTTAAGAACAATGCTGTTTAGAATGCATTTCCTCTCCATTGAATAATCTGGCCTTCCCCATTAGTTTTAAAGTGTTCATTTTAGGTCTTAAAATGTAGATTGTTCAACCCATTGAAAACAGATGACCTCTCCATTAATGGAAGTGACATATGTTATATGCCACACTTACATCGAAGGTGGTTATTTCTAAAATTGCCCACCCACAAGCAATAAAAGGAATGCCATTATCATTTTAGCGAGATAGAGAATGTTTCCGTATTTTTGCTTCTCTACGCTCCTGCTGTGTTAGAAAAGACTCCAAACCACAAATGGATTGTGCTAAGCATCTGGTTGAATACTCAAACACATGGTCAAATATTCAGGTTTTCCCAAACATCTGGGTGTTTGGCACCTTCTCAACAGAGCATATGCATATTTGCTAGTTTTGCTAGTTTTGCTGGTTTTGCTTCATGTAGCGAAGCAAACATGGGTTTGCTGTTTCTTTGCACAATGAATCAGTTCCTGAAATTGTACGAATCCAATTTAGACGGATCTAATTATATCTTAAATGCACTAATGGAGCTTGCTATTTAAAGAAAATCTGTAGTGAATCCTTTTGTAAAGTGAAGAGTCCCCTTGAAAAGCTAATAACTACATAATTAATCTGTGTTACATGTTTGTTTTCTTTCTCTAATATAGGTGTATGTGGGGTTTTTTTTTCATTGCTATATGAGCATCCATTATCTCACATGGTATTGAAGAATCAGAGATGTGGCCATTTCCCACCTGTCAGTATTAGTAAAGGGGGGGTGGGTAACCAGCCACAAACATATCTGCCTGTCCCTGAAAAGTAGAAGGGTTTGTGCATAAAATTAAATGGGTTTGATGTAGAAGATTACATTAAGTCTTTACATTTAAAGTTCTGGCATTAAACATTGTAAGAGAGGATAGCAGAGTATAAGGATAAGAATCCATTTGAGGATATTAAATTTTATGTTTGTAATGGAAGTGACAGAGTATGAGATATTAAGCAATCAGATATGAGGAATGAGTGATGCTTCTTTATGTTTATCACATCCCTGTAATTTACTGCAGAAAGCTCTCAGAATACCCCAATGAACATTGAAAACTGCAATTATTTTCCTTTGCTTGTCTTTCATCAAGGAAAATGCAAATAAACTTTAAAATGATTCATGGAGACTAACAATCCTCATCAATCTGCTGATGACTGAAAAGAAAAAGCAGGAGTAGTTTAACACCTACGCTGAATCTTAACAGAGGGATAATAATATAGTAAGTTATCCTGTGAAAAGTGTTTCACATATCAGGGGAAAGACTTGTTCGAGTTAAAGGTAATGAAATTGTGCCTGAAAAAGACCACGCCTCCATCTATAATCAGGAAGGAAAGAACTTTACATGTTTCTGGTGCGAGCCCTCGTGTCTGGCCAAGTGACCGGTCTATCAGAGAGCTGCCCTGTGCAATTTTGTTTCCAGACTTGAGAAGAAGTGCCGCAGACATCCTTAGTGCTCTGAGTGAACCACACTCCATCAGGTTCATGCTGATGCTGATCTCCTGTGTCCTTCTGAGCGCCACAAAAGTATATTCAACTGAGAGAGAAAGAGAGAAACAAGGTGATATAATAAACATCAGAGGGTTGCTGGAAAACAACAGAGCGCACGATGATTGGCAATAAAAAGAAGAATGCTCTACCCTTACTGCCCTTCCAGGCTTAAATAATGTCCACCATATGAAACCTGGGTCAAAGCTGAGTCCAATAAACTGTTTCTTCCCTCTAATTTCCCTGAGTACAGGCTACCTGACATTGTATCTCCTCCCTCATTTATTTATTTAACAATAATTATGCAGCACCCAATACGAGCAAGGCATTCTATTGGGCCCTGAGGAGATAGCAATGAACAAAACAGGCAAAATCTCTGTCCTCATGGAACTCACATTTTTATGGGGAAGATAGACAGTAAACAATTCGGCAAATCAATATATTAAGTGTTATAAATAAAAGTAAAGCAGAAAAGAGGAATAGATAGTATGGTTAGAGAAGTCCACTGGAAAGGGTAGCATTGTAGCAGAGACTTCAGGGGAGTGAAGCAACAAGCCATGCAGAGATTTGGGGAAAGAACATTCCAGGCAGATGGACCTTCAAGGATAAGAGCCCTGGGCAGGAGTGCACCTACTGAGCCAAGGAAGGACAAGAAGACCAGCAACAGCTGAAGGAGACTAAGCCGGGGGGGGGGGGGGTGAGTGAGGGAAAATGAGGCACTGGTGGGACTATAAATTTCTTTGAAAGAGGATCCAGGGGTGCCTGGGTGGCTCAGCCAGTTAAGTGCCTGCCTTGGGCTCAGGTCATGATCCCAGGGTCCTGGGATCGCCGCCCCCCCCAACCGCTGGCTCTCTGCTCAGTGGGAAGCCTGCTCCTCCCCGCTCCCTCTGTCCCTCGCTCCTCCCCTTGCTTGTGCTCTCTTGCTGACTCTCTCTCTCTCAGATAAATAAATAAAGTCTTTAAAAAAAGAAAGAAAGAGGATCCAAAGCCAATTCAGCATCATTTAATATAATGGTACCTGGTGCAAATTATCAATAAGCATTTTATGAGAGAAGAAGGCCAATTGTTTAATTGGACATTAATATTGAAATTTCACAGGATCGTGGATATGGCACCAACATTAAAACAAGATACAATACCTGACCTTTGAAAGCGCTGGAGTAGGGGAGTCATGGGATTGGAGCCATTTAGACAGCAAATGAAGTCATTCATATGAAACACGATGGAGCCCTAAAAAAACAGAGACAGTGTAAACCTAGGAGAGGAGATATAGTTTAGAGGTTCTGTCAAAACTGTAAATCCCGAATAAATTGGTCGGTGCCTCACAGAAATTCTGGGGAGGGCTCTTCTCAGAACTGAGAGATTCTGCCCCTCGAATGCTACATAGCTCCAAATTGTATGCCTCCTGCCTCATTTCAGATCCTGTCTGCTCTCCATAGATTTCCAGATATTTCCCTGAATACTGATTGCCCCCTCTCTTAATTTCTCTAGGCCCAGGCCCTTAATTCACTGCAGTTTTAACTCAGATATACATTAAATGTTTTCTACATTCTGGCCTCGGTGCCAGGGACTGGAGGCTCAAATATGAACAAGACTTCGTCCTGCCCTAGAAGCATATCCTAAAGAATATTGTTGTCTATGACCTCTGACTGAGTCTAGAAAAAAATTAAAAGCCTTGAAACCATGGGTTTACAGAGAATAAATGGTGAAATTAGGAGATGAAATAGAAATGGGTTAATATGTCATTTTTTTTTAATTCCCACTTTAAGATCTATGCATATGAGAGAGTAGACCTCTTTCATCTATTTCTCATGGAAGTCACAAATATTATCAAAAACTATTTCCAATATAGGTTACTACGAATGGCACCCCTATCTTGAACATTGGGTTGGTGATGTGCAAAGGCAAAATCTGGAAGCCGTGGGGCGGGTCCCCTTTCCCACACAGGCAAACATCAGGGACCACAATTAAGGTGAGAAACAATCATGCTTCTGCAAAGATTAGAGAAGAAATTTCCAAGCTGTAAATGGCAGCTTGACAGACACCATTACAGGCTGGATTCAGTGAAAATGCTGCAGACCTGGCTTCCTCAGGGGCTATAAATCACAATGAATCCACAAGACGTTCCTGGAAAATGGAGAACAGGAAAGAGGCTGCGAGTGTGACAGGCCCTCCGGCCGCGGCTCCGCTTGCTGCACGCTCGTCAGGGAGATTCAGTGCCACGAGATCGCAGCGCCGTGGGAATATCTGGGAAGCTCTCCTCCTGGAAGAACACAGCAGAATAGCCTTCCCAAGGAAATGCAAACCCCGGACCCAAACCACCTTTGGGCGAGGCCAGCAGTGAGGAAAGTGAGGGAGCCACCCCTGGGAATGCAGATGCCAGAAGGGACTCCCTCTCTCTCTCTCACTCCCCACCACCGACTCTCCTCAATGTTATTTTTTAAATCAGATGAAATCGAGAACAGCTCAACATCAAATGCCCTCTTACAAGAAAGAGAAATCGCCAACAGAATTCGAGGGCGTTATGCAGAAGTGAAGGGGTGGCAAGCATCCCTGCCTCTCTGACTTCATGCTAATAATGACTGGAGAGCTTGTGAATTGCTTACACATCCATGAATCTGGATGGTTTTCTGTCCCAATCGGCTGACGCATCTTCTTCTCCCCAGCAAGCTCCTTCTTGAGTCACCTTCTGGTTCTGTGTGATCCACAGCAGTAGAGAATTGCATGCTCAGGGTCACTGTAGCCAGGCAGGGACTGGTGGAGGCAAGTGGACCATGTGAAACTTGTCTGTTTGTAGATTTGGAGAGCTCTAGGCTGGGGTTCAGAAATGAGAAACATCCAGCGAGGTCAGAGGCTGGAGGCTGTGAGGACAAACGTTGAGCCTTGAGTCCACTCTGCAGGTGGAAGGATTTTTTTTTCTTTTTTTTATCTCGAGCTGCTTCTTGATTCATTCATTCATTTATTCACTCATCCCATATTCACCAAGCACCTACCAGGTATGCTGTGAGCCAGAGCACTGCACACATCACACACCAGCTGTACGCCGAGATACTCACACGGCCCCCATCCTTGTCTGTGATGGTTCTTTAAGATTATTTTTCTAGTTAAATCAGGTGGAGAATTTTGAGTATTAGGCATATGCAGTCTATTCTCTTTCCTCACGTTTCCATAATGCAAATCCCCTCATATGCAATTGTAAATAGGGTAATGATGTCAATGTAACATGGAAGTTAAAGATGATTTTTCCCAAATAACAGCAGCTGAGCATAAAGCGTACCAGCCTAGCTAAACGCAGCCATGCTGAAGAAGTACAATATTGCCCATATCCTCCTTATTTGGGACACTTATTTGGACACTTGCTCTCCCTTGGAAGCACTTATATGTCAGTTTTCCCCAATCTATACAAAAGACACACATGTAAGGTGATAAAGGAAATTATCCATCTTTAGCATCACCACATTTTGTGCAAAGCCTCTGCCGCCCTCTCTACCTATGACATGTGATGTGGGGCCCTTGTCTCCATAACGTGTGCCCTTCCAGACGTCCCCTTCTGTCCAGCTAGCTCCACACCGGTATGGGTGAAGGCCAGGATGACTGCAGCATCTCCTTGTTAGAATTTGATGAATCTTTTTAACGACACTAATGTCTTCTTAGGATTGATGCTTTTGCTAGATCTTTTTTTCAAAGTTCCATAGGTTTAAACTGGCTTGCCCTGATTCTTTATCATAAGCCCTGTTCTTTTCAGTGAGCAATCTTACCCAAAACCTGGCTTTTCGGCGATGCATTGATTGCACTGTGGCAGGAAAGCGAGGACGTAAGTGGGTATGAGTTTATCCACGCTGCCTGCTCGGAAACATAGGTTGCATTCTACATGATAATATGGGCTTTTCTTTCTTTTTTCTTTTTTTTTTTTTAAGATTTTATTTATTTATTTGACAGAGAGAGGCAGAGAGACGCGAGAGAGGGAACACAAGCAGGGGGAGTGGGAGAGGGAGAAGCAGGCTTCCCGTGGAGCAGGGAGCCCGATGCGGGGCTCGATGCGGGGCTCCATGAGGGGCTCGATGTGGGGCTCGATGTGGGGCTCGATCCCAGGACCCTGGGACTATGACCTGAGCCGAAGGCAGACGCTTAACTGACTGAGCCACCCAGGCGCCCCTAATACGGGCTTTTCAAGTGAAAGTCATCAGTGGCACAGGGTTCGGAGGTGTCATCCTTAGGTCAAATAAATCAAAAGGATAAAAATCTGTATCAGATGATGGCTTGAAGTACTCTTCATCCAAACTTTTCTACTTTCCCCTTTAGTAAGCTCTGTTAAAGGATGCTTTAAGCTTTACAAACCTATTCATCAAAAGTATGAATTTTTTAAATTAGCCTAAATTTTAATAAAGGAAACATTTATGGAGTTTAGATAGAGAAATAATAGTGCTGCAGACAGAAACAAATTTTAGCACTGTTACAATAGAGCAAATTGAGAATATTTTATTTAAAATGTAAGATAATTTAACAGTTGTAAACTTCATTTTTCACTTTATTGAACTCTAAGTATGTTAATGCCTTCTCAGTATGCGAAACCTGTAATATTCGGATTATTCTCTCTTTCCTGTTTTAAAACTAAAGCAAAGGGGCACCCGGCTGGCTCAGTGGGTGGAGCACCCGACCCTTGATCTCAGGGTCGTGACTTAAAGCCCCACATCAGGTATAGAGCCTACTTTTAAAAATTAAAAAGTAAATTAAAAAAATTTTTTTAAATAATAAAACTAAAGTTCCGAATAATTTTTGGAATTAAAAGGCCCAGTTCTTTACCTTGCCACACACACGGGCTTCTCTGATCTTTCTTTCGTGTCTAGGCTTCTTCCTGCAGCGGTTTCGGGTGAGGGCACCCACCGGGTAGCAGTACGTGTGCGCATCCGTGTGCGCACACCGTACTCCAGCCGGACTCAGCCATTCCTAGTGCCCACGCATACTGCCTCAGCACCTTTATATAAATAGTATTTCTTCCATTTGAAGAGCCCAGTTCTCCCATTTCTTATTACCACCTTGGTAATTCCTATTTATTTCCAAGTCTCCACTCATATCCCCTCTTTCTGGAAGTTTCCCAGACTCTCCAGGAGTTGTTTTGTCCCCCTCCTCTGTGTTCCAGGGTCCGGCACAACTCAGAGAGAAAGGTCTATAGCAGCCAATGGTCTTTAACAGCGTTCATCGTGCTCCACTAGGATCATTGATTTCCAAAAGTAGATTTTATTTCTGGCAGACTGAAAACTACATTAGAAGAGGGACGCTACGTTAGTAGTCATTCTATTTCCTAATATGTACCACAGTGCCTAGCATGCAGGAGATGTTCAATAAATGTGTGAAAACTAAATGTCCTGGCCATCCAATCTAAAGAAGCCGGCAGTAATTCTCCACGTGTATCCCTGGGTTTTTTTTTTGACTCTATATAGCATCTACCATTATTTGATATATTTTTTCTTTTTTTTAAGATTTTTTTTTAATTTATTTATTTTAGAGAGAGAGAGAGACCACGAGCCGGGGGAGGAGCAGAGTGGGAGGGCGAGGGAAGGGAGAAGAATCTCAAGCAGACTCTGCACTGAGTGGGAGCCCCATGCCGGGCGTTATCTCACGACCCTGAGATCGTGATCGTAACCTGAGGAACAACCCAAGAGTCAGACACTCAACCATCTGACCCACCCAGGCGCCCCGTTATTTGATATTTTCTTGCTTATTTGTCACTGTTATTCATTATTGGGTTTTGTCACCAGAATACAAGCTCCGTTAAGAGTGGCCCTTGTTGTTTTGTTCACCACTTTCTCACCAGCGACTGAGACAAAAGAGGTACTCAATATCCGGAAGAAAAGAGGTGCAAAATAAAACTATTAACTGTGCTAAATGAATGACTAGATCCAAATTTTACTCTCTTCTACTGGTACAAAGCTTTTTAATAATTAGTAGATAAGATCAGTGTCTCCATGGAGACATTAAAATACTGTGATTTCAATTAATCTTTTAGTTTTAGCAGTATGAAATTCCAAAAACAATTTTTCACTCCTTTGGAAGATCTGTAAAGGCAAATATAATTAAGTACTGTAGAACCCAAGTTTCAAAATCTAAAATACAATGATTATGTGCGAACTTCTGCTTCTTTTTTTTTTTTCCACTCATTTTCATTTTCTGCTGAGTTTCAATTACCCTTTTGAATCTGGGATAATCAAGGATTTATGTTATTAAAGCAAGTACTTTTACCTAATATCAAAGCAGGCTGATCATTAACATTACAGAATAATAGTATAAAATGAGTCCGTAGCCAACATTAAAAATGAATAGGATCATATAACAAGAGAGAGTTACTGCAATGACTTAGTCAGTTATTCAACAATAACATTTTAATTAAAAAGTCAATTAGTAATGACTAAGTCATTCAATAATGATGTCTAGAGGCAAAAGGAATAGGGACTGATGTCCCCAAACAGCTTCCTATGATGGCATTTTAGATCAGCTGGTCCTAATCAAACTAAGACGTAGTTATCACTCCCTCCTCAGACCTTCTGTAATAATGTTACTCATGTTTCACTTTCGACATGTGTTTTGCGCTAAACCATGCATTAAACAAGCATTTCTTTAGTACCTGTTATGTTCTAGGCTTTATGCCCTAGCCTCCTCTCTTGCCTCATTTAGATTATCCTATCTTCTCCTGTTTTTAATGGAAAGTGAAATTCCAAGCCATTTTCTGAATTAAAAGATCCAGTTGCTTACCTTGAGAGAAGGAAGCAAAAGTGAGTGAGAGAACCAAAAGTAAGTAGACTTAGAGATTAGGTGACCCATAAACATGATGGCATAATGGAAATGTGTAAAATGAACAATTGGTTACAGCAGAGGAAGCAGTGGATTCTCCACGGCCAGTTGGGGAAGGCTTCTCTAGGTGGGGACATTTGAGCTGGGCCTGGAATCACAAAGGTCTGGGTCAGTTTGGCTAGATTTCAGGGGGTCAGGTGCATGAACAGAGGCTCAGAGGAAGGTTGGAACCAGACTGAAAAGAACCTAGTTTTCTAGTCAAGTCGTTTGGATTTTATGCTGTAAGTGATGGGAATCAAAAGAAAATCTTCCTTAGATAAGTAGCACAATGACCCGATCAAATTTGGTTTGAGAAAGATAATTCTGACTACACCTTGGAGGATAACTGAAATAGAGAAGGACCAGCGGGGGATGGGAGAGAATGGAGGCCGCTATATTGCCCTGAGCCATACAGTGAACATCTAAACTAAAACAGAAGCAGAAGGAATGGAAAGGAAAGGCTGAAATTCAGGGGATGTTTCTGAGGCTGAGCCAACAAGGGGTGGTGTTTGAGGTGAGAGACTGGGGGTGAGGATGCCTGCACTCTCTGACTTTGGGCTGTGGTTAGATAATGATGTCGTTACCCAAGGCTGAGAACACAGAGCATTCGATAGGTTCAGAAGAAAGATAGGCTGGTTTTAAATATATTACATTTCATTCATTTGGGGACCATGGGGGAAGTACTAGAAATATTTATCTATGGTCCTGGAGCTATGGCAGTCTAGATTTGGAGATCATGGGCATGTAGGGGAACTATAAGAACCCTGAGAGCTGGAAAGTGAGAAAATTATACAAGGAAACAATAACCACCTTTATGATGAGTAAACCACTCTGAGATCAGACCTGATATTACCACTCTTTTTCGTGTCCTGCCCCTAGAAATCTTCATGCCAAGCACTCCTCCTGTTAAAATTTAGGCTTGAGGCATTTTATTAGATGCCTTCCCAGGACATGGCTTACCACCTGCATCCTCTTCAACTCCAGCATTTAACTAGAGTATTAGTTTACAGTGGTCTTCATCCAAAGTCTTGGCGGTCCTGAGTGATGGAAGCAAAATTGTGGATAGAGTCTTCTTCCTTTGAAGGACATATAGATCACCATTGCATGGAAGACCCAGGGAAAATAACTAATTTTTAAATTAATAAAATTTAAAAGGGCTCAATAAGAACTATTCTTAAACCTAAAAGTAAAATAAAAAGCCATGCAGTTTTAGGGTGATTGCAATCACCTGATGCTGTTCATTTTCCAAGGGGACAGAGGGATGGAGTTCTCCAAGCCATGAAGCATCTTAGAAAGCCTACTTCCTTTCCTCTCCATAAATATCGAAGGTTGTGTGGGATCAGTGCTTTGCAGGAATCTAGCATCTTCCCCAATATCAGTTCTCTTTCCAACAATCATTGGATAAATCAAAATTACCTCCCAACACATCATAGGTGATGTCTTGCCCTCTTGAGAACCACTCACTAAGCGGTTGTGAACAGTAAAAAGTCAGCCCCTAGCCTTAAACCTCTATCATAAATAATCATGATCAAATCACTTGAGCAACAGGTTATCAGTAGCAAAGTTCAATCACTGGCACAAGCATCTGCATCATTAGAACAGAACGATTGCAAAGGAAAACAATTATTTTAAAAAAAACAACTTTAGGCTACCTACATATGTATGCTTCCCTTGATGTGTCTTCAAATGATAGGTGGAGATTTAAAAAATCAAAGTTTGAGGTTTTCAGGAGATGAAAGTGGGAAAGCCAAAGAGGAGGGGAATTGATTGCTTGGGAAAATCTCCAAGAAAAACCCATCTGAAATAAGGGATTACTCTTTCTCTTGACTCAGTAACATTCAGAAATATAGAGGGATGAAATAAAGTCTCAACCTAATTTGACTCTGGCCAGAGCCAGAATTCATTTTTATGTTTCTGTTGACAGCCAACAACTTTTTCTTTTTAATTATAAGATGGAAATTTCTAACCACTATGGTGACTAGTCACTTTTTATAAGACTCACATTTCAGATGAAGAAAAACATTATTCAAGTAGGTTCTCTTCCCAAAAAACAAACAAAAAATCACCAAAGCAAATAACCACACTCAACTTCTGTGAATCATGTCCCAGCCTGAGGATGCTGAGATGCTAAGAGCATTCCGTGTGCCCAGTAGGCACCCACAGCGCAGCACTGCTGAAAACAGTCCCCTCAGCACTCAAAGATTTCAACATTTGGGGTGCCTGGGTGGCTCAGTCAGTTAAGCGTCTGCCTTCTGCTCAGGTCATAGTCCCAGGGTCCTGGGATCGAGTCCCACATCGGGCTCCCTGCTCCGCGGGAAGCCTGCTGCTCCCCCTCCCACTGCTGCTACCCCTGCTTATACTCTCTCTCTGTCAAATAAATAAATAAAATTAAAAAAAAAAGATTTCAACATTTATGTAATAGTATCAGTTGCAAGTCGTATGTTTTCCTTAATATCTTGAACACTGATTATTTGGGTGAGAGACGGGGGAAGATAGTACTTTTGTCCCCAGGCTCTTTAATAATATTTTCACTTTAAGGTCACTCCTTTACAGGTAGCCCTGAAGTCAAAAAATAAGGGAAATTTGAAGTCTCTTCTCCCCAACTTTGCCTAGCTGTCAGAAATGTAAAGAGTGATCTGATTCTCAACTATCTTCATCTTATCTCAGAGTCTGCTGAGCTAGACATTTATCAAATCTGAAGAAAAAAGTGGCAATTTTACCAAAACTGTTGTGACAGTACTGATGCTCTAGATTCCCAGCAAGAATTTAAGCAGAAGAACAGGATTAGAAAGCACTGTAGGGCTTTATAGCCTACAAACTTACAAATAAAAAAATTTCAAGTGTTCTGACTTTCCATTTCAGTTTATCTTGGAAAATACATACAAATTAAATATAAAATGATTCCTTCTGTATTTGCTGTTCTTTTCCTTTACTGCCAATAAATCATATCAAATCTAACATTGTTTCTCATGTCCTCAGAGTGGAAGCTCTTGGAAGCTTGTCAGTTCAGGGGCACGTTGAAGACTAGGAAGTGGGTTGGCTCTTGACAGTGAGCAGATAGAGCATCTACTTGAAGGTTCTGATAATTATGGAAATCATCTAATGAGGATATGATATAATATATTTACAGCCTCAAGTTTCTCCTTTAGCACATGTCAGGGAAAGCCTTATTCTCAGCTTAGAGCCTCACTCCTGTCCTCTTGTCTAGGACAGACAGACATAGGGGTCCGATCCCAGTTTCCACGCCCTGCTTCTTGCATTGTCGGCGGGTGCCCAGCTCCTGTCAGAAAGATCTCCCATCTTTACCAAGAGTACAGGAATTTCTGACTCTTTGTCCGCTTCTGTGTCTTCAGCATCTAGAAATGGACCTGGCATGTAGTAAGCACTTAATAAATATTGGATGAACGAATTCATGTTCCTTAGCACTTACAAAGTGATTTCTACTTGTCAGGTACTGTTATAAGCACTATACAAATACTAGGTCATTTAAACCTTGGTAACAACCCTATAAAGAAGGAGTTTTTAATCCCCATTTTATAGAAAAGAAAACTGAGGCACAGTGAGGTTAAGTTAAATTGCCCAAAGCCGCACAGCTCACAAGTGGCAGAGCCCCTCTGCCCTCTGAACCCCTGCTCTCTGCTGTGAATTAATGAAACATGGTGGCATCTCCCATTTTCCACACTTTGTCCTAAGTGTCCTACTATGACCAAATTAATGACCGCAGTGTTTGAGAGTGACCAAATCACGGCACCGTGCTGGCCCTCTGCTTCCTCGGAAGGGGAACTTGCAGGTTACTGGGTATCTAGGAGGCTCGTTTCAGGGAGGGGGAGGCAAGTAGGCCTATCCACCAGGTCGGGTCACAAGAGAGATACAAAAAGGATCAGAACAGAACACACAAGCCCGTTAGATAAGCTATAGACGCTTCCTTCTGATCCACCTTGTCGTGCTTCTACGAGGCTGAGGCTGCTGTCAGTGATCGCAGGGTCCCCGAGGTACCCACAGCCCAGACTGACGCATGTCTGTACGCTAATTTCTGCAGCTGGCTATTGCTTATTGGAATGTTTACCTCAATGTTTGGGAAACATTTAAGATTATTGAAAGGGGGTAATTAGAATTTGGGAGGAGGCATATTTCTTACCAATTTTCCATTGAGTCGTTACTTAGGGAATCAAACTGTTGCCAAATAAAGATCCTGCCTGGGTTTTCTTTAATTAATGAGATGGCTTGGTTGTAATTATTCCATTAATTGTTTCAATGCAAGTAAGTATTATTAAGGATCTTGAAAACTGTTTCCTCTTAAGTGTGTTAAACCTTCCCTCTTGTCCTCTCATTTCTGTTCTTAATTTGCCTCTTTTTTTTTTTCTTTAAAGATTTTATTCATCTATTTGACAGAGAGAGAGAGCACAAGCAGGCAGAGTGGCAGGAAGAGGGAGAGGAAGAAGCAGGCCTCCCGCTGAGCAGGGAGCCCGATATGGGGCTCTATCACAGGACCCTGGGATCATGACCTGAGCCAAAGGCAGACGCTCAACCAACTGAGCCACCCAGGCGCCCCTTAATTTGCCTCTTTTAATAAATCACACAAAAATAAGTGTTACCCAAACTCCAGTGGAATTATCACAAATTCTGAATTAGGGAAGTCTAAATGGAAGGAATGAATTGTATTTGTGCTCTTTAAAAAGATAAGATTCCACTGAGCCTGCATTTACTATGCAGACATGCAGAGTAAAATAATGGAAGAAGTTGTAAAAATGGGAACTTTCAGGAGTATAAACCATTTATACTCTCTGATAAGATAGCTAATTTTAGATGTAAAAAGCTAGTCTTTGAAAACTACGTTCAGTGACTTTTAGATACCCTTAATTGGTGGTGGGGCCTGGGTGGGGGGGGGGGGGGGGTTTGAAATCCTTGCCTTAATACAGTTCTATTCCCTTCCTGTCAAGATATGGGGCTGAGAGGTAGGGGAACAGCAAGGAAGTCTCCCCCACAAGCACACCTGCAGAGCGACTGTTCGGGCTTCTGCCCTGACAAGATGCGCACAGCTCTGCAGTCAGGCTACCTTGAGGTGGGCCTGACAGTATTTCCTCTGAGGAGGCTTCATGGACCAGCCTGGAAGGCAAGCAAGGATGATAAAGGAAGATACAGACAAGAGAGAGGAGAGAGCCGTTTCCCTTTCAGCAGAGAAAATATCCCAGAGCCCTCCTTGCTTCCACAGGAGCATCCACCTCTGCGGGTTGCTTTTTCCTCTTCCCTTCAGCCCAACGCCTCCCCACACCCTTCACTCTGAGCAAATTTACTCTCAGCACACCTTGCTCCATGACTTCTTTTGTCTGGATTCTACAAAAGGTCAACCTGACACGGCTGTATCACTTTCCATCTATTCAGGCATTCCATGCTGCTTCGGAAATGGTGAGGAGCGCACTTTCTCCAACGCGTTCTTTTCTGGGGCAGAGCCTTCCTTCTGAATAGACAGTTATCTTTGCTCAGCGCCCATTCGTTGTTAATGTCCTGTAAAGTCAATGTATGGGTCTGTATCTCCACCACTTTGGTCACAAATTGTGTGCGGGATGCTTTATTAGCTAAAATTGTGAATCAGTCCTCTCATATATCATTATGCTACTACCATGGTCTCCAAATCCAGTGTCGTGTTGCCAGGTAAGAATAAGTCTACAACCAAATAAAAGAGCAGGAGAGCAGAGGAGGGTTTCAAATGACTGTGACAGATCAGTTCCCTCCTCCACTAAGTAATTTTCCAAATCAGTCCAAGTGATGTCTATTCATCCCTCAGAAGGAGGCCATCGCCGATCAGAGGTTGTTTGGCAGGTGTGCATAATGGGTGACAAGAAGTCGGTGATAATTAAGATATGTTGATGAGGTGAGCAGACATAGTTGGCAGGAATTACATTCCAAATACTGTTACAGGCAAATAAGAGTAATGGTTTATGGACAATAGGAACCATCTCAGAGATAAAGGCTAGATGTAGCAAGAGAAATCATTTTCTCTCCAGGAGAGAAACTTCAGAAAAACAAATTAGGGGCGCCTGGGTGGCTCTGTTGGTTAAGCATCTGCCTTCGGCGCAGGTCATGATTCCTGGGTCCTGGGATCGAGTCCCACACTGGACTCCTTGCTCAACAGGGAGTCTGCTTCTCCCTCTGCCTGCAGCTCCCCTGCTTGTGCTCTCTCTCTCTCTCTCTCTTTCTCTGACAAATAAATAAAATCTTAAAAAAAAGAAAAAAGAAAAATTAAGATCAGGACATGGCATGGTGAATAACACAAAACAGAAATAGGTTATGAAAGAAACAAGGGATATCTCCAATACTCCTTGGATTTAGCTGTCAGGATAACTCACCATTAAATCAAATTGATAAATATTTGCCATGTGCTATGTCTTATGCTTAGGGATCCTAAAAATTGGTGTTCTAAAATACTTGGAATTTCCCAAATAGCTTTCTTGTTTTATCCTCATCTCAGTTTTTTCTTAAGCCAGTAGGTGTAGAAGACATACTCATACTCAATCTATTGTTTAATGGTTCAAATGAACAACAGGCAGCGGAGCTCATTAAATTTGTTCAAGTTTATCAGTGAATAAGCCCTTCATCTTACTCAATTTAAGAGTACACTTGGTTTATAGCATGACTAGTCTTGAATGATCTTGATGGATAACTAGAAACAAATAGAGACACAAATAAATATCCCCGCATCATGACAGATTTCATAAAGGATGAAAGATTCCCATGAAGATTCCCATGGCTAATAGAATTGAAGCTATTAAAATAAGTGATCTTGCATATATTTGATTTTTCTTTATGATCTAAGTGTTCAAAAGGTCAGAAAACTTCAAATTTTCCTCCAATTTAGAAAGTGTTATTAATAGAATATTGTTACAGTGCCACTGATTTACATACTTTGGGGATAGTTAACATTTTATATTTATCAGAGATTGCACTGAGACCTGATACGCATTTTCTATTTGTGGTAGGTTGTTTTGTTATTAGGGTTTCCTATAGATTTTCATGCTTAGATTTTTGTCTCTCTTTTTCTTGTACATGAGCTTGGTTGACTAAATCCCAATATCAATTCTGAAAGCTTTTGTGCAAGTGCACATACAAGTGTGTGTGTGCTAGTGGGTGTGCAGTATGCACAGAGTGAGGTGTGTGTTTTCCTACCTCTTAATACTCACCAAAGGATATCGTTCTTGTTACCACAGAGTACACTAACACCAATAACACATACTGTGGTAATGGGGAAAATGTGCATGTTAGGTAACAAAATGCATTGTGATGCTTATAAGAGAAAATAATTATGTGTAGGGGAGGAGGAAACCAAGACTATTTTAAATCAAAATACCTCCTGTTCAGGGGCTCGGTCGGTTAAGCATCCGACTCTTGATTTCTGCTCAGGTCATGATCTCAGGGTTGTGAGATAGAGCCCTGCGTCAGGCTCCGTGCTGGGTGTGGAATCTGCTTAAGATTCTCTCTCTCTTTCTCCCTCTGCCCCTCACCCACCACTGCTCACATTTTCTCTCTCTCTCTAAAAAATAAAAATTAAATTTAAAAAACTCCTGTTCTATCAGGAGGCCTAGAAGAAAGGTGGGTTAGATAACCCAAGAGAGCTTGGGGATTTCTCCCAGCAGCATATGGAGGTCTGCAGTGCAGCTTAATAGCTCGGTGACATGGAAAGAAAACAAGATAGTAACTGATTTTTGATTGTGTGACTCTACCACCACCCTGCCCGTTACCTTCCTCCTCTGAAAGCCATGGTCCCAAAGGTTTCTCTTTCTTCCAGATTATGCCTACTGTTTTCCCAATCTACCCACAAGCAGTGTTTTTCCCACTGGATATCTCAACAGTTGAGGTCCTCAGAGCTCCACCCTCCATCCCCACAGCCTCTGCCTTCCTCGTTACGGAGTAAATAAAACACTGGCTGTTTCAGGAGCCCCTTTGGCTCCTTCCTCACGTTCCACTTTCTCCAAAACCCAAAATGTTTGAGGATTCCACCTGAAATATACTCAGGTAAAGGGAACAAACTGTCCCTCACTGCCTTTGTCTTTTCCCAGCCTGTCTTGAGAACCTTTCTTATCTTTATTGACCAGAGATAGTCTGGTCAACTTCAGTTCACCAGGCATAGGGTAGTTAGAATTGGTTTCAAAAAACTATCGAAGGATTTTTGAGAAAGTTTGGTACAAACTCCTTACTTGAAGTCATTGTCATAAAAGTGCATTGTTCTGTCCTTCCTAAGGTATGTTAGTGTTCTTACCAGGAATCTGGGTTACAATGGCAGCTATTTTCTTATGTATGCTTAACTTTTAGTCACTGCCAATTCATGATGTAATCCTGTCTTAATAAGATCAATGATACCCTTTGTCAGGAATTTAATAAAATCCTAGAGTGCTTGGCTGGACCAAGTGGCTAAGATAGCATTTGAGTTCATAATGGCCCTCGTAGTCCTTACTTTAGTCAGAATATCTGCTATGTAGAGTGATACTGATATTCTATAAGCAAAACCTGCTTAAAAACTTTGGAATACATATGGTTACTTCTGGTCTATTTTGTTCTTGATGATAATAAAAATATTTTTTTAAAAAAAGAACCTTTCTTAATTAACCAATGTCAAAAAATCCTATCATTGTAGTAAGATAGTAAAAAGAAAGAGATATCATCAGGTGACCCCAAATGAAAACAAAATTGTTCAGTATTATAAATCGTAGGAGTGAAATTAGGTAATTACTGTTACTCTTCTGTAGCTTCGATTAATCAAAATAGGCACACACTGACACCAAGATGTCTTGCAGTGAGAAACCATTCACTCTCCAATTGCAATTAGTGTAATAGTGCTGAATAGGCAGGTTAGAAAAAAAATCATAGGCCAATTAATTTATTCTAATTTTTCTACTTCTAGCTAGCCCTTTTGCAGAATGTTGATCTTAATGAATTGATAAAGCAGCATGCTAATTAGTTTTTGCTGAACCTGAAGTGGGGTTTTTTTGTTTTCTTTTTTTTTTAAAGATTTTATTTATTTATTTGACAGAGAGAGTTAGCGAGAGCAGGAACACAAGCAGGGGGAGCTGGAGAGGGAGAAGCAGGCCTCCCACCGAGCAGGGAGCCCGATGCGGGGCTCGATCCTAGGACCCTGAACCTGAAGTTTTGAACTGAAGGAAGCTTCAACAAACATTTAGTGAGGGCCTGCTTACATAGAGAACTTGCCACAATGAGTGAGGACTTTCTCAAGGGACCGCCACTCAGAGAGCACTTACTGCACATCAGTTTGTGAGTTCTCTAGTGTGCATGTCTCATCGTCCCAAACAGATTATAAACTCAAGGGTGAGAGACACATTGCCAGTCTCTGTATCCTGCATGGTTATGGTATTCAGTATACATTTGTAAAGGGAATTCATGAAAAGCAGAAAACCTATAAATGAAAGAAATATTGCAGAACAGGGGCGCCTGGGTGGCTCAGTTGTTAAGCGTCTGCCTTCAGCTCAGGTCATGATCCCGGGGTCCTGGGATCGAGCCCCGCATCGGGCTCCCTGCTCCGCGGGTAGCCTGCTTCTCCCTCTCCTACTCCCCCCTCTCCTACTCCCCCTGCTTGTGTTCCCTCTCTTGCTGTCTCTCTCTCTCTGTCAAATAAATAAATAAATAAATCTTAAAAAAAAATATTGCAGAACAGTTAGTTATACTAAACTAAGAAAATATCCTAAAAGAAGAAGGAAGGTGCAGATTTTCTGAAAATCAAGGGACTTCTCAGTACCAGAGCACTTTCTTTGGTCCAAACAAGGGTGGCTGTAAGGGCAGAAATATAACTCCCAAGTAAGAAAAGTAAAAAGTTCTGAAGGTTCTCCAAGAACACGCCCAGTCCTGACCTGACTCTCAGTTCATACAGTTCCCAAGAGAAAGAAGAGCCTATAAGATAATGGGAAATTGACAAATCAGCAATTCAAATCAAATGAAAACTTGGTTTGATTTCATTCATTTTGGAGACTCTCTTGGTGTTCCTGTTTTGATCAGATTCAGAGCTTTTAGCTTCAGTTCCAATTTTAACAGATTCATTTGTGATTTTTTTTTGGAAAACCATAGCAGAATGATTATCTGGGTTCAGTTCAAGGTGCAGCAAACTGTTTTCAATTTTTCTAGCTTGCATGATTCAGAGGTTTAGTTCTGATCCAGGCTACATATACATGTGGCTGTATGTAGACACACCCATATATAAATCTCAAACCCAGTAAGGTTTAATTTGGTTTGGGGTGGGGAACCACAAAAGAACTCAGTGAGCCTGCTTTCTGTTTCCAAGGGAGAGAAGGGGAGAATGTGAGGGAAGCCCTACCGCCAACTTGGGCACCTTAGCAGAGAGCACCACTATGGGCTCTGTACCAAGGACAGAATTCCCCAACCCACAATGTGGCAGGTGGAGCGGAATGCCTAATCCCTGCTTTGCCCTGATGTGGATGTGACTTTAAGAGCACAAAACACAAACACAGAAGGGGTCACCTGGATGGCTCCCTCATACCAGGCAGGCATTCTAGCACTTGACAGCAACCAACATATACCGAAGTGTCTGAAGTCGCTACAAGAGAGCAGACATCCTTATCATGGCATCTCACCTAGCAACTAGGGTGCATAGGACCATTGCGAGGCTGAACTGGGGGGAAATGAGGAATGTCCTCTGTTCCTCACTCTTGTCCTCTCTTCCTCTGCTCTTCTCCCCAACCAGGGGGCACCCACTTCCTATCCCTGGCCTATATGTTCTCAACCTGTGACCTCAACACCTGATACAAACCTGCCCCTGGTCTTCTTTGGTAATAAAGTATAAATCAGTCATTTGGGATGAGACAGTTCCAAACTACTCCCTTCTGTGAGCCCTACTGAAAATCCTCTGGGACAAATGAACATTGAAGGGGCGCCCAGTTGGCTCAGTCGGTGGAGCATGTGACTTGATTTCAGGGTCCTCAGTTTAAGCCCCATGTTGGGTGCAGAGATTACTTAAAAAAAATAATAAAATCCAGGGGCACCTGGGTGGCTCAGTCGTTAAGCGTCTGCCTTCCACTCAGGTCATGATCCCAGGGTCCTGGGATCGAGCCCCACATCGGGCTCCCCGCTCAGCGGGAGGCCTGCTTCTCCCTCTCCCATTCCCCGTGCTTGTGTTCCCTCTCTCACTGTGTCTCTCTCTGTCAAATAAATAAATAAAATCTATAAATAAATAAATAAATAAATAAATAAAATCTAAAAAAAATAAAATAAAATCTTTTTAAAAAGTGAACATTGCATATAAATATGGTTAATGAATTACTTTTCAGAGGGAGATTTGCATTTCAACAAGTATGAAAAACTTGAAAAGATAAATTATTGCTAGACAAGTTTCAGGAATCAACCAACCAGAAAAGGGAAGACCTTAGGAGGCACTGAGTTTTCCTGGTGCTCCTGAAAATGATTCATCTATTAGTATCTTCCTAGGCCTCCCAGGCAAAAAGGCCAGCCCCAGATACTGGCTTTCAAAACCATCTCAATCACTGTTGCCAAAGGCAGGAAGCATCGATGCCCCTTCACACCTTGTTCTGATCTCCCCCTCCCTACCCTACTTCTAGTGCAATGTCCACTTTCTCTGCACACCCCCACTCAGTATCTACTAAGCAACTTAGTAAAGTTCTGTCATATTCTCATCACTCCCCTCCCTAGATGCAAGTGTAATCCTGAAGGTATTGACATGTCTTCAACTCCAAGTCAAATCAGTCCCATTGGAAGATACATTCATTCTCTCCAATTCTCTTCCAAAATACACTAATAGTTAATGTGCCACCCTAAAAAGTAAGAAGAAATGTGAAAGAAAGTTAGATTGACGACAGACGCATGTAATGGCCGCTAAGTAATAGTCAGTAAGCTTGTGTTTAGGGTCTTTTCTGTTCTAGGAAGAGACAAATATCCAAAAGATGGCTTGCTTTTGTGTATTTATTTCCACATTCTGATTTAAATGTGGAACGATCTCTAGATCTTAATTTCATTCCCTTAATATGTACTATGCTAGTGGAATTTTCCAAATTACAAAGAGTTATAACTGCAGCCCTTCTGACTGATGCCTTTCTTTAAAATTTATGACTCAGTTTACGTCACAGATCCTTTCCCTCCAGGGATTATGCGAGGAGGCACGCTGGCCTGCTAGCCCTATGTTACTTGAAGTATACACACACACACACAAAGGAGCAAAAATAGCTAGAAATTGATTATGTTGATATTCTTAATAAAGACAGTATTTCCAATTTTGTGTGTGTAATTAGCCACAGCTCTTCAAGAATTGGTGCAAATGTCATGGGGTTTATAATGTTGGCATTTCATCTTCACAAAAATGCCATTTGATGGCATAAAACCAGAAAAAACTAATGGTCACAGCAGACAGCTTGTAGATTAGACAAAGGTCACAGTGTTTTAATGAACAGTGCTATTAATTAATGAGTAAACAATTAGAACATGAGCTGTTAGGCATTGTGAGTTTGTAAAAAAAAAAAAAAAAATCAATCAGTCTGTACCCAAAACCATTTTGAGTCTCAAAAATAAAGTAGCTGCAGGAACAGAATTTAAATCTTGAATTGTACAGCAAAGTCATCTATATTAATGAAATACCATCACAGTTCTCTGGTGGGAGATATAAAGATTCTTCCTTACTATCTAGAAAAGAGAGTTAGTGCTAGGTTAATGTTCTCAATAAATATTCTAGACAGAACCTAGGACTAGCTCTACCACAGCCTGTTGGGTTTCTTAATTTCTATATGCATTTTCTTAGTCTTTAAGAAGAATAGGAAAGGTATTCTGTGTTTTACCAAAATTCTGTGAGTAAAAATGAGGAAATACTATAACTTCTTCAAGACAGCTGATAAAAATCATAAACACTGCCTTTTGTTCTATAGAGAGCTGTCAAAGCCAAGCTTTTAGAAGCTTCAGTAAAGAAGGACAGAACCATTGTTAATAACACCAGCTTTACATAACAGCTTCCCTCCAACTAGGTCAAGTACTCCAATAATTATTCGCTAATGTCTTCAGCAACCATTTGAGTAAATAATGGACATTTTATTGCAATTAAAAACAAGTGAGAGAAAATGGGGCGCCTGGGTGGCTCAGTTGGTTAAGCGACTGCCTTCAGCTCAGGTCATGATCCTGGAGTCCCGGGATCGAGTCCCACGTCGGGCTCCCTGCTCGGCGGGGAGTCTGCTTCTCCCTCTGACCCTCCTCCCTCTCATGCTCTCTGTCTCTCATTCTCTCTGTCTCAAATAAATAAATAAAATCTTAAAAAAAAAAAACAAGTGAGAGAAAATG
Organism: Neomonachus schauinslandi; assembly: GCF_002201575.2. Lineage (NCBI taxonomy): Eukaryota > Metazoa > Chordata > Mammalia > Carnivora > Phocidae > Neomonachus > Neomonachus schauinslandi. The sequence goes on along the minus strand of NC_058410.1, from coordinate 83,189,103 downwards.
AACTGTTTTATCCTGAGGTATAGTGGCAAAGGCACCAGAACCTGTCACATGGCTGGTCCAACAAAGATCAGAAGACCCATCCCTAATCTAAATCATTTCTACTGAGCATAACAGATGTTTGTATTTTTAAGTCATTTGAAAATAGAATGAGACTCCATCCAAAGGGTCATTTAGAGAGTACCATTAAACCAAAACACAGTAAGATCATATCTAGTATCTCAATTTGAAGAGGAACACATTTCCTCTTCTGAGTCTACCCATTGGTTAGATGATGGGTGATGGCTTTTTTTTTCATTGAAAATTTTTTTTTGAAATAATTGTTGATTCACATTCAGTTGTAAGAAATAAGACAGAGATGTCCTACATATACTTTACCTAGTTTCCCCAAATGATAAAATTTTGGAAAACTATAGTATCACAAGCAGGATAATAATATTGATACAATCCACAGATCTTATTCAGATTTTCCCAGTTTTCCTTGGGGTATTTGTATGTGGGTATGTATGTATTTGTATGTGGGTATTCAGTTCTATAATTTTATCACATGTGTGTAGAGGGTCATGTCAAGACAAAATTCAAGACATCAAACAACTCCATCACCACAAGGACCTGTCAAGTTGCCCTCGAATAACTATACTCACATCCTCCTTTCCACCTCTCCCCCCATCCCTGACTTCTCGCAACCAGTAATCTTCTCTGCATTTCTAAATTTTTTTCATTTCAAAAACGTTATGTACTCAGCGTAATTCCCTAGAGATTCATCCAAGTTGCTATGTGTATCATAGTTCATTTATCTTTCTTGTTGAGTTGTAGTCCATGGTGTGGATGTACCACAGCTTGATTAACCATTCACACGGTGTGGACATCTGAACTGTTTTCAGGTTTGGGTCATTACAAATAAATCCACTGTGAACATTCATGTACCAGTTTTTGTATAAACATAAGTTTTTTATTTCTCTGGCATGAATGCCCAAGAGTACAGTTGCTGAGTCTTATAGTAACTACATGTTTAATTTTACAGGAAACTATCAAATTGTTTTCTTCTAGAAACAATTTGTACTGTACCAGTAATGCATGAGTGATCCAGTTTCTCTGCATTCTCCCCACCATTTTGTGTGGATACAATTTTTTATTTTTGCCATTCTGATAGGTGTGTAGTGTTATCTCATGTGGTTTTAATTTGCATTTCCCATATGACTAATGATGTTGAATGTCTTTTCACATGCATATTCATCAGCTCAGGTCATGATCTCAGGGTCCTGAGATAGAGCCCCACATGGGGATCTGCGCTCTGCAGGGAATCTGCTTCAGATTCTCTCTCCTTGTCCCTCCCCGTCTGTGTCTCCCCCCACTCGCATGCACACACACACTCTCTCTCTTTCTCTAAAATAAATAAATAAAGCAAGGAAGTCAGCAATTAAGTTTGCTGGGGTTTTGATAAAAATTTCATTAACCTATAGATCAACTTATACAAAGTGGATATCTTTATTATGTTGAGTCTTCCAATTCATGAACATGATATTTCCATTTATTTAGGTCTTTTCGGATTTCTGTCATCAAGAGTTTGTAATTTTCAGCATGCATATCCTCTACATGTTTTATTAAGTGTATAGCTAAACATTTTATTTTCTTTGGAATGGTTATAAATAATATTGTGTTTTTAATTTTGGTTTCCACATCCTCATTGTTAGTATACAGAAATGTGATTGATTTTTGTATGTTGATCTTAAATCTTGCAACCTCACTGAACTCACTTATTAGTTCTAAGCATTTTTTTTTTTTTGACGATGCCTTGCAGTTTTCTCTGGAGACAATCATGTCATCTGCAAATAGAGACTGTTTTATGTCTGTCTTTCCAGTGTGTATGCCTTTTATTTCTTTTATTTCTTTTACTTACCTTACTGCAGTGACTGTATTATTTAACTATGTTGAATAAGAGAGATGAAACTAACATCTTGCCTTGTTCTTGATTTTAGGGGAAAGCATTCAGTCTTCCACCATTAAGTATGACATTAGCTGTAGGTTTTTTTGTAGATGCTCTTTATCAAATTGAGATAATAAACCTCTATTCCTAACTTGCTGAGAGTTTTTACCATGAGTGGGAAAACTGGATATTCACATGAAGAGGAATGAAATTGGACCCTTTTCTCACACCATACATAAAAATCAACTCAAAATTAATGAAAGACTTAAATGTAAGGCCTGACACTATAAAATGGCTAGAAGAAAATATAGAAAAAGAGCTTCTTGACATTGGTCTGTGCAATGACTTTTCGGACACTACCCTCAAATCACAGACAACAAAAGCAAAAATAGACAGGTAGGATTGCATCAAACTAAAAAGCTTTTGTATAGCAAAGGAAATCATCAATAGAGTGCAGAGACAGCTTCCAGAATGGGAGGAAACATTTGCACACCAAACATCTGATAAGGAGTTAATATCCAAATATGTAAGGAACTTCCATAACTGGATAGGAAAAAACAAAAACAAAAAAAAACACCCAAAAACCCAAATAACCTGATCTAAAAAAATGGGCAAAGGACCTGAATAGATATTTCTCAAAAGAAAACATGAAAATGGCCAACAGGTATATGAAAAGGCATTCAACATCACTAATTGTCTGGGAAATGCTGATGATTAAAACCACAATGAGCTATTACTTAACACCTGTAAGAACAGCTATTATCAAATAGACAAAAGATAGCAAGTATTGGCAAAGATGTGGAGAAAATGGAGCCCTATACCTTGTTGGTGGGAATGTAAATTGGTGCAGCCACTATGGAAAACAGTATGGAGGTTCCTCCAAAAATTAAAAATAGAACTACCATATGATCCAGCAAGCCCACTTCTGGGCATATATATATATTCAGAGGAAATGAAGTCAGGATCTTGAAGAGATCCCTGCATTCCCATATTAATTGCAGCATTATTCACAATAGCCATGATATGGAAACAACCTAAGTGTCCATTAGTGGACAGATGGATAAAGGAAATGTGGTATATACATATACGATGGAATATTATTCAGCCTTTAAAAAAAAAGAAACCCTACCTCTTGCAATAACATGGATGAACTTGGAGGATATCATGCTAAGTAAAGTAAATCACACACAGAAAGACAAATACTGCATCATCTCACTTATATGTGGAATCTAAGGAAGTCAAACTCATAAAAGCAGGTGATTGCCAGGAACTGGAGGGATAAGGGAAAGGGGGAGATGTTGGTCAAAGGATACAAAGTTTTAGTCATGCAAGATGAATAAGTTCTAGAGATCTAATACACAGCATGGTGACGAATCTATTCCCTACCTGTCAGATTTGGGATGCTCTCCCTTCTCTGACTCAATAGCATTTCGTTCCTTATAACTGAAATAAAGTGAATATTTTAGGAACCGATAGACAGAATTTGGTCAAAGTGGTTTTCATACCTTTGTTCCCTATCACATCCCCCACAGCCTGCAGCTCAAGGCCTGAAAGAAATGTCCCATAGTCATCTGCTGAGTTCTCATCTCCATTGCTGCTTACCCAAGAAATTTTATCCCTTAGGCATGCCTGGGTGGCTCAGTTGGTTAAGTGTCCAACTCTTGGTTTCTGCTGAGGTCATGATCGCAGGGTCGTGATCTCAAGGTGGTGAGACCAATTCTGCAGCAGGCTCCACACTCAGCAGAATCCGCTTGAGATTCTCTCCCGTTCCCCCTGTTCCTCCCCCTGCTTGTGCATGCACACTGTCTCTCTCTCAAATAAATAAATAAATCTTTAAAAAGTAGTTTTAGCCCTTGTAGAGAACACCAAGTAACGGTCTAGTAAGGAGAGAATTCTGACCCTAGTATACTTTCCGCAAGGCAGAAATTGTGACCCTGTGGTAAAATCCAATTACAACTTCCTCTTGCTTTATTTGGAAATGAAGGATATTTCCCCCTAACACTTAAGGAAAAAAAAAAGGCAGCAAGCAATATTCCTGAACAAGGGGCCCTGAATAAAGAATTTGTAGGTGTAATCTATCCTGCCTCAGTGCAACAGAGAAATGGTACAGTGGTGGCCTGCCTTACTTCAGAATAATGGCCATGCATCTATTGGTGCCATCTGTTCCTATGAAGAAGAAAAACCATTGTATGATGTGCCTAGTTGCTCAAGCTCTTGGGTGTCCCTTAGAATAAGACCTCTCACCAGTGGCGTGCTGAACTTCTTGGCACAAGCAGGAGTTAGAGGCAGGGATAAAAAAGTGGACCTGCCATGAAACTAGATTGGACACAGGCAGCTACATGGGCATCTTAGGCCATGTTTTCTCTGTGTGGAAAGGCATGCTGGATTGAATACAGGTGGTCTGGCAACTTTGGCCACCTTAATGAATGAATAGACTCAACTACCTAGATAGAGACTCAAAAGCAAAGCAAAGCCAAAATAAAACGAAACCCTCACATCATTAATGAGTTTATGTTGACCGTAGTTTTGGTCATCTGGCCATAAAGTCATCTTTGGGGATTTATTCCATAGGTAGTTTTAAGTCCCTGTAAGTAAGCAGCGATGACATTGGAGATTTATTTTTCATCATGAGAAATATTTGTGGGTTACTTAGTGCAAAATAACAGGATAGAATGATCTATCTCTATTGGGCTCTGCAAAAGTGCAACATATTATCACATGTGCTAACTGAAGAGAGAGACATTTGCCTGAAACTTGCAAGAAAAATGCCATTTCTCTAAATTTGATAACAGTTTTTATCTTGGGCTGTGGGGTGGGAGATTAGGATCTTTACTTTCTATGCTCTATATTTCTGTGATGTTTGAATGTTTTGATAAAGACCATGTATCCCTTTTATAATTAATTAATTATGATAAAAATCAATTAACACACATTGTTATGCGTTATAAATGCTAAGTCGACCCTTGTTTAAAGACCAGAAAGGGAATTATTTTTTAAAGTAAAATAAATTTCGATAAACTCAGTGCCTGTCCCTCTAAAGGGACAACAAGGTGACTATGACACACTTGCCCCAGAGATGCTTTATTCTTACAAATTCCATTTGGTTTCTCATTCTGTGACCTGCTACTTAGTGAGCCATGTGAGTTGGCCTTTCCCCAGGGTTCATTCACCACTATTCCTAAATAATCTCAGTCATTTTGCTGGAGCAAGTGTTATATTCTGGGTATCTCTCACCAAAAGACAGCATAAGAATTAACAAGCTTCGGATCTGGAAGATTCAGGATCTCATTTCAGGCAAAGAATCTATGTGTCACACACACAATAATTCTTTTGAAACTTTCTGTCTCACAAGATTTTGACAACCATAACAAAAGAACTCAGTAGACTTCCACATGTTTACTTCTTTTTCTCTAAGAACAACTCTTAAGGACATAAGGATTTTATCCCTTCTTGCAGCAAAATGAAAGTCTGTTTTTTTGTAAAAGTGAAAGCTGTGTTTTCAGGGTCCCCTCCTTCGTTTCAAATATTTCACATGTTTTACCGGGTAGCTGAAGTCAGTTACACTGTATATTCCAAACAAGGCAGAGCTGTAATTCAGCCTGCACATTTAGTATTAAAACTGACTCCTAAATTCGTACAGTGTTAGGGACTTGAATAGGAATAGCATTCCGTGATGGGAAATGCAGACAATGTGAGGTTCACGTGTGCCCCCAGGGTTAGTTTGCTTTGAAGAAGAGGGGATGTTAACTCGGGGCACTAACAACTGTATTTTAGATGAAGCGCCTGAGTGTCCAGAAATGCCCAGGAGCCTCTCGCTGTGGTTTGCTCCGTAATGCCTCTCTCTAACATGTGTTATTTCATATTTTAGGAGTTCGTGATGATTGTCGTCTTTGGTTTGGAGTTCATCATTCGAATCTGGTCTGCAGGTTGCTGTTGTCGGTATAGAGGATGGCAAGGAAGACTGAGATTTGCGCGAAAGCCCTTCTGTGTTATAGGTGAATATCGAAGTCCTAGATGTGGATTTATGGCACTACGTCTTTTTTTCTTGTCTCCTCTATTGGAATATTTAATCAATATTAAAAGATAACATTCCTGGAATATTTACCAGGGTCCAGGCACTTTTGTGTTTTAAAAGTGTTGACTCATTTAATCCTCACCATAATACTATGAGGTAAGTATTTTTTTTTAATCCCCACTTTACAAATGAGGAAACTGAGGCAAAGAGCCGTGAAGTAAGTTTCTGAAAGTCATACATGTAGAAAGTGGTGGAGCTGGGAGTTTAAGCCAGACAGTTTGGCTCTAGAATATCCACTTGTATCAAATTAAGTTATACAGAAATGTATGGCTCGCCAGTGTCCTGAATTAGGGAAGCATTGATTTCGATAAGTGTAAAAGCCCCTTTTGGCTCGATAATATGAGCGATAGTCCTTTTAAGCTCTCGATCAACTGGAGTGTACAGCAGTGCATTAGCCCTGATAAAGCATACCAGTCATCATGCCTCAAGAATGATTACAAGTGGGGCGCCTGGGTAGCTCAGATGGTTAAGCCTTCGGCTCAGGTCATGATCTCAGGGTCCTGGGATCAAGCCCCGCATCAGGCTCCCTGCTTGGCGGGGAGCCTGCTTCTCCCTCTCCCTCTCCTGCTCCCCCTGCTTGTGCTCTCTCATTCTCTCTGTCAAATAAATAAATAAAATCTTAAAAAAAAAAAAAAAAAGAATGATTACAAGTGTGGCTTCCTTTCTGCATGGGTACCTGTAGGCGGCCCCTGAGTGAATACCACTTCCCTGCGGCTCTCTGGCTGCTGCAGCTTTGGAGGGATTCCATCCCCTGGGGACCAGCCTGAAATTATACATTTAATGACGATGCCATACAGCATTCTGGACTTAAGACCTGGCATCTCCCAGTAATATATTTAAAAGTCTACCGTAAAATTGAAAACCGACCCAATTCTATCTCAATTTTCAAATTAATTAATTATTTTTTTAAGGAAATTACGTACCTCATAGCCCTTTACCCCTAAATATTTCAGTGGGGATTTCCTAAGAATAAGGCTGTTCTTTTACATGACCTTCCCTAAGCTGAACATTCATACGGTACTTCACCTAATGCGCTGATTGTATTCCAGTTGTATCAGTTGACCTAATACTGTCCTTCACAGCCGCTGAGCTGTCCTGTCACTCTGGTGTCCTCCCATCTAGAACCGCTCCTCAGGCTTTCTTTGTCTTGTAGGACATTAACATTTTTAAAGAATATAGCCTATCTTTTAAAAATAGAATGTTCTTGGGGCGCCTGGGTGGCTCAGTCGTTAAGCGTCTGCCTTCGGCTCAGGTCATGATCTCAGGGTCCTGGGATCGAGCCCCGCATCGGGCTGCCTGTTCAGCGGGAAGCCTGCTTCTAGCTCTCCCCCTCTCTTGCTGTGTCTCTCTCTGTCAAATAAATAAAATCTTTAAAAAATAATAATAATAAAATAAATAAATAAATAAAAATAGAATGTTCTTCTTTTGGTGAAAAAAAAAAAAACCTAGATATAAAGCTGTTGTTGTTGTTTTATAAAAGTCACATTTGGTTTTCTTGCTCATTTTTTCCCCCATTTCTTTGGCAGTCATTCAGATCCAAATGTTGAAAGTTCCTGGTGAGGCTTACTTATTTCAACTGCTTCTCATCTGAGGAAGTATGTTTTTATTTATGAGCTTGTCTAGACTATCTTCATCAACAGCCGGTTTTCCATTTCATTTGCGGTGTCAGGAATTGCCGATTAGTCAGTCTTCTTCGTTTCCTCCTTTCGCCTGTGCCCTGTAATAATCACAGGGTGGACTTAAGAAGGACTTGGAGAAAGTGCTCACCCCTGCGCACTGTTGAGAAGAATCCTTCATTCCATCCTTGCTGTGTAGGGTGGAGCACTCTCCTGGGGATGGGAGAAAAGGTGGGCTCCCCACACACTCTCTGCCGCTGAGTTAATTTCAGTGTAGGCACGTTTCGAAAGGGTCACCGTTCATTCAGCCAAACCTTACGGAGATGTGGCTGTGTGTGAAGCCCTGGAGCTACAATGGGGAATCTAGTGAAATTCCGAGGTAAGCCTATCTTGAAGTACTAATGCAGTCTGTTTGTCCAGCTGCCTGTCTTCTGTAAGAATAGGTTTTAGTCCTGTTTAGAAACCACTGTGCTAGGAGGAGAGAAGGTAGTTAACTCCCAGCCTTGCAGGTTCACCCAGCCCCGAGGCATATGAGTGAGGGCATTTGATTTTTCTCCCTGGAGACCGTTTTCTCTTTTTGAATTCTCTGCTCCAGAGACACCCTGAAGGACTTTAACCTCATGTGAAACTATTGCACAAGTACTTTCTGTCCTATAAGGGGCCCAAACAGAACAATTCACAAGGCAGATGGTTGGCCAAGATTCACTCAGCTTCGGGGCGCCTGTGTGGCTCAGTCGGTTAAGCGTCTGCCTTCGGCTCAGGTCATGATCCCAGGGTCCTGGGATGGAGCCCCGCATCGGGCTCCCTGCTCAGTGGGAAGCCTGCTTCTCCCTCTCCCGCTCCCCCTGCTTGTGTTCCCTCTCTCGCTGTGTCTCTCTCTGTCAAGTGAATAAATAAAATCTTTAAAAATAAAAAAATAAAAATAATAAAAAGATTCACTCAGCCTCTACAGGATGAGGTCGGTTCATGGATGACTGCAGGAATGTTCCATTTGAGATTTTAAAACCAATTAAAAATTGGCTTTGTTCCAATTCCAGTGGCAATGCCAACGTATTTCTGGCCTCCGAGCTAAAAAGAAAGTTCCTTCCCAGAAGCCTGCTGCCTTTTGATAGCAGTTTTCAGCTATGGATACCTCCAGCACACCTTAGTCCCTTAATTGTTCTCTTCCTGTCTCAGATCCTTGTGGTCCTGGTAGAATATATGGTTCCAAAAATGATGTTAGGATATCTGTAATCTTCATCCCCTTTGGACCTATCACAGTCCAGCTGAATTGATGTAATGGTGGAGCATGTTCAGATGGGGCTCTTCACTATGAAGTCAGTAAAATTTAAGCTACACCGAGGAACCAAATGTCATCTGCCTGAAGGCAGCAGGCTGTAGCAGGTGACTGTGGAAACCCATTCTAGGCCTGTTTAATAGGTCCATAAAAATGATTGATGCCAGTGATACAATGATAGAGTGCAATGTAAAGTGAACCCTGTAATTCCCTTCTTCAACCTAATTGTGGCAAAATGAAAAAAAAAAGGGAAATAGCATGTCTCTCATCTATCTGTGAAGACTATTCCGAGTTTGCAAATGTAGCTGATCTCTCAAGGCTCCCTGTATTTGTAAGATCTGATTACTCTGCACATGCCAAATACACACCCAAATGTTTTCAGCAATTTTGAGCATTCAGGAAAAGGATACAGAAAAGACAGTGGTAGCCTAGCTTGTTCTTTGACGTGGGAAATGCTTTCTGTGGGCACATCCATGTTGTTCTTTCCAGCTGGAAACAGACCAAAGCTACTGTACTGGTCAGGTAGTGAGCCTCATATAGAATTGGAGTCCTCCTTTGTGGACACAAGCTGCTAGAGGCCCACGGGCTAAGTCCCCAAGACTAGAACTCCCCGCTCCTGAACTACTTACCCTCTCTAGCCCTCCATTCTAGCCAGAACAAGGAGCATTTTAAATTACAAAATCATCATATACTTGTGTTTGGACAGCATATTTTAAACAACTTTAACTTAAGGGGAAAAAATTTATTCAGTTTTTTTTTTTAATTAGGTGCTTTCTTTCATTACTATATTGATTTATCTCTGCTTGGTTTTGGGAATTCGCTTTGAAAACTGGTAAAACTTTATCTTGAATTACAGATTCTTCCTTATTACCTGTGAGTTCAATTTACATCTCTCCTTGAAGGCTCTTTTGAAGTAACATGTCTACAGCCATGGGCAATAATCACTGCATTAGCAATTTGGAGAGTCAAGTATATTTTGGGGTTGACGACCCAAGCTGCCCTTCACTTATCTGGACTGGCTGCTTTATGATTTCTCTACATTCCAACACCACTCACTGAATAACCTCAGCATCGAGAATGTGTGAAATAAACTCCAAGACTGATTTCGTAGTCATTCTTTTTCTTAGCTTTCATTAACGACCTCCCTGAAAATTGCAAATAGTACCAAAGGCTGGTACATAGATCACGATAATGAGCCCGATGTGTCAGGAAGCCAACAAATTACTTCTAACAGTGGCTTTTTTGGATTCCCTGGTGACTCTTTCTAAAGATAGATATAACAGAACCATATTTCTCGGTCTTGCAGTGTGTGTCTCAGGGAAGCAGAAAAAATCAGCCTGTTATTAATCTTGGATCTGTATTTGATGCTAAATATAAGTTGATTTCTTCTTCCCATTTTAACGGTTTTCCTTCAGTGTAATCTTTCCATAAGAGGACAAAAGAGGCAAAGCGCAGCATAGATGTTTCCCCCATGAGTTGAGCATATATGCTTTTGACATGAGATAATAGTCACTCAGGAAAATGCCAATGAGTGTATTTTTTTAATGAGAAAAAAATAACCAACTTCTGCTTTGGCCAAAACCAAATCGAAGCCCTTACTAAAACCACCCACACAGCCAAGGCCACTCTAATGTATCTGTAAGTTCATCTTATTAAAAGGCAGTGAAGCCGCTAATGTGTTCAGAAACTATATCAGAGATTCCCTGAACTGCCACTGGCTTCTAAACTGAAGATTTGAAACATCATGTTTCCATTTCTCTGCCTTCCCCATCTTTTGTTCTAAGAGACATGGTCTTTTTTTTTTTTTTTAAGATTTTATTTATTTATTTGAGAGAGAGAGAATGAGAGACAGAGAGCATGAGAGGGAAGAGGGTCGGAGGGAGAAGCAGACTCCCCACTGAGCAGGGAGCCCGATGTGGGACTCGATCCCGGGACTCCAGGATCATGACCTGAACCGAAGGCAGTTGCTTAACCAACCGAGCCACCCAGGCGCCCCGAGACATGCTCTTGAATCACATCATTTTCCTTATCTTCCAATCTCTCCTCTCGTTTAGTAGAAATTCTTTTCTCTCAGATGATTTTCTGAGGGTCATTTACTCTTCTGCTACCACTCTTTACTTCTAAGCATTCAGACTTCTTCAGTGCTTATAGATTCCTTCCATGTGATTGGTTGGACTATCTGAGAATAATTAAACCCCGTTGGATTAATGGATCACAGAACACTAAAGTCACTTCAGTCCTTCTAGTTAATAGCTGATATTGAGACTTGCTATATGCTAGGTGCTGCTGTAAGCACTCTATAAATATTGCCTTATTTAATCCTACATAGGTATTATAATATCCTATTTCATAAATGATGAAGTAAGACTGGGCTTAAGAAAGTTGTTCAATGGGGGCTCCTGGGTGGCTCAGTCATTAAGTGTCTGCCTTCAGCTCAGGTCATGATCCCAAGGTCCTGGGATTGAGCCCCACATCGGGCTCCCTGCTCGGCGGGGAGCCTGCTTCTCCCCCTCCCCCTCGCCCTGCTTGTGTTCGCTCTCTCGCTGTCTCTCTCTCTGTCAAATAAATAAATAAAATCTTAAAAAAAAAAAAAAAAAAGAAACTTGTTCAATGTTAAGAATATAGTAAGTGAGGGGCACCTGAGTGGTTCAGTTAGTTAAGCATCTGCCTTCAGCTGAGGTCATGATCCCAGGGTCCTGGGATCGAGCTTCCTAGGATTGAGTCCTGCGTCAGGCTCCCTGCTCAACGAGGAGCCTGCTTCTCCCTCTCCTCCTGCTGCTCCTTCTGCTTGTGCTCTCTTGCTCACTCTCTCTCTCACTCTCTCAAATAAATAAATAAAATTTTAAGAAAAAAAAGAAATATAGTAGGTTAAAGAACCAAGATTCACCTAACTTTGTGTTCAACCATTCAATAGAATTCTGATGCTAACTACCTGGAATTAGCACACACCCCCAGAGGTGAAGGACAGTCCCACAAGACACTCTCCCAACCCCTGACTTCAGAGGCCAGGCTACACACACTTCTGCCAGGCTGATTACACATCTAGGGGTTCCCATAACCCTGCCCCACCTCAGGTTCAATAATTCACTAGAATGACTCCCAGAATTCAGGAAAGTGTTTTGCTTACTATTATCAATTTATTATAAAAGATACAACTCAAAAACAGCCAAGTGGAAGAGATGCATAAGGGTAAGGTACTTGAGGTAAAGGAAGGGCTAACATGGAGCTTTCATAACCTCTCAGTGCATGCCACCCTCCCAACACCTTGGCATGTTCACCAATCTGGAAGATCTCTGAACCCCATGGTTTAGAGATTTTCATGGAGATTCCATTACATAGACAAAATTAATTAAATCATTGGCTATTAGTCATTGAATTCAGTTTCTAGGCCCTGTTCCCTTCCCCAGTGTCTGGGGGTAGGGCTGAAAGTTCCAACTCTCTAATCATGCCTTGGTCTTTCTGGTAACCAGATATCACCCTGAAGTTGTCTAGGGACCCCCAGGTGCCAGTCATCTCATTAGCATAAAAAGATTACCACTTACCACTTACCACTCCAGGGATTCAAGGGTTTTAGGAACTGTGTGCCAGAAACCCAGGACAATGACCAGGTTACTGTTTCCCATTGTACCATACTACCCGACTGTAAGAAGATTGCCCTTATTGTTTATTCGTATTTTAAAATTAAATTTAATTGAAACTTAACAAACTTACAAAGAATCTGATACTTTCATGTTCATCATTAGTAATCCAAGACCTTTGAATGAGAAGCCAGACTTTACAAAATATTAATTGCAGTATCGGCCTTATATATCAGCCTTATTATGTCAACTAAATCAGGTTATCTATTGCAGCTTTCTAACCTAAAAAGGAAATGGGGCTCTAAAATAGACTCAGTTGCCTTGTATAAGATTGTTTACTTTCTTGAGCAATGTTATCATAAAGTTCTCTGGGTCTTTCCTAATTGGAGATACCTCCAGAGAAGTGATATTACTCCCAGAAATGCCTTCTACTGTTTGTTAATGTTATAAACTATAGAGAGACTTGTCTAAACAGATAATTGTTGACTTAGTACAAAATTTGAACTTACAAAGTAGCTTGATTAGCTGATATGATATGACCATATAGACAATGCCCTTAGATGGAAATGAATAGCTGAAGATTATTTCCCACACCTTCTATAAATTTCACTAGGGCACTCTGATATATTGTACTAGTATTATTACTATCAAGTGTTATGTAAAAATATTCATTCACAGTATACTTATTATGTGCCAAACATGATCTTTGGTGCAAAGACACAAAGATGAATAAGACAAGGTACCTGCCTGTGAGTATGGTCTCCTGTGTCCTTTGAGAAGGGCAAAACTGGTAGGAGGGAGACTAATTATGCTGATAAAGAACAAAGGTGATAGAGGTAGAAGTAGTCTTGGTAAGAAGGGTATAGAATATCATGAATGATTATATAAGACAGAGAAGCAAAAGATACCGAAGGTTTTGTGCTTAGTCATCCAACAAACATTTATACAACATGCACCATGTCCAAGCATGCTTCCATATGCTGGGGAGGCTGTGTTGTACCAAGTGGGCAAGGGCCTCCTTATAGAGCAATATTCCAGTGGATGGAGAAAAATAATATACAAGCATATTTTTTAAAAACAAGGCTATGTCAACTAGAGATAATTGCAGTGAAAAAAATAAAACAGAGAGATGAGGGGCTTCTTTAGACTAGGTGACCCAAGAGAGTCTTTCTAAGGAGTGGACACTCAAGTTGACCTGAATATTAAAAAGGAACCATTCAGGGCGCCTGGGTGGCTCAGTTGGTTAAGCGACTGCCTTCGGCTCAGGTCATGATCCTGGAGTCCCGGGATCGAGTCCCATATCGGGCTCCTTGCTCAGCAGGGGGTCTGCTTCTCCCTCTGACCCTCCCCCCTCTCATGTGCTCTCTCTCTCTCTCATTCTCTCTCTCAAATAAATAAATAAAATCTTTAAAAAAAAAAGAAAAAAAGAAAAAGAAAAAGAAACCATTCATGAGATTTAGGCACAGATTTTTACAGGCCAGGGGATAGTAACTGTAAATATTCTTGTGACCCAACAGCTTATATAAGAAGGAGACATAAGGTCATTTTGGCTGGAGTTCCATGAGCAGGGCAGAGTAGTAAGAAATGATGGAGGGACCGTCACACCCTGAGGACCATGTAAGCCATTTGAGGGCATATAATAGTTGCCTGATGCAGGACAGCTTCTTGAGATGGGCCCCTAGCAAGCGCCCAATAGCTTGCTGACAGGCCTAATGGTGAATATTTGGGTTTAAAAAAAAGAAAAAAATTTGGTCAGGCAACGAAAAGTATGGCTATATAAGGCTCAAGGTTTTTTAGTACCTGTTTGAACTTCCTATCATTCCTTCCTAAATTATTACTTATTCAGAAGAATATAAATCTATTCCCTCTGATTTTTCCATGCATCGATACATATCTACCCTTAGAAACATGAAATTTCAAAATTAAAAGAAAATGTGTTATCTTCTGTGAGCACCTGGAATTAGGAGCGTGTCATGGAAAGTCATTTACAGCCCCACTGGTAACCATCACCAATGAGCAGTTCCCAAAGGGCCTGCTTACCAAAGGACTCTGCGGCATACTCTTAGTTATGATGGTTGCGATGCATATTTACGTCATTAAAGATTATTTATTTCCTTTGAGACATTGTCCCTTTTTGCCTTGAGATGTTATCTGAAGACGTATGATCAATAAGAAGCATTAAACTCTCACTATGGGGTAAATTTTCAAAGTGGTGCTTGGAATTTGCCAGTATGAGTCCCATTAACTTCAGAGGAAGTCCTGCAGTTAAAACCACTGCATATGGCTTTGAAAATGTTCTACAGTACGTCTTCGTGGTGCTGCTGCTTTTTTTTTTTTAATAAATACCACAGAGCGACTCAGTGCACAGCTGATTGCAGTATTTAAGAACGTGGATAATGTACTGTGCAGTAGGAGGCTTTTAAATTTAGATTTTAAAGCTTTATTCCTATTAAGAGTCACAACAATATAAATGCATCTTTAATTCTTCAAAGAGTACCTTTCTATAAAGGAATTTGGAGCTCAATTAGAATATAGAACTCATAAAGCAGCACCGTGTTCCTCTGAGACATTGTTTATCTCCCTCCACAGACAGAAAAAACTGAGGCTCCGGGAAGTGGGGGTGCTTTGTGCTCAGCCCTTAAGTTAGCTGTGAAGCTAGGAATAGAACGCCAGCTTCCCCACGGCTCACTGCTCTAAAACACTGCCTCTTGCAAGAGTCAAATTTAATTACACTATAATCCGTTTAATCTACACGTGGAAGGATAATGAAGGAGCAGGAAAAATGAATTCATTAACAGGTTGGTGAGAGACCATGTTATATAGATGAGCAACTTTCTTTTCAGGATCCATATTTTCAGCATATTCTGGTTGGTGTCTGATACCAGGAAAGATGAGCCTCGTTCTACTGGCCACAGTTAACAAAGGACTCCTTGATTTCTCTTACTTTGAAACATAAGTAAGGATTCCACTTGAAAATGCTGCAGAACCATCTTTTTTGTCAGAAATAAAATGTAAGGATTTTTTTTTTAAATAAAAAGAGAGAAAAATCATGCAGAATTCCCCTCTACGCTCCTTCTGGGTTAAAAGCAAGAACCACATTGAGTTAAACGCACAACTTACAGCCTCCCTTGAAACAAAAGGGAGTGATGAGTGAGACTTCGCTTCATTTTTTGCTTTTGATAATTTCCCCACTAATTCACTGCGGCTGTGTCCATTCCAGTCCATCCATTGTCTATTTCCTGCGTGCACATTAGAAAAGAGACAATGGTTTAAGAGCTGTATTTAGATAAGAAATCTTCCTTTGAAGCTAAAAATAGCAGGAAATTAGGAGTTGGAGTACCTGGTGTTGCATGAACAGGAATAAAATTTCATGGTTTAATTTGTAAATCGTGCTTATGGACTATCTCACATAACTCATAATAATCTTACTGACATTGGAAGAAATTATGATCCCCACTTTATATATCAAAAAACTGAAACTTAGAATAAGGGCCTTATCAAGGGTCCCACAGCATATAAGCAAGAGAATCAAAAAAGAGGAAGGAAGGAAGGAAGATTTGCTCACATCAAGTTCAGACTTCTTTCTATGACACCACATTATCTCCTTGCACAACCCCCATGTGGCATAGGAACAAATAAATAAACCATATGGTGAGGTCTGATTCCTACCCCCAAATCTCCCCACACCCCACAGGAGACATCAACTAATATGAAGTCTAAAAGAAAAGAGATGTTCGATCATAAAAGGTGCAGTTCCTTCTCTCAATGGTCATCTTCCTAAGATCTGGCCTTTTTTTCAACTTTTTATTTTGAAATAGCTTTAGACTTAGAAATTGCAAAAATAACACAGAGTTCTCATGTACCCATGTACCCTTCACCCAGCTTCCCCCAATGATAACATCTTACATAATATAGTGCAGTTATCAAAACCAGGAAGTTGATAGTGATATATATTATTAACTAAACTGCAGGCCTTGTTCTTATTTACCAATTTTTGCATTCATTCAATTTTTTATATATACTGAAATGAAACTTTATCACATGTATAAATTAATTTAACCACCTCCACAATCAAGATACAGACTTTCCTATCCTCCTGTAGAAATTTGGGGTGTTATCCCTTGAAAGTCATTCCTTCCCCCAATCCTAAACACTAATCTGTTCTCCATCACTATAACTTTGTCATTTTTAGGATGTTATCTAAATGGAATCATACAATCAGTCCTTTGAAATCGGCTCTTTTTTGTGTGTGTGTGCTCAGCATAGTGCTCTTGAGATCTATCCAAATCACTGTGTGTATCAATAGTTCATTTCTTTTTCTTGTTGACTGGTATTCCATGATATGCAAGTACCACAGTTTGTCCATTTACCTGTTAAAGGTCATTTGGATTGTTTGTAGATTTTGGCTATTATAAATAAAGCTGCTATGAATGTTCATGTAGAAGTTTTTGTATGAACATAAGTTTTTATTTCTCTAGGGTAAACACCCAGGAGTAGGATTACAGGGTTATATGGTAAGTGTATGTTTAACTTTATCAGAAACTTCTGCTTATTAAAATAATTTTCATAGAAAAATAGAGAAAGCAGAAACATATATTTTCTATGAAAATTATTTTAATAAGCAGAAGTTTCTGAAATTCATATTTAACCACATGGTCAAGAAACAAATGAAAATATAGTGCATTGAGGAGGAGTTCTTCATGCTCTAACAAATGAATGTAAATTTGATGTTTATGTAGATGAAGTGTTGAGAGAGCAATTAATATAAAAAGCCAATACTGTACAAATTCCTGAAACACCATTATTTAAAGCTAACTTTACTTTGTAGAAAGTCCTTATCCAAGTAAACTTTACTGAGACCAATACTAGTTCTCCCTTGCCTGCTAAAGGATACATATAATCACATTGCAACCTCAAAGGATGATTCCCGCAGAATAAAATGTTTAAAATTGCCACCAAGGCCCAAAAGTGCTTTGTAGCAAGTTGGACCCCATATTCATGGTCCTAATGTGATCTAAAAAAGAGGTCATTTGTCCTTCCTAATCCCAAACCTTTCAAAAATCCCCCTATTCTTATCTCTAAGACCCTACTTTTCTTCCAAAACTCTGCTTAATGTCTCCCAGTGGATCTTCCATCATAACTAAGAGAAAAGTCAAAAGCTAGTAACAACCCCATGTGGCCAGATTCATGAATTTCAACTTCATCCTCACTCTGGTCATAAGCAATGTTGGAACAACTAATTACTCATTGGGAAGATCAGGTTGGATCTATATTTACCTCATCATATCCCAAGATAAACTACAAATAAATCAATGATTTAAATTAAGTAAGACCCAAAAAATACTGGATGCAGAAATGGGTAAATTCTCTTCTAACCTTGGAACCAAGAAGGCTTTCTAACTATAACTAAAAATAAAGAAGCCATAGAAGAAAATGTTGATAAATTTAGGCTACATAATAATTACAAATTGATAAAATTGGGCTATATAAGATCAAAGAACACTGCATAATAAAATAAAAGAAAACAAACAACAAACAGAATCAAAAGACAAATGTGGGAAAATATTTCCAACTTCTATCAGAGATAGTTAATCATCCTAAACTATAAAGATACTACTGAAATCCAGAAGAAAAGCCCAACAAACCAGTGGAAAATAAAAGATAGGAAATGAACATGAACAGACAGTTCACAGAAACATACTCAATCTTACTCATAAAAAAGAAATACAAATGGGGACGCCTGGGTGGCTCAGTTGGTTAAGCATCTGCCTTCAGCTCAGGTCATGATCCCAGGGTCCTGGGATCGAGTCCTGCATCGGGCTCCTTGCTTAGCAGGGAGCCTGCTTCTCCCTCTCCCTCTGCCTGCCGCTCCCCCTGCTTGTGCTCTGTCACTCTGTCTCTCGTCTCTCTGTCTCTCTCTGACAAATAAATAAAATATTAAATAAAAAAAAGAAATACAAATGATAACATTTTCTCACCTATCAGGTGAGGAAAAATCCAAAATCTGGCCACAATCTTTTTTAGTTAGACTATAAGTAAACAGGCACTGATACTCCATAGGAATGCAAAGTGGTATCACTGTTATGAAAAAGTGTCAATATCTACTAAAATTACATAGCATTTACTCTTTGACCCAGGAATTCTACTTTCTAATAGTTCCAACAATGTGTAGTATTCAGTATAGCTGAATAAACTAAGAATGCAATAAAGATCTTTCTGTATAGCTATAGAAGTTTCCAAAATATAGTAGGTAAAAGAAAAAAATATTGTAATATAGCATATAGAGTGTGTTTACTTTTTGTGTAAAAAACTAAGAGTATAAAAAAAAAACTAAGAGTATATATTCATATTGCTTTTATTTGTGTAAAGCAACATTGGAAGAATGGGTAGGGACAAAGTGAATGGGGACAGTTGAGAGGAACTAGATTTCTCATCACTTACTTCTTTTTTGTTTTATAAGTTTTTATTTAAATTCCAGTTAGTTAACATACAGTGTAATATTATTTTCAGGTATATAATATAGTCATTTCACACATCCACAAAACACCCAGTGTTCATCACAACAAGAGCATCCTTAATCCCCATCAGCTATGTCCTCCATACCCCCACCAACCCCCCCCCCTGGTAACCATCCGTTTGTTCTATATAGATAAGACTCTGTTTCTCGGCTTTCCTCTCTTTTTACTTCTTTATATCATTTTGATACTTAAACCATATAAATATATTAACTATTCAAAACTTAAAAAGTACTGTTGCTTGCACATAGTAAGCACAGTGTAAATGTTTATTATTATTATCATTGCATATCAATATTTGGGTCAATTTGTTCATATAATGTACAGTAGTACAAAACCTCACTCACTCAAGGCATTTTTGTCATTGCAAAGAAGGACAATGCCAAAGATAACCTACCATAGGATTTTCACATG
The DNA here is from genome assembly GCF_002201575.2 of Neomonachus schauinslandi. NCBI lineage: Eukaryota > Metazoa > Chordata > Mammalia > Carnivora > Phocidae > Neomonachus > Neomonachus schauinslandi. The sequence goes on along the minus strand of NC_058410.1, from coordinate 83,169,705 downwards.
AATGTCCACAATCCTAAACTGAAATAACATTTAGCATTCTAACTATTTCAATTTCTATTTCAATAGCATTTCTAACTCTCTTAACAAAGCCCTGTTCTAAAAGGTGATCTACGATTTGCCTTAACTTGCTTTCCATATATTTCTTTCATTTTAAACTTGGAATTTCAGTTGTATCTTCTCAAAGATTGCCCAGGAAGATTAAGTGAGGTAATACATGCAAAGTGCTTAGCTTAGGGCCTGGCATGTAATACACACTCAACTGTTAGTGATAGTAAACTGAATTATAATAGTAATGGAGTCAGTGTATTCTCATCAATCCTAGAATTGATAAATATAATCAGAAAAAAATTATCAATTCAGTAAGACCTTTTTGTATGTTTTTGTTGATTGTTTTTTTCTCAAATTATCTTCCTCAATAGTAAATTTTTAGAATTTGAGAGTCTACGTATCTTTTTTTTTTTTTAAGATTTTATTTATTTATTTGACAGAGAGAGTGAGAGAGCACAAGCAGGGGGAGCAGGAGAAGGAAAGAGAGAAGCAGGCTCCCCCTGAGCAGGGAGCCCGATGCAGGGCTCAATCCCAGGACCCTGGCATCATGACCCGAGCCGAAGGCAGACGCTTAACCATCTGAGCCACCCAGGTGCCCTGAGAGTCTATGTATCTTAAACAAGAATAAATTTTATTTTAAAAGAGGAAGAGAAGGAACACCAGGAACTTTTTGAGTCTAGGGCTCTTTAGGTCTGATCATTGCAAAAAATGGTTGTGTTACGGTACCGCAAGGATGTTGGGGTCACAAGAGGGGGTTTTGTAGCTTTGTTTTTGACTGGTTATCAATTGTGGCTTAACCTGTGTTTCCCCCCAGGAGGACTTTCCTGGCCCCTTAACTAGGTTAACTGACTCTGCACTCTGCTCCTTATATTTCTCCTGTCATAGCATCCATCACCAGAGATTGCAGCCACGCCATTCAACATCTTCTATGTCAACTTTTTACCTCTGTGTGGGCTAAAGGTATCTGCCTTGACCACCTCCACCCATGCCCCATCCATACCCTTTACTACTATATACCCAGGTCCTAGCAGTTTCTGCCCACAATAAATGTGTATTGAAGGAGTAAAAAATTCAAAACATTGCCAGCTAGTAGGCATTCATATGCAGAACCTCAAACCCCATCGGACCCTCTGCACACACAATGTGAAAACAATATGAGGAAATAAAGAAAAAATGGGTGGCATTTATCGAAATAATGAAAGCTAGAAAATAGCACCTTTGCCTCGGTTATCAGGAGGTTTCAGAAGAATAATTTTTGCCTGCAATTTTTTTGTCTAATTGCTTCAGTTGCCTACTTTAATTTGGTCATGTGAATGTGCTGACATTTTTTAATAAAGTGCGTATTTTGCCTGCTTGTAATTGTAGGCTCCTTTACAGAAGGCTCTTCTATTCCCATGCTGCCTTTTTTCTCAATATTTTTACTCCTGCCTTTTGCAAAACATTTTAAATATTTGATTTTAGCCCCTACCACAGACTCCAAATCTGTGTCTGGAATTTGGAGATCAAAGTGCTGTAGCTAATCCCCAGGACATTTGCCATCGTGTGACTTAAGAATCCATCTCTTATCAAGTTTCTGTGGTTTTCTGGAGTATTTACCAGTCGTAATGTTAAAATGTGCACATCTGAAACTATTTTTGACTTACATTTTCTTGATACTTCTCCATAGTTAGTTTGTGGGAAAATATCCTGCTCCCAAATGGTATCGAACCCGGTCAAATCCTCTCCAGCCTCTTTTTAAAGGATTCCTAGGTTATATCATCACGTGTTTTCAATAAACCCTGTTTTTTGTTCTCCTTTAAACAGAGCATGTCTTATTCACAAAGCTCATGACGGTAGGGAAGGAATTGATAATGAAAAGAAGGTGAGTCCAAGGTCGGATTTTTTCCTCACAGTGTTAGGATTTGTTAGGAGGCAATATGTTCTGCAGTCTGAGCCAGGGCTTCCAGAGGTGGTCGCCCGGAATTCTAACGCTGTCTCTGCAAGTAACACTGTATTATCTTATATGAGCCTCTCTGGGAAGCTGTTTCTTTCCTTTTAAGCACAGATAAGAGCTGCAATATACTTTGTAAGGTTCATAACCAGTAACACAAAAAAGCAAATGTGGCATTTTGAAGTTCTTAAAACTGCTCTTTATCTGGTGCCAATGAGGGCAAATTTGGCAAGGATTTTATAATTAAAGATGGAACTTCAATGTGCAATTAAACAAGATCTATTCGGTTAATAATGCCCCTACAAATACAGATAGATGGATATAATAGATCTGTACATGGCACCACATAGGATTTTCAAAATTATAATGAGTAGCAGGTGCCTACTTGTGGCATGTAGTTACTCAAATTCACTCCTTTAAAGCACTATCTTTTCATTCTTCACAGAAGGAAAAGTCCATTTTCACACCCCAGTGTTTATCCCTAAGGATTACCCAGAAGCCTAAACTTTATCCATTTCTTATTTCTAAAAATAAGAGTTGGGCATTGAAAAAGATTAAGAGAGCCAGGTGTACCAGGTAATTCTCAATTTCCCCAGATAATACTTAGAATGAATTGCCATCCATAGGTGTCCTTTGCTTAGTGACATTTTAAATGAAATGGCATCTCCATCTGCAAAATCCAAATAGCACAGTCTATTCAAAGAACTTCCTGAAGATATTCTTTCAAAAACTTTAGTAGTAGGTGATGGTTAATCAAACCTGCATGTCATCTGGAATAGGTATCAAGTTTCTCAAGAAAAGATTACAAATCCCAATACTAACCATAACTGGCTGCCAAGATTCAGAGAGCCCGTATCATTCAACTGCTTAGAGTAAGTGCAAAAAGGGCGTATAGAAGGTTAGGAATTTTGTTTTCACTCTGTCAATTTAAACCTGCAATGGTATTGTTTGACTGATGTAATAAACATTCAGGTTATGACACTGAACGAACTACTACCCTCAGCCTCCCTTTCATCATAGGATGTTAGGGGGTTTCCAGTATCAGTTTCAGCTTTGATCATTCACTGGTGGGGATCCAAATCTTTTTTTAGACTTGTAGTCAAATACTGGTATGAGGCTCTGTTGAGTTGAAACTGACTGCAGGTTTGGCATTTGGTATGCATGAAAATAGGTACTAGGAGAAAATTTTAAACATTTGAGGATATCAACTCGGGAAACTGCTTCTAAAATCCTTTCTTGTACTTTCTGTATCAAGGAACATAATATAAAGCCATCATGTCATTGCCCTAAAACATGTTCTGAATATTCAGAAATACACGTGACTCTTCATCTTTTCATTTATTGAGAACTGATGGGATTACACCTAGGTAATTTACTCAAGATACTGTGGTGTGCCTTAAATAGGATGTGTTTTCCTCCTACTCATTACAGTGGTTCTCAGAGGACAAATATTTCTTCCCTGTTTTATAAATACAGAAACACAGCTTCCTTACATCCTCCAATCTGTACCCCATATCTGAAATTAAATATTTGTAGTCATGCTCTGAAGCAGTAGTTTCAGTATATTACTAATACTGGAGATTAGTCCTATGGCATAAAACCATGTGCATGTGCACATACACACACACACACATCTACTTCCTGACTCTGCAGCCTTGACCTCTCCCTGAACTCCAGCCTCACCCACTGTCTACCAGATGTCTAGAGGGCATCTCAAAATTAACAAGGCCAAAACTGAACTATCCATTTTACCCCGCAAATGACCCTCCTTTCTGCTTTCCCACCCACCCGCAGTATTTCCCCATCTCAGCAAATAGCACTTCATTCACCCAGTTGCTCAGGCCAAAAACCCAAAAGTCACCCTCAGCCTCCCTTCTTTGTGTCACACCCCACCATCAATCCTTCAGCAAGTCTTGACATCCCTGTCCTAACAACATATCCCAAATCCAACTCCTTCTCAGCTCTTCCTTATTTAACCTTGCTCTTCTAAAACTGCCCTCCTCTTGTCCAGACTATCATATGGCTTATTAACTGGCCTCTTGCTTCCAGCCCCATTTTGTTCTGTTTCCCAAAGGCAGCCAAAACCATCTTGTAGAATACAAATGCGATCCTGCCCTCTTCTGCCCCAAACCCATCACAACTTTAAGGATGTCAAAAGCTCTTGCCAAAGACACCATGATCTGGCCAGGGCCCACTCCCTTCCTCACTCCATTCAGACTAGGTTGACCTTTTTCCCTCCCCTTGAATGCACAGACCATGCTTCTGCCTCAAGGTCTTTATTTTCTCCCCGGAATACTTCCTCCTAGATAAGGTCATTATCAGCCCTTCACTTCTTTAGATCAGGGCTCGAATGTCATCTCCTCAGAGAAGTCTTCCCTAGCCATCCCATCTGAGATAGCACTCCCTCTCCTCTATGACTCCACCCCCTGCTCTGCTTCTTTATTTCTCTAGACACTTTGTTACTACCTGGCTTTGTATTCTGTACTTATTTACTTGCCCAATGTCAGTCTACCCCAATAGAACATAAGCTCCTTGAGGGCAGAATAGTCTTCTGTTTTATTCACTGCACTATCTCCAGAGCATGGCTTATTAGCAGTCATGCAATAAAAATTATTTGTTGAATAAACTAGTGCATGGATGAAATAATTGCCTTAACAGTTACTATGAGAAAAATCATTTCCAAAATAGTCCTACTGCTGCATCATCATCCAACCATTTAATGTCCCAACAAAGAATGTACCACTTAGAATTATAGGAACTTGGAGTTACGAAGTTCCCTTGCCACTTTCCACTTCAGTGCATCTCATTTTGAAGATATGGAAACCAGCCCCAAGAGATAAGTGGTGACAAAACTGGTTAATGGCAGGACTGATGGTTGAACTAGGGATAGTTCAGTGTTCTTTATGCTTTCACACTTTGTTCCACACGTCTCTGTTCCTTTTGAGAGCTTAGAATGTTGTATACATAGTCAAATATAATGGAACCACATATTTTAATTCCTCCTTGACTTGCTGCTCTATTGGCAATAAAGCATCTGGCATATGATATACATAAGGCACTAAGAAATTACAAATTCATGCAGAAATGGTCCCACATCGACAGGACAGGCTGACCATTCTGTTATATTCTGCTATCTGGTTGGGACAAGCTACAATATACAAAGTTGTTCATTATAAGATTTGTGCTAAATTTATCTGAATGCCAGCTCTTTGCAAGTCGTTATATTCCCTATTCTTTTTTTTTTTTAAGATTTTATTTATTTATTTGACAGAGAGAGACACAGCGAGAGAGGGAACACAAGCAGGGGGAGTGGGAGAGGAAGAAGCAGGCTTCCCGCTGAGCAGGGAGCCCGATGTGGGGCTCGATCCCAGGACCCTGGGATCATGACCTGAGCTGAAGGCAGCCGCTTAACGACTGAGCCACCCAGGCGCCCCCATATTCCCTATTCTTAATAACACTTTACTTCTTGGAGTTTCACATGTAGGCCTTGGTTGACTGCCTACATCGCTGTTTACTGGTTTCTTACTAGAGAAAAGTTATCAAAAGAGTAACATAGAATAAAATATAAGCAGTTTGTAATAAGACATATATGGATTTGATTTTTGGCTCCATTTACTAGCTAAATGATCTTGGATAAGATTCTTTAACTTTCTTAGTAACAATTTATGATCTATTAAAGTATGTATGCGCGTATAAATACTTTTTTTTAGTTTTTTTAAAGATTTTATTTATTTATTTGAGAGAAAGAGAGAGAAAGCACAAGCAAGGGGAGTGACAGGGGGAGAAGCAGGCTCCCCGCTGAGCAGGAAGCCCGATGCGGGGCTCGATCCCAGGACTCTGGGATCAAGACCTGAGCTGAAGGCAGACGCTTAACAGACTGAGCATCCCAGACGCCCTAAAATACTTTTCTTTTAAAGTAAGGAGCTAACGTGATGTCAGGCACATTAAGGCAGACTAAGAGTTTTATGTATATTATCTCATTTAATCCTCATAACAGACATGTGAGGAGAACGGTTCTAGCCCTTATTTACAAGTGAAGACTCCAAGATTCAGCAAGATTAATAGGCTCAAGGTTACACAGCTAGGAAAGGACAGAAGTAGGAATACCTGGGCTCTCTCACATAAAGTTCACACTTACAATCTCTGTGCCTCCTTGGAGGGCCGTTATAGAGAAGGGTTGAAATAGAGTCTGTGTACTACGCACTGCACATAGCCCCAAGAGTCAGTAAATGTTGCCCTTTTCCCTCTCTTTCCCGCCACTGATAAGTTACCTGGTCAATGTGCTAAACTTCCTGGGCCATAGCTTCTTCTTTTAAATAAATAGTTCTCCTTTTTCTCATTACAAAAACAATGCATGCTTATTATAGATTATTTGGAAAAAAGAGATATGTATAAAGAAACTAAATTTTACACATTATCATACCACCCAAAGATAATCCCTATTAACATGCAGGTATCGGTACTTACGGTATTTATTTTTATATATACTGTAAGAGCACAAAATCGTTTGAAGGCAAAATTGGAATCATCTACGTATCCTGCTATGTAATCACTTCTTTTTATAATGATATATTGGAGGGGACATTTTCTTATCCAATAAATATTCTTCTAAAACAGGATGTCTTGTGGTTATATAGTTATCCATGGTAATACTACTACTACTACTAATAATAAATTAGGTAAAATTTATTATGTGTTAGCACTGTACTAAGATCTTTCAAATGCATCGACTTCTTTAGTTCTCACAACAACTCTGAAATAGGTAATTTTATGATTCTCATTTTGCAGATAAAGAAATGGAGGCAGAGAGTTCAGGAACTTCACCTGGGTAACCCAGCTGATAAGAGGCAGAGCCGGGACTGGAGCTCAGGCAGATGAGCGGCATAGGGCTTGCTCTGAATAGATAGACCAATATCATTTTTGATAAATCCATTTTTATTAGAAATCTGGATTCTATCTAATTTTTACATTATTAATAATAGTATAAGAAGCATTCTTGTGCAAACCTGTGTTGGCAACCACAATTTTTTCATTAGATTACATTCCTAGAAGTAAAACTACTGAAAATAACAGGTTTTGAGTAGTTAATACTTTGGGCAAATAATGCCAAAATTCTCCCCCCAAAGAGTTATACCATTTTATTCTAAGACAAAATGTCTATGAAAATGCTTTTCCTCTTTCTCCTTGCCGATATTGACTATTCATTTTATAAACTTTGTCAGTTTGATAGATTAAACTGGCACCTGCTACCATTTTAAATTTCAAAGTGAGAAATTATAAAGAACTTCCTTTCATATATGTATTGGCCATTTTTACTTCTTCCTAAGGTAAATTTGTATTTGTGCCTTCTGTCCAATTTTCTACCAGGATGTTTTCTTACTCGTTTATTTTTATATTTTAAGAAATATCTTTTCCAGGTTTGTTTTTTGCATTTCAATCTATGTGGGGCTTTTTTTAACATACGGAATTTTTAACTTTCATATATTCATACCTCGGCTTCGCAACTGCAAATATGGGTTATTTAACTGTATTATTTCGAAGGCTCTTGAAATAATAAAATGTTATTCTATTTCTTTGCTTACTATAAGCAAATAAACCATCAAATAATCATCCATCAAATAAGTATTAAATACCTACGCTGTGGTAGGTCCCGAGCTAGGTGCTGAGGTTACAAGGACAAATAAGTGCTTTTGCATGCTTTCAGTTTCTTACAGTTCCTGGAAAAGACTAGCATACAAACAGACCACTGCTATGACGGGGTAGAAAGGGCTCGTGGTAGTACACGTCAGAGCTCTGGGTACTAGTAGTAGAAAGCAGCCTTCAGGAGGGGCTTTTCCAGGCAGAGCAGGAGCATTTTCTAAAGCACTTTGAATGCCAGGCATCAGCAATTGATCTTTGTTCTAGGTATTGAAAAAAACGGTTTTGATCAGAGAAGGAATATAGTCACTTTAACACTTTAATCTTGCATTAGAATACAAAATAGCTTAGGGGCGCCTGGGTGGCACAGTCAGTTGGGTATCCATCTCTTGGTTTTTTCCTTGGGTCTTCATCTCAAGGTCACGGGATCGAGCCCCACGTGGGGCTGCACACTCAGTGGGGAGTCTGCATGGGATTCTCTCTCTCCCTCTCCCTCTGCCTCTCCCGCTCGTGCTTTCTTTCTCTCCCTCTCTCTCTAAAATAAATAATTAAATCTTAAAAAAAAAATACAAAATAGTTTTGAGAAAGGAAAGACAGAGCAAAGACAGTGACGGCAGGGATGGCCAGGAGAGAGGTAACATAGGACTGAACTAGGGAGGAGACAGGATAAATGGAAAGAGGAAGATACAGGTGAGACACAGTCTGGAGGCAGAATCGATGGAGCTGAACCACTCAGTGGCTATGAGATGGGGGCGACAATAAAGAAGAAGATGTGAATCTATAAATTTAATACACAATCTGTATCAGAACTTGGTGTTCTTTTCAATTGATAAGTTTATTCTGAAACTTACCTGGGAAAATGGGTAGGTTTAGAATAATTGATAATTTTTCTTAAAAAAGGAATAACATTGAGGGGATCTTACACTAATGTCTAGTGTCACACTGATACAGGAATAGGCAATAAAAGAGGGTAGAACCCAAAATAGACCTCTCCGTGAGTATGTGGAAGCATGTGGAAAAGGATAGATTTTTATTTAAGTAATAGTGGAAAAATTGACTGTCATGTAGGACACAAAGTAACGTTAGTTCTCTACTTCACCACAGAGACAGACAAATTCCATAGAAGTTAAAGATTATAGAAGTTAGAGCAATGCTAGTTGTTACACAAATCCTCAAATTTCAGTAACATCTCAAAATAAAAAAGTTTACTTCTTACTTGGGTAATAGTCCAATGAAGGTACTCCTTGCTGGGTGTGGGGTATGTGGTAAAGACTCTGCTCAATGCAGCCACTCAGGAACCCAGGGTGACAAAGGCCCTGCCATCTTTAGCATGTGGTTCCTAAGGATATGCTTAGTACCGGCCACAGGTGGCAGAAAGGAAAAGACGGAAGGCATAGGCTCTCTGTGTCCCCTCAGCCTGGAAGTGGCACACATTATTTCAATTCACCTTCCCTTAGCTAGACCTAGTCACATCACCCCACCCAGAGGCAAGCAGACCTGGCATATGGTGTCCCTGGGTGGGCTGCCTCTTCCCAGGGATAATTCTACACTTCAGAAGAGAAGCATGCATCTGTGCGGACAGCTAAGTAACTTTGCCATGAAGACTATCCTGAACAGTAAACGTAAATATGTAAACCACAAGGGTACCCCCTTTGTGGTTTACCTCTACAGAATCTATCTGTCCTTACAATGAGCATCTAAATACACCAAAATAAAATCTAGGAAAATACTTTTATAATCTTGGGCAGAGTCTTTCTAGATGACTTGAGTTCCTTGACTTCTAAATAACACGAAATACAGAATGAGTAAAGAAAAATAAGTGACCTTTTTGCCTATCATGTTAGCAAAGATTACAAATTTATAATATTCCATGTAATACCTGAGAATGCTTAGGACAATATCTATCACACAGTAAACTGTTGCTGTGTTAGCTGTTACCATTACTATTGTTATTTTTATTAGCATTACTTTTATTAGCAAGGAGGCAGAAAAATAATTACTTTTTTTTTTTAAGATTTTATTTATTTATTTGACAGAGAGAGACAGTGAGAGAGGGAACACAAGCAGGGGGAGTGGGAGAGGGAGAAGCAGGCTTCCCGTGGAGCAGGAAGCCCGATGTGGGGCTTGATCCCAGGACCCTGGGATCATGACCTGAGCCAAAGGCAGCCGCTTAACGACTGAGCCACCCAGGCACGCCAAAATAATTACTTTCATACATTGTTAGTAACAATTGATACCATTCTTTGGAGGGCTCAAAACTCAAAACTTGTCAACATTCAACCCAGCAATCCAATCTCTAGGAATTTATCCTTAACCTACAAAAATATGTGTACTAAACTGTGCATTTCAGCATCATTTTAAGAGCAAAAATTCAAGTAATCTGAAATTCATTAATAATAATTGGCTAATTAAATAAATTTCCTTCCTACCTTATACTACATATGTCTAGTGTGTTGATATTTTATAGCAGCTACTATTTTATAATTTTAAAACATATTTATTTTATTTAAATCATCCAAAGGTTAGCTTATAGTGAGGCCACTAGGATTTAGAACAAAAAAGGTGGTGGAAGAATATTTTATTTGTTGTATTTCTGTTTTTCCCAGAGATAACAAGATGAAATGAGTTTAAAGTGCAAGAGGGAAATTTATGTTAGCTATCAGGAGAAACTTTCTGAGACTCTAACATAATTTACAAAAATTTTAAAAGCCTAAAGTCTCCAGACAGTTTCCAGGAATCAAAAGGTACGCCCTTTGTGGTTTACCTCTACAGAATCTATCTGTCCTTACAATTACTAGTTTAAAAGTGTTCAACCATGATTTGCTTAATCCATATGATTTAGTTCTCCCCATTATGATTTGAAATTAAGCCATGTATGGTAAAATACGCTTTCATAATAGATGTATCATGTCATGTAATTGTAGCAACAAAATACATCCCACCAAGTTCGAGTATGTCGTTCATCTTGCTTTTTTTTAAAGTTTTTCTTTTAATTCCAGTTAATTAATATAGGGTGTTACATTAGTTTCAAGTGCATAATATAGTGATTCAACAATTCCATACATTACCCAGTGTTCCTCACACAAGTGCCCTCCTTAATCCCCATCACCTATTTCCCCTATGCCCCCACCCTCTGGTAACCATCAGTTTGTTCTCTATAGTTAAGAGTCTGTTTCCTGGTTTGTCTGTCTCTCTCTCTCTTCTGCCCTTTGCTCATTTGTTTCACTTCTTAAATTCCACATAGGAGTGAAATCATATGGTATTTGTCTTTCTCTGACTGACTTATTTCGCTTAGCATCATACTCTCTAGCTCCATCCATGCGGTTGATCTTGCTTTAACCCAATCTTTGGTCCATGTTAGGGTAGCCTTCGATATGAATCCACCTTATAATGAGGGATTTTCAGTATTTCGGTGACTAATCCCTTTTACACAAAGTCCAAGGTGATCAATTTATATCCATTGTGCTGACTAAATAACACTGGAGCAAAGTTCCAGTGGAGTCTAATAATACGCTCTTCTACAATCCCTACGTGTCTTAAATATCATTACAGTATTTACTTTGCGCAAATCTTTGCAGTCTCCTCAAATCTCAAGAATTCATCCATAAATCATTCTGAGTGATTCAGTAAGTATGTGAACCTACTTCCTAGAACCTATAAGCCTATATTTCACATTTCTAATGGGCTGCTAGTAATCAATAACTATCTTCACTACTTCCCCACTTGTTCACATCTCTTTCCTTTGGGAGAAGTAGATTTTAAGAACTCAGGATTACTTGCTTTTTTTTCCATGCAATTTGGAGCTCCCTATTGTTTATTAACAGTTCTATTTCTTCCTCTAGCCCCATTTTCTCTTGATGTATCCATAAAAGTACCATCTGTTTTTAGTGTCATTTTCTTTCTGCATTCTGCTCTCTCCTGAATGCTTCATGTCATAATAATTTATTCCAGCTTTATTATCCAGTTGCTCTCCGGATAATAGCCACCCTCTTCTCCCCATCCCACCCTACCCATGTCACCCTGGATTTTCTTTATCCACAGAATGGTATACCATAACTTTTAAGGGCACAACTTTGGAGTCAAGGAATGGCCAGCTCAGCCACTTAGGATATTGGGCCTTGGCTAGTTGATCACTGCAAGTCTTAGTTCTTCGTTTGCAAGAAGCAGATGGTCCTAATATTATCTAGCTCATAGGAGTACTAAATAGAGTCATGTACATCAGGGTTTCCCAACTTGGCACTATTGGCACTTGGACTAGGTAATTCTTTTTTCTGGGGACTAATCTGGGCATTGTAGGATGTTTTGCAGCAACCTTTACACTAGATGCCAGTAGTAATCCCCTTCCCAATTAAGACAACCAAATAAGTCTCCAGACATTGCTAGATGTCCCCTGGGAGGTAAAAATCATCCCCACTGACAACACTGATGTAATGTAAAGTATTAAGCACCATGCCTGGTACATCGTAGGGATTTAATACATATTCGTGATAGATTGATGATCTAGTGGATTAATGAATATTCATTTCTAATGCAAACATTGAATATAGTATCTGACATTCAATTAACTGCTTAATGCATGAATGGATAAACAAACAAATATGAAGCCAATGAGCTTTGAGGGCTGTCTATAGTTTCTACCTTATACTAAAATGTGGTATATTCACTTAAGACAAGCCTCCTCTCTTTGAAAAAAACATTTTAGATGATTAACTAATTGCACAGCTTAAGCTACTCTGCCCAGTTTTTCTCCAGCCTTATTGAGATACAGCTGACATATAACAATGTGTAAGTTTAAGGTGTACACCCTATTGATTTGATACACTTATATATTGCAAACTGATTGGTAGCTAACACCTCCATCACATCACACAATTACCATTTCTTTTTTGTGGTGAAAACATTTAAGATATACTCTCTGGGCAACTTTCAAGTATGTAATAACAGTATCATTAATTATAATCACCATCCTGTATATTAGATCCCCAGAACTTATTCATCTGACAACTGGAAGTTTATAATCTTTGACCAGCATCTCCCCATTTCTCCCACCCCCAGCTCCTGGTAATCATAATTCTAGTCTCTGTTTCTATGAGTTCAACTTTTTTAGATTCCACACATAAGTGATGTACAGTATTTGTCTTTCTCTGTCTGGCTCGTTTCAGTTAACATGATACCCTCAAGGTTCATCCATGTTGTTGCAAACATTATGATTTTCTTCTTTCTCATGGCTGAAAAATATTCCACTATTTTTAATTTTTTGAGGAACCTCCATACTGTTTTCCATAATGAACATAACAATTTACATTCCCACCAACAATGCCCCAGGGTTCCCTTTCCTTCACATCCTCACCAGCATTTGTTATCTCTTGTCTTTTTTATAACAGTCATTCTAACAGGGGTGAAGTAATATCTCACTATGGTTTTGATTTGCATTATCTCATAATTAGTGATGTTGAGCACCTTTTCATAAACCTGTTGGCCGTTTGTGTGTCTTGTTTGGAATAACATGTCTTCATTTCCTCTGCCCATTTTTTAAATTGGATTATTTGTTATTTTACTATTGAGCTGTATGAGTTATTTATATATTTTGAATATTAACTCCTTATCAGGTAAGTGATTTGCAAATATTTTCTCCTATGGTACATTGCCTTTTCATTTTGTTGCTGCTTTCCTCTTCTGTGCAGAAGCTTTTTGGTTTGATGTGGTCCCACTTGTTTATTTGTGCTTTTGTTGCCTTTGTTTTTGGTGACAAATCCAGAAAATCATTGTCAAGATCAATGTCAAGGAGCCTACTCTATGTTTCCTTCTAGGTCTCTTATGGAGTCATGTGTTACACTTACATCTTTAATACATCTTTAGTTGATTTTTGTGTATGGTATAAGATAGCGGTCCAGTTTCATTCATTTGTATGTGGTCATCCAGTTTTCCCAACACCATTTATTGATGAGATTATCCTTTCCCCATTGTATATTTCTGGCTCCTTTGTCATTAGTTAATTGATCATGTATGCATGGGTTTATTTCTGGGCTCTCTATTCTGTTCCATTGACCTATGTGTCTATTTTATGCTGATACCATGCAGGTTTGATTATTATAGCTTTGTAATATAGTTTGAAATCAGGGAGCATAATGCCTCCAGCTTGTTCTTTTTTTTCTCAAGATTGCTTTGGCTATTCGGTGTCTTTTGTGATTCTATAGGAATTTTAGAATTGTTTGTTCTATTTCTGTAGAAAATGCCATTGGAATTTTGATAGAGATTGCATTAACTCTATAGATTGCTTTGAGTAGTGTGGACATTTTAACAATATTCTTCCAATCCATGAGCATGGAATGTCTTTTCATTTACTTGTGTCTCTTTCAGTTTCTTTCATAAATGTCTTATAGTTGTCACCAAACAGATCTTTCACCTCCTTGGTTAAATTTATTCCTAAGTATTTTATTCTTTTTGATGCTATAGTAAAGAGGATTTTCTTATTTGTCTTTTTCAGAAATCATTGTTAGTGTATAGAAACACAATTTATTTTTGTATATTGATTTTGTGTGCTGCAACTTTACTTAATTAATTTATTAGTTCCAATAATGTCTTGGTGGAATCTTTAGAGTTTTCTGTATATGTCGTCTGCAAATAGTGATGGTTTTACTTCTTCCTTTCCAATTTGGATGCCTTTATTTCTTTTTCTTGCCTAATTGCTCTGGCTGGGACTTTAGATACTATGTTGAATAAAAGTGGCAAGAGTGGGCATCCTTATCTTGTTCCTTATTTTAGAGAGAAAGCTTGTATTTTTTTTATTATTGACTATGATGTTAGCTATGGGGTTGTCATATATGGTAAAATAGGTGATGGGGATTAAGGAGGGCACTTGTGACGATCACAGGGTGATATAGGTAATTGTTGAATCACTATATTGTACACCTGAAACTAATATTACACTGGATATTAACTAACTGGAATTTAAATAAAAACTTTTTTTAAAGTAGGCAAATATAATCCTTTTAGAGAAAGACTAAGATGGGCATTTCTGCCTGTTCCTTCTGCACTGAGTCCTGGGGTGGTAGCCACAGTGGTGCTCACACCCATTAAAAACTGCTTCTTTGTTTGCCATAGTCTTGTGGATCTTGTGGCTGCAATCCCCATTGGCTTTCAAAGCAAGCTGTTTGGAAGGCCTGTCCCTCAAGTGGCAGCCTTAAAGTTAGGAGGCTAAATGTGGGGTCCAAACCCTTAGCTTCTCAGGGAGAAACTGGGATGTGGGAGTTACCTCCCATTTGTATGGCACTGTGCTAAGAGTGAGGTTTAAGGCAAAATTATGTCCCAGCCTTTCCTACCCATTTCAATGTGGGTATTTTCTTATTTGCCAGATGTTTAGGAGTGCCTCAGCTAGTCTCTGGATTTCCTTCACAGGGAATTATTCCATGTGCAAGTGTTTATTTGGCGCATCGATGGGAAGAAGGAAGTTCAGGAGCCTCCTATGACACTGTCTTTGAAAACTGCCCCTACCTAATTTTATAAAAAAGAAATCTTAGTGAGATTGATAAACTTTAATGGATGATAGCTATGAATTATTATGTTGCAGTAGAATTCAAGATGGAATATTGAAGTGATCCTTTGATTAACTTAAGAGTATTTCAGATTCTTATTCTAGTTATTAAAACACTGATATAGTAAGAGAACAAAGTTCAAGCTACTTTGAGTGTTTAATCTAAGTCCATTCTATAAATATTTATTGAGTGCTTTCCATGTTTCAGGCACTGTTCTAGGTACTCGGGATACAAGTTCTATAATGGACTACAAAAATAATAAATACATATATAAAAATAAAGAGTAGTCATAACTTCTAAAATATTAGCCTGGGAAATATTCTAGGTGGTACTGACAGCAAAATTCAGCGGAGGACTGTAATCCAACCAGAAACATTTTTATGACTGCATTCATCGTTTGCCATTTGGTCGCTCATCTGTGGTTTCATTTTACTGAACTCCAACTTTCTCGTCTGATCTGAATTACAATGAGGGTGTTAAATCACATCTGTAGTTACCTTTGCATATTTTGTGACTTCAAACAATTAGATTATGATTCACTGTGTGCATAATTTTTTTTTAAAGATTTTATTTATTTATTTGAGAGAGAGAGAATGAGAGAGAGCAAGCACATGAGAGGGTGGAGGGTCAGAGGGAGAAGCAGACCCCCTGCTGAGCAAGGAGCCTGATATGGGACTCGATCCCGGGACTCCAGGATCATGACCTGAGCCGAAGGCAGTCGCCCAACCAACTGAGCCACCCAGGCGCCCAGTGTGCATAATTTTTTGAATCGTTTCAAACCAGCAGTGTTGCTTTTACTTTTTCTAGGTTTTCTCTAATGAACGAACTTCATAGCTTCATACGTTTTGTGCTGTAGTCTAACGGCTCGATACCTGATTCTTTTAAACTAATACAGTATGTGCTTTTTGTGCCTCACTTTTCTCATCTGTAAAATGGGATCTGTAGAAGACCTAACCAACACAGTTGTTATAAGGATGAAATAATTAACATTTGTAAAGAAAACACAGAACTAAAGAAGGTGCCAGGCACACAGTAAGTTTTAAGTGCTGTATTTTCTGCATCCCTACCAGTCATTTACTTATTTCTACTATCTCAAATATTTTAACATAGTAAATGAGGTATTGTTCCTTTTTCTTTCCTTTGTATACTTGGAAGAAGCAGGATTACAATGAGAAATAAAAACAAATACATAATAAAATAAAATTTAAAAAAAAAAACAAATACATATCTAGCAGGGCCATATAAGAAATGTCTCTTTGTCTGTAAACCACTTGTCTCAGGAGTAAATCCCTCAAATGATGCAAACCAAGAGACATTTTCACACTTAACTCTTTTCTAAAGTTTTTTTCTGATTTCAAAAGACATTGTCATTGTTATAAAATTCCATATTACAGAAATTAATAACTTAGAAAGTAAAAAGTCCCTTTACCCACATACTCACCCCACTCTCTCTACCTTTGGAGAGACTTAATGGTAATAATCTGTATATATTCTCACATGATTTTCCTGTTCATTTATTTTTTATTAAAATAAGATTACATTGCACATACAGCTTTGCAACTGTCTTTTTATTCACTTAAAATAAGTCTTTGGTGTCTGTGTCAACACATTTAATTCCTTCTCATTTCCAACAGCTGCAGAGAGCTGTAACTCAAGGACGTGCTTGTGGCTCTCTACCCACAAAGTCCTATAGTGGTTAGATCTGATTGGAAAAAGCCCTTCAGCTGGTCCTTGTACAGCCAACCACTTCAAGTCCTGACCCAGAAGGGGCACCAGGAGAGTCATTCAAAAGATCTGCCCCGTCCACTCCCGGAGACCAGACTTCTCTCAGTACAGGGAGAAGGGCCGCGCTGGATGATGAATACACATTCATACAGCAGTTAATCCTGATGATCACAGAAACATTATAAATCCAATGCCCTTGAAGTGGAACTCCTCTCTGGAGTGTGGATGCCCAGTCATGCACGGCCCACTTGGAGCAGGAAAGAAATTTTATTGGAGGATGTTAAGGTCAAGTTAACTTATTTTAAAATTGCCATAGGAGGCCATTCATCCCCACTTCACTTCTCCCACTTCAAAGCCTACTTCCCGTCACTCAGATATTTGCCCTTGGAGCAATTAAGTCCCCTTTTATCTTTTCTATGCTTTCATTAACTGCTCTGTTTCTCTTTCTTAGCTTACAAAAGGGCAGATATTTTTGAAGTCAAATGTCAATATGTCAAACATCAAATATCCATTCCCATGCAATACACAGTGAATATAATTAATACTCTATTGTAACAAATGTACTATTACTTAATCTGTATACCAAACTTACACATAATTGACCGGCCAGGTATAAAGATACTCTATGCAGAGAGCTTAGAGTATCCAACTCAGCTGAGGCCTTTGTTAGAGAGTATGTGAAGTCTCAGACTCCACAACACAAGGAAATTTTTTGCAGAAAAGAGCTACAAGCTTCTTTGGCAAGAAAACAAGAGACGTGATGATACCAAGCAACACTTTCATAGCCGCGCAAACTATGATGCTCTGTGGCATCAAGCAGGAATCCGCCGTGTTAGGGCTGAGGACGGGAATGCCAATGAAACCAGAGCCAAAACAGCCCTAGTGCTCCCTGGAACACCGAACTTTCCAAAGGCCATTGTCCATCCAGTTCTTGCAAGGTTACGTAGCAAATGGTTCAGAATTGCATAGATAAAGCATAGAATAGCCAAAGGGTCAGAACCAAGGCAATAAGGAGATCCTGTCCTCTGCATTTTCGCTCTTCAGTTATCACAGAGCCCCAGTAGCACCCCTCCAGGCTGGGGTTCAAGATCTGTTTATCTGTGCCTCAAAGAGGTCAAAGCGAACCTTTCTGAAACACTATTTTGAGCAGTAAAACTTCCACGTCCTGCTACTTATGGCTACTTCAACCTGTTTCTTTCAGATACCATTGTTCTTATCGCTTCAATAGCAGTTGTTTCTGCAAAAACTCAGGGTAATATTTTTGCCACGTCTGCACTCAGAAGTCTCCGTTTCCTACAGATCCTCCGCATGGTGCGCATGGACCGAAGGGGAGGCACTTGGAAATTACTAGGTTCAGTGGTTTATGCTCACAGCAAGGTAAGCTTTGCTTTCTAAATTATAGCACAAGACTTCTGAAACTTTTTCACTGATTGCTGTGGAATGTTTAATGAACCCATCAAGCAAACAGTCATTTCAGAGGTTGGTTAAAGCACAACGTATAATGGATTATTTAAAAGTCATCATACGGTTGCCAGAGGGAAGGGGAGGGGAGAAGAGGCAAATCAGTGAAAGGGAGAGGGAGAGATGGGGTTGCAGTTGTGGAATGACTAAGTCACAGGACTAAAAGGCTCTGCACAGGGATACTCAGTGATACTGTAACAGCGTTGTGTGGTGACAAACGGCTTGTGGTGAGCACAGCATAATGTGCAGAGATGTGGAATCCGATGTTGTACACCTGAAACTAATGTAACATTGTGTGTCAACGTTACCAAACAAAAAATAATGTTTTTCAAGTCCTCATGCCCCAAATAAATTATAGTAAACCCATGTCTTTAGAATACTGTGCAACAATAAAAAAAGACCAAGGAAGTTTTTCTGTTCATTGGGACATCCTCTGAATAAAAAAGTAAATTCCATAAATATATATATACATGCACACACACACACACACAATCATAAATATCCAAAAAGTAGTAAAATGAATACATAGATTTTTTTTCCTTTTTCACAGATATTTTTTTACCTCTAACAGTGTTTCATTCCTTTTATATCTAGGAATTAATCACAGCTTGGTACATAGGATTTTTGGTTCTTATTTTTTCATCTTTCCTTGTCTATCTTGTGGAAAAAGATGCCAATAAAGAGTTTTCTACATATGCAGATGCTCTCTGGTGGGGCACAGTAAGTATAAAAATCTGTTTTTATTTTTTGGATGTTGTGAAATGTTTCCTTTGAATACAGTGTAATGATTTCTATGAATCATTTATGAAAGGTCTCAATAAAAACATTAACTTCCAGAAGAGAGTTATGTGAAAATATACAGCACTAAAATTGTCTAAAGACTTTTCCCATCTCTATGGCTCAACAAAATTAAGTTCTCTTATAAATCATCAGAAGTATTTCTTGAGTGCTAGATTGTTGCCAAAATAAGGATACATTATTTTTTTAAACTGTGATTAAAATCTTGATAGGGTTGTTTGTTCGTCTTAACTCTGTGGAGCACAGATTTTAAATGACCAATTTTGCATCGGTTTACCACTCATCAAAAAGTTTATCTGAGGTTTAAAAAAAAGGAATAGTAGCTGAATGGAAGTTATAGTAAAATTATGGCACAAGAAGTGAAAAAGAGAAAACTGGAAACCATCTGTGAGGTCAGAGATCATAGACACCTAATTTCAAAATTTTCCACTCAAAAACCTACTTTTCATTTAAATTGTTATTAAAAGATAGTTTGCCAAACAAATAAAAAAAAAATCATGACCTCATACAGACCCGTGCTAAAGATTTTAACTCCTTTTTTAAAATTTGTCGTTAATGAGGGAACCAGTACAATGTTATATCTGGCTTAAAGGACTATCCAAAAAACAGAAACGTATAAAGATCAAGAATATTGAAATGAATTCAAGTAGAGGTAAAGCTGGTTTCTTCCACAGTGTGAGAGTGAAGTCAATTAAACCTCCTCTAGACAGAATTTATTTACATGTCTATAGACAAGAATTATTTTGCAATGCTACCAGTTATCTACAACTTACAGAGTTGCAAAATAGCTCAACAGCCATGAAAAATGCAGAGCCCCATAAAGTCAGAAGTCAATAACCTGGAAATGTGTGCTCTAAGCAAGGCGTAGTTTTCCATTAAAGCAAAAATCTTGTCTGCATTGTAAAGAATTTATAAGACAGTCATTGAAACATGGGCCCTAATAAGAATGTCACAGGATAGGGGAGTGCTTTCTGCAATATATAAGCTATATTCTTTTTATTTTCTTCCTTAAGACATTACAAAAGGGTGTTTTGTGAAAATATACAGCATTTATAATTGTCTAAATGGCTTCCCATCTCTTTGGTCCAACAAAGTTAAGTTCTCTAAAAAATCATCAGTAATATTTCTTGAGTGCTAGATTGTCACCAAAATTAAAATACATCCTTTTCTTAAACTGTGGTCAAAATATTTATAAGTTAAATATTTATAAGTTTATAATTTATAACTTATAAGCCACCCGGGTGGCTCAGTAGGTTAAGTGTCCAACTTTTGATTTCAGCTCCGATCTGATCAAGCCCCGCATTGGGCTCAATGCTGGGCATGGAGCCTACTTAAAAAAATAAATATATATATTTATAAGTTGATTGTTTTGTGGAATATAAATTTAAGTTATCAATTGTTGCATTGTGCTGCTACTCACCCAAAGCGCATCAGTGAGAGCTAGAACTCTTGTCAAGGACAAAGAAAATTTGTCAGGGCTTGTATTGAACAGAACTCGGGATATTTGTTGGCCACACAGCAGTAGTAAAGTGAATAAGAATCAGAAATAGCTTCACCTGAAGGTAGGATTTTTTTCTTAAATTATCAGGGTCATTGATAACAAAGCAATCTGGTGGTGTGATGATTTGGTTCCCAGCCCCTCCCTCCTACCCCACATGCATTAATTGACATTTTGAAAGGAGGAAGGTGGAAAACCTGAAAGAGAGCAGTCATGTGACATTCTTAAAATACCTTTTATATGTAGAATGCAAGTGAAGATCTATGACTCATTGTGTGATAAACTGTGTAAACTGAGAAAACAGGAGGCTCTTCTAGCCAGCAAGGGGAAGACAGTTTATTATTTATTATTTATTAATTTATTATTATTATTATTATTAAGCAACAATTTGAATTTAAGTTTAGTTTTTGTTTTTCTTTGATAATTCTAACATACTTAAATTCTTGAGACATTCAGGTGCACCTGTCCCATGGAAATGCAGTCATTGATGAGTTCAGCCTGGCAGTTCTTTATCCTTCTTTCCAATAGTCTTCCTTTTCTCCTTATTACTAATCAGAATTGCTGTATTGTATGTTAAATAGTGTGTGGGAAACTCTTAATATGCTTCTCACTTAGTCACTGGCTTATTTCTTTTGCCAGAATAACCCACATAAGCAAGTTTTCAAAGGTCATATCTGTGACTTTCATAGAGGAAGCAACATATTTTCATTGATTTCCATTTCAGTAGTGCTATTTTGACTGAAGCTTAACCTGTACTTAACAGGTTCTTTGAATGGCCTAATTATGTCTCCATTAAAAAAAAAAAAAATCTGGTCTTGAATACCCAAGTAAAAATCTTCTAAGATGTCAAGCTTCTAGGAAAAGGCCTTGTTGGTCCACAGTGGGTTTGTTGATATTAACTGAGTCATTAATGAAATTGATGCCTAAAAATATACAAAAAAGCAAACAAGAGTGCTTATTATTTCTATTCTTTTTTTTAAAGATTTTATTTATTTATTTGTCGGAGAGAGAACACAAGCAGGGGGAGTGGCAGGCAGAGGGAGAGAGAGAAGCAGGCTCCCCGCTGAGCAGGGAGCTGGACATGGGGCTCCATCCCAGGACCCTGGGATCATGACCTGAGCCAAAGGCAGACGCTTAACTGACTGAACCACCCAAGCACCCCTATTTCTATTCCTTATAAGAAGAACATATACTGGGTCTCCAGTGTGAAATAAAATAAATTTAGAACACTATACCTTTTATCATATATTGTTCAAGACCTTAATAAAATGTGGCTGGATACTTTCTAGTTAAAATTGTCCATGTTGCACATAATGGACACCTTGCTAACTATGGAAGTATCCAGAATAAATAGAGGAATGAAAGTGCCCTGAATTAGAGTGTTTCTAAGTGTTAGACTTCAGTTAAAAAATAGGAAATTCTCTTCATTAAAAAAGCCCAAATTATTGACATTAAGTATCAAAATGCAATTTGTGGTTTATGGGTACAATATTTCAGTGAATTCTGAATACTAAGTACTAACTTCCTTTCTTTAAGAAAATAACAAGGGCTATCCCCAAGACCAACTTTTGGAGGGATTCAGGGTGTGATCAGCACTACTCAAAGCCAATAACAATTCAAAGAACTCTGATCCCGGAAAACAATTCCATACTATCGAATAACAACACCTAGCTTGTTAAGTAAATGTAATAATCAATATAAAGGGCCTGGTACCAAGACCACAGCCAGTGCCCAATCAAAGATGGTGGCTACTGTTGGCAAAAACATTTCGTTATGGATGTTAGATGGAAGCACCTTTAAGACAAAAGGAACAAAAAGCTATATACCTCATGGCAGACTCACAGCTTAAGCACAGAAGGGGCTTGGGAATTGGGGGTTACAATGAAAAGATGTTCTGGGTTCTGAAGGGACGTTTGTGACAGAGGAAGTAGAAGAGGGTCAAGGGGAAGTAACTCGTGGCTGAGGCACTGGCAGCTACAGGCAAAGAGGATCTTCTGATTGTTAGGCAGAGCTCCATTTGATGTTATTTCCCATTACTATTTTCCTCCTTTTTGGTTGCTTTAGATTTATTCTGAAATAATTTAAGAACAAGTCTTCCTGGAGTTATTTCCCATTATTACCTCCTTCTTTCCTATTACTATTTTTCTCCTT
Source organism: Neomonachus schauinslandi (assembly GCF_002201575.2). NCBI lineage: Eukaryota > Metazoa > Chordata > Mammalia > Carnivora > Phocidae > Neomonachus > Neomonachus schauinslandi. Next base: position 83,146,922 of record NC_058410.1, on the reverse strand, counting down.
TTGATTTGCTTTAGATCTATTCTGAAATAACTTGAGATCAGGTCTTCCCGAAGTAATATTGCCTGATAATGATCTGCTCTTGAAGGCCAGGTTGTTCTCTACTTCCTGCTATTTCTGTGATGGAGACAGTGTGATGGGGTGGCTTTTTTATTAAGAGGCATACAGCAGCAAACAGTATTCTTGAGTCAGCGTCTGAGTACAGCCCTCACCTGGGACCATGTGCTTGACATGATTACTTCAGGCAGGTAGAAGAATTTTGTATTAGCCAGTTAGTCCTAGAATTCAAAGCAAATAATTTAGAAGGCTCTATGGATGGTGTAGTGTACAGTGCACTCAGCAGGTTGTACAGCCCATTATTAAACACCAAGCAAAAACTGAGACACACATACCCAAGCTGCTACCCACTGAAACATCTTAGCCGCTATGAGCATCTACAAGTCCTGTGCCTACCTGGATGGCACGGATGTATGAAATATATCAGTCATAAGCCTCTTTGGGGAAGCCTCTCCTAAGAAGTCTGTTCCATTAGTAATGTCCTCTCACACATGGCTCTGAATACTTTTGCTCAGTTTTAGTCCATAAACATTGAGCACATACTGCATGGAAAAGAACAGAAGAATTACAGTCAGGGAACTTGGCTTCCAGCCCTGTCGTTATGATTTAGCAGGTGTGGTATTCAGCAATCATTTACTATCTCTATAAAATAGAGAAAATAGCATTACCCAAACACAAAGTTGCTATGTGTAGTAAACGAGATTAGGATATGTAGGGCCTTTATCGGGCACTGGATAAATGTAAGTCACTACTGTTGTTATGTATATGACAACGAGCCTGGAAGAACAACAGAGAATGCTATTGCCCTGAGCTGCCTGCCACAGCAGCACCCACATTATGTGATGCCACCACCACGAGAGAGTCTGCTATCTGCACACCCAAAACCTTTCTCATCTCCTAGTTTATGGTGAACAAATTTCTGCACAGGGTCTAGACTACCCACTCTGAAACTAGGTGTTCAGGAAGTAGCCCAGAGAGAAGAGAAGAGAAAGAAGATGAAGAGAAGAGAAAAGAGAAGAGGAGAGGAGAGGAGAGGAGAGGAGAGGAGAGGAGAGAAGAGAAGAGAAGAGAAGAGAAGAGAAGAGAAGAGAAGAGAAGAGAAGAGAAGAGAAGAG